>NC_091439.1:78881565-79591649 GCF_964237555.1 Oryctolagus cuniculus | reverse complement strand
TATCTCTCTCTTATTTATCAGAACAAGTGCAGTTCCTTAATCTAGTGGTCACAATCTTCTACTGTGTAGAGTCTACTACATTTTGCTTATCACTTCTTTCTACATCTTCCATGAATGTTCCACTCATATTTTAAAGAAAGCTTCTATTTAATAAATATAAATTTCATAGGTACAACTTTTGGATTATAGTAGTTCTTCCCATACTCACCCTCCCACCCTGAACTGTCCTACCTCCTACTCCCTCTTCCATCTCATTCTTCATTAAGATTCATTTTTAATTATCTTTATATACAGAAGATCAACTCTATACTAAGTAAAGATTTCAACAATTTGCACCCACACAGACACATAAAGTAAAAAGTACTGTTTGAAGACAAGTTTTACTGTTAGTTCTCAGTACAACTCATTAAGGACAGAGGTCCTACATGGGGAGCAAGTGCACAGTGACTCCTGTTGATTTAACAACTGACACTCTTATTTATGACGTCCGTGATTACCCGAGGCTCTTGTCATTAGCTGCCGAGGCTATGGGAGCTTTTTGAGTCAGTATTTAACTACAAACTCTGTCAGTATTTAGACAGGGCCATAAGCAAAGTGGAAGTTCTCTCCTCCCTTCAGAAAAAAGTACATTCGTTTTTGATGGTCCCTTCTTTCTACTGGGATCTCACTCACAGAGATCCTTTGTGTAGATCATTTTTTGCTACAGTATCTTGTTTTTCATGCCTGAAATGCTCTCATGGGCTTTCCAGCCAGATCCAATTGTGTTAAGGGCTGATTTTGAGGTCAGAGTGCTATTTAGGGCATTTCTCATTCTATTCCACTGCAGTTTGTACCTGTTTTTTTCCCTAGAGCATCCCAAGTCTAAATGTTTCCTCCTGCCATTTGCTTTTTCTTTTGCTTTCCTTTCTCTCTTCACACTTCTCTAAATCTAATTCATATGCTAAAGTCTGTCTCACCCATCAAGGATTCTTCAGTTACACCTGTTGATCTTTTCCCTATTTTGAAAATCTCTGAAATTGTTAGCCTGAGTTATTTTATATCAATTTGCTCATGTTAGTTTTGCTTCTCCTGCTTAATTGTAAGACCCTTGGGCCAATTTTTTTTGTACATATCTTTTGTATTTCTCTCAATGCATAGCTAGGAATTCATCATAGGAGTTGAATTTTCTTATTAATGAATTGAATTAAGGAAGCAGTTACGTTGACTGAGAGAAGAACTCTACCCAATGAGAAAAGTGGTTCTTAAGCATGGTCCAGTATGGAGAATGAACTGGAATGCAGAGAGGAAGAATTTATGGCAGAAACAAACCAATTTAGGCAAACTTGAGGATCACTGTGTGAATCATTACTAAAAGCTACACAAACTTTATTTCCAAAATGTGTGTTCTTTTTCTCAAGGATATGGTGCAGAAATACTATTACAACCTTCTTAATGTATCAAGATGTAAATGACATAATGGTGTGAACCTTAGTTCATTTATACTTTCTGTGTAGCTTTTCCAAATTGTTACATTAAACACTGTATTATTAGCTTTTTTTAAAAAAATGTTTCAGGTTCATTATATTGGGATATGTGATTGAGCAAACTTGAAGAGTGCAAAAATTAAAAACATCTAATTTTTATTTGAAATGGAGAGAGAGAGAGGAGAGAGCATGAGAGTGAAAGTGAGATGTCTTCCGTCCACTTGTTCACTCCCCAAATGCCTGCAACAGGTGGCGCTGGGCCAGACTGAAGTCAGGAACCAGAACTCAATGTGGGTCTTCCATGTGGGTGAAAGGGACCTAAATACTTGGGCCATCATCTGCTGTCTGCCTCCAAGTGTGTACATTAGCAGAAAATTGGAATAAGAAAAAGAGCTGGGACTCAAATTCACTCAGGTAAGTACTGGGGTGTTCCAAGGGGCAACCTAACTGTTGTGCCAAACATTTGCACTTCTCTTTTTATAACTGCAAAGATTCTTTAAGTCTCAAGAATGCTAATGCATATTGTGATTCTCAATATTGATAACAAATCTCCCCTTTTTTTAAGGGATATATATATTCCTTTTTACAAGGGATATTGATGTTCTAGAGAATACCATCTAGGAAGCACAATTGTAAAGGTCAAAGGCGTTTCAACTGTTTGAATAATACTATTTTTTTGCAATTTATTCTAAGTAAACATATTCTTATTAGGATATTGTCCTTTGAAATCTCCCAAATATGTATGGTATTGAGATGATTAATGAAAGCTAATTCATTCAAAGGTGAATTCACAGCAAGTTCTTGTAATGGGGAAGCTGAACCCTTTCCTAACAACTGTGTTATCATGATGGCAGCTCTAATTTATCAAGCTGAAAGTATTGCCAATTTTGTTGTTCAAATCCCTATCCTAGAGCAATTGGATTTGCCAACCAGGAACTGGTAAATGGATGTTGGATAAAGCTCACAATGGAGACATAAATGCTTTTTGGCACCATGACTTGGCATAGCTGCATGTCAAAGCTTATTTGCTCATTTTTCCCTGAACTGCAGGCATTTTAACCTATTTAAAGTTCTAGATTTTCAGAGTCAATGTTCTGTGAGTTCATTATAAAACTGTACTATAATAACCTTCTGGGAATCTCCAGGAGTTCAATTTAGTATTCTAGCCCTATGCCTTTTCTTTCTTTCTTTCTCTCTCTCTCTCTTTCTCTCTCTTTCTTTCTTTCTTTCTTTCTTTCTTTCTTTCTTTCTTTCTTTCTTTCTTTCTTTCTTTCTTTCTTGACAGGCAGAGTGGACAGTGAAAGAGAGAGACAGAGAGAAAGGTCTTCCTTTTGCCATTGGTTCACCCTCCAATGGCCGCTGTGGCCAGCGTATCGCACTGATCTGAAGCCAGGAGCCAGGTGATTCTCCTGGTCTCCCATGTGGATGCAGGGCCCAAGCAATTGGGCCATCCTTCACTGCACTCCCGGGCCATAGCAGAGGGCTGGCCTGGAAGAGGGACAACTGGGACAAAATCCGGCGCCCCGACCAGGACTAGAACCCAGTGTGCCGGTGCCGCAGGCGGAGGATTAGCCTAGTGAGCCACGACGCCGGCCCCAGCCCTATGCCTTTCCAAACTTCTGTATTTTATTCCTCTTTTAGGTTTTCAACACCATACTCCCATGACATGACCACCATCATCACTTTTACTACTGTCAATAATATTGAATAAACCCTACCATGAACTAGGCATTGCATAATACCATTACAAATACATCTCACTCTTTACAACAGTTCTTTGAGATAGACCTTATGTATGAGACTACTGAGTTTATGAGAGATTAAATAACATTTGAACTTAGTTCTATCAGATTCCAAACCATGCTTTTTTTTAAGATTTATTTATTTATTTGAGAGAGAGAGAGAGAGAGAGAGAGAGAGAGAAGTCTTCCATCCGATGGTTCACTCCCCAATTGGCTGCAATGGCCAGAGCTGTGCCAATCCAAAGCCAGGAGACAGGAGCTTCTTCTGGGTCTCCCACATGGGTGCAGGGGCCCCACTTTCCCAGGCCATAGCAGAGAGCTGGATCGGAAGTGGAGCAGCCGGGATATGAAATATGTGCAGTGATCACTTTTAAAGGTTCTGATAATAATAGGTATTAATTATCAGGGTTTATTTAAACAATATCAGTGCCCCAACAATGTGGTTTAATTTCAGTTACTATGTTATCTTAACTGTGAGTAATTGCATAAAATAGAAACCTTGCTGCTAACTCTTCTGTCCACAAATTGCTGCATAAATAACAGACACGTATTATGATCAATGACCAATGATATCACTTATTTCAAAATCTGTCAGTGATTGGTCACTGAGCATCTGTTATTCAGTTCATGCACAGACAGCAAAGTGCATTGTGGGGTTAAATCATTGTGTTTTTCTTTTCAGTCATCAAGTACTTTTTGCAAGTTCACATTCTGGGTACCAGACACAGTGGTAAAAGGGGCACCTTGAGGGGCAGATGCTTGGTTTGGGAGACTGACAGACCTGTGTGACATTTTATAAAAATGGATAATTAAAAGAGGGAGGTGGCCAACAAAGTGATAACATTGGAAATAAAAGTAAAACCAAACTTAAATAGAATTATGGAAGAATCAATTGACTGGGGCTGGCGCTGTAGCATAGTGGGTAAAACTGCTGCTTGCAGTACTGGTATTGCTTTTGGGTGCTGGTTTGAGTCCCAACTACTCCACTTTTGACCCAGCTCTCTGCTGTGGCAGAGAGAATTTGGCCCAAGTCTTTAGGCCCCTGCACTCATGTGGGAGACCTGAAAGAAGCTCCTGGCTCCTGGTTTCAGATCAGCCCAGTTCTGGCTATTGTGGCCATTTGGAAAGTGAATCACTGGATGGAAGACTCTCCTCTCTCTCTCTCTCTCTCTCTCTCTCTCCCCCTCTGCCTCTCTGTAACTCTGAATTTCAAGTAAATAAATAAATCTTAAAAAAAGAGAATGAATTGATTGAGAAAATGTTGACTCTGTCCCTGTTCAAGAGTTCTCAATGCACAGACAGAGCAACCCAGTGATGGCAAACTCATCGACCCAAATTAGGAAGGGGTTGTGATAAACAGGGTTGTGGGGAGCAACTCGGACTAGACTAAGTTACTGGAATTAAGACTTATTCTATGCATCTGCTCTCCCACAATATGGCGCTGGGAGAGGAGTAAACAGCTTCTACCCAGCTGCCTCTCGCCAATTTGATTGACTGAGCTGCAGGAGCTGATCTTGCTCCTGATTGGAGGAGAGCAGCGTACTCGGCGTGTGGGTAGCAGAGTTGGGATTGGTGGAAGAGGACTACAAAGGAGGAGAGAGACAACATGCACGAGGAACACCTGAGGAACATCTGAGCAGCCCCCGAGAGAGCCGGCCGGCGGTGTGCCGCTCCTCCGCGGAAGTGGGGAAAGTGGCAGGGGGAACTGCCCTTCCACGGAGGTGGAAGGGTCGGTAGCCAAGCCGGGAAGAACCAGCAGCAAACCCGGGGAGGGCCGAGCAGACAAAAGAACAGCGCAGGGTCCTGTGTCGTTCCTCCACGAAGAGGGGGAGCGACACAGGGTGAACAAGTCTTTGAAGAAGTGACATTAGCAAAAACATTTCATGTTGCAAGACCTTATGAAGGTGTTCATGATGCTGGTATCATAAAATGTAGAAAGTTATCCTTTGGAAAGTCTGGAGTTGCTCTATGTTTAGAAAGGAATATGCTAATTTCTTGCAGCTAGAAATAATGCTCATGTATTAAGAGAATACAAGTACTATCATGCTATTCTTAATGACTTTTTAAAAAAATAAAACACACCAATGTTTCTAATGTTAAATTGCTTCTAATGTTAAATTACCATGCATTAAACTTTAGTTTTACTATTTTTTCATTTTATTACATATTTATAACTTACAGTAAGAGAGTTTTAATATTATTACAAAAATTGTTATTTGCCATGGGACCAACATCATTTTCAGTCTTGATTATTAAGATTGAGTTGCATGGTTTTTAGTTTGTAATTTTTTATGGTCTTATGCTAACATTCAAAATTAGAACTACTGGCATACAAAAATGTCCATATAGTTTCTATACACTATCACTCTGGGTAGAAAACCATGATCAATATCTAGGCTACCAACTTGGTTCTCATTCCTTTGTAATCATAGGCTCTACTCCCAACATGTGTGTCCTCTCCCCTACCTAATGTTGTATGATTGTTCAGAATTTCTCTACAGACAAACCCCTCTACTTGCAAAAGTTAAGTGGCCTTTCTCCAGGTCTTGGTTGAGATCAGCTTTAAACCACATCCATCAAACTGTCCTCACAAGGATTCAGACACCCTCCTCATTTCCTCTCCTCTATGAAATCCTCTCACTACCTAGTTAATGCTACTCTTAGGATCATTGGTTGCTATTCTCACGCTGTCTTTTATACTACTGTGTCTGCTTAAGTGTTTACAGGATTTGATAATGGAATGAACCAAAGCCTTCAGCAACCAGGCAGTCAACCAAATGCTGCTACAGGGATATACTTGGCTCTTGACCCACGAGACAGCAGCTTGAGACATCGCCCCATGCCAGCAAAGAGTACCTCGTTGCCCCATGTCAGCAGGAAGTAGCTCTAAAGACAGATCATCGTCCCTCTACCCCTCCTGGACTTTTGGGACTAATGTAATCTTATAGAACTCCTGCTTTATAAAAAACAAAAGGGGGACTGTTAGGAAAATGGCACAGTTTTATCTATGGCGCGATCTACACCCTGACACCATCCTAGGCTCTAGCCCCCGCCGCCATTGCTGGAAGCCAGGTGGCCACATGGCCCAACTGCTGTTGTCAAGTTCCACCCTCATCCTAATGGGATTCGCTGCTCCTGCTTCCCTGCCCACCCCCCAGTAAAGTTTAAAAAGGACCTGATCTTGAACACGTGGCTCTCTCTTTTCTCCTCTCTCTTGCTCTCTCTTGCTCCCCTCTCTTTGGTCCTCTGTCTTCTCTTCTCTTGGCTTGCTTCCTCTCCTCCCCTCTCCTCTACTCTCTCCTCTCCTCTCCTCTCCTCTCCTCTCCTCTCCTCTCCTCTCCTCTCCTCTCCTCTCTTTTCCTCTTTTCTCCTCTCTCTCTCTCTTACTCTTTTTCCTTCTTTGCCCCTTCCCTCCAGTCTGCTGGGTTTTCCCCAATAAACCCTTTCCCTTAAAAAAAATCTAGGCTACATTTTTTTAAACTTTTATTTAATGAATATAAATTTCCAAAGTACAGCTTATGGATCACAATGGCTTTTCCCCCCCCATAACTCCCCTCCCACCTGCAATCCTCCCCTCTCCTGCTCCCTCTCTCCTTCCCTTCACATCAAGATTCATTTTCAATTCTCTTTATATACAGAAGATCAGTTTACCATATATTAAGTAAAGCTTTCAACAGTTTGCACCCACACAGAAACATGAAGTGAAAAATACTGTTTGAATACTAGTTATACTAGTTATAGCATTAAATCACAATGTACAGCACATTAAGGACAGAGATCCTACATGCGGAGTAAGTGCACAGTGACTCCTGTTGTTGACTTAACAAATTGACACTCTTGTTTATGGCATCAGTAATCACCCTAGGCTCTTGTCATGAGTTGTCAAGGCTATGGAGGCCTTTTGAGTTCACCGACTCTGATCATATGTAGACAAAGTCATAGTCAAAGTGGAAGTTCTCTCCTCCCTTCAGAGAAAGGTACCTCCTTCTTTGATGACCTGTTCTTTCCACTGGGATCTCACTCTCACAGAGATCTTTCATTTAGGTCATTTTTTTTTTCACAGTGTCTTGGCTTTCCATGCCTGAAATACTCTCATGCGCTTTTCAGCAGGATCCGAATGCCTTAAGGGTGATTCTGAGGCCAGAGTGCTGTTTAGGACATCTGCCATTCTATGGGTCTGTTGTATCCTGCTTACCATGTTGGATCATTCTCTCCCTTTTTATTCTATCAGTTAGTATTAGCAGACACTATTCTTGTTTATGTGATCCCTTTGACTCTTAGTCCTACCATTGTGATCAACTGTGAACAGAAATTGATCACTGGGACTAGTGAGATGGTATTGGTACATTAGGCTACATTTTGTATGCAGAGCTGTTGAAAAGGACTTCCCCAACTGAAGAAACCATGGAGAGAAATCCAGAAAATAAAGTCTTGAATTGGTTCAGTGGTTGATAGAAGTCAAATACATGGCACTGCAGCAACTCTACAAAAAGACATAAAATAAATAAAAAAATTTCCTACTAATATTCTGATAAAAATTCCTATTCAAGATGAGACAAAAAGAAACTTACTAAGGGACTAGGAAGAAAAGTTGAACTGAATGGACACTATTTGACTCCCTCAACATTAAACTATGAGAATGGAAATGCCACTGTTAGATTCTGAAATATTCTTTTTAAGTCAAAGTTACCTTCTTAACTATATTCAGTGAGCCCAGGTAGAGTTGGGATAACAGTGTGGTGGGTGAAGTTAATACCCTGGGCTAACTGGCTGACCATTCACTCATTCATCCTTTAATAATTTCTAGCAATAGTTTCTAGCATATCCAAGGCCCTGAAGTTACGAGTGAGTAACTCAGTCATCTCTGCTTTGATCTTCAGAGGGTGTCTTTAGCACATGGATCACATATTTGAAGTGATAGGCAAACTCCAGCCTCACTCAAAGCAGAAGGTTGTTAAGAGATGCTGTTTGGCTCCGGCAAAAAAAAAAAAAAAAAAAAAAAAAACACCAAAAAAAAAAAAAAAAAACCCTACATGAAAGATCTCCGAGAGTGAGATCCCAGTGAAAAGAGCAGGTCATCAAAGGAGGTATCTTTCTCTGAAGGGAGGAGAGAACTTCCACTTTGACTATGACCTTGTCTACATATGATCAGAGTCGGTGAACTCAAAAGGCCTCCATAGCCGTGGCAACTCATGACAAGAGCCTAGGGTGATTACTGATGCCATAAACAAGAGTGTCAATTTGTTAAGTCAACAACAGGAGTTACTGTGCACTTACTACTCACGTAGGATCTCTGTCCTTAATGTGCTGTACATTGTGATTTAATGCTATAACTAGTACTCAAACAGTATTTTTCATTTTGTGTTTCTATGTGGGTGCAAACTGTTGAAAACTTTACTTAATATATGGTAAACTGATCTTCTGTATATAAAGAGAATTGAAAATGAATCTTGATGTGAATGGAAGGGGGGAGGGAGAGGGAAAGGGGAGGGTTGTGGGTGGGAGGGAAGTTATGGGGGGGGAGCCATTGTTATGGGGGGAGGGAAGCCCTTGGCCATTTTCTCTGCTTCTCAGTCAGATGGACTCCAGGGACACCTCACAGTGCTTCTGTGATTACAAAGCTCTGGTTACCAGTCTCATTTCCTGAGGCCTGTGGTTGTTTGAGACTCACCCAGTGGATGAGGGCTGGGCTGCAGCTTGGACTTCATTGAGAAATGCAGCAATGAAGACACCATGTTCTGACTCAGATGCATTGAGGTACTGGTTTCCACAGTGGCTGCCTTGAGAGACAGAAAATACTGCAGGCAAGCATAGAGGAGATAAGACCCCAATGCAAGAAATGAGCCAGTGGATATTTTCTTGCCCTTCTTTCCTTTGAGAGGCTCTATTAAGACACTTCCTGTAGCTTCCTGTAGGCTCACTGGAAATATCCAGCATGACTATGCTACCAGAGCTACTGTCTCATTTTGGAAACATACCTCCCTGTGCCTGCTTTTCTCCTTGCCCTGACCAGATTCATTTCCTACCTCATTCTTGCTTTCCCAGGATTCTTGCAACAAAGTGTAAGATTTGCCTTATGTTTGTTCTCTAGGAACCCAGGCAAAGACACCAACGTTTGCTCATTATGGTCAAGATCAGTTCTTAAAATATAATTTGGGACATGCTCAGGCTGACTTGCCCCAAGTGGTGGAGTTGGAAGCATACCAGGGGATTCCAATTCAATCCCATCGAGGTGGCATGTACCAATGCCATCTCACTGTTCCAGGTGATCAGTTTCAGTTCACAGTTGGTCATGGTGAAAGGACTGGGAGTCAAAGGGAACACATAAACAAGTCTAGTACCTGCTAACGCTAACCGATGGAGTAAATAAAGGGGAGGGTGATCCAACATGGGAAGTGAGATACTCAGCAGACTCATAGAATGGCAGATGTCCTAAATAGCACTCTGGCCTCAGAATCAGCCCTAAAGGCATTCGGAGCTGGCTGAAAAGCTCATGAGAGTATTTCAGGCATGGAAAGCCAAGACACTCTGGCAAAAGATCTCTGCGAGTGAGATCCCAGTGGAAAGAACAGGTCATCAAAGAAGGAGGTACCTTTCTCTGAAGGGAGGAGAGAACCTCCACTTTGACTATGACCTTGTCTAAACAAGATAAGAGTCGGAGAACTCAGAGGGCTTCCATAGCCTTGGAAACTCATGACTGGAGCATAGGGAGATTACTGATGCCATAGACAGGAGTGTCAATTGGTAAAGTCAACAACAGGAGTCACTGTGCACTTACTCCTCATGTAGGATCTCTATCCTTAATGTGCTGTACATTGAGATTTAATGCTATAACGAGTACTCAAACAATATATTTCACTTTGTGTTTCTATGGGGGTGCAAACTGTTGAAATCCTTACTTAATGCATACTAAACTGATCCTCTGTAAAAAAAAAAAAAAAAAAAAAAAAGAAATTATCAATTCCCAACTTGACTCTCACTGGGATTAAACATGACAATAGGTCTGCTCTGATTTCATCATCATTTAAAAAAATCATCTATTATTTTTTCACTTTATGTTTCTGTGTGGGAGCAAACTGTTGAAATCCATACTTAATGTATACTAAGCTGATCTTCTGTATATTAAGATAATCGAAAATGAATCATGATGTGAATGGAAGGGGAGAGGGAGTGGGAAAGGGGAGGGTTGTGGGTGGGAGGGACGTTATGGGGGGGAAGCCATTGTAATCCATAAGTCGTACTTTGGAAAATTATATGCATTAAATAAAAGTTTAAAAAAAAATACTCTGGAAATTGGCTTATGTCACTACTAGTTATATTTTTATGTTTCTTGATCTATTACAAATAATGAACAACCAACAACTCAACAAACAAAATATCTCCCACATGAAAATGCACTCTGCATTTAATGACCTGTACTTTGTGTACCATGTGATGTGACTATACTTATCTCTTTTGAAGGTTTAAGATGGGACTGTCCATGGGGCCAGCACTGTGGCGTAGTGAGTAAAGCTGCCGCCTGCAGTGCTGGCATCCCATATGGGCATTGGATTGGGTCCCGGCTGCTCCACTTCTGATCCAGTTTTCTGCTATGGCCTGGGAAAGCAGTGGAAGATGGCTTAAACTCTTGGGCCCCTGCACCCATGGGAGACCCAGAAGAAGCTCCTGGCTCCTGGCTTCGGATTGGGGCAGCTCCAGCCATTGTGGCCAGTTGGGGAGTGAACCAGTGGATGGAAGACCTCTGTCTGTCTCTCTGCCTCTTCTCTCTCTGTGTAACTCCAACATTCAAATAAATGAATAAATCTTAAAAAAAAGATGGCATTGTCCCAAAGGTAATGTTGATTAGGAAAAACTATTAGCACAGGTAAACTGTTACCAAAAAAACTCAAGTATGGGTATACTTAACCTTTCCAGAAATTTCCAGGTAAATAATGAAATCGTTTGTCAATGTTTTTCATTATGTTATTAAAGCTAGTAATGTTGATAACAAAAGAATACTTATATGGGATTGAATGGGGAAGACAGGTTACACAAAAAGTTAAATTTTAGAGAATTGTTGCTGCTATTCCAGTCTTAACCTGATTTTCCTGGGCTATGAGCTCCAGCAGCAACTGTCTGAATAACTCACCGAGGGGACGGGCTTACATTAACATAGATCTAATTATTCAAACTATTTTTCAACGGAGAAAAAGAAATCTCATTTTAAAAGACAAAGAAAGGCAATCAGTCTCTCATTCTGCAGCATAAGCCAGCAAGGTGCACAGGCCCAAGTAGGTCAGCATACAGCAGCTGTATAAAACAGGTTCTGCTCCCTGTTACTGCCTTCTGGTCCTGAAACCCATTAATCCCATTAATTGCGTATCAAAGACTGGTAGCAATTCTACAAATGAGTAAACACAGAGATAAAAGTGTAATCACACTAGTCCAGCAAATTGGATTCAGGTCTTCACTGAACAATCCTGTTTCAATTCAGCAATTTTATTATCACTGTTACTGGAACAAATCACTTTATTAAACAGAAGAAGCTTTGGTGGAGAAATTTCTTCTTGTGGGCAGCATTATGAAGCTCTCTAACATAAAAACAGCACTTACACTTGTCAAGGGATTTCTTTAGGCAATTCAACTAATGGCTTGTGACAGGTAGGACTTAAAATGTTCATTCATGCCTTCCATTTTGCTATGCAGCTATATTTTTTTTATTCTAAGGGAAAAAAAGTCCTTTTGATGCTTTTAGTGGAATTAATATTTTTTTTGTAAGGAGTTTGCTGACAAAAGCATCTCTCTCTCTCTCCCTATTTTCCTTCCTTCCTCCCATTCTCTCTGAAGGGCAGTGGGTTTGAGGAAGTAAAACATTACAGAATAGGTCAACATCTATTTGTATTTACTTGAGCATGTCATTAGGCCTAGACAGTTTTGTAAAGGGGCCCTTAAAATATGAAGGGTCTTCGAAAAGTTCCTGGAAAACGCATTATGAAAAAAACACAAACCTGTGTGGATTTAAAAAATGTTTTGCACCAAAATAAACTTATCTTTTAATTCCACTTTCCATGAACTTTGTGTTCTATTAGAACCACTCATCCTATTGTCAGACTACAAAATGAACAAAATGGAAATGATGATCAACTACGTGCTTGCTTTCTAAATTCCCTTCCTGCTGAAGTAGGGCCCTGGCTAGTCAAGACCAGAGGAAAAAGAGAAGTGTGGTTCCTCAGTTACTGTAGAGCATAAACAAGAAGGACTCAGAGACAGAATCCTAGGGGAAACAGCTCAGGAGTCCCTGCTGGGTTAAAACAATGCTGTGCAGTGAAACCCTCTGTGAAGATGGACATTGGGAGAGCTGCTAACCATCCCTACATGGCTGCTGATCTCTCGCCACATGGCTAATGTGATGGAGCAACTGAAATGGTGATTGGATTGGATTTGTTTTTAATGAATTTAAATGTAGAAAGCCACATCTGGCCATTGGCTATCACTGTGGGTGGCACAAGTCCAAAACATCAGAACTGTGAGGTCTGGGCAGAGAGGTAAAAACTTTTTCCAGAGTGGTCTTTAGTGAGTTTCAACAAAGTGCAGTGAATGATCATGAGAGTGAGAAAACATTGAAAGAAATCAATAGAAGGTGACAATTTCCCACATGAAACACTAGCAGTTAGTCACTGACCAAAATATTCTACTATGAATATTAAAATATAATCCTAAGAAGACTAAACCCTCTATGCATTCTTAGGTGTTAATAACCTGAATATGCCATAAAATACTTCCCCCAAAGCAAAATCAAATAAAAACTGATCAATTAAGGCCACTGACTAGTAAAGACTGCTGTAAACTTTATATAAATAATCAAAAGTCTTGCTTTATGAATCAGTAAATTTGGTAAATTATGAATTGAATGTTTGGAAAATGGATTTTTTTTCAGTATGTCAGCTCTTCTGGTCATATGGCAAAGTGGTTTCAGTGCCCCCTCTATGACTGTGCATGCACAGGTGTGTTCAAGCTGTACAGAACAGTCCCTCAAAGATAGGAATGCCCATCCAATCCCATATCATCCCAGCCTTTGTTTTTTCCTACAAGGCCCTTTCCCTTTAAAGTTTTTTTTTTATTTTTTAGAATTTTTAAGTATTTGGAAGTGGGGAGGAGAGAAAGAGAAAGAGGGGGAGAGAGAGAGATATCTTCTGTTTGCTGGTTCAATCTTCAAATGCTCACAACAGCTAGGGGCTGGACAAGCTGTAGCCAGGATCCAGGAACTCTGCCCTGGTCTCTCATATGGATGGCAGGGACCCAGGTACTTGAGCTGTCACCTGCAATTTCCCAGAATACTCATTAGTGGGTAGCTGGAATCGGAAGTGGAGCCAGGAATTAAACTCAAGCACTTTGACATGGGATGCAGGTGTCCCAAATGGTGGCTAAACCCACTGTGTCACAATGCCCACCACCATCCCATCCTATACATCATTAAGATGTAAGTAAATGTCACATCCTCTGTATAGTCCTATCAGATTTCTCCATATCTTACCCACAGGCAGAATTAAATGCTAATTTCTGTGGGTCTTCATGGGATGGGAGCTGTGAGGATGATGTAAGCCCAGAAATACTGATGACATTTCTCTGCAACAAGGTAGACTCTGCTTGGGAACAATGTGGACAGGGAAGTCCAAAATGGAGAGGGAGAGAGAGAAAGGCAGTCATATTGCTCCTGACATCATTCTAATGCCTGGATCTAGCCATGTCTATGCACACTCCGAATTCCCAGTTGTGTGGAAGGTTTTTCTTTTCTTGATTAAGGCATTTTGAGTTGAGTTTTTACAGCTGAAACAAACAGCAATCCATCCAATGCTGAGACCTCTATGTTACATTCGGCTGAACGCTCCCTCTAACTTCTACTCATTGGACCAATTCTGCACCCACTTCCCTATCTGTGTCTTTCCTGCTTTAAACACAAGATTGCCACATACATACCTCTATGTTATAGGTTATAGAAAGAAACAGGCTCTGGGATCAGGCAGCTTGGCTGAAATTCCCTGTTCTGTCGTTTAGTAGCTGAGTGACCTTGGGAAAATTACTTAACCTCTCCATGTCTCAATTTCTGCTCCTGAAAATGAGCATATTTAGGGGATGCAAAACCTATAGAGCTGCAGAGGACTTTACAAGATCTTCACAATTGCGATCACATTTCAGGGTACTGGGTGTGGGGCAGAGAGGAGGACTGGGCATCCTTCAGGAATGCACACCCCATCTCTGAGCAGCCTGGCACTGCAGTCCCCTTTGGCAGGCAGCCTCGGTCATGAGCATGTACAAGTGATTTTTACCAAAGTACCAGGGTGAGCGCTGGATAGCCTTGAGGCAGATTTTAAGCCTGGCCTGCGGGAATTGTTAAAATGATTCAGGTGCAGGTAGAAGCAAGAAGCTAGACTGCATTTACCATGGAAGACATAAAGGAAAGAACAAATAAGCTGAAAGGATTTCCCCACATTTGAAATTTCCTCTCCTTTTTTTTAAAAAAAAGATTTATTTATTTATTTATTTTAGAAGCAGAGTTACAGAGAGAGGGGGAGACACAGAGAGAGGTCTTCCATCTGCTGGTTCACTCCCCAAATGGCTGCAACAGATGGAACTGGGCCTATCTGAAGCCAGGAGCCAGGAGCTTCTTCCTGGTCTCCCATGTGGGGCCAAGGACTTGGGCCATCTTCCACTGCTTTCCCAGGCACATCAGCAGGGATCTGGATCAGAAGTGGAACAGCTGGGACTTGAACCAGCACCCATATGGGATGCCGGTGCTGCAGGCTGGGGCTTTAACCCACTGCACCACAGTACCAGCCCCTTCTTATTTCTTGTAGCTGGACTCCTATCATTGACAATACTTCCATTATTTTCTAAATTGTGTGATGTGATGGTAGCAAAAGACTTTTTTTTAAGACCTTATTTATTTGAAACTGTTACAGAGAGAGGTAGAAACACACACACACAGAGGGAGAGAGAGGTCTTCCATCTGCTCGTTCACTCCCCAAATGGCTGCAACAGCCATTGCTGAGCCAATCAGAAGCTAGGAGTCAAGAGCGTCTTCTGGATCTCCCATGTGAATGCAGGGGCCCAAGGATTTGGGCCATCCTTTGCTGCTTTCTCAGGTGCATTAGCTGGGAGCTGGATCAGAAGTAGAGCAGCTGAGACTAGAACTGGAGCTCATAAGGAATGCCAGTGCTGCAGGGCAGGGCTTTAACCCACTGCACCACAGTGCTGGCCCCTAGCAAAAGCCTTGAAACATACCAACAGGGGTGCTATCCATCATGAAAAGATTCCCAGCTATTGCACCTTCCTCTCTGGGTTTCAAAGTCCAGATCTCCTTCTCAGGCAAGAGGTGTAATTTCTTTTTCTTGCTCTGACTGAATCACCCTCACTTCAGCAGGAGCAGGAAAAGGGGTGCTTGAGAGCAACCCCTTGCTCTCTCCCCAGGAGACACTGAGGGTGGGGCCTTGGCAAATGGCTTTCTTGCTGGCCTGTTGTGGAGCGAGTAGACCCCAGAGGTCTTGGTGAGGGTCCAGGCCCCACCTGTGAGTCCCCCAGGTTCCCTGCTGCCTGCTCAGGTTCAGGCAATAGGCACAAATGTCATCCTCTCTGGGCTTCCTTCTTGCTGCCCTCTGGGAATTTGGATTCAGGGTTTGTTCCTAATGTCCAAGACTTTGATAAAAAAACTTACAGGGGCTGATGCTTCTTGATGCCAAGCTTCAAAACTTCTAAGATGAGGAACAGAGAAAAAAATTGAAACTCTCAAAGAGACAACAAATAACATGGTAGAATCAATTAAACACTGCATTGTGTTGCTGCAGATTGCTAGAAGTACCATTAATCTTGCAGATGCAATATTTCAGTCTAGTCCCTTAGAACCCATGACCCCAGACTGTCTTACTTCCAGAACCTGTTCAGTTGTGTGAGTCAGAGCAGTGTCCATCTTCCCTACAAGTTGGGTCTGTATTAGCTACTTTGGGACATCATCAGATAACTAAACAGTATAGGCTGTGGGCATTCACCACCCAGTAGCAGTCCAACTTCTCCAAGCCATGTCAACTTGTCTCCAAATACAGTCCCAGAGTTCTCTTACTCTAGCAGTGAAGATGAATTCTATGATGCTGATGTATTCCACCAAAGTGGCTCATCCCCAAAATGCTTAATAGATATGTCTGGATCTGCCTCTTTCTTACACACAGCAGCTCAGGTCTGAAGCAGCCAGATACCACAGAATCACTTAATTCATCCAAGTCCAATGGAACAAGTGATGCCGCCCTTTTTTGATTTGCATGATGATAGAGATTATGATGGAGAGGCAAGGCCCATGGAGGAGCACAAGAGTGTTATCTAGCACCTCTTGTGACATGTTAGGCTTGGAATGGATCTAACTAAGGTAGTCCTTCCAACATTCATCTTTTTTTTAGAAACCTTTTATTTAATGAGTATAAATTTCATAAATACATCTTTAGGAATATAGTGATTCTTCCCACCATACCCACCCTCCCACCCCCACTCCCATCCCACCTCCTCCTCCCTCTTCCAGTTCCAGTCCCATTCTCCATTAAGATTCGTTTTTCAATTAACTTCATACACAAAAGACCAACTCTATACTATGTAAAGATTTCAATTATTTACACATACACACACAGAAAATATAAAAAAACTGAGAACAAGTGTTACAGTTAAATCTCATAGCACAACTCATTTAGGACAGAAGTCCTGCATGGGGAGTAAGAGCACAATGATTCCTGTTGTTAATTTAACAATTAACACTCTTATGTATGACATCAGTGATCACCTGGGGCTCTTGACATGAGCTGCCAAGGCTATGGATGCCTTTTGAGTCCACAGTCTCTGTCAGTATTTAGGCAAGGCCATAGGCAAAGTGGAAATGGAAGTTCTCTCCACCCTTTGGAGAAAAGTACATCCTTCTTTGATGGCCCCTTCTTTCCACTGGGGTCTCACTCATGGAGATCTTTCATGCAGGACTTTTTTTTTTGCCATAGTACCTTGGCTTTCCATGCCTGAAATGCTCTCATGGGCTTTTCAGCGAAACTAGAATACCTTTAAGGGCTGATTCTGAAGTCAGAGTACTATTTATAGTGACTGTCATTCTATGAGTCTGCTGTGTAAATTACTTCCCACAACATTCATTCTTGAAAGATCTCTTTCAGAAATGTATGCAGACGTATTTTGCACATCTGAACCTGTTTGTGAGAAGGATCCCAGGGATTGAATGTGAAACAGTACCTCTCAGCCTTTCATGCAGGAAAGAAAGGATCAGTTGCCCAAAAGCCATATCCAGTTTTGGCAAGACCTTTCAATATCTGACACTGAAGAGAACACAGAGCTAGTTTTGGAAGGACCAGTTCCTGTAACAGTTGGTAAGTACCAGTTCCCTGTTTAACATTCATGACTGAATAGATTTCCCATCATCTATCTACCCATTTCAGCCTTTTATGCTGAGTGTTTGTACAAGAAGCAATAGTTCAGTGCTCATATCTGGACCAAATTAAAATCCCTTGGTATGTCAACTGGTGTGCACAACATAGGACAGGGCTGTGTCTCATGTCCAGACTACGATAAACATTACATTCTCACATTTCCCAATGGTTATGGAAGGTCTATCCTCATATTGCTCTGAGTGAAATTAGGAGGAGAATGCAATATTAATTGTTCCAAAATACGCAGTAGTGCAAATATCATCTTCCACACTAAACCTTTCTATGGCGGCCAGAAACACAGAATCACTGCTGAGATTGTTTTCTCCAAATGACAGAAAGTCTTTTGCCCCATTGAAAGGCAGTAGAATAGTGTCATATATGCAAAATACACAATTGGGGAAAATACACATAGATACAAAGATGTTGCCTATAATCAAGAAGAAAGTGAGGAAGTTGGAAGATCAGAATGAGTATGAGTCTTGCAGTCTTTGAAAGGATGACATTTTCAATTTCAAAATCAGAGGCACTGATGTAGCAACTGAAGCAAAGCACAGACTTGAAGAAAGACAAGGAGCAGAAGCCCAAGAAAGGAAGGAGAAGGAAATTTAATGCGAGACAAGGTTATTTAATGAAGATGGAGAATGCTGGGTTTATTATGAACCATTACTGAAACATCTTGGTGCTGCCAAGCATTAGGTTGGGAAATGCAAAGTTTACCCCTGATGACCAGGGCAGTGGGAGAAACTCATCAACTCTCTGCATGTCCCTGTGGCTCCTATCTTAGGGATACTGGACTTGCTAATGCAGATGAACAATTACAGCAGGAAAAGCCTCCCTTTCTTCCTCTGTGGCCATTACAATTTTGACTTCAGTCCTGAGAAAAACTTCAGGTTTTGAAAACCAGATGTCTGTTCCTTTTCTAAACCCCATGCTCTGAAAAGCATTTATAAATCCAAGTCTCAAGCTCTGCACTCTAGTATTGCCATTAAGATACACAACCTGTTTCCTAGTTCATGTAATCTTGGAATATGTATATATATATGAATATATTTGAGATTTTTCATAAATACTCCATCTATTGTAAATATTGATTTCTCAGAGATGTTTTAGAAAATTAGTGCAGTATACTCAAAATCAAGTGTTAAAGAAATTTCATGGTTTCTCCTACAATAACATTTATTTTGGAATTGAACTGTTATTACATTCTGTTTCTATCTAACCCTGGATTACAGTTTAAAAATATACTCAGTGCTTCTTATAGCTTCATAAAGTATTTTTTCCAACCTTAAAAAATTCTCTGCTGGTGCCGCGGCTCACTAGGCTAATCCTCCACCTTGTGGCGCCGGCACACCGGGTTTTAGTCCCGGTCGGGGCGCCGGATTCTGTCCCGGTTGCCCCTCTTCCAGGCCAGCTCTCTGCTGTGGCCAGGGAGTGCAGTGGAGGATGGCCCAAGTGCTTGGGCCCTGCACCCACATGGGAGACCAGGATAAGTACCTGGCTCCTGCCATTGGATCAGCGTGGTGCGCCAGCCGCAGCGTGGTGCGCCAGCCGCAGCGCGCCGGCGGCAGCGGCCATTGGAGGGTGAACCAACAGCAAAGGAAGACCTTTCTCTCTGTCTCTTTCACTGTCCACTCTGCCAGTCAAAAAAAAAAATTCTCTCATCTCTAAATTGAAGTTGTTATAATTTTGTCTCACAGAATTGAGTGAAAATTAAATGAATTGATGCACCAGAATAAATCATAAACATATTATATGTGTTTATGTTGTTATTTCCAGTGCCTTACAGTTCTAGAAAATAGTTTCTCTTAAATGTATTGTGTATGGGTATTCTATACTGCATACATAATCTCTGTACACAGACACTGTTTACTGAGAACAGCTGTTCAGGTGTACATTTAGAGATCATTAATGAGAAAGCCAAAAGTTTCAGACAGATAAAAGGGAGGAACACCATTGAACTTTAGTAATTTGCAATAGAGTGTGAATTATTGATGGACTTCTCTTACTCTTCCCAGTGATGTTTACTTGTCAATGCAAATGAGTCTCTAGCTTTTGAATTGAGCCAGGCAATGGGAAAATAATCGTTTTCTTAAATTACACTATGTGACCCTTTGTTCTTATTTCTCTGTGTGTATAAAGCTGGTCCTGAGAGGGAAAGTGAACACATGAGTAGAATCATTTAGGGTTTTCAGAACTGGAGAGTAATTGGGCAGAAGAGTTATCTGTCCTGAGATTCCTTGGAATAATTTATTTCTATAAATAAGAGAGAAGAGCAATGACTTTGGCATGGGAGGACAGTAATGGCCATGGCTTCCCGTCTCTGGAGACGAATGATGGAGATCGACTTTGCTTCCAAATCACCATGGCCACAGTGAAGAGGGCACACCACAGCCCCAAGAGAGCTGAGTTTTTAATTCATGTGGGTCATGATGCCTTTGATTCTCCAAGTGGGAAAGCTGGGATGGTCAGTGCCTCTGAGTTTTAGATCCTAATGTCTTCAAAAGAATTTGAGAATCATGTCTTGATCTGCCCAGCTCACTTCCCCTGACCCACCATCTGACTCTAGAAATAACAGTTTGGGTAAATACTAAGTTTGGTCAATTAAGTGAACTCCACGCCTAATCACAATTCATTATAGCAAACATTCACTCATTCACTCATTCACTCATTAAGTAGTCTTGTATGTATGTGTGGACTGGGAGAATGAAGGTTCACTGTATATAATAGAGCACCTTGACTTTGTCTTCAAACAGTTCAACTTTCAGTCTAGAAAACTTCCAATTAATACATGATGCAGACATCCTTAACACACATCGCTAAGTCACACTCCCCTTCTGAGGCTGGGGTCAAGGACGACAGGAGGCTGAAAGCTGTCTTTTGCAAAGGTTACTTGGAGAGAAAGAAAGAGTGGAGGGGAGAAGGGAGATGCAGAGGAAGGAAAGGAGAGAAGAAGGGAGGAGAGAGAGAGAAAATGAATCACTATTCTTTTGTTTGTTTAAGGATTATTTACTTTATTTGAAAGGCAGAGTTAGAGAGATAAGGAGACACACAGAGAGATATTCCATCCACTGGCTCACTTCCCAAAGGCCTGCAATAGCCAAGGGTGGGCTAGATCAAAGCCAGGAACTTTTTCTTGGTCTCCCACATTGGTGTAGGACATCAAACACTTGGGGAATCTTCTGCTGCTTTCCCTGCACATCAGCAGGGAACTAGACCAGGTGTGGAGCAGCCAGGTCTCAAATCAGTGCCCATATGGGATGCCAGCATCACAGGTGGTGGCCCAAATTATTATGCAGCATCACAGGTGGTGGCCCAAATTATTATGACACAATGCCAGCCACTATTCTTTTCACTATATTAAAAAGGCTGTGCCTGGGCAGGTCTTTAGACTAGTAGTTAAAATACTGGTTAAGACTCCTGCCACGGTGATGTATGTGGGTTTGATACCTGGCTCTGGCTCCTGGCTCCAGTTTCATACAATGCACAGTCTAGGAGGCAGTAAGTGATGAATCCAGTGATTGGGTCCCTGCAACTCACATGGGAGATCTCAACTGAGTTCCTGGCTCTTGGCTTTGGCATTACTGGCAAACGTGGGCCTTTGGGGAGTGAATCAAGGCATATCTTTGCCTCTCTCTGTCATTGTCTCTCTGCCTCTGAAACATAAACAAATAAATAAAATGGCTATGTCAAAAAACAGTTGTCTGTTAGTGGGTCCTGTCTACACTGCTCCCAGGCAGCCTCAGGGAGTTGGGTGGCTTGGCTGGCCTGTTGCTTGAGAACCTGCTGCTGGGCTCTGCAGCTTGAGGAATCACCATGATGGTGAATCAGCTTGTGTATCTTCTCTTTGTTCCCTGTGTGCAACTGAGAGATTACCTCCTGCTGAATGGCCAAAGGCTACTTCCACAACTATTTTTTTTTTTTTTAGCAGCAGCAATGTGCTGAATTCACTACTTAACTGGATTTAGGGATGTTGCAGTTGAAAACACCAATACTTACTGAGAGTAAGGTGCCGTTAAGAGAATGCACTCATTCATTCATTCACTCATTTCTTCATTTGTCCAAAAATGTGCTAAGCCCATACCCTGTGCCAGGCATCAATCCATTGATTTTCAGGTTATTTAAGATCTCCTAGGTGCATTAGGTGCTTTTACTGTTGGTGGCATTAACAATTTAGTTTTGTCATCCTCAGAGTTCTTATGTGATTCGTTGTCATAAATGCAAACCAAATCTTTTCATTTTTCCCACCTATCTCTTTCTAAAATTTCCCCCAACAGTCCAAAAAACAGATTTCCTGATTTTCTTCTGTCTATTCATTTTCCAGAAATACTTTCGGCTCACCGCGGCTGTGCATTCAGCCAAGGGGCAAGAGATTAGAGCAATTTGCCTGACTAGAGGAGCTTTTAAAAATTCTACTGTTTGGGGATCATCATATAATTTCCAGGTTTTCACAAAGGAAATGGAATTAAAATGAAGGTCATCATTAAATTAAAACAAAATTTACTCCTTTTGTACATCATCAGCTAGTAATTAATGAGACTCTCTTGAGTACGGAGCAGTACTACAGATGAGGGGCTCCTGTCAGCATGAACACGTGGATTAGAATCCAGAAGAAAGCCCACTCTCACAGGGAGCACTGAGGAGCAGCCCAGGCCTGCCAACTCTCTGTTATTGAGGATTTATTTAAAGATACTTTTTAAAGCATTTCCTCTTTTACAATGAGGACTTTTCTGTGTGTATTTCAGTAGACATTTAAAATCCCATCCATAATCTTTCTGAAATCTTTCCCTCATTAAATGACTTGGCTTGAGAGCTAGTTGGCATTATGGTCTCTGATTACGGAAAAGAAAGCTGTGAAAAAAACAATGAAATAGAAATGGGTTGCCCTGAGGATAAAGACTCTGCCCTGGCCGAGGTGAGTGCTGGTTTTGGGGATGGAAGAGACCTGAGAAAGGTCCGGTTTTATTGCCCTGGCTCTTGCCCCTTCTTTGGAATAATTCCAAGAACTTGGAAAGGTAGGGGCTTGTCCTGGGAATCATAAAATTAACATCTCAATTTGTGCTGCTCTATTTTCTCCATTTGTCCTTGGTGTGACTTTCTGGTTTTTGAAGTTTTTATGTATTTGGAAGGTGGTGGTGGGGGAGAGAATGAGAATGAGAATATCCTATTCCCTATTTCCCCAAATGCTAGCAACAATTAAAGCTTGGCCAGGCTGAACCCAGGAGTCTAGAACTCAGTCTGAACCTCACACATGGATGTGTGGCAGGGACATCACTATCTGAGGTTTCACCTGCTACCTTCTAGGGTGCACATGAGCAGGAAGTTGAAATAGAGAGCAGAGCCAGGCCTAGAAGCAGGCACAATCTGTGCACAAGAAGTATAAACTATAATGACAATAATAATAGAAGTTTCTCTTTTGAGATTAACTGTGGGAAGTCCATTACTAAGCACTTTCTATTCATTTTGTGAAAGTTTCCATGCAGACCTATGATAACAACACAGTATAAAATTAAAAATGGTAAAGTAACAACAACTTAAGTTTTCCTCGCTTAGGACTGGGAGCTGTGTTAAAAACTTCATGAAAGTGCCTACCCCTTGGAGATTGGTGCTACAGTGACCCAAAAAATACAGAGGAGACGGTGAAGCTTTGCCTTGAGTTCCTTGTCTAAGTCACAATGTTATTAACCTTATAGTAAGTGCTGGGGTGCAAACCTGCATCTGCCTAATTCTGAAGCCAAAGCTGTTCATATATAATACAATGCCAAGCAAAAAGAAATATCCCTATACTCCTAAAATACAGACATTTAAGATTTTTTTAAAGGGTAATTCAAAAGCTCCAGCAGAACCAGTGTTTACATAAAATTGCCTTCTACTTATGGTCAAGCCTTATTCATGAGAGCTTCCTATCTTCCATTTCCTGTGTTAGTTCTGTTGACTCACAAAGGACTTTATTATTTCTAAACGGGCACAACTGATGACTGGGAAGCTTTACATCTATGCATGCTATCTATGAAAATGCTATAAAGACTCTCCATTTGCTAGCAAGCACAGGCTGTGTGTGTGGTTGAAAGTAAAGCATTGTCAAGATAAATCAGGAAAAAAAAAAAAAAACCCAGAACTGCATTCTCTGTTGGAGAGAACTTAAAAAGCCTATGCTTAAGAGATATTTCCTTGGAATGCTTTAAAGAAATACAACTTGTTTAAAAGGCTTCAGCCACCCTCCACAATGTTAAGTAGCAAAATGCTCACAGTTGGCTGGAAGATGGTAACAGAGCAGCCCAGTGTGGTCCCATTTCAAATCTATAGGCTCTGTGGGTTTCTGAGTTTCCCTTTTGTGTATGACATAGAGTAAACTTTTCAGAGAGTTAATATAAATCCGTACATTCTCATTTACCATCTACATGACCGATTTTGGATAAATAGTCTAGTATGCTAAAGACCCTTGTGTGAGTGCAGTTCAGAGCCCTTTCAACAGCTCCATTCAGTTTTGGGGTTTCCAACCATTCTTAAATTGTTTAATTCCAAAGGCAAACCTTTTAAAGTCACACTCTTGTCTCCTTCTCTCGGTGCGAGCAAACTGTGCTACAAAAGCAGCGGCCTCCCCTGGCCCTGTTTACTTAGACTGCAAACCCTATTCAAGCCAGCAATGTCAGATTAAAGGAAGAAAGGGGAGAGAAATCAAAGCCTTAAACTGCACATAAAAGGCAATCGCTGGCAACCAATCTGTTCAACTTCCAACTATTTGCACTTTATGAATAAAGGTCAATCTGTTATTGGCACCCAAATGTTAATGTTCTTATGAGGGTTTAAGCTGCTTTAACAGCTGAATAAGTGAGAGTGAGCTATAGGGCCACACCTAATCATTCAGGTCCAGCTGGACATGGGGGAGCTTCCCAACAAGGCAAGAGATGCAAAGGACAGTCGTAGGGTGCTGGCCCAGGGAATCTGGGCACACATGTGGCAGGGGAGCAGAGAGGGTTAAAAGATGAAGTGACTTATGAATTATATACAGGAAACTCAGAGTGAACATCCACATGCCCTTTCCCTTCCAGCTGTTTTGTGAGCTACTTGTTATAGACAGCAGCTCTACCTACCCTAGACCTTTCCAGCTTTAGTTTCTCTGTCATCGTCCAATAAGTATTGGATTTTTCTCTTCTAAAAATGAATGGTGGATGATGCGGTAACTGGGCAAATCTCAGACTTTCCCCCAATGTTGGAGTTGCTTGCCTACTATCCAGTCTGCATCCAAACTCAGGGACATAATCACACTAAGCAGTGTAGAGTTTCTGGATACATGACAGCAGATATATGACAAAAACAAATGAAAAATCAACTTGTTAATTCTATTGGTAGACATAAAAGCATTTTTTTCTCCCCAATATATCGTCAGGTGATGGCTAACATATAGATATTTGAATTGTATACACCTAAGTTCTGCAGAAATTAGTGCAAGTTTATCGTGCATTCCAAATTATTCTTTTCCAATAGAGTTGACATTTGCCTCGAAGACAGCTTTGGTTTTGTTCCCTGGATGTGTGAGACCTCAGAAATCTCTGGTTCTGTTCCTAACTCAACATCACATAGCCTCCATAGGCCTTAGTTTCCTTTTCTGTAAAATGACAGCGTTACCTCCAAAATCATCTTCAACTCTGCTGACCTCTCTTGGCTGATTTCTTCAACTCTTTAGTGGGGATATGTTAATTTGAAGCAAAAGAAATAGTTTATTTGAAAAGAGGTTTCTTTTAAAGACTGAAGTGTCCTGCTATTCTAAGGCATAACTCCGACACACAGGACTTTTGTGGAAAATGCAAAGT
Source organism: Oryctolagus cuniculus (assembly GCF_964237555.1). Classification (NCBI taxonomy): domain Eukaryota; kingdom Metazoa; phylum Chordata; class Mammalia; order Lagomorpha; family Leporidae; genus Oryctolagus; species Oryctolagus cuniculus. The sequence continues at coordinate 79,566,189 of NC_091439.1, read as the reverse complement.
ATCCTCAAGTTTGGGCACTGGGATAGACTTGGGGTTGTTGCTTTTCGGTCCTTGCTGTAGTGTAAGCAAGAGCAAGCTGTTCATGTTCTGTTTAACTCCCTCATCAAAACTTTTGCTGATAGAACTCCCTCCACCCTGCACACCCTACTCCAATTCCAACAATCTGTTAATACTCAACTCAGACATGGCAAGTTGAGATGACTATCCATCCCTCCATCTCAATTCTGGGATTAGCCTTGATTCCATAACTTCACACATTCCTTGATGGATTATCATGGTTTCTGTGCATTTCGGTCTCCTTCACAAGACAACAAACTCTTTGAAGTCTGCAACTATGCTTTTAGATTCCTTACAATGCCTAGGATGTTCCACACCATGCAGTGGGTGGGCAATATCTCTTTGCTGAACAGAAATCCAATGATACTTGTTCTTCCTACCTTCCAAATCAACTGATTTGCTCTGAAATAGATAATAAACTGTTACAAATGTCCTAAGTTATAAATAAACTGGACAGTAATTCCCATTCCCAACCCCTTATCCTTGTCACTCATTTTCCTTCCCAAGAAGCAATTTGATTTCTTGTGCTACTCTCCTCTCTCTCTTTCTCTTTCTCTCTCTCTCTCTCTCTCTGTATATATATATATATATAATTATTATCTATCAATTCATCTATCCCCTTTCAAGGATTCAGTGAGTAAAATTGAGACCATATATGAAATGCCAAAGCAGTAAGAATCTCACAAAATAAGAATCCTTCTTAGGAGACAACACATTTTCAGGGCGAGCAGCAGTTGCCTCTGTTCAGGATTTCCAGGTTGCAGTGGCGTGGAAGGATGTTATTAGTGAGTTGTGTCTTGTCGTGCAAGACTTCTAACCTCATTGGGCCTACTGAGTTCATGTCTACCAAATCTTCCATCTCTACAGTTCTTTGATTCTTATCTAAAAAAGCATAATTTCCCAAAATTAGAGAATCAGCGTTTGAGAAAATGAATTCGATATTAGCATTTTCAATCAGGAACTTAACCTTTGAGCTGGTGAAGTGACTTTGCCAAATCAATCTATTTAGGAAATTAAAAATAAAATTAGGCACATTTATTGCAAATTAAAGTGAAATGGAATTGAACATTTCTAACTGGCGCCAGAAAACAAATGTCCCGTTGAGATCACTGTGCCAGCAAGGGAAGAGGGCCAACCTTGAGCACTGTGCGTTTCTTCTACAGCCAGCATTCCTATTCCTGCTTCAGTCAATAGGCCCAGTGATAGGCAGAGGGCAGGGACAGCTGTGAGATAGGTGGAATTGTGCTCAATCTTTCATGTATGTATGTGCTGAATCAGTCAAGGTCCTGGCAGCCATCAGATCACATACCAACTGGGTGATCTGCAGAGAGTTTAATGGTGGCCCATTTACAACAGGCTAGGCAAGGTTTATTTATTTTGAAGGAGTTACACAGACAGAAGGAGGGAGGGGGAGAGAGAGAAAGAGAGAGAGAGAGAGAGAGAGAGAGAGAGAATCTTCTATCCACTGGTTCACTCCCCAGATAGCTACAATAGCCACGGCTAGAACTGGGTCAGGCTGAAGCCAGGAACCAGGAGTCTGGGTCTCCCATGTGAGTGGCAGGGGCCTAAACACTTGGGCCATCTTCTGCTGCTTTTCTCAGGCCATTAGCAGGGAGCTGGTTTGGAAATGCAACAGCCAGGACATGAACCGGTGCCCACATGGGACGCTTTATCTGCTATGCCATAATTCTGGCCCCTAGGCAGGATTTTTGAAAATAAAAAGGGGATAGTTCTGCAGTTAGTGTGAGGCCGTAATCATCTGCTCTTCGTCCTGAGAGGTACAGAGAAGAGGTCACAGGAACAGGAAATGGCAGCTGTGTGGAAGGCTTCTGGACAAGAACTGAGGCCTGTAACACCCTCTGCCACCCATTCGCCTTTGCCTGAGCAACTCCAGCTCTGCCGTTGGGATTTCTCCAGGGATCTCCCCTGCTGGGAAGGCCTGTAGCAGGTTACCAGTCTGGGCTGAATGCAGAGTCTGGTTGGCGATGTGAGATCGTGTGGCTATTCCTATCAAAGTACATATCCTACTTGTCCGGAATGGCCACTTCATTTTTCTGTCTTATGTGTCTACATTTTTCTGTGCTTCTTGGGGGTGCAGTGTCTATCTCCTTGAGCTTGTATCCTTGGTGTCCAATCCTGTGTCTGTAGAATGACAGAAAGAAACTAGTTCTCTCTTGTCTCACAGCACTGTCCAGTTATTACTGTGTGGAGACCCGGACTGCAGTTACTGGCAATTCTGAGTCCGGGGAAGGCACATTCTAGAGATGGGTTTCCTTGGAGCCATGATCACAAACTGGGGACATACTTTGCCATCTCTGAATGTATTGGGTCCACCAGGCAGAGTTTACATGATACCCATTTTGAAGGCTGGAAACTGAGGATCAGCAGTGGAACTAGAATCAGAAGACAGGAGCCTTGTTCTACTTCTCATTCAATTAACCCTGGAGAGACTACTAGCCAAAGTGAAACTAGGCACATGATTTTCATCAAAGCACTGTTCACAGTACAACAAATGAAAGCACTAGAAGACTGTCAATAGGGGACTTGGTGATTAAATCGCAGTACTTAACACACGACAAGATATGTAAAGTCAGAAAACACGATGAGGTAGATTTATGGAAAGATGTTCATAAAAACAAATTACCTAAATATTCCTAGTTGCATGAATTTGGCCAAATTACTTAAGTTCTTCAAGTCCCACTTTCCTCACAGGTAAGCTACACTTTCCTCACAGGCTTTCTTGGAGGAGTAAATGCAAACAATATCCGATACACCTGGCACATGGTAAGACATCAATATGTATTAGCTCTTAGCATATGGTATTATTAATATTATCTATCTACACACAAAGAAATATAGGAAAGGATGCTGGCAAAATAGTTCCAGTAATTATTGTTCCACACTTTACTTTTTTTCTTTGTATGTTTCTGCATTATTAGTAACTCACAAGAATGATGGGTCAATTTACAGCAATGCTGAAATTATTAGAACTGATTCTTCCTCTGCACCTTACTAACTCTGTCTTTGGGAAAGTAACCGGATGCCTTGAACCTAATTTTCCTCATTTACAAAACAGTAAGAGTTACTCATTTCTTTTCTACTTCCAAAGATTTTATTCTACAGATCAAGTGAGTATTGAACTGGTTGAGGTTCATGCAAAACAGTGAAGGACTATATGGATATTAGATTTTCCTATTTTTTTTTATTCACTTAATTGGAATCATTTACTTGGAAGCTTTTCTTCCCACTTCTCAGCTGCGTGTTTGGTGCGAGACAAGCAGCCTTTATGAACGGAGGCCTTGTGAAGTGCACAAATCGTGGGGTTGCCTGTGGTGACACCAGCGATCTGCGACCATGCCGACGACGACCCGGAGAACCGCGAGGCACCAAACAGGGCGAACTACTTCCGAGCTTACCTTCGCCCTGGCTTAACCTCACTGCCGCGGGGATGGCCGGCTTCCTTTGAGGCACGTGGCCGCCTGCTCTGAGTGTGGGGTTTGTAGGTCTCCTCCGCGCTGCGGCCCCACGGCCTTGGCCCCACGGGGGCGAGGCGCGCCTGCAAGCCCGCGCTCGGCGGCCGGAGGAGTGGAGGCACCAGGCCGGGTGAGCGCGCCCGGGAGCCCGTGTTCACCGCCCCTCCTGCCGCCTCATCACCTCCCTCTTCTCTCCGGGAAGATGCCGCCGCCGTCGGGCAGGAGGTGGCGGCCGAGCCTGACAGCGCGCTGGGAACACAAGGAGCGGCCTGTAGTCCAAGGGCGCACATCTGAAGGAGGTCTTTGTGCACAGACGCTGTCCCGCCTGCAGACGCCCCCAGCCACCACAGCGGAGCCAGTTTATTTTCCAGCGGAGACACCGGGACCCGGGGTGGGTGGGGGGGTGGGTGGGGCGGGTGAGGCGGTGGGAGCGGGCGGCACCCTTCTGGGAAGGCGCACGCGTTGGCCGACGGGCGTCCGCGCGTCTGCGGCTGCGCGAGCTCGGGCCCCGGGGCCCCGCGCCGCCCGCGCGTGCTCGGGAGTCGCCGTGGGGAGGCCTTAGGGAGGGTGCCCTCGTCTCGGGGCCGTCGGAAGTGTGTCTGCGGAGGGGAGGACGCGGAGGGGCTCTGGAACTGGAAAATCACGTTGCTTTTTCCGAAGGCGAGCAGCACATTCGCGGTGGCAAATGCGGGGCGAGCTCCCACGTCACCGCCTGCTCACCCTCGCGACCCCGGAGGCTCCTGACCGTGTGGGCGCGTTCTGGGCTCTGGCTGTGTTCCGGCTCGAAGACCTCGCTGAGAACCGGAAGGGGCACTTTTACTCCCCTCTCCCCATTCTTTCGAAGGGTTCAGTCAATGCTTATAAAAGTCATTTCCATTTTCAAAAGCAGAGTTGGTAAAACACTTTGGAAACTTTCCCTGAACCCCCCTCCTCCCCAGTCCCCGTCACCCTCTTCCATCTTCTTGTTCGAGAAATGCAAATCAAAAGCCAATCCTATTTTATGTTAAAAAGTGAAAAACATTTCAATGTATTCTTGTCTTGTATGACTGGCTGAGAGCCTCTAAATCCCCACCATTTACCAAATTAAACTAATTGAAAGTGCTTCCAAAAGCCACATCTGTAGGCTGACGTGGGTCCCTGCCTTTCACTCTGGGCTCGGGAAACCGTTCCCCGTTCCATTGATCCCTGAATAGTCATGCCTGTCAGGAAGCCGCATCAGCCATTATCATTCTAATTTTACTGCCTTTCTTGGTCTCTAATCTAATTTGCAATGATGCTTAAGCATTTCGCAAGGCCATAGCACTTTCTTCAGAATTTCAACAAGAGCATTAAACCCCCAATTTACATTAATGAAGTGCACATTTAATTAGGGGAGAGGGTAAATGGAGGGCTCTTCAGGAGCAGTTTGGGTGATATGATAGGCACTCGAAAAGGAAAGGAGAAATATCTGATAAAAGACTTGCCATACATCAGATGGCTTGATTTCTCTCCCTCTCCCCTCCCCGGTTTTCTCCCAGCCTCGCCTTCCTTCTCATTTCCACCCTTCCGTCAGCTAACTCTACCTCTCTAAAATTTGCTCCAAATCCACGACAATAAAATTATGAAAGCGGACCTGTCAACAAGGGAGGACCAGGCAAAGGGCCGTCTGAGAAGATCCTGCGGTTTTTCAGTTCCCTGCTGCCCCCCAAAGGGGAGATTAACTTGTTCTTTTAAATAATGAGAAACTTAGGAAACCATTTCCAGTCCTCCTGTTTCATGAATTCATTACACATGCAGGCTGAACTGCACAGTCGTGCACACATTTGGCTTGCTGCTGTGAGAGGGGTGGGTTGAGGGAGGAGTGGGATGAATTTCTGGTCATAGATTTCAAGCAATGAATTCATCACCACCCGTGATCCGAGATGCAGTGATGTCACACGATTGAGTCACTGCCTTAGGCTCTGCTGGGCCAAGGCTTCTGATGCAAGAAGCTTAGTGGATTGGTCTATGTCCACATGCATATTTATCTTTAGACAACAGACACTATTCCTCTTTTCAATTTAGACTTTTGCATATAAATTTTAGCTACACACACTTTCCCCTTGTTCCACGGTCATCATTTTCTTCTTAGCCCATAGTTCATGAAGTATAAGTTTGGGGGTCAGGATATAGGTTTTCTTGTTGGAACTGTGATATTCTCCGTTCAAGTTCCTCTTCTCTTCTGTTGGTTATTTAATAATGATGATGATGATAACCGTGATGATGAGGAGGAGAACAACTCTCAGAAATAGTGTGATGTCAGTAGAAGAGGAGTGGCTTACTAGTGGAGTAATGATTTCCGCTTAACATTTTTGCAAGGTTTGATATTATGGCACTAAAAAGAAAAGCACTTATTCATAAGAGGGTATTGCTTGCATTTTTCTCAAGAAATGTATAAAGGTTACATATCATGGAAGAAAGAATATATTCTGCTAACTTACCCACTTTAGCAAGCCAGTAATCTATAGTAATATGCAGTTCTTTTCTTTGCATACCTCATAAAGATATTTGAGAAGAGTTCATTCACTAGTTTTTTGGGACAAGCATTTTAAAGCACAAATAAGGCTGACCATTTAATTACATATTAAAAGAGGAAGTCATCTCCTTTCCAAATACATAGCCCATGATCATTGCTACCGTGGCTGTGACCTCACATGACTTTGAATGGTAGGAAAGGTGGTCCTGAAAATTAATTCTCCAGGTACCTTGGATTTGAGCAAAGAAAACAAATGATGGCATCACAGGTGTAGAGCTAAACAATGGAATGGGGAGGAAAAGGGGAAGAGGTAGGAAACAGATGGCATTAGGGAATGAACAAGAATTTGAAAAAAGTAGACTTGAACAAAGAAATTAAGAGATGAGGTCAGGATAGCACTTTAACATGTGGGCTTCTGGTGGGGAGACAAGTTACTCCCTTGTCTGATATTTTACTCCTATTTGCAAAATGGAGACAGTAGTATTTCATATGGTTTTCCTGAGATAGCTCATATACTTGAAGTGCTTTGGAAGGTGCCTGGCTTCCAACAAACATTCAAAACACGTAAAAAGGGATATAGTTATCACTCAATAAATGTAATGAGAGAGGCAAGGGTATGTAGATTAAAGAAATTCAGTGAATGGAAATCCTGAAAAGGACTTAGAAGATTATACAAGAGAGTATATGCTTAAAGAAAAGAGAGACAAGGGGGAAGGAAGAGCAAATCACCATTAGATAACCAATAGTATGAACATGGAACCTGGTGTCTCTTCTATGAATGTGACCAACGAAGAAACAAGAGATAAGCTAGATTGATGAGACATTTAAAAACCTGCATTCTAGAATAGAAATTTCCTTTACCAATAGCTATCTCAGTGGAGACGGTTATTTTTATTTTTTATGATACTTTATTTTTTCATGTTCTTGCACTATTAATACAGAGTGTAGAATCAATTCTAAGACTACAACAATGTTCCCTTCCTATATCCCACCCTTCTCCTCTTCCTTCTGCCTTCCTTTTCCTTTCTTTCGTTTTCTCTCTTTCTTCCTTTCTCTTGTGTTTGAAATAATGTATTTTTAGTTAACATTGCAACACTGATTTTAAAAAATGCAAATAGGGGAGTTTTGCCTATGCCTAAAATAGCAGGTATGTCTTTTGGTTCCCATGTAAAACAAAATTGTATCTCTCTGAAAATGACAGTTCCTGTTCTCTTCCGCTCTCCCTCTGTGACTGATGGTGGAGGTTGTAGTGACATCCTTTTCCCCAACGTTTAATTCTGTTTCCAGAAACAACCACTGTGATGAAAGATTTTTAGATCCTTCCAGGGATATTTTATGCACATAGGTGAGAATTGGGTTTTTTTAAATTTGCTCTTCTTGAATCCCTTTGGTTGTGCCCATGTAAAATGTCAGAGCATTCATTTTTTTTATTCATTCCTGCTTTAGTTGCAGAAGTAGTGCTTGATCATTATGAAAAAAATGGGAACAACGCAATACTGCATGAAGTCAGCCTTACTTTTTAGGAAGTTGATGGCTTACAAAGTAAATGTGAAAACACCAACTGTGAGGAATATACACAGGAACCAATTAGTTGTCCTGGACTAGTACAGATATCCTAGATATTTGGAAGCAATTAGTGATCTCATCTCCACTCCAGTCTTTAGTTCAAGCTACCTAATGTGAGTGCCCACGGTTGTGGAAAACAGATTAGGATATAAGTGAGGGTATGCTAAGAATCGGCCCATGTCATTTTTTCACTAAGTACAGAGTTTGCTACTGGCCGAGTGCTTCTTGGAGCCAAGGTGGACTCCATTTATTGCCTAGCAGAGGCCTCACTGAGGAGCCAGATCTACAATTACAACATTCATTCCTCATCTCAAAGGTGAAAGGGCTGCTGTATCGTGGTGGGGACTAATTCCTAATGAAACGGCTGATGGTTTTGTATTTGTGTATTTGCACAGCAGATGGACTGTGACTATAAAAGAAACTTGGTGCAGGCTGAAGGTTGTCCAGCCAAGACTTGCTCTGAGGACTATGAGACTGTTCATAGAGAAGTCTACACCTGGCCTTCACGTAGTGGTGCTTGGTCTCTACCAATGAGCACCAAGGGTCACTGTGACCTGCACCTGGAGGCTGACTCAGCCTATAGAATACATATAACAATATGTGAGCATAGAAAAATAAGTTGACTTTTCATTATGATTTCTTACAATGTACTCAAAGCCTGACAAAATAAGTGAGATTGATTTTTCATGTAATTATACAATTTTCCCAATCCTCCTTTTACCCAGTTTCATTAGGAAACGGTAGACTGCAAATAGAATGCAGTGTTAAGCAATTTCCTCTGTAAGGTTTGGTTAAGAATACCTAAGGCATATTTGTATTCTTTCTAAATTTACTGCTTAATTGGTTATGAGAAGTAGAAACTTGAGCCCCACGGTAAAGAACTTAAATTGGTTCTCTTGTTGATTTGAACCTATGTGTAAGACACACAATGGAGAAGCTGGAGAAAAGACAAAGCTCTAAGCATACAAGCATCTTTTAAAATATGATATGCTTAGGGAAAGAAAAAAAAAAAGCAAACCTGTTTTTGGGTAGCTATCTCAAAGCTCTTGAAAATTGGCCAGATTCTAGTCTTTAGAGAAATAAGTAACCAGAATCACAATAGTTGCTGAAGCAGCACAGCTTTTCAGTGTGTAGTGGAACCTAGAGTAGGTGGCATTTTCCATACTTCATAGATGAAGAAGGCAAGGGGCATAAGAGATTTAGCAGTTGTCTGAAATATCACAACAAGTTGAAAATAGAGCCTCAGATGGCAGCCAAGTTCTCTGCCCTGAAAGTGAAGAGAGAGACCTAAAAAATGGGATTAGATTTGAAAGAGTATATATACTTTCCAGGGGCTTATCTGAACTGTTTCCTCTCTGACCCTTTTTGAGTTTACCCATCATAAGTAATAGCATGACCTCTTCTTCAAGTCGTTCAAAAATGCATTTGTTCTCCATAATAGAGAGAGAAGCTCCAGCCAAATTATATTCTAATGTATCATAGCCTTGAACCCGGGGACCATTTTGCATTGCTGACTAGGTGGCTGCTGAATACATTATTAATCCGACAAGGTTTGTGTCAGCTTTGGGAAGAGGCAGCATTTCCTAGTTTGGCTCCAATATTGTTTTGTTTTTCTTTTTTGGTGTGCGGGTGGGGGGAAATAAAATTGAGAACGAGAATGAATATTTGGGCAGCATCTTCTTTTCCAGGAGGGTAAGTGTTTGAACCCCTGTAGCACCTTATTCCTGACAAAGTAGATTTAGTTATGCTGAACATAGGCTGCGTCTTTGAAAACTGCCCAGTTCCCAGCTGGGACAGATTGTAGCAAGGACAGAGAAACTCAAGAAGGTAAGTGTTTTAAATGAACGTTTCTGGGTTTCCAAGTTTTCCTCCGACCTGAAGCAGTTGTCCATAATCTACCCAATGACTAGGACATGGGGAGACAAAACTACAATGCTGATAGCTCAGGTCCTTTTTTCTATGGAAGCAGTGCTAAAAACATCATTCTGTTTTAATGCAGAAGTCTAGACTCAAATTCTTAGAAAAGGCAATCTATGAAACACATGAAATGACTTACTGATGAGAAATCCATTCTAGCACTAGAACTGGTTTGAGCCAGACAGTAACTGAAGCCAACGCATGAAGCAATTAACACAGAATTGTAGCTAACCATGCTTTACTAAGGCTCCTGTCACCATAGGATCTGGACCCTTTGCCAGTGAATCTACATTAACCAGACTGCAGACATTGCATTTCTGATGTAGCACATTGAATGGTCCCCCTGTGGCTGCATGGAGGGAGTGTTTCCTCCTAAATACCCTTTGAGTTCCGGGGAGAATGGAGTCCAATACGTTATTGGACAGAGGCCTCACATAATTCTGTGCCAACTTGGCAATGCCACCATTTGGGATACTTGAGTCCCTCAGGCCTGGGCCCTGGAGCAGTTTTCAAAGAGGAGGAGAGAGCTTGGCAGGGGGAGAGAAAATGTTTTCCTTTGCTCAGAGACCTGAAATGCTGGATTGGGTATTTACACTGCCTGGGGTTGCCAGATTATTGCTCGGCCCTTCCTTTTTCCCCACTTTGGCCGTGCAGCCTCTGCCTGTGTGAAGCTAAGAGGAAGAGCCATTTCCCCAGCAGTGCTGTTCGGGCTCTCTTCTTTTTTCACAAGTGAATTTGGCCCCTGAAGCCTTGTGTATTTGCCAAGGTTAACATCAATTTGATAGGGAAAGAATGAGTCTTGGTCCAATAACTGTGAAAACATTGGAAGGCCACCTTTTCCGTGGTAAGCAATACTTTATGACAGAACAATTGAGAAAGATGAGCATCTATCTTCATGAGGCACAATGGATTTGGCTAGGAGAAGTAACTGGAATGAACAAGAAAAGATACAGTTTCTTTTCCTTTTGTTTCTGATTTTACAGGCATAGTGTTCACGTGGCTAAGGCAGTATGATGGGATGTCATCTAACTGGGAGATCAAGGACCTTTGTATGAATCTTGTACTGACACTAACTTGCTGGGTGACTTTGCACTAATTTCTGAGTTTCTTCTTAGCCAACATTGGAAGATAGACCTTGATGCTGTCTACAAAGTCCCTCTTGGGTCAGATATTTGAAGTCCATCTGGAAATTTTTGGTCTCGTGGCTTCAATACGTTCACATCTGAGTGGGCCCTTTGATTTGATCACTTTACTTGTTCATTCATTCAAACTGCAAACAGGGGGTTAAGTGCTTTCTCTTCAATTGCTGTTTCCTGAAAGTGGCCCACAGCTACTGTCTTCATTTCATCAAGGCTTCTGGATGCCTGAGCCTTTCACAATGGCTACAGTGCCTCTATGCATCTTGTCCTGCACCAGGCCGATTTTTCCCCCGTCCATTCTCAGCTTCCTTTAACGCTAGTGCATTTGGCATGGGGGATCATGTACTCCCTCAAGAAATTCCTTTCTTTGTTGGATTCTGTCTGTGCTGCCCATGATACCAGCTCTTGCTTCATTCCTAGTTGCTTATTCTAGAAGACCTAGTTGCAGTCTTCTCTTGAACTCCAGAATCATCTTGTTAGCCAAATCCTGAACTTGACCATTTGCAGATTTCACCACACACCCAGTCAGCAACTTTGAATTGCATTCATGTTACTTCTGAGACCAGTGCCTTCAGTTGCCAACTGATTCCTATAAAAAGTGCTGACTTCTAATCACCAAGATTAGAATTCATGGCCTTCTTAAATTGTTTCCTTTCCCTTGCCCTTGCATATCTAACAATTCACCAGACTGACTCTCATATGCCTCCTTCCTTTTCATTTATAATGCCCATCCACCCCTCCCCTCATTGTGGTGCCTCTCATTCAGTCAGTAAATATCAACTGATTCCTAGGCAAGAGGCACCAGGTTACACACTATGTGAGTTATGCAGAAGATATGGTATATCCCCATAAAATCTAGGAGTTGTTGCACTTATGTAAATTAATGAAAAAGAAAAGTAGAAAGAGATACATGACAAAAGAAAAAAAATACATGTATTGGAGTTCATGACTTGTGGAAAATATATCTTTATTAAATTTAATTTATCCCCAAATTTGGCTATTTTATATTCCTATTTTATATTGATTTATGAAATATTTTTGACATACTTATTTTTTTCATAGCCTCTGTGTCCCAAGTAAGTCAGCTTTTACCTGATGCTTTGCTTTCAAGATCCATGGAGCTCTCCAGGTAGTTGAAGTCTTGAACACTTTTCTCATCTTTCTATTTTAAAATCTTTATTATAGAACTGTCACACTTCTGCCTGGTCAGGGGAACTTTAATATACTGCCAGATCAATATCACTTTTGTTTCTTTCTCCATTTATTCTCACCTAAATACTCAGTCAACACACAGTTTGAACACCTGCTATGTGCTCTCTTGTATAAGTTTGGTGTAGTAAAAAAATTACATTAGTAGTACATTATGATGATAACACACTACAGTAACCTTTGTAGTTAAATTTATTGGGAACTAACCGTATCCTAGCTACTATTCTATGTTTCTGACATATATTACCTTATTTAATGCTCTCCACCCCTCAGGACCCCATGTTACATTTGGCCGTAACATCTCTTTATGCTTCTTTTGGCTGTGATTGTTTCTCATATTGTCTTCGTTTCTGATGACCTTGACAGTTATGAGAAGTCCTGCTTAGGTCCTTTGTAGAGTGTCTCACAATTGGAATTTCTCTGCTGTTTACCTCATGACTGGCTTGGGGTTATAGGTTACCGAGAGAGGATGATCACAGAGGTACAGTGCCATTTTTTTCCACATCACATTGAAAGTTTATGCTACTGACATGTGTTATGACTGTTGGTGTTGACCTTGGTCATCTGGCTGAAAGAGTGCTTTGACCACAGGGAAGTTTCTCATTCTCCCCCTTTCCCTACTGAGCAATTTGGAAAGAAACTGCCATGTGCTGCCCACCCTGAGGAGTGGGATTGTGACCCCACTCTTTGGGAGTGGAATATCTAAAGAAATTTTTTGGGTACTGCACAATGGAAGCTAGCCTATTGTCTCCCATTTATTAATGTATTCAATCATTTATTTATCCCAGAATAGACTCATGAGTATTTATTTTATATTTTGGGTTATAATTCAATAGCAATTTCTTAATTTCTGGTACTATAAGATACTCCACAATAGTATTTCTTTCCCTCCCTTATTCTAGAATCAGCTATTTCTCCAAGCAGTCCTAGCTCCTTTAATTTGAAAATGGCATTAGAAACCAAACTATGGGGACAAAGTAAGCTCGTTGCCATGGGGATGTCATTCTTTAGGACACCCTCTCAGCTGACAGAGAAACTGATTTGGTTTTAAGTACAGCAGTAGAGGGTTAAATATTGCCCCTCAATCCATATCCACCCAGAACCTCCAAATATGATCTTATTTGGAAACAGGGTCTTGGATGATGTAATTAAAATAAAGATGTATATGATTCATCTGGGCACTGAAGTCAGTGGAATTGTCCTAAGAAAAGACAGAACACAGCGAAACACAGAAGAACATATGAAGATCCCAGGGTGATGCTGCCACAGCCAGGGCGACCCAGAGGCCATCAGAGAGAAAGGATTTGCCTACAGAGGCTTCCTGGTGACCAGGGCCCTGCAAACACCTTGGTTTTGGGCTGATGGCCCCCAGAACCACAAGTGAATACTTTCCTGTAGGTTTAAGCCACGACGTTTGTGGTCCTTCGAATGGGCAGCCCTAAGAAACTAACACTGGGAACTTAGAGGCAAAGATATTATCGTTCCCTGTCTTCCTCGGTCCTGCATTCAGCAGAGACTGCTGAAAGGGAGTGTGGGGAGACTTGATAGAGGTGCAAAATGTCTGTAGACCAGGAGAGGCTGAGGCTGTTGTCTTTTCTCTCCTGAACAGTCTGGCTTCCCAAGGCCAATTAAATTAACAAGAAATTATGCTGTGATGACCTCCCTCTCTCTTCTGGATTTTGACTTTGGTGATGAAGGAGGTAGGAGAGTCACTTTTATTGGGTGTCTACCACGTGTGAGGCATGTGGTTACAAGTTGTCTCATTTAATCATAAGAAGAACCCTGAAAAGAATATTATTATCCCACTTCATGGGTGAGAAAATTGGGGAGTGGAGAAGTTAAGCAACTAGCCCAGAATTATGGTTGGTGACATTGTGAAACTGAAGTGAAAACTCAAGTCATCTCACCCATGACGCCTGCTTACACTCTTCCACTCTGCCACCTGACTCACCACGTTTTGTTTCAGCATAGCAGTCCCTCCACCTGAGTTACTCTTCAAGAATGCTACTGTCTTAACATTCATTGATAAAATCAGAAAATTTCTATTTTACAAATGGTAAAATATCTATTAGACAAATAAGTAAGCCACAAAAGTTCTGGGTAAACACGTTTAAACCGTCACATAGAGGTGTTCAAATTTCACAAATAAAAATTGCGTCTTTGTGTAATTATGCTATACATGTTGATTATAATCTCTTTAATTGTCTTTTTTTAGCTGAAAAATCTCATGAATGTTTCTCATTTTTCCTTCTCTTTCTTTTTCCTTACTTTTTGCCATCACTTTGAGTTGGACATTGATAGCCTTTTAAATAGTACTTTTTTGTTTTTAAAAATTATTTATTTATTTGAAAGTCAGAGTTATGAGGGAGGGAGGGAGAGAGAGAGAGAGAGAGAGAGAGAGCTTTCATCAGCTGGTTCACTCCCCAAGTGGCTGCAATTGCTGAAGCTGGGCGGATCTGCAAGCCAGGAGCCAGGAGCAGCTTCTTCTGGGTCTCCCATGTGGGCACAGGGGCCCAGATACTTGGACCATCCTCTACTGCTTTCCCAGGCACATTAGTAGGGAGCTGGATCTGAAGTGAACATGAACCAGTGCATATGGGATGCTGACACCGCAGGTGGCAGCCTTACTAGCTATGCCACAGCGCTGGCCCCTAAAGAACACTTTGCAAATGCCTTCACTGATCTTCCTGTTGTCTCTCTTTACCTGATTCCTTTCATGATATTTCCCTGAGCAAATGAACAAACAAAACAAAAACTTGTGAAAGCTCCTTCAGGATCTGGCCTCATCCTACCTTTTCAGTCCTGATACGCACTTCCTGGGGTGTGGAATTCAGCTGTACTGGGGTAGTTTGTGGGCAGTGGATGTACTGTATGCCCTTTCTTTTGGGAGAGTCTGTGTCTCTGATTCCATTTTTACCCAGGCAATGCCTTTTTCTCCATCTCCCCTCACCAAAATGAGAAGACAGGATTCAGGATGTTTTCACCATAAAGAAATATTAACTGTTTGACGTGAGGTATTTACCCTGATTGGATAATACTCAATGTATGCATGTTTTTTGTTTTTTTTTTAAGATTTATTTATTTATTTGAAAGCTAGAGAGAGCTAGTGAGCTCTTCCACCTGCTGGTTCACTCCCCAAATGACTGCAGTAACTGGGACTTGGTCAGGTGGAAGCTGGGAGCCTGTAACACCATCTGGGTCTCCCACTTGGGTGGCAGGGGCCCAACAACTCAGGCCATCTTTCTTCTGCCGCTTTTCCACGTGCATTAGCAGGGAGTGGGATTGGAGGTGGAGCAGCCGGCACTCAAACTGGCATGCTGATATGAGAGGTCAATGTTGTAGGTGGTTGCTTAACCTGCTGTGCCATAATGCCAGCCCTTTGTGCATGTACTGAACCATCACTTGGTACCCTATAAATATGTGCAATTTTATATGTCTATTAAAGACCTTCTCCAAATACAAAAATCTCTTTAATGTTCAATTCAAAATCCACCTTGTCCTTAAAACATTCTCTGGGTGTGCTAGCTCAGTTGTCTCTCTCCTTGCTCTGCTCTTAGGCCTTTAATCTAGAAGAAATATTACATGTTCTAGATTATAGGTTCCTTGAAAGCTGTGCTCTGTCTTCATCACCTTGTGTCTCCGGAACATTACTTTAGCATCTTGCTCAATGTTTGCTGAGTGAATACATGGCATAAGTAGATGGGTGGGTGCATAGATGAACAGGAAGATACGAGGGTAAAAGGAACACTGATAATTCATAAAAGGCTTACTTAATTCTGAAGTGTCACAAAACAATCATATCATATCTTTGGGCCTCTCTGTTTTCAAGGTATGGGAGAATTAAACAATCCAAAGAGAATGCTATTATCAGTCAGATAGGTTTATAGTTATTTCTATTTTGGTATAGAAAAGAATCTGGCCTGATTTTTAAGTTAACACTGAAATGGCTTGGATGTTATGACACAATAATACCCAGAGAAAAGTGGGACAATAAAAACATTCCATAATGTTTTAAACAGAGTTTAAATTTATGACTGAAATTGTTGCCTCGGCAGATACTGAACCTGTGTTATGTCACTTTAACTTGGCTATTGAGGAAAATTGGGAAGTGGCTGAGGAATTAAATAATGGGACAAAACAAAATAGAACAGCGCCACAAAAGACTCGTGTGGCTCCGGAGACAGCTTTTCGCCTCCGCACAGCGCTGCATCGGATCTCGATTCAGAGCAGCTTAGGGCTCCTGGGGTGTTTTCCTCTTGAAAGCCATGTGCAAACACGACCAAAGTTAATCTAATTAACTTATTAGCTTTTTAAGCTAGTGGTACCAATTAGTCACCTCATCAGACTCTGGCTGGGTCTCGGCGCACAGCGCGGAGCCCTGGAGCGGCTTTCACGGAAACCCCAGGAGTGCTGCGCATGGCATTTGCGTGTATTTCCCGGAGAATGGCAGAGAACCATGTGCGAGGCAATTAAGGGAATCCTCTCTGGGAAAATCCTAATCACAGCGAGCATTCTCTTCACCCCTCCTAGAAAGGAGATCGCATCCCGGGCTTCCCTCTGGAAGGGTGAGCCCACCACTAACCTGAGTCTAGAGAGTGAATGTAAATCTTGGGTTGATATTTGTGGTGCCCTTGGGGAAGAGCGCCCCACCAGCAACAGGGACTCATGGGTCTGGCAGTTTGGGTGGTATTTTTTTTTTGAGGGGAGAAAAGGGGGATTCAAGCAGAGTGCAATGAGAATAGTGATCTCAAAATACAGCCTTGGAGGAAGACTTGCAGAGAAACAAAGGGGAGGGAATAAATAAAAAGAGAGTTATAAATTCATCTATTTGCTCTTTCCTGACCCTTGCTTTTACTCCTCTTCACTGCAACTACCCTGGGAAAGGCACAATACTTTCCCCTGTCACAATATTGAGAAAAATTGAAATGGGGAAGAAAGACCACCAGATGCTTTATTGTCTTAGACGTTTCCACATAATTAGCTGGGGATAAAGGGCCTCTGCATGGTTTCATTGCATTGAATGAACTTGGATATTGCTACACAGTAGTGTGTTTTATGATTCATGCTCTGTTATTCTGTGGCTTTTTGAAAACTGCCAGCTACTTTATCACTGCCGGCCAAGCCTGGGCCCACCACTTAAAATGCAGCAATGCAAAGTTAACTATGCATGACAGATGTCCGTGAAATTGTTTAACACACACATACTCCCTCACACAGAGCACAAAGCTGGCTCTGGCCCGCTTACGAGTCTTGCTGGCTCAATGTCCTTATTAAACGTAAATAAAAAGTATAGGGCTAGGCAAGAAAGAAAAATTCATGAAACTACAAAAAAAGAGAGTGCATTTTAGTTGGTGATTCCGCTGGATGCATTTAGAATTTCAAAAGGCTCTTGAAAAAGTTAGAAATAATGAAGTCATGAGAAAAGCAAAGAACTCACATGTTTGGAGGTTAGGTTAGGAAACTGGTATGTGAGGTCATTTTCTTTCTCTCCCAAGTGATAGCAGCAGTGTTATTGTGTCTCCTCTGCAGTCTGCAGCCCTGTGTGCTGTGGAAAGCAGTTTCTTGGGATGGTCTTGCGTGTTTTGTATCTTCACAGGTCTTCCAGCCCTCCCATTTTTTAAAGCACCATGTGTTTTTTATTTGACTCAGTTGCACACCCTTCTCTTCACCTAGCATGCTGGGTAAGGTTTTCCTGGGAAGTTACTCACTCACTACTGCACTTTTGTGGAACAGATTTCAATACCGTAGCGTTGGGTTGTGCACCACTCTTTCTTACCAGATTCAAAGTCTGAGTACAGGGATGGTGACTTACTCATCTTTGTACATCGGGGCTCAATCCAGCAGCTGCCATATCATGCGAGATGCTCTGCTGACGATTAGCGGGTATTGAGGTTGAATGGGGTGAAGTCAAGACTGTTGGGGAGGGTGGATAAATGCAAACTTCGGGTGGTTTTCTTGAGTGGGCTTCTTCTGCTTTGATTTTTGTGTGTCTCGTATTGGTAGTGACAGGCTGTATTTTCTAGAAATCCCTGATACATTACTTTTCAGAGGTGGACATCACTGAGATGGGGTAAGGGCATCAAAGAGACTGTAAAGACTGCAGTGGACTGGGTGAGGATTTATCTCAATCTCAATGTGTCCTCTCCCAGTGCAGACTATGAGGGGCATTCTGTTTAAAAATTCATTTCCGCCGGCGCCGTGGCTCAATAGGCTAATCCTCCACCTTGCGGCGCCGGCACACCGGGTTCTAGTCCCGGTCGGGGCGCCGGATTCTGTCCCGGTTGCCCCTCTTCCAGGCCAGCTCTCTGCTATGGCCAGGGAGTGCAGTGGAGGATGGCCCAGGTGCTTGGGCCCTGCACCCCATGGGAGACCAGGAAAAGCACCTGGCTCCTGGCTCCTGCCAGGATCAGCGCGGTGCGCCGGCTGCAGCGGCGGCCATTGGAGGGTGAACCAACGGCAAAAGGAAGACCTTTCTCTCTCTGTCTCTCTCTCTCACTGTCCACTCTGCCTGTAAAAAAAAAAAAAAAAAAAAAAAAAAAAAAAAAAAAAAATTCATTTCCTTTTTATTTTCATTTTATTTGAAAGACAGACACAGAGGAGCTTCCAACAGCTGGTTCAGTCCCCAAATGTCAATAACAAATAGGAGTGGGCCAGGTCGGACCCGTGACTCCATGTGAGTCTTCCACATGGATGGCAGGGACCCAGGTGCTTGAAGCATCACCTGTTGCCTCCCAGGGTGTGTGTTAGCAGGAAGCTGGATTGTAAAGGGAATTGCTGCGACTCAAGCAGGCACTCAGAAATGGGATGCAGGCCTCTCAAGCAGTGACTTAAGTTGTTGTACCAGTAGTCTCCCTCAAACAATCCATTTTTACGGTGGCATGCAGGTTCACTTTTCTCCCTCAAATCTTTTGGTCACAATTACCATATCTTAGGGTGTGCATAAGTTATCTTGGGCTACCATAGCCAGATATCAAAGACTAGGTGGCTCCAAGACAGACATTTATTTCTTGTGGTTTTGGAGGACAGAAGTGTAGGATCAAGGGAACAAGGTAGGCTTCATTCTGGTGCTCCTTGACCGCGCATAGTCGTTCTCTCTGTGTGTCTGTGTGCTCACGTGGTGCTGCTCAGTGGCATTCACAACCCAGACAACAGCAACCAAGGGGATAGAAACTTGGGAACATGTAAATGCAGACATGATAAATTACAAAGAAGCTATATTCAGAATCTGTATAACGTTTTGAAATACATAAGCAGACAAAGACATACGATAGGAACAAAAGGAGAAAAGTCTCAGTGAAATTTTCGTGGAAGGATTTTGAGTTTTCACTCTCCACTTCCCCTTCTCCTTTTCCGTTCACTTTGGACACTGGTTGCAATGTGACTTCCCCTGAGGCTGGCTGGCAGCCAGCATCAGGCCCAATTCAGTCTGCAGGGCTCCAGTGATGGGATGAGAAACCCCAGCTCCCCTTCTTCCTGAAGAGTGTTTCAGAAACGCTTTGCCCTGGACTTTGGTCTTTTGTGCTCCTGCAGGCTAATTCATGGTTTACAAAGAGCCTCTTGATAAGGGCTAATACTTCCGAGCCCAAGCATATAAGTCCTCGAGTGGAGGGGACTTGTGGCTACCTTCTCCCAAGCACTTAATTTTTATGTTTTTGTTGACAGTCTTCCTAGTGCTTATTCACTGCTGTTGTTTGGGAGAGGCTAATGTCTCACAAAAGGAGGATTCATGCATGTGCTTCCTGCAATATTCTTCTCATGTGGAGGAGTTTGATTGTTCCTGTGAAGCACTTCAGGGTATGTTTTTAAGACCGTACACCAAAGGATGATTAATGTGTTATATGTAGCTAGAAGCAATTGGGGAAAAATTAAAACAACAACAACAACAAATACCTCTGCACTCTTTTTAAAGTTTTCCCAACATCTTCCCCCTGAACATCTTCTTTCTTGTGATTCAGGGAGTCAAACTCCACGGCTCCCTGGGAAACTGTTGACCCCTCTGGAGAAGCAGAAAGTCTCTCACTGGGGTATCGATGAAATCCTAGAGACAAAAGGAAAAGTCTGTGAGGACCCTCACTGTGGGTGAGTTTTGTATGGTTGTGAGTAGGTAATAGTTATTTGTGTGTGTGGAGCAGGGGAGCTGTCTGCTGTGTGTGTCCATTGCCAATGTGGATTGTGTGTATGTTGTGCGTGTGTGTGCGGACTGTGTATGAGTGTGGAGATTGAGTGTACTGTTGTGTGTGTGCTCTCGCAAGGACTGTGGGTGGCCTGCTCAACATTTTGGTGGATGTTTCATTCCCACCCCTTTTACTACGACCCTGGTCAGACCACTTTTATGCCTGTGACAGCTTCATGAAGCACAAGACATGGAGCAATACATGGCATGAAATTGGCCACAAAGCCGAGCAAAAGCAGGAACAATTCTCTGGCAGGATGTGCTCACAATATGGCTGATTGGATCTGGAAGCAGATGCCAGCAGCGGGTATTGTCCTGGTGACTGAAAAGACATGACCCCTGAGAAACCCAAGACAAGGAGCCTCTCCTCCCGAACCAAGGGGGAGGGGAGAAGAGGTGAAACCAATGAATAAATCAGGCCATGAAAACCGGGGAGAAAAGAAAATGCTAAAGAGGACTTTTTATGGGGAAAAGGGGGCAGTTCAGTATGCAATCGCCCTCGCTCCCCAGCTAGCTGAACACTTTCTCAGACAATGGCTTTTTAACAGATGGGAGAGCTCATGAAAGAAGCCAACTTTTGCGCAGCGGAGAATCCCTGTTTGTTTAGTCTGCCGCAGGGCAGGTGTCCGGAGAAAGGCGATCCAGCAGGTTCAGTGCCTCGGTGCCAGTCAGCATGGCAGAAGCGACTGGTTTTACGGAGGAGCGCTGGGCCTGTGAGCATGGTTTAGGAAGTTCTGAAAAAGTGCAGGCTGGAAGCTTCCTCCTCAAGTGCCAGCTCTGCACCCCCACCCCCCACCCCCGGCCTGCTTGCTCCCTCCTCACTCCCTCTCACCAGCCCTGGGAGCCAAAAAATCTGTTGGAGAGCTGTCCATCAACTGAAGGTTGAAGGAGGGATGGGAACATATCACGGCCTGCCTTCTCAAACCTAACTCCACGTGACTGAACACTTTGGAAAGACACAAGGACCATTAAATGGCCTTACAAGGGAAAGGCAATTCTGTTTCCAAGAAGTGGGCTCTCTGTGATTTTATCTGTCATGGTCCAGCAGATTCTGAAGCCATTGAAGTGCCATCACTTGAACTCGTGTCTTGGTTTCCAGTTCTGTCCAGCACTGGGAAGTAGTTTGAAGATTGTGAGAAGAAGAAATTGAGGCTGTGCCTAGGAGTGTGTGGGCTCACTCTGCCAACATGTTGGCCTTGTTCTTGCAGACAACCTTAAGAAGGGAAAGGCACCTTCTCAGAGATGAAATGACACCTGCAGAAAGTAAGTGTGCATGAGCGTTCTGCTTTGCCAAGGGGGAACTGTTTCACCCTCATCGCAGAAGGTCTGTAAAACAGCAAGCCAAGGAAGAGGCAGGCAAGGAATTTGGGCTTGGTTTCCAGCCTGAATGGTACCAAAGGGTCACTAACATTCATCCAAAGGCAAAAGGACAGAGCTGGGTTGGGCCCTTGGTGGTGGGGATTTTATGTGAGATGTGAGTTGTATAAAATGAGAATACAACACCCCATCTGACTCTTTAATGGCAGACAGATCTCAGGAAGCTCCATTTTATTTGCTATTTTCATCCAATGTGTTGCTGGCTAACCAAGGCCTTGTCATGTGGGCCTGTATTTGCCTCACTGTGAGACAGGATTCTCCAGGTTGGAAACTCATAACTCAAGCAGCCCTGGCTCCAGAAGGCAGGGCTTGGCTCTTACACCAAGGGCTGTCTGTAAGACAAAGGTCACTTTGAAAGGATTGGAAAGAACAGTCATCAGGTTAGCAAACTGCAAAGGCAAAACATCATCCTCACCATCATCCTCTTTCTCTGCAACTCTACCTTGTAAATAAATAAATTAATCTTTTAAAAATGCAAAGAAAGAAAAAAGACCACAACTCATGGGAATTGATGGTTTCACAAAGGACAAGAATTCTGGGACATTTTGCTTCAGTATTTTGTGCATTCCTAAATAACAACAGTGACAACAATGATGATGACAAAATTATACCAGTCACTTGTCAAGGATGTACAATGTCAATGCACTGTGCTAAATGATCTTTTAACTTTAGGTGACCAGTGCTTTAAATGATCATTAAGTTCTTGCACCTGCTTTATGAAGTTTCTGCTTTTCTCATACCCATGTTATGGATCTGAGACTTTGAGAAACTTCTAGCCTTCTAATAGGTGGCTGCGCTTGGATTTAAACTCAATCCTGTCTGACTTCAAAGCTGTACATGTAATCATTTTTCTCTGCTGCTTAGTTCTATATGGTGTATAAATAAGAATGTATTCATTTGTTTAAAACTTATTTATTGGTTATCTCATCTGTGAAAAAAACAAAGTATGTAAAAATCACAGACGAGGTTTCAATTAAGAAATCTTAGAAGGTACAACGTGAGCAAATCTTGATGTATTTTTGCAAATCTGTGAACTCTATATGATGGGAGACACAAGCATTCACAACTTTCTATACAATTCTGCTAGCCATTCTATTGAAGAGTTTCACAAAATTATTTTAGAAAGTTGAAAAGTGTGTGCTTTCATGATCTCTTTCATCAACAACATGGTGAGATAGAAGTGTATTTTATTCTTGGATTATTCTTTCAAGGACTTCTATGGAAGGTTCAGTATTTGGCTGAAATACTGAAATCCTCTGGTAATGCTGGGCCATCCAACATCAAGCTGACTTTCCACTAATAAAGGGCTTTTCACAGAGATGGGAGATTTTAGGCAGTACATGTCATTTCTGGTTCACTACCCACATGACTGCAATGGCCAAGGCTGGGCCAGGCCATAGCCAGAAGCTTCATTGAGATCTCCCATTTGGGTGGTGGGAACCCAAACACTTAGGTCATTTTTCCCAGGCCATTAGCAGGGAGATGGAACAGAAGTGGTGTTGCCAGGACATAAACCGGTGCCCATATGGGATGTCTGTATCACAGGAGAAGTCTTAACTCACTACACCACCATTCCAGCCCTACCAGGCAACATTTGAAAATAGGTAATTTTAAGATCCTGTTTACTCAAAATCTACTTTGAGAAATAATTTAACCCCATTCTTTCACACAGTAGAGTTTTGTATAAATGCTTCTCTTGGTACTTTACAAGTACTTACTAGATATTTATTAAAAAATGAATGAATGAATGAATGAATGCACATCCTTTCTTCCATTAGTCTGCACTGTATGCTTTCTTAATCTACACTATATACTACTTGAAAGCATAAGCCAGCTTATTCTTCATTCTGGAGGTAGACTTCTATTGCATGCTAAAAGCTCAGTAGACATTTGTTGAATGAATATATTTATTCTTCTTTTTTCAGATGAGAAAATCAAGACAAGGAGAGGTTAAATAATTAGTCTAGCAAATAGCTGCAAGCCAGGATTGGAATCCTGGTTTCAGAGCCAGAGCTGTTGACAAGTATGATAATGTGTGGCAGGTGCAAGGCATCCACGTGGTCTTTGACAATCCTGTCATCTAGAGATGGAGTCTATGTCACCTTCTCTTTGAATCTGGTTCATATCTGTGACTACTGAGATCAACTGAATATGGAAGAAGTGACACTGTGACAGTCTCTGGACACAGGGTTTTAAAGATTGGCTGCTTTCACCTTCTGTCTTTTTAGGATACCTGGGCCACCAGGCAACAAACTGAAATGCTGGGGAATCCACACACCACGTGCTTTTCTTGAGTTCCCAATTGTGCCATCTTCCAGTCATCTACACTGAGGTAGCAGACAGGTGATTGAGACCATCCTGGGTAGCCATTCAGTGCAGCCCATCTGCCAATTGAGTATAACCTAGTGACTTCAGTCAACACCATAAAGAACAGAAGAAATTTCTGGCTCAGTCTTGAATTCCTAACTCCTGAAACTGTGATATCGAAAAACAACAATGATAGCCATGACAGCGCCATCACCACCGCCACCCACAGGGATGTTGTTTTAAAGCACTAAAGTTTGGGTGGTTGGTTACACTTAGAAACAGGTGACTAAGAAGAAAGTTAAGGATTTGGAAATCCTCAAAAGTCAAGAGTGAATAACATTTGTGTAATGACAGAAAGAGGCAAAAAGAGTTATTACTGAGTTGGAAATTATTATCCACTCCTTACCCATGGGTGACTCTTTAGATAATTTTTTTAGATGCTGAGGCAAAGCGACAGTAAAACTGAGTGAATTATTCTGCTTAAAGTTGAGCAAATGAGTAAGTCTGGACTCATCTTACTAATAATATTATAAATGGTAGAGGGTATTGCAAAGAGAGCTGATACTTGTAACAGCTACAACTGACACATGCAACACCAAGTTCAGGGGTTGTGCTTTCTTCTCCATACTACTCCTGCAGGCTTACATGTGAAACATGGTACCACTTCAAAACTAGGTATTTATGGAGAGGGAATATTTATTGAAAAAAACCTGCTGGGGGCCGGCACTGTGGCATAGTGGGTAAAGCCATTGCAGTGCTAATATCCCATATGGGTGCCAGTTTAAGACCCGGCTGCTCTATGCTCAATCCAGCTCTCCACTATGGCCTGGGAGAGCAGTAGAGGATGGTGCAAGGTTCTTGGGCCCATGTACCCATAGGGGAGACCTGGAAGAATCTCCTGGCTCCTGGCTTTGGACCAGCCCAGCTCCGGCTGTTGCAGTCATCTGGGGAGTGAACCAGTGGATAGAAGATCTATCTCTCTCTCTCTCTCTGTCTCTGCCTCTGCCTCTCTGTAACTGTGCCTTTCAAATAAATATATAAATCTTAAAAAATATCTGCTGAACTCTTCTGTGACATCCATTTACTCATGGATAAAGAGCAACACATAAGAAAATGATGTATATTAGAGTAATCATTTTATTTACTCAATTTATTTAAAACAAGGATATATGTTTTAAAAAAGATTTATTTGAAAGGTATTTATAGAATAAAAGAGAAAAAGAGAGAGAGAGCAAGGATAGAGATACTCCATAGCTGGGGCTGGGCCAAATTGAAGCCAGGAGCCTGGAGCTCCATCAGGGTCTCCCATAGGAGTGGCAGGACCCAAGTACTTGGGCCCTCTTCCGGTGCCTTCCCAGGAACATTGGCAGGGACTGGATTGAAAGTGGACAGCCAGGGCTTGAACCAGTGCTCCTCTGAAATGGGATGTCAATGTCTTTGTAGACAGTGGTTGAGCCCAGTGTACCACAACTCTGGCCCCTGAAGTAATCATTTTATAGTTACCTGCAAGATGGTAGGTGCTAATTAGAGCACATAGCAAATGGCATCACTGACCTAGTATATAGTAATTACCTGTTGGCAATTGTAGGTTCAACACACATTGTCTTCTTACTTTTAAACATGTAACTGTACCTTTTAAACTTAAATCACATATTTGTTTAAAAACTAGTTTTTCCAAAGACAATTTTATTCCATTTTTCTGGGACCATATTTTCCCCATTTAAAAAGAAGATACATTTTGGAAAAGTAAAAACATGTGTAATAAAATTACAATGAAGCAACGCATAGGATGGAGATGGCATTTAGGGCTTATTTTTTGGGGTGGAGGGTGAGGTTCTTGTATGTTTTTCTTGTGCTATATTCTTTAACACTTAACCACTTATCAGAAATTTTTGGTGTGAATCCTTAATAGAGAACTTCTTGGACTGTGTTTATGGTAAAGTGAGAATCACTGGTTTTAAGCATTGACTTCTGTTGTCAAAAGTTATGGGCACCAGGGCCTGCCTGGCACCCAATGGTACTTTTTCCTAAGTTTCTATATAGAGACTTGTGTGTTCAGAGGCAGGCATATGGGTACACTGTGTACCAGCCCTTTGCTTGTAGCCATTTGTTCATTCAAAAAACATGGTGTGTCTAACTTTTGTTAGGCCCAGGGCTAGTTGGGGCTAGGATTTTTAAAACAGATACCTTTCCCTTCATGGATCAAGGGAGAGTCACTAAATGAATAATCAGGTCTGTGTGTGACATTTGTGGGACCTGGGCAAGAGTACAAATGCAAGCCACGAATCAAATATTTAACAGTGATGGGTTAAGCTTTGGCTTGGTTGATGTTCCCACTCATGCCCTTGGGGTTACTCCTGTGATTTGGAGGCTAAAGGAGCCACACTTTCTTTCAGCTGGGTCCCCACCGCCTGTGATCCTGAGTGGCCAAGAAGGAGCCTCAGGCACAGGGCCAGAAAAAGGTGAGATGGGCCGAGTCCTGGTTGGTGCCTGCACTCACCTGACACTGGCCTAGAAATGACAGTTGTCCAGGTGTCCAGGGAATTGGGCTGGGGTTTCCATGCCATGAGTCTCACTCTCTGATGCCTCCTTCTAGGCAGTTCTCAGCCCCTATGCATTAGAGAAGAGGAGGGGGATGGTGTGTGGCCACTTGGGAATCCCTGTCTACTGTGGGTGTCCTGGGGCAGGCAGCTGCAAACCAAAGTGGCTCCCACTCTCTCATTTCACAGGACAGAGGCTCTGACACGCACTCACCTGCTCTCATCTACCTCGCTCTGTCCTGCATGGTTCAGTGTGGTCAGCACGTCCACCCTCCAGAATTTACTCAACAAGAGACTGAACTTGGAATAGTCTTTCTTTGGAGACAGAAAAAACAGGCAAACAAAAATGCACATTTTTGACTTGTGATACATGTGGTTCTCTAAGCAAGGGATCTCAGTCAAAATGCCCCTTCAGTGGGTTTGAGTGGTTTTGCCAATAACCTTACCCATCAATGTGTAGTTACAAGCCATGGGGACTGCTCTGAAGGGAGAAAGCAGAGGGCTTGGAGGGAATATGTGCAGGAACCAATTTTAAAACAGTGGTAATGGGTGTGTACATCAGGGAAGACTTCCTGGGGAAAGTTATTTTTCAGCTGAGGCTGGAGTATAGGCTGTGATTGGCACCTACTCCAAGCAAAGTTGTCAATTCCACTAGCACATTTCATGGAACTAGTAGGTTATAGGCATTACAATTGAAGATTTTACAAAATATGATCTTCATGCTTAGTTTCTTTGTTTAAAAACAATACCCGTTAATTATGAAAATAATCTATATATAGAAATGTAAAAGAAAAATATGGTTATTTCCTAGAAGACCATTTTCAGAGTAAATTTGAAATTTATGGTGTGATTTAATTTTCTCATAGGTTGTTTTTCTCATACGTACGCTGATTTTTTTACATATATATGCAAATAAGCACTTTTTTTTTTACAGTCTTTCACCACCCCTAGATGGAACTCTTTCCTCCTTCTGTGGTACCTGTCAGCTGACCCATCACCTCCATTTCTACTCCTTGCTGGGCAAGCTGCAGAGGACTGAGCACGTTAAATGTGTATTCCTGTCTGCAGAGTAGATAAAATGTAGATACATAACTGCATCTGGAGCTGAGGCTCAGGTAGTGTACATGTTCTTCTTCATGGATGTGACTCCCTCCAGGCCATGGTACAAAATCTGATAGGTTGGAAATGATTGCACCTCAGTTATTGATCCCTTCCTGGAAGGGTCTTTATTTACACATGATGTCTGAGGCTGCTGTACCTGTCCTTAGTGCCTGTTGGGTTCTCTCTTCTATTCCTCTGTAATTGTGACACACTTCAGCCCAGTTCTGTGAGTGTGGCCCATGCCAATGAGTGAACTCATTTGTAGTCTTGTTAGCTGTTGCTGCCTGCGTTGGCCCCAGGACAGACTTTAGGAAGTCCTAAAGTTAGATTCCACTGCTGGCTCCATCATTTCCTGATAGGGTGAGCGTGGACAGGTCGCTTCACCTCTCAGTGTCCTTATCCCTGACACAGAGGGTACTGGAGTTTTCTCCTTCCTGTCCTTAGGGGCAGAGTGAAATCACGTCCAGATAATGCACATGAACGTTTGGGACACTGTAAAACCTGTCCCGTCAAGTTGTAGAATACCTTTCCATTTAGCTGAGAAATCATTGCTTCTCTCAGTTCTTTTGAGTCTGGTTTGCTAGGAGGCATGTTCTGAACCAAATAAAATAAGAGAGGAATTGTATCAGTTTTAATACTTCCAACATGAGTACATGTTTTACATGACACATTTTAATATATGGCTTTATATAAAGTTTCCTCTATTTATGTATAGCTTAAAACTTATAAATAACTACCAAAGCAAATATTCCCCAACTTTAAACATACCCCCTCTGTGGACATTCTGATGGGAAGACGAAGGCATCCTGCATTTTTAATTAGTAGGCAGCTGACTTTT
This sequence comes from Oryctolagus cuniculus, assembly GCF_964237555.1. Classification (NCBI taxonomy): domain Eukaryota; kingdom Metazoa; phylum Chordata; class Mammalia; order Lagomorpha; family Leporidae; genus Oryctolagus; species Oryctolagus cuniculus. The sequence continues at coordinate 79,537,998 of NC_091439.1, read as the reverse complement.
TTTATGGTTGATATAGAATTATGGCCTATTATCTATAGTTTGTTGCAAATAATGCCTAGGGAAGGTTTTAGGTGATTCATTAGGTGGTAATTTAGGTCCATGCATATTATTACTGTTAATTAATGATAATAAAAACAACCCGAATGTTGGACTAGGGAGAGGTGACACCAAGTTTGATGAACCTTCTTGAGAAGGTTCCAATTACCCCATAGATTTTGGGGTTTTGTTTGAGCAATTTTGTTGACCACTTTCATAAGCTGTGGAGCTGAAGCCAAGATGAGTTATCACTCATTTAATGTGTTGGCAGCTTCTTCCCCCACCACTTCTAATTGTAAATTATACAATCTCAACCCCTACAGCCAGCATTTAATATTTCTGACTTTATTGCTTTCCATTTTATGAAAATTGATTACAGTTCACATTCTGACACTGAAATTAAAGGGTAAGCACTAAATCTTGTACACAACAATAGGAAATTAAGAGAACATTCTTTATTATCAGAGTAATGAAGATCAGGGATGCTTGTTTTTCTTCTCTTAAGACACTGTGGAATGAGATGAAACCAGATTTAAACAGGATATCAGCCCTCTATAACTTGTGGAATTGCAATATGAAAGATAGAGTGCAATTGTGATATTTTAATTAAAAATTTACAGTTTTTTGTTTCATATAGTAGGGAATTGCTTTGTGATAACATCTTAAGCTACAGAACTCTGTCTTTAGGGCTCCTTTAAAAATTTCTGTTTATGTATTTATTTTCAATTTTATATTAAAGGCAGACGAGAGAGAGAAAGAGAGAGAGAGAGAGAGAGAGAAAGGAACAGAAAGAGAGAGATCTACTGTCTGTTGGTTCACTCCCCAATCTCTGCAACAGCTGAGGCTAGGCTATGTTTAAGTCAGGAGTCTGGAATTCAATCTGGATCTCCCACGTGGGTGGCAGAAACCCAAGTACTTGAGCTATCACCTGCTGCATCCCAAGGTGAGCAGCTGGATTGGAAGTTGAATAGCTGGAACTTGAACCAGGCAATCCATTATGGAGTGCAGATACCCCACACAGTGACTTAACTGATGCACCAAATTCCTGACCCTTTGTCTCAACTGGAAACCAGGAGATTGAGGAAGTGAAACCAGCTAGTCTCTGCACTAATTACCAATAACGGACCAACTCCAGTGGATTCGGTGAAGGCCTCCGAAAGAAAATCAATCTTTCAAAGAAAAATGTAAGGGTAACTGTTAAGGAGCCTGCAAAGTATACATGGCATAATTGTATTTCTTCTGCTAGCCTGCTTTTGGCCACAGCTTTCTAAATAGTAGCAGTCATATGTAATATCTGAATTTATAAGTATCCCTATATGTTAAAATACAGTGCATTGCAGTGTTTTGGAATGCTGTTTTCAGAGATAGATTTTTTTTCACTGCAGCATTCATTGAGATACACCTGACATTCTGTGTAATTGATATGAGTCAAAGACTACAGCTAAAAACCATCAAATGACCTGTTTTGACTTCATGTTGGCAATCACAGTTGGTACTCTGGATAAGTGACTATATGCATTTAAATTCAACTCAATTAAATGAGGTAAATTCACCACTTTCATTCAGGGTCTACCATGTATCAAATGTCATGCTAGCTTCTAGGATTCAGCAGTGAAAGGAAAAGACACACACCCTGACTTCTGTGAGCTTATATTTTAGTGAGAGAGCCAGATAAGCAGAGAGTTACTATGGGAAACGTGGAAAGGACTTTGAATTCAGTAGCATAGCGTTCTACATGCAGACATCAGAGAGCAATTTGATTCAGGTTCAGGGGTTAATATCTAAAGGAAATAATATTGAATAAAAATTGAAGAGTATAGGTTTGGTGGATAACTTCTGGTATAGTGTAGTGAAGAATTAGCTAAGTCCTTTTCTAAAAAATAAATGCTGTAAATGGACAAAGCTGTTAAAAACAATCAATGAAGTATTCTAGAAATTTATCAAAGGCGTACAACAAATTTAGAAACATTCATTCAAGGCCGGCGCCATGGCTCACTAGGCTAATCCTCCACCTGCGGTGCCGGCACCCAAGGTTCTAGTCCCGGTTGGGGTGCTGGTTCTGTCCTGGTTGCTCCTCTTCCAGTCCAGCTCTCTGCTGTGGCCTGGGAAGGCAGTGCAGGATGGCCCAGGTGCTTGGGCCCTGCACCTGCATGGGAGATGAGGAGGAAGCACCTGGCTCCTGGCTTCGGATTGGCACAGTGCACTTACCGTAGCAGCCATTTGGGGGGTGAACCAACGGAAAAGGAAGACCTTTCTCTCTGTCTGTCTCTCTCTCTCACTGTCTAACTCTGCCTGTCTAAATAAATAAATAATAAAAAAGAAACATTCATTCAAGTAAAACAACAGAATCATGAGTTACAGTGGGAGGAGTCTGTGGCGGTTTAGCCCTTTAGCTCTATCAGCACACACAAATTCTATCAGGGTAGGGCAAGCTGTAAGAACTATCCAGGAGCTGGCTAGGTTTGGAGCAAGGCGTTTACAGGGGCAATCTCCGTGGCAACATCAGTAAAGAGCAACTTTACAGCTAAGTTTGAGGCTATCATTGGGTTCTGGTAATAAGCAGATTAACAGAACAGGTAGGAATTTAACAGAGAGATGCAAGTAGATGGGGTAGCCTTCATGAGCCTAGATAAGCTCCCACTTCACCCTGGTGGCTTGCAAGCATGCACACTTGCAAAAGGCTATACACATGCTCAAGAGATTCTGGAAAGTGTGTTGGTATCTACAGGTCCCTGGTTAAATATGAAGCCTAGAACATGCTCAGCAGAGACACAGAAAGATCTAACAAAGAGCTTATTTTGTGGATTTTTAAAATCAATCAGTCAATTATTTGAAAAGTAGCGAGACAAGGAGTAGGAAAGGAAGAGGGAGGAGAGAGAGTTGGAGAGAGGCAGGAAGAGAGTGGGGAGAGAGAATTTTTCACCTGCTGATTCACCTGCCAAATGCTTGAAATAACTGGGGCTGGGCCAGGCTGAAGCAAGGAGCCAGGAACTCACTCCTATTCTCCTATGTGGGTGTCAAGGATCTAAGTACTGGAATCATCATCTGCTGCCGCCCGGGGGTGCATATTAACAGAAGTTGGATTGGAAACAGAGCCAGGGCTAGAACACAGGAACTCCAGCAGGATTGGCTGTGGTATTATTAAAATTATATTTTGAGAGAAAAGCATTACTAAAAGCACTTAATAATGATAGAAAGTTTGATTCAGCAGGGAGATACAATAATTATAAACATGTAACAAAAAGGTTCACAAAATACAGGAGACAAAAGCAAAGAAAGTTGGAGACAGACAACAATAATATATAGAGATTTCAATATCATACTTTTAATATGATTGAACAACTGTACAGAAAAATCAGCAAAGGATAGAAGACTTAAACAAGACATTTAACTGACAGAGACTACTCTACCCAACAACAGAAAAATACATATCCTTTTCAAATGCCCGTGGGATATTTGACATGATGGGCTACATTTTTATCACACATGCAAAATCTCATTGCATTTAAAACAATTTATGAAGATTGAAGAATCAAAATAATAAAAAATTTTCTGCTCCCAGTGGAATGAAATAAAAAATCAACAACAGAAATACATTTTGGAAGTCTATAAATCTGCGAAAATAAAAAGAAATCTAAGAAAGAAGCACAAGGGAATTTGGAAAATAATTTGAATTGAATAAAAAGTTGAAACATAGCATGTTTAAATTCATGGAATACAGCTAAAACAGTGTTCAGAGGGATATTTGTAGCTTTAAACATCTATATTTAGTACAGAAGAAATATCACAGGAAAATAATTTGAGTTTTCAAACTTAAAGAACTTGAAAAATGAGAGTCAACTAAACTCAAATCAAGATGAAGTAAGGAGACAGAACAGATGTCAATAAAGTAAAAGATAGAAAAACAATAGAAGGGGGCTCACTTGGTTAATCCTCTGCCTGCGGCTCTGGCATCCCATATGGGCGCTGGGTTCTGGTCCTGGTTGATCCTCTTCCAGTCCAGCTCTCTGCTGTGGCCCGGGAGGACAGTGGAGGATGGCCCAGGTGCTTGGACCCCTGCGCCTGCATGGGAGACTAGCAAGAGGCACCCGGCTCCTGGCTTTGGATTGGTGCAGCGCTGGCCCTAGTGGACATTTGGGGAGTGAACCAATGGAAGGAAGACCTTTCTCTCTGTCTCTCTCTCACTGTCTGTAACTGTACCTATCAAATTTAAAAAAAAAAAAGAAAGAAAGAAAGAAAAAGAAAAACAATAGAAGACAACAATGAGACAAATTTTTTTTTGAAAAGATAAGAAAATTTACCAAACCTCTATTTGAACTAAAAATGAACAAAAGAGAGAAGGTTCAAAACATTAGGAATAAAAGAAAGGACATCACTACTGTCTTTACAGAAATGAAAAGGATTAAAAAGAAGTTCTACAAATAGTAAGTACAAAAAGAGAATTTGACAAAACCAAATACCCATTCATGATAATTTTCAACAACCTGGAATAGAAGGATTTTCCCAGTCTTATAAAGGGCATTTATGAAAAGCCTACAACTGATGTCATATTTAATGAGGAAAAATTCAATGCTTTTCCCCTAAGGAACAAGATATTAGAGCCTGTCTGCTCTTACCACTTCTATTCAAAATTGTACTGAATGTTCTATCTAGTATAATCAGGCAAGAGAAAGAAATAAAAAGAATATAGATTGTAAAAGAAGAAGTAAAACTGTCTTTAGAAATGGCATGATTCTCTCTGTTGAATATCTTGTGGCATCTACAAAGATCCTAATTAGCAAACAGGTGGAAACAGGTGATCTATTAGGACAGTGAGACACTGGAGACTAACAATCAAAGACTTATTTACTAGCAATAACAGGGCAAGCAAGATGCAAAAGAGTCACTGACTCTCAGTGCTCCATTTTTCTCCATGGAATGGCGATGGATAATAGTCAGGTGGATGTAGTGCAGACTGGGAAATCATCCTGCTGACAAAAGGGTGCTGTCTCTTTATGGACTCAGGCTAGCAGAAGACAGCAGAGACAGGGGAAAAAGGCTAGGAGCAGAATGATATGAATTACAATGGAACGAAGTATCAGCCAGTGGCCCTGACAAGCAGGTCTTGGCAGAGGCACTGAAGAAATGTCTTATCCCTGGACCCTAATAAGAAAACCTCTCAATTGAGGTGCCTTGGTAGGAAAGCAGGTATGCATGTAAGTATGACTGAACTTCTCTGGGGAACTTAAACCTTGTCTACAGGATTTAGAAATCTGCAATGCATTAGCTATGTACCATCTGGAATAGGAAGGGAAGCTGTCCTCATGAGACTGGCCAGGCAAAGTCTTTTCAATTTTGCTTGTGGACAAGCCTGAAGGATCATACACAGGACAGTAGTCTGAGGCCAAAGTACTTAGAAACCACCACAGTAAATGAATGCAGAAGATTGTTTTACAAGATCAGCATTCAAAATAAATTGTTTTTATGCAGTGGCAATAGCTCTTTAAAATAAAATTAAGGAAATAATTAAATTAAAAGTAGTAACAAGAAGAATAAAATAGGGAAAATTAAAAAAAATTAAAATAAAGCAATTTTTGTTTATTTGAAAGGCAAAGCGATTGAGACAGAGAGCGATATTCCATTCACTGGTTCACTGCCATCTTCTGGTTCACTTCCATCTGCTAGTTCACTCTTGAAGCTAGGAGCCCAGAACTCAATCTGAGCCATCACCTGCTTCCTCATATGATGCACATTAGCAGGAAGGTGAAATAAGAACCAGAGCCAGGATTTGAACCCAGGCACTCCATATGGGATGTGGGAATCCCAAATAGGATCTTAATTGCTGTGCCAAATGTCTGCCCTTACTTAGGGAACATCTTATTTTAAAAGTACAAAATATGCTTTTGTATTGAAAAGTACAAAACATTGCTATACAAATTTTTAAACAGGAATGTGTGATAGGCTATTCTATGTTCATGGATAGATTCAGTATTGTTAAGATGGCAATTCTGTCTATGTTTGTCTATAAATTCAGTGTACTATGTCAAAATCCCAGTAGCTATTTTTGCAGAATTTCATAAGCTGACTCTAAAATTATATAGAAATGCAAAGACCCAGAGTTGCCAAAATAATTTTGAAAAAGAACAAAATTGGATGACTTACACTTTCTAATTTCAAATCTTAGTGTATAATAATCAAAATTGTGTAGTACTGGCATATAGACAAATGGGACAGATTTGAGAGCCCACAAATAAACTCTTGAACTTATGGTTAATTGATCTTTTGCTAAAGAAATCAGGCCAACTTAACGGATGAAATGATATTCTTTCAAGAAATGATTGTGAAACAATTGGATATTTATAGGCAAAAGGTAAATTTAGAATCTTACTTTCAGTGCACCATGCAAGTAATCAATATTTCTGACTGGATCATAGACCCAAATTAAAAAAAAAAAACTCTAAATACTTAATGAAAACATAAGAGGAAATTTTTATGATCTTCTTTTAGGTAAAGAGTTCTTAGATATAACACCAGACTATAATTCATAAAAGATAAAGTTGTAACACTGGACTTCATCATAATTGAAATATTTTGTGCTTCAAAAAGGAACCATTAAGAAAATGCAAAGATAGGGGTCTGCACTGTGGTTGGTAGGTAAAGCTGTGCCTGTGGTGCTGGAATCCTATATAGGCACCAGTTTGAGTCCCAGCTCTGATCCAGCTCCTTGCTATTACACCTGGGAAGACAGTGGAAGATGGCCCAAGTCCTTGGCTCCCTGCACATATGTGGGAGACCCAGAGGAAGCTGCTGGCTCCTGTCTTGTGGCTTTCAATTAACTCAGCTCCTGCCATTGTGGCCATTTGGGGAGTGAACCAGCAGATGGAAGATCTCTCTCTCTCTGTCTCTCCCTCTCTCTCTGTAACTCTGCCTTTCCAATAAATAAATAAATCTCAAAAAAAAAAAAAAAGAAATTGCAAAGATTATTATAGATAAGGAGAAAATTTTTGCAAATTATATTTGATAAAGGACACCAGCATCCAGAATATATAAAATACTTTTATGATTCAATAATCAGAAGATAATAAAATTAAAATAAAAAGGAACAGAATAGATGTTTTACTAAGGAGAGCATACAAATGTTTAATAAGCACATGAAAAGTTGCTCAGCATCAGTTGTCAATATAGAAATACAAATTAAAAAGCTAATGAGATACCAGTAGATATCCACTAGAATGACTGTAATCAGAGATGGAGACAATTTCAAGTGTTGGTGAGGATATGGAAAAATTGGCACTCTCATACATTGCTGGTGGGGTTTTGTGATGATACAGCTATTTTGCAAAACAGTGATTTCTGAAAAGTTAAACCTAAATTTATCATGGAACCCACAATCTAGTCTTAGGTATCTCTCCAAGAGAAATGAATACATACATCCATACAAAAGCTTTAATATGGATGTTCTTAGCAGAATTATCTAAAATAGCACATTTGAGAATAATTAAAATATCCAACAACTGGTGATAATCTAGAAGTAAAAATGGTACATACATGGATATTTTATTTAATGATTAAAAAGGAACCAACTATTGATACATGGTATGACAAAGATAAGCTTCAAAAACATTCTGCTAATGGGACCGGCGATGTGGTATAGCAGGTAATGCCTCTGCCTTCAGTGCTGGCATCCCATAAGGGTGCTGATTCGTGTCCTGGCTGCTCCACTTCCAATCCAGCTTTCTGCTGTGGCCTGGGAAAGCAGCAGAAGATGGCTTATGTCTTTGGACCCCTGCACCCGCATGGGAGACCTGGAAGAAGCTCCTGATTCCTGGCTTTGGATCAGCACAGCTCCAGCTGTTGCCGCCAATGAGGAGTGAACCAATGGATGGAAGACCTCTCATTCTCTCTCTCTGTCTCTCCTTCTCTCTCTAGGTAACTCTTTCAAGTAAATAAATAAATCTTTAAAAAATTATGCTGAGTAGAAAATGTCAGACACAAAAGACCACATATTATATGATTCCATTTGTATGAAATGTTCAGGAAAGGCAAGTACAGAACAGATTATGAGTTGTTTGGTGTTGGGAGTGGGACTAGAGATTGATTTGCAAATTTGTGTCATCTTTTGGAGATGGTCAAAATTTTTAAACATTAGATTTTGGTGATAGTTACACAACTTTATTTAAATTTACTAAAAAGCATTAAACAATACAGTTAGGAAAAGAAAAAAAAATAGGTGTTGGTTAGATAAAGACATGGAAGAAGGAACAATGGAGAGCCACAGCGAAAAGCATTTGCTAGGCTCTGAAACAAGAAACTACTTTGGTGAAACTGAGACAGTAAAAGAAGTTTAGTATCAGTGACCTTTTAAAGTACAAGGGAGGGGCTGGCGCCTTGGCTCACTTGGTTAATCCTCCACCTGCAGCTCCGGCATCCCATATGGGCACTGGGTTCTAGTCCCAGTTGCTCCTCTTCCAGCCCAGCTCTCTGCTGTGGCCTGGGAGGGCAGTGGAGGGTGGCCCAGGTGCTTGGGCCCCTGCACCTGTGTGGGAGACCAGGAGGAAGCACCTGGCTCCTGACTTCGGATTGGCACAGCGCTGGCAGTGGCGGCCGTTTGGGGGGTGAACCAACAGAAGGAAGACCTTTCTTTTTATCTCTCTCTCTCTCTCTCTCTCTCTCACTGTCTGTAACTCTACCTGTTGAATAATAAAAAAGTACAAGGGAGATAAAATAGTAATATAAACTAAGATCATAGGGCTTGTGAGCCAAAGATGGAACTTTATCCTAGTAACTATAAGGATCTACCTATCTATATTTAGCTTTTGCAGTATAGTTGAGAGAAATATTGTGATTATATTAAACTCTTAAGCAAATAACAAAACCTTTAGAAACATGTTTAAATACCCCTTAAATATAAAAGCTCAAATTCTAGATTTATTGTCATTTTGCAACTTTGGAAATGGAGAAACAATCACATTTCTTCTCATTAAGTTTGAATAAAAGAGTTTCAAAACAATAGAATTATTTTTAGCATTCTTTGGTATTTTCTTTTTTACAATTTTAGCAGACATAAAAATTGTACATATTTGTGGGGTACTATATGATGTTTGTTTACATGTATAGATTGTGTAATGTCCAATGAGAGTAAATATATTTATCCTATCAAGCATTTAACATTTCTTTATTGTGAAAACATCCAAAATCTTTTTTCTAGCTTTTTTAAAAAAAGACTTATTTGAAAGGCAGAGTTACAGAGAGCCAGAGGCAGAGAGAGAGAGAGAGAGAGAGAGAGAGTATCTTCTATCTTCTGGTTCACTCCCAAAATGGTTGCAATGGCCAGAGCTGTGCTGATCTGAAGCCAGGAGTCAGGATCTTCTTCTGGGTCTCCCACGTGAGTGCAGGGGCCCAAGGACTTGAGCCATCCTCAACTGCTTTCCCAGGCCCAAGCAGAGTGTGGGATTGGAAATGGAGGAGCTGGGACTCGAACCGGCACCCATATGGGATGCCAGCACTGTAGGTGGCAGCTTTATCTGCTATGCCACAGCGCCAGATCCTTCTAGTTTTTTTTTTTTAATATAGAAATATGCAGTATGTTATCTATAGCCACCCCACTGTGCAATAGAACCCTGGAACTTCATACTCCTATCCAGCTGTGACCTAGGACCCATCAACCAACCTTTCTCCATCCTTTCCTCTCCATTTCCCTCTCTAGCCTTTGGTAACCACTGCTATATTTTAATGTCTATGAAATCACCTGTTGTTTTAGATTTCACGTATGAGTGAGATCATGTGATATTTGTCTTTCTGTACTTGCTTATTTTACCTAACACAATGACCCACAGTTCCATCCATCTTGCAAATGACACATTTCATCTTCCCTACCCCCTTTTCAGAGATATATTTCTTTTATTTGAAAGAGCTACAGAGAGAGAGAGAAGGAGAGGGAGAGAGAGAAGGAGAGGGAGAGACAGAGGGAGAAGGAGAGAGAGGGGGAGAGAGGGAGAGAGGGAGAGAGGGAGAGAGGGAGAGAGGGAGAGAGGGAGAGAGGGAGAGAGGGAGAGAGGGAGAGAGAGAGAGAGAGAATCTTTAATCTGCTGGTTCACTCCCCAAATGACCACAATGGCTGGAGTTGTACCAGGCAGAATCCAGGAGCGAGTTGTCTCATCTAGGTCTCCCCTGTGGGTTCAGGAACCCAGGAACTTAGCCATTTTCCACTCCACTGCTTTCCCAGGTACATTAGCAGAGTGCCAGATCAGAAGTGGAACAGCCGGAACACTAACCTGCGCCTATATGAGATCCCAGCAGTATAGGCAGCAGCTTAACCTGCTACACCACAATGCTTGCCTCAAAATTTCATCCTTTTTAATGGCTGAGTAATATTCCACTGTATACAAATACAACATTTTGTTTATCTGTTGATCAGTATGGACACTTAAGGTGTTTCCATTTCTCAGCTATTGTGAATAATGCAGCAATAAACATGGAGTGCAAATTTCTTTTCCAATGTTAGACTTCATTTCTCTTGGAGACTTGGAAGAAGCTCTTGGCTCCTGGCTTCAGATTGGCCCACCTCTGTCATTGCCACCATTTGAGGAGTGAACCAGGGGATGGAAGATATCTGTCTTTGTCTCTACCTCCCTCTCCCTCTCTCTCTCTGTAACTCTGATTTTCAAATAAAAAAAAAGGCCATAATGTCAAACATATATTTCTTAAAGGAAGACATACAAATGAACAACAGGTACAGGAAAAAACTGCTTAATATCACTAATCATCTGGGAATTGCAAATCAAAACCACAATTAGTTATCACTCCACCCTCATAAGATTGGATTAACAAAAAGTCATATTAGTTTTTAAGAGAAAAATGATTTCAAATGATTTAGCTGTTGATCATGGATTCAAAGCAGAGTTTTCATAAGAAGCAAAATTTTACTGTATTGAAAACTGAATTATTACGATTTGAAAAGGAACCGGAATAAAAAGTTTTAAAGAATCACTCAATTGAAAATGTCTACTTATCTAATATTGATGATAGTGTTGATAAATTTGTCAAAAGAAAAGAATTCTCTCTCCCAACACCCACCCACCCACACAAAAAGCCACACACACATACTTCCCTTACAAAGAAAAATCCTCAGCACATCAGTACCAGACAAAGTAGGAACATTTTTATCATGTGAAAACCTGCTTAAAATTTGCAAATGGGGTGTATTTAAAGTTTCTGGTTCCTTAAGAGTTAACTTTTCAAGTAATATGAAAAAAATCTTGAAAATGTTTTCCTTTCTATAGCTAGTTTCACTTTTATTGTACATGTATCATTTCCATTGAAATAGAAAAAGAAAGGATATGGGCAACATACCCAGAATGAGTAGCAAAGCCAAGCTCCCAGTAAAGATGTGGATGCTCAATCAAGCTACGGACTTTGGCCCCTGCCCCTCCTCCCACCAAACTCCCCAGCTGGTGAAAAGCCACTGTCTCCTGACTGGTGCTTGTCAGAGTTCCCCTAAGTCAACTTCCATTCTCAGCCCCATCTCAGCTTTTCTCTCACCTATGATCTCCTGGCCCTCGGGAGTAAAGGCAACCAGGCTGAATAAAAGCAACAGGGTGATTGTGTGATGGGGACCAGTGGTTCTCAGACACTGGGTTAAGAGGCCACCAAATTGATTTCACTTGAGAGCAAATTCAGATCTGAACCCAGTTTTTCAGAGGTGAAAGAGATCTATTGATTTTTGTCACAGTCAGTTTAAAACTGAAATGATCACCATTTTAACTGTGTCACACCAAACAGATCTGTTGGAAATGAGCATCGTTGCTGCTGGAAGCTGTTTTTCTCTGGACTGAATTCTACGTGGTACATCTTTGATGGAAAATAAAGTAATCAGACTGTGAAAAGCAGCTGGGAAGTTTTATTTACCTCTATAGGTAAATGAAGTGGGCCAGTGTTGGGGAGCATTTGGTTTGCAGAAATGCTGCTATACCTGGGTGGAAACAAATTGCCTGAGCCAAGAGTGCATCAGGCACTGAGGCTGAGATAACTTTTACCAACATCTCAACTGCTCCAGATCTTGAGGGTTTGTGGAAAGAGGGCGTGTGAAAGCAACTCCTCAAGGGTAGTGGATTCTAGGCAGGTTCTTGGCAGAATGTGGTTTGGAGTTTAGTGTTACACATTAAATAAATTGCCAAATCAGTCTACACACAGAGTCTATTGCTAGAAAGTAGAAGTCGTGTTCCATAAATTGCTTTTCTTTCACTGTTAGTCCTTCCTCTTACGAAATGCTTGATAGCTCTTTAATTAGTTGATGAAAATGAATTAATATCTCTTCAATTAACTGGTCTTCAAAATTCACCACTTTTACTCTAGTCACTTGAGAAGTCTTTTTTGGGTTGTTACCTAGAGATACACATTTTCTTAAGATCAGTCATTACCAGGGCCAGTGCTGTGGTGCAGTGGGTTAACGCCCTGGCCCGAAGCGCCGGCACCCCATATGGGAGCCGGTTCTAGTCCTGGCTGCTCCTCTTCCTATCCAGCTCTCTGCTATGGCCTGGGAAAGCAGTAGAAGATGGCCCAAGTCCTGGAAAAAGCTCCTGGTTCCTGGCTTTGGGTTGGTGCAGCTCTGGCCGTTGTGGCCGTCTGAGGAGTGAACCATCGGGTGGAAGACCTCTCTCTTTCTCTACCTCTCTCTGTAACTTTGTCTTTAAAAAAAATAAAATAAATATTAAAAAGATCAATCATTACCTAGGGAAAATATTTATCTTGATTTCTGAAAGTTAACAAATAGAACTAATTACTTTGGTCGAGAATATGAGTTCTATTTTCTATAGTATCCTAATAATAAACCATTGTGATAACTGTCCAACACATTTTAATTATAAGCTTAGAATTTTTACTGCTTTTGCTCCCCTTTTTAAAAAATTTCTTTAAATTAAAAAATTATTTGAGAGGGAGAGTTGTGGTGGTATGGGGCAGAGGGAGCTGTCCTCTGTTCACTGCCTAAATGCACACAATTGCCTCGCCTTTCTGCTGATACCCTTTCTCCTTCTGTATCAGTGTTAACGTAATCAACATCATTTTATTATACCTAATTTCATATCTTTACCTTATAAAAGACATTTATGTATTTGTATGTGTCCACATATTTATGTGTGCTTAGGTGTGAACATATGTGTGATCCAAATATATAAAATATTGTCATCCCTCTAATGACTATACACATGGGGGTGGGCAGAGGGGGACAGAGATAAAACTATGTCAGTTTTCTTTTATTCATCAAGACTCTTTTGGGAGATTTATTTGCAATATCACAATCTTCAGAGCAAAAATAAAGGTTTGTGTTATTTTTCCCATTTTACTGGTGCTGAAGTAGAAGTTTAAAGAGGCTAAGTAATGTATTTGAGGTGATGCTGTTACCAAGTGGATTCCCAGTCCAAGGCTTTCAGAGCAACGAACCTCTGTTCTTCCTCAAAACTGCACAACTCCCAGGAATAACCAAGACATTTTATGTACCCCTGGCACTCAAAGGCAGGGTAAAGACATTTACAGATCAGCATTGCTCCACGTTCCAGAGGCTTCATCACAACCATGCATACATCACTAGGATACGGTTTAGTGTCATCATGAAGATACTCTACAATAGATTTTATTCAACTCAAAGTTATAGTTTGAACTCTCTTCTAAACAGATCTGTCACTTAAAGTTCAAATTAAGGCAGAGCTTACCAGCTAAATTTACCAAAGCGGTCCCAGGAGTAAATCATCATCATTAAAAATGTCACAGTCTATGTAATGTCCTTTACCAATGACTTAAAAAGTATTCCTTGATTATTTAACTGAAAGAATATATCTTGTTCCCTTTTGTGCTACTTGCAGTTCACCTGGCATTGTTGTTACTTTGAGCAGGCACAAAGCTTGTTGTTGTGATTTTCCTACCCGAGTAGAGAGAGGAGGGAAAAGTTCCAGAATTTTATAGAGAATGACCAGGTGAATGATAGATCCTGTGAAACTCTACATTAAAAAACTAGGTGCATAGTGGAAAGAAGGGGCCATCAAAGAGGATGTACTTTTCTCTGAAGGGAGGAGAGAACTTCCACTTTGCTTATGGTCTTGTCTAAATACTGATGGAGACTGTGGACTCAAAAGACTTCCATAGCCTTGGCGACTCATGTCAAGAGCCTCGGGTTGTCACTGATGCCATAAATAAGAGTGTTAATTGTTAAACTAATGACAGAAGTCACTGTGCATTTATTCCCCATGTAAGACCTCTGTCCTTAATCAGTTATACTATCAGAAGTAACTGCAAAACTTGTTCTCAAACAGTGCTTTTTACATTGTGTGTGTGTGGGGGGGGGTGTGGGTGTAAATTGTTGAAATCTTTATTTAGTATAGAGTTGGTCTTTGTATATAAAGTTAATTAAAAATGAATCTTAATGAAGAATGGGATGGGAGAGGGAAAAGGAGGTGGGAGGGAAGTGGGGTTGGAAGGCTGGGTATGTGGGGAAAAACCACTATATTCCTAAAGTTGTACCTATGACATTTGTATTCATTAAATAAAAGCTTTAAAAAATAACAACAGGAGTCACTGTGCACTTACTTCCCATGCAGAATTAACTGTAAAATTTGTTCTCAGTTTTTTATATTTTGTATGTGTCTGCAAATTGTTGAAATCTTCACTTAATATAAAGTTAGTCTTCTGTGTATAAAGGTAACTGAAAATGAATCTTAATGAAGACTGGGACTAGGAATGGGAGAGAGAGGAGGAGGTGGGGTGAGAGTGGGGGTGGGAGAGCAGGTATGGTGGGAAGAATCACTATATTCCTAAAGTCGTACTTACTAAATTTGTACTCATTAAATAAAAAGTTTCTTTGAAAAACAAAGCAAAGCAAAACAAAACAAAACAAAACAAAAAGACCTGGGTGCATTAAAAGGCTGTGGTGCCATGGTGCTGCTGAAGATATTAGGGCAATTTGTTTGGTTCTTCATTAGATAAAAGTCAACTTGGACTCTGGAGGCTCTGAATTTCAAAATTCAAAGGTAATGTTATATGAGGTCCAAAAGACTAGGCCAGTCTTCCTTAGCCTGTCACACACAAGTATCACCTGTGGAATTTTAAACTTTCTGATTCTCACTATAAATGTACTGATCTGGGATTTTGGAATCTGTATGTTTAAAAAAGCTTACTTCCAAAATATTAGGTGGAAAAAAGGAGAGAGAAATGAGAAGAAAAAAAGAGAAGAGGAAAAGGAGGAAGAAGAGGAGGGGGTAGGGAATGAAGTGGTAATAAGAAATCTAGTAGAGTAAAAATGCTGAAGGTAGGTAAACTTAGGTGGAGGGTAGCAGTGCTATGTCGGAGGTGGTGTGAATTGACTCATGCTTCTCTGTGTCTCTTCTCCACTTCACATCAGTGACTTCTCACTGACAGCTTAAAATGGGCCATGGTGGGAGTAAGTACGCCGTGCTAGTCAGCAGATGGAGCAGATCATGGCTGTCCCTCCCCAAATGTTGGCTCACTAGCACATCAGGTGCGTATACTAGGTATTCTTTGTAAAAATCACACCTTTCACCCCAAACTAAACAAAAATTGAAAAAAACCCCAAATACTCTTCTTATGAAGCTGTTTTAGCCTGCTTGGCATCTCTCTGGAAGTTTGGGTTGGGAACTGCTGCACTTAAGAGCAAGCTTTCTGAGGGCAGGGCCCTTGTCTACATATATTCCTGGTATATCCTCAGCCTGTTGCCTTGTGTCAGATGTATGGTGGACAAGAAATATTTGTTGAGTAAATGGATGAAATTTTCACTTGAAAACATTTTATGGTACCCATGTATTATCTTGATTTAGATGAACGGAAGAAGATGAAAATACATAGTTAATATTCAGCACAAAAGTGCCCTAGCTCCTATGGGGAGAAGGTATTTAACAAATGGGAAGCATGAGGTCCAAAATTAATCCCATCTTAACCTCAGGAAATGCATAAGGGAAGAAAATTCACATTACTGATTACACACTGGTACCTGACAGATAGAAATGAGATAATAAGTAGATATTGACTTCTGTTGAGGTGAACATCAAGATCTATTGACCTGAGAGGTAAATATTGACCGAGGTGAAGTCAAGGTCAATATTTGCCTCAAAGACCAGGAAATCTTAATGCTCACCAATATATAAAGGTTATATGTGAATTTTTACATACATTTTCCTGGCATGACATTATGAAAGCTCTATATTTTCTCTAGTAATGCACAAAAGTCTGTTTTAAAACTTTAAGTTCTATTCAAATTCAGCTTTAAGGAATAAGAATTTCTCTGCTCTTCTTGATTGCTGACTTTTGCTGAGCCCTTAGTTAAGAGAATGGGATATGGTCTGATTGTGGTACAGTAAAGGTTAACAAGAGTTTAATGGAACTCCAGCCATCCCTTAGGAGGGCACGAAGACCATCTTACCCAGGCTTCATGGTTACCTGTGACATTTTCTCATGACTGTCCTTCTCGTTCATGACTCACAACACTTCTGTAACAACACATCTTAATCACAGTCTGAAGACTTCAAGTCAGCAAGGGTATTTATCTGATTGTTGGATTCTCATTTATTTCCTGACTTTAAGCTGTACTCTATGAAAAGGTGACCCTGGACAATTACACCTTGGTCATCGTGAGCCTCTAAATGAAGCTATCCTGTAGGCTCTGGTGGTGGATGAGAAGGGATGAACCTTTGAGGGGGTGGAACATCTTAATTGATATTCATTCTTCTGTTCCTTGGAGAAGTCTCCATAACTTTATCCAGAAACTTCAAACTCTCAAAAACCTAACGTCCAACAGTAGCCACTTCCTGTAGTAACAGAGCGTCAGGTCAAGTTGGAGGGAGCTCCTTCTCCACAAAGCTCGACCAACGCCATCACCTCCTAAGTTACCATTCTCACGTACTGCCTCTGCTGGCGTAAATCTTGCTTGACAATGGGCAATTTGTGTGGAAGCATCCTTGCCACGCTTCCTTTCTGACACTGCTCCTGTTTCTGCTCCACCTAACTTCCAGACCAAGCAACAAAAGTCAAGGTTCCAGAAAGTAAAGAAAGTGCTGGTGAATTCTAACATCACAAACCTGGTGTCTCAGCTCCCTTTCACCCCCTGGAAGCAGCTCAAAGGTGAAGACGTTGCCCCACACCCTTCATTCCTCTTAGGGCACCCAAGGCAGCACTGAAAGGAAAGTAGCATTCAGCACGTAAGTGCTGAATGATCAAGTGAGCGAGTGAACAAAAATGCCTTATTACCTTATTGTCTACTTATTCTCTCCTGCTACCTCCAGGCATTTGCAGAAATGTCAGGGGGACGGAATTAACAGCACGTGTAGCCAAGGCAAGGATTTTAAAGCCCTCACCCGTGCCCCCTCCTCACCGTCTGAGTTCTAATATATGCATTGCCTGATTTTCATACATGCTGATTGCATAGCGATTTATTCTACAAGTGCCAAGGAGAAGAGTCACCCCCAGACTAAATGTAAAATCTTTATTCTCACCAATGTCTAAATCATTGTTTTCTCGCGGCTGAGATCATGTGGCACACATTATTAATAGCTCTGGTCTCTCTACCACTTGACACAACGCTCCAGCTGTCATTCTGCTCCCTGGCTCGTATGATTCTTGCACTGGTGAAGTGCCAGGCCCGGGCCTAGCCCATCAGTCACTGTCACGCACCACCCAGTGATGAATAGCCTGGCCGTCGCCGTGGCGAGGCCCGGGCTCTGATTCACACACGCCTGACTTTTACCAACTTCGAGCTGGCCAGCTGAGGCCATCCCAGCTGAGGAAGGCCGCAGTGACCTGGAAATGGCACCGCCTCGCTCCCCAACTCTCCCTCGGCCCCTCCCCCCTCAGATTAGTTAAAAATGAAACAAATCCTAATGTGATCATGTCACTAATTATGCATTTAATTCAGTTATAAGGAGCTAATGGCTCCCTCAGTGACAGCTTTTACTGCTAAAAGGCAATTCATTCCTGAAACGGAGAAATCTAATTACACAAAATGCTTCATCCTAATCCTTTCAAAGAATAATCTTATTTGTAGACATTAACATCCCAGATGCTGCTGCTGTTTGTCCATTATGACAGTGTTTGTCCTGAATAATGTATAAATAGCTCTTTCTGGACAGTTGCATGTCACTAAATCAATACAATTTGCTGCCTTCTGTTACATTAAGTCGGCCTGGGCAGGCTGGAGAAAATTAACCTTTTGTTTTCCTCCCCTCCCCCTTTCTCAAAGGGCCTTCAGAATTAGAAATGAGGAAGAGATCAGAGGGGACTGGGGTGGGGATGAAAGGGGACCTGGAGAGAGGGAGGGACGGAGTGCAGGGAGACAGGTGTGAGCCAAGCTGCGAAGAGCTGCAGGAGGAAATGTCAGGTGCAGAAATGCCACGAGCCGAATCACAGAGGACAGAGAAAATGGCAAACTTCTATGAAGATTACTGTGAAATGATGCCACATGTGGATCTGGACCAGACTATCTCATCTGCTGCTCCTTGGTCTTGGACTCCTTAGGTCTTTAAATAAATACAATGTTAATTTCTTAAAAAATTTATTTGAAATGGAGAGAGAGAGTGAAAAAGATAGAGATAAAGAGAGAGATCTTCCATCTGATGGTTCACTCCCCACATGTCTGAGACAGCTAGGACTGGGCCAGGCTGAGCTCAGAAGTAAATCCAGTACCCCCAGATGGGTAACAGGAACTCAAGTATTGGAGCTATCACCTCTTATATCCTAGGCTGTGCATTAGCAGGAAGCTGGGATTGGGAGAGGGAGCAGGACTCAAGCCAGGCACTCTGGCATGGGATGGGGGCATCCCAAGCAAGGTCTTAACCAAAGTCAAAGGTCTGTACCTCAAGCTTCTTAATTCTGAAGAACGCTTTCTTTACAACTGTGCTTTGATGCAGTAGAGAGAGCCATGGGTGTGTAGTGGGGGGAAATTGTAGCCACACGCATGTTTGCTGTGATGTCCTAGCTCAGAGTGCCATTCATGGAGAGCTTCCAGAGACCTGAATAATAACCCCAACTTATCTTTGTGTAATTTGTGCCTAACAAAGGATATGCACACAGATAATTTCATTTGATTTACACAACCTAGAGAGATAGGCCTCTGAGTTCTCATTTTAAAGGTGAAGAGAGGATAAATGACTTGTCTGCGGTGGGGTAATGAGGACTCCATCTTCTATCTCCTGGTTTTGAGTTGAATCTTTCCATTACTCGCTAGTGGACGCTGCACAGGCCAAAGCTCTGATTATTTAGGAGGCTCTCATAGCAAGTATGTTTTATGTTTCAGTTTAGGACACTTCCAAAATTGTGCATGTTCATATGATATGCCCAACACAATACACACACACACACACACACACATGCACACACACATGCTTTCCTATAGAAAATGGGTTAGGGGAGTTTTATTATAAAATTATTCAGACTATACGAGTATTGGATGTGCAAATGTAATCTAATTTTCTAAGTAGCATAATTGTATTCTGAATGTTAGATAAGAGGGTGAAAAATCCTCTGTCAAGGGCGAGATAGTAAATATTTTCGACTTTGTATGGCATGCTGCTTCTGTCATAACTCCTAAATTCTGTGATTGCAGGACAATGTTAACCAATGCTCATGGAGGTGGTGGCAGACTGGATTTGCTCCTTGGTTCCACTTTGCAGACATCTGAGTTAGATAACATTATTTTCTTTTTTTTTAAATGCTGTATTTTATTTATTTGAAAGACAGAACAATAGAGAGAGAAAGAAATCTTCTGTCTGTCTTTTCATTCCCCAGATGGCCACAGTGGCTGGAGCTGAGGCAGGCTGAAGCCAGGAGCCTGGAACTCCATCCAGTTTTCTCACATGGATAGCAAAGGCCCAAATACTTAGGCCATCTTCTGCTGCTTTCTCAGGTGCATTAGCAAGAGCTGGATTGGAAGCAGAGCAGCCAGTTCTCCAACCAGCACTCTGCTATGGGATGTCAGTGGCTTTACCTGCTGTATCGCCACAAACCCAGCCCTGATATTATTTTCAAAAACATTTAATATGAAATAATTCTGATTTGCAAATTTTACTTTTTTATCCTTCACATGTCCACTCTAGCTATTATTCTTAGTATAGTCTTTTCATTAGAGTACAGACATCTAATACTTTCATACAAACTCAGAGAAGTCCATAGATACTCTTGCAAATAAATGTAAAAGCAGAATTGCAAAATGACTGCATTATATTCAACTTGCCCCTCTTGATTTGTTTTCTTTTGAAAGATTCATTTATTTATTTGAAAGGTAGAGTGAAGGAGAGAGAGAGAGAGAGAGAGAGAGAGAGAGAGAGAGAGAGAGAGAGAATGAGAATATTTCATTTCCTGATTCACTTCCCAAATGGTAACAACAGCCGGATCTGGACCAGGCTGAAACCAAGAACCCAGAACTCCACCTGGTCTCCTTTATGGGTGGTAAGGGTCCAAATGTTTAGGCAACCTTTTGCTGCCTTCCCAGGTGCGTTAGCAGGGAGCTGGATTGGCAGTAAGCAGCTGGTTCCTGGACCTGCACTCTGATATGGGGTGCTGGCAGTGCTTGTGGCAGTTGAATAGGCTGCATCACTGTACTGGCCCCTCTACCTGATTTCCATTTAGTTCACTATGACCCCTTTGAATGTGTGATCTAGCATTCAGTTTCATATCTATACTATTGACTGTTTTGGTGCCAGAAGCAGGATGAGAGAAGAGAGATACAATGCAGTTATTAAGGTTAGGTTCTTCCATTTACACATTCTGCTAAAGGCTTGCTTTAATCCTGTTCAGCAAAGAAACAACACATTATATGGCAGGCCTGCTTTAAAGATTTATTTTTTGTTTATTTATTTGAAAGGCAGAGTTAGACAGAGAGAGAGAGAGAGAGGATCTTCTATCTGCTGGTTCACTCCCCAAGTGGCAGCAATAGCTGGAGCTGGGCTGGTCTGAAGCCAGGAGTCAGGAGTCTCTTCTGGGTCTCCCATGTGGGTGCAGGGTTCCAAGTACTTGGGCCATCTTCCACTGCTTTCCTAGGTACTTTAATAGGAAGTTGGATAGGAGTGAGCAGCCAGTGCTGGAACTGGTGCCTCTATGAGATGGCAGTGCTGCAGACAGCGGCTTAATCTGCTATGCCATAGTGCTGGCCGAAGTAGGCCTGTTTTAAAAGATGGTTTAGAACAGCGAAGCAATGGGAGTGAACTACTGGAGTGTCAGCGTTAAGATGGCTATAAGGACAATAGTAGTATTAAGAAGTTTCAGGGTAGAAATGAAAGGTAGTTAACAAAACAGGCAAAGAAGAAGAAAAAATAAAAACGTAGACACAGAAGGGTATTTCTAAAAGTTTGTGGAAAATCGAATTAAAAGATGAGTTTATTTTGGCACAATATTTTTGAAATCCATGCAATGTTTTTTAAAAATATGCACTTTTAAAAATATTTATTTATTTATTTGAAAGTCAGAGTTACACAGAGAGAGAAGCAGAGAGAGAGAGAGAGAGAGAGAGAGAGAGAGAGGAGAGAAAGGTCTTTTATCCTATGGTTTGCTCCCCAATTGGCCGCAACAGCCAGAGCTGCGCTGATCTGAAGCCAGGAGCCAGGAGCTTCTTCTGGGTTTCCCATGTGGGTGGAGGAGCCCAAGGACTTGGCCCATCTTCTTCTGCTTTCCCAGGCCATAGCAGAGAGCTGGATTGGAAGAGGAGCAGCTGGGTCTCACACCGGTGCCCATTGGGATGCTGGAGCTTCAGGCCAGGGCATTAACCTGCTGTGCCACAGTGCTGTCCCCTCAAAATATGCACTTTCTATGACTATTTTGAAGGTCCCTTGAGCACACTTGCTTATTGGCTTCTCAAACTCCCAGCACACGATAAATGACATTACGGTCTTCCTTCAGATAGTTCCTCTCCTACCTACAGGATACAGCACAGATTTGCTTAGAGGCTTGCTGCTGATATACATTGGTGGGCACAAGAGGCTATTTTTGATAGGACCAAAATCAACAGGAAAATCAAAAGGAAACCAAAATCAAAAGGAAACAATGTCTGAAGTTGATCCTGAGAGCAAAATTTTAAAAAGAAAGGGGCTCAGGGAAATGACATCCTGCCTTTTGTGACACTGAGCATGGCACCCTGAGGTGATGCCTGAATCACACAACGTTAGAGACATCTTGGCGGAGCGTGCAGAATGTGCTATTCTCCTTTTTTAGAATAGCTCTGTGCCGTGTATTATATTCTTTTACTCCTATACCAAAATATAGTTTTTGTTGCATCTATATTTTCATAAAAATATATGACAGTTTAATTTGAAAGTAGCTTTAACTATGATATAAGGTTTATTCTTGGGTAAGGCTTCAGGGTCCAGTTATACTCTTTCTTCCTGGGAGAAACTTTGATTTTAGGAATCTTCTGACTGCAGCTACATGATTTCTTTGGTACAAACTCTTCAGCATCAAGGAAATCAGTATCAAGTTCTCAACTTAGCAGCTTCTGCATGATCAGACTTTCAAAATGGTCCTTGTCGGTCAAACTAATGTTAACCATATTAATAATCCCATTGCTACTCACAATATGAGACTTTAAAAGTAGAGTCCATAGAGACGAATGTTAATCTCAGAGCAATCTATTCTCTTGAAACATGCTGGGCTTCTACAGAGGTATCCAGGGCTTATTGTGGAAGAGGAAGTACCATAGGGTGAGATGCAGAACAGAAAGCATTATTTCTTGAAAGTAATTTATTTGGGTGCCCCTTTAAAGCATCAGGGCCAGTGTCACCGAAGAGGGCTCAGATTAGCTGATCTGGTTGATTGGGCCTTAATCCATCACTGCTTGAGGCCCCTCAAATGTGTTATCACCAGGGATTTGTCTGGCTACATATGATTTCACACATCTGTCATCTAAATCACAGATCCAAATGCAAAGTCCAGCACTAGAAAACGTCACAGGCATTTGTGAAAATCTTTGGAGGAACTTGGGACCATAAATCAATGGATGGATTACAGTTCAATAGTACGACCTTCTCATTTATGATGAAATGATGTTGTCCACATGAATGCCTAGGTTTTATGATGATGAAACTATAAAGATGTATTTGAGAGTAAATTTGTGTGTTTCTTCCTTACCCTAGTCTCTGAGTTCTGTCTCCAAGACAAGACACTTTAATTAAGCCCAACCTGAAAAAAATGAGTGAAAGCTTATTTTGCATTATCTTTGGACATGGCTAGGCAAGTTCACTTTTTACTTTCTAGACAACATAGCAATAGTAATATTGGTAGCAGAAACAAATATTGTTTTTGATGTTTGCTATGTCTATGTCCTCTGCTAAGCACTTTATAGAAACCGAGACCAAAGAGAGAGAAAATCACAAGCCCAGTAAACACAGTTAGGGATTGATCAGAGCTAGGATTTGAACTTAGATCTTTTGGATCCTAACTTTCTGCCTCACTACAATGTAAGGAAAACCTACATCACAGTCTGACTGCTTTATTTGAGAAGCAAAGTGAGAGGGTTAGAGCTTTTCCAATACATCCCATAAAGCTAGACATCTGTCAAGTCAAATGTTCTGTTTGTTGACTGCAAGCAAGACAGAAAACATTGGTGGGGAGAGTCACCCTGAGCGCTCCCAGCCATGGCCTTCTCTCCCACTTGTGTGCTCCACCATGCCATGACTACCAACAGAAACGGGTGAAGCATCAGTGGGCTGACAGCGAGACAGCATATCCCTGGAACTTTCTGGGAAGTTAATACCTTGGACAGTGGAGAACTTTAAAAATCCCCAACAGGATCATATTCATCTGAATTTTCTTATTGCACTAGAAAGCAAAGCTTTATGAAGTGATTTTAGTTCTCTTAGCTAACTTCCCTGGGAAGAGGAACATTCACCCCTTTATCACTTGCCTTAATTGGCAACTGAAAATCTTTCCTTATCGAGATTCAAATGTGACAGGATGAGAAACACTTTTTATAGAAGGAAAATTTTACAGACTTTCATTCCTTTGTTTCATGAAAATATTAAAAAAATCATGAGAGTCTATTTATATATTCAATACAAATTTATTGGAACATTGTTTCTCTTACCAAATTGAAATATAAACTTACAAACTAGTACTTGAATATATTATTGGCCATCGTTTTAAGACCTTTATTTAATTAAAATAGTTAACATTTACTGAGCCTTTATTATGTTCCCAGTATTATACTAAGTGCTTTCTGTGAGTTTTCTCATTTATATATCACAGCCACCCTATGTTGCAAATATATTATCATCTCATGTTAGGAAGGAGGGCCTTAAGGCTCCAGTGAGGCAAATATTTTTCCCAAGTCTATCTACCTAATTAGTGGGAGAGACAGTATCTAAACTCAGATACGACTGATTTCAAAGATTTTTCTTTATATATATATATATTTTTGCCTTTCAATATCTGAGAAAATTAATGCTCATGAAAAGGATGAATGTTTAAAGTGATTGTGGGGCTCATAGAAGTCCAGCTAAGCTTGTACATCACTTGTTATCATTATTTTCCAAATAGGTAAATCAAGATAGGGGATAATGGCTATATCGATATGACATTAAATGCCTTTGTCAGTTTAGTCAAATGTCCAGTCACCCTAATTTTTGTTTTAATCAAAAAGATAAAAATGTTGAATAATCCAAATTTCCACTTTTCAATGATTATCCTGGCATAAAGAACTCAGTTCTAGGCAAAGGATAAAGATCACAAGACAAATTATCTGATAAAACTTATATTTTGAACTGTTTTGTATTTCTGCGCTGTGTATGTACCACAATTTTTTATGTTACTGCAAGTGAAAACTCTAACCCTCCCCTCTTCACTTAATTCAGAAGCTAGACAATGTCAAATAGCTTAACAATTATGTTCAGAGTTGAATATAGAGATGTCCAGAGTCTGTTTTTTCCCTTCAAGGCTGCAAGATTTCTTTTGGAAATAGCAAACATTTCTGTTTTCCCTCTAGTTATCTTTGCAGTAGTCTTGTTCTCTTAAATAATAACTTCTCTAACTCTATCTGCTTTTTTTTTTTTTTTTTTTTTTTGATAAGCAGAGTTAGACAGTGAGAGAGGGAGAGACAGAGGGAAAGGTCCATTGGTTCACCCACTAAATGGCTGCTATGGCCCACGCGCTGCACCGATTCGAAGCCAGGAACCAGATACTTCCTCCTGGTCGGTCTCCCATGCGTGTGCAGGGCCCAAGCACTTGGGCCATCCTCCACTGCGTTCCTGGGCCACAGCAGAGAGCTGGACTGGAAGAGGAGCAATCGTGACTAGAACGCGGTGCCCATATGGGATGCCGGTGCTGCAGGCGGAGGATTAACCAAGTGAGTCGCAGTGCCGGCCTCCATCTGCTTTTTAAAAAAAGATTTATTTATTTATTTATTTGAAAGGCAGAGTTACAGAGAGGCAGAGGCAGAGGCAGAGAGAGAGAGAGAGAGAGAGAGAGAGAGTCTGCCATCTACTGGTTTACTCCCCAGGTGGTCGCAACAGCCGGAGATGTGCTGATCCAAAGGCAGGAGCCAAGAGCTTCTTCTGGATATCCAATGTGGGTGCAGGGGTGCAGGGGCTCAAGGACTTGGGCCATCTTCTACTGCTTTCCCAGGCCCTAACAGAGAGCTGGATCAGAAGTGGAGAAGCCGGGACTCGAACTTGTGCCTTATATGGGATGCCAACACTGCAGGTGGCGGCTTTACTTGCTACAGCACAGCACTGGCTCCCTCCATCTGCTTTTGACAGCTCAAACATCGTTGGGTCTTTTGTCATAGAATCAGGAGGTTGAGCACACTGGTAATATTCATTTCCTTTGTGAATAAAAATAGATCCTAGAACCCATTTTCCTTTGAAAAATAGTCACTAATCTACATACTTATGATAAAGTAAAGTCAGATAAACGGTCCCCTCCCCAACTGCTATCCCTGGATGATTATTGTTACTGGGACTGAACTGAGAGGGAGAGAGTACATGCATCTCAGTGTTCCAATCTTATATCAACCCAGTAGTGCTGGCAACTATGAAAAGCAGTGCTTGACCTAGGCACTGAGGCTGTTTGATGTAGAGGCTATTGACAAGGAATCAGCTTGAAAGCCCTAACACACATTTTCCAGAGTCACTTTTCATATTGCAATTGCAATTCACACATATTTGCCCTGTGGCACCATCAGGCATTATGAGAGAGTCAGGAAACCTGGAACTCAGACATTATGGGAAAATAAAAGGAAGTTATTTTATGTTCAATAATGTTATATTATCTTTGTGATAGGCTAATTCATATACTCTACAGCAGACTATTTATGAATTAATGGCTTGAGATTCCAAATTTGACTTAAAAACATGTAACTTTAGCTGATGGATTCAATTTGCAATTCAAATGAGTATTTTGTACATTTGCCCAGAGTCTTTAAGTCAATAGGCTTAAATACGTAAACAAAAACTTCTCCAATCATTTTAATAACATTCTCTTGGCTATATACTCCAAGTTATTATGATCAGAAGTGACATCAGCAACATAATTATACTTTTACATTAGTCCATGTTATTTTTTGAGCTAAAATGTTCCACTCTTATTTATCTTTTTGATGTCCTTTTCACCAAGTAAAATATTTCCAGGGAAGTTCTTTGTTCAGTTTTTTTTGTCTGCATTTAATCCTGCTTATGTTTTACAAACAGATTTTAGATTGAACTTATTTATTTATAATGAAATAACTGTATGTTGTTTTTCCAAAAGATTCAAGAGGTGAACATCTGGAGTAAACTCAAGATTAGACTTGGAATAAAGATGCAGAATCAAATTTTAGTTATCACTGTATTGAGGGAATTGGGATAGCTTCAAGCTTGCCCTTCCATTTTAAGAAATCTTGACTGAAAGATTGCACATCTATTACAGCTATCCCTGTCTCGTCTCATTTGGAAGACTCAGACTAGCACTTCTGAAATCAACAGCATGTCACATTATCATCTCTAAAACCAAAGCACTGAAACCACCGTTCACAGAACGTTACAGCTGGAAAGGAACAGGTATTTCAAACTTATCTACTATAGATAAATATGGTCTACGGAGTTAGGTTAGTATAAAGCTTACAAAAAGAACTCAGTCACTTCTATCATGCCTGCTCTTTCTATGGCTAGCTTAGCTCTGTGGTGTTTACCTATTTATTGGCTGTGTGATGCATCTTAAATCTATTCACCTATCTATCCATCCATCCATCTATCCAGCCATCCATTCATCAAAGTACTTACTATGTACTGTGCTCTGTGCAAAGCTCAGGGTTACAGACAAAAACAAGCAACCCCCCCCCCCAAATTCATAGAGTTAACATTCTAGTGGGTGAACATAGAAAATAAACAAATGAATAATTCATTGTGCAGTAATGATCAGTATTCTGAACTAAAAATAAGGTAAGATGTTAGAAAGTGATGAGCAGAGAAACAGCACCATTTTGATGGTAAGGCCAGAGAAAGCCTAACTTGATCAAAAGGCATTTGATCAAAGACTTGAAGGCAGAACAGATACCAGCTATATGGGAAATTAGGGGAACAGTGTTCCAAGCAAAGGGGGCAAGTGTAAATGCTCCAAGGCAGAGTGTGCCCATCTATTGTTTCTCTAGAACCTCTTTTTGCACAGACTCTGATTGACTGTGTGTACACTTTATAGTCACTGCACTACACATGAACCAGTGGTCTCCTGGGAAGAACTAGAGGAGAACCAAATTTTGCAGGCAGATCCAGTGCAATATGTTCCAAAGCCCTTGATATTTAGATTGATCTTTGGCAGATGATCCTCATTGTCTGTCAGCAGTGAGGAGACAAAGAGAAAGAAAAATTCCTTTAAGACATGGAGATCTCTTCTGGCTACCAGTGATAAGAAATTCACCTGACTGTCTTGCCACTAAACAATATTAAACTTCAGTACTATGATAGGGGATCTTTATTTAATCAAGTTGTTTATAATTGATCCCCAAATAGTGCCTTAGTCTTTTCCAAGTTCCCCTGGGGCTGTGAGCACCCATCACATATTGTTAAGTATGTTCTTTCCCCTGATACTCAGGCTGCATCCAGTGGATAGCAAAGAATGTAATGGCAGCATTTCCAACCAAGGCCACATCTCCCCAAAAAGATGTGGTGCCATCAGAATTGGGCACTCATTCCGTTTGGAAGAAGAGGAGGGGAAATGTGGGGATGGTGGATCCCAGCTTAACTGTGAGGACTGAAAATGCTCTTCTATCTAGTGCTATCTGGGTAAAAAATAAAAATTTAAAATTTAATTAGAGTTTACAGAGGCAATTTTAATTGTTTTAAAGATTTTTATTTTTTATTTGAAAGTCAGAGTTACACAGAGAGAGGAGAGACAAAGAGAGAGAGAGAGGTCTTCCATCCATTGGCTCACTCCTCAACTGGCCACAACTCCTGGAGCTGTGCCAATCTGAAGCCAGGAGCCAGGAGCTTCTTCTGGGTCTTCCATGTGGGTGCAGGGGCCCAAGGACTTGGGCCATCTTCTTCTGCTTTCCCAGGCCATAGCAGAGAGCTGGAATGGAAGTGGAGCAGCAGGGTCTCGAACTGGCGCCCATATGGGATGCTGGTGCTTCAGGCCAGCATGTTAACTTGCTGTGCCACAGCACCGGCCCCAGATCATTTTAATTTGTAACTCTTATTGAGTGATTTTTTAAAATCTGCTTTTGAATTAATCTATGGATTGAATGTGTCATCCCTCTCACACACAATTTGAATTTTGAAGTTCTAACCTTCAGTATGACCGTACCTAAAGATAGAGTCTTTAGGAAGCAGTTAAGTTTAATGAAGGGCAAAGGATGTCCTAATCTGGTGGGATTGTTAGTATATAAAAAGAGGAGGCTCCATAATGAGAATACAGGGAGAAGGCAGCCATCTTGAAGACAAGAAGAGAATTCTCACAGACACTTAGCTGTGCTGCCATCTTTGCCTTGGACTCACTGCTTCCAGAAATGTCAGCTCTCTTTCAGACATGGGTCTCCTCCTAGATATTAGACCAGGGTTCTTCACCACTGCGTCAGTTCTTGAAAGTTTTTCAGTCAGATTGTTACCCAGCTTGTCCATATGTCCTTATGGAAAGGTTGGTGCCCATGACCCAGATCACCACTACATTAATGATTATAAAAGTTTTCTGGGGGGCCCAGTCCTGTGGCATAGTAGGTTAAGCGTCTGCCTTTGGCCCTGAGATCCCATATAGGCGCCAGTTAGAGTCCCAGCTGCCCCACTTTCAATTCAGCTCCCTGCTAATGCACCTGGGAAGGCAGCGGAGGATGGCCCAAATCCCTGGGCTCCTGCACCCAAGTGGGAGATCCAGAAAAAAGTCCTGGCTCTTGGCTTTGGATTAGCTCAGCTCCGGCCATTGCAGCCATTTGGGAAGTGAATCAGCAGGTGGGAGACCTTTCTCTCTCCCTCTCCCTCTCTCTGTCTGTAACTCTGCCTCTCAAGTAAATAAATGTTGTAATTTCTACGTTTTCAGCAAGGGACATGAATAAGTTGTATAATTGAGGCATGGAAAGTACTGTTCTTTCATTTGTTATTTTTTCTGTAGTCTTAAAATTTATTTACTCCACAAAATATTCAAAATATGAAATGAAAATACGATTCTTATGAGTAATCAAGTGATTGACATTTTATGGATTGTTTCATTGAATCTGAATTTTTAAAATTTTTGAGATAACACATATTTAAGATACTTCATAGTCAAAGGCTTAAATTCCACTAAATAAAAATTTCAACAAATAAAAAGTAAAAAGACCATAGTTCATCAGGAGTGGCAAGGGCCATAAACGGTAGTCAAATGAAAAGATTTCTATTTCACTCATATATGGTAAATTTTAAAATTATCACTTGTGACCCTTCATATGACAGTAAATTAAATATTTTTCTGTGTATTTATAGGTTAGGGGCCATGCTTTCAAATTGAGTAATGTATATAGTTGATGAAGAGGTATTCAATGTGGGTTCTTGTTACAAGAAAGGTTGCTCTTCTCTGTATTCATCTACTCTTTCTGAATTGTGAGTAAATAAGTTTCTGTTAAGTTACCCAGTCTGTGGGGTTTTGTTAAGGCAGCCCAAGCCAACAAAGGCACATTAATACTGGGATAACTACCCTGTGATCCAAATTTGTCTTCGCACCAAATGCTGGTCTGAGTAACTGTTTATAATCTGGTAATTAAGGGTTACTACTGCAAATCTCATGGAGTTCTATGTCCTCACTGCTACAAATTAGGTCACCTTAGGAAACAATATTCAAGGATTTGGATAGGCCTGCCTGCTTTCTCTCACTTCTGTTTGTGACCAGCACAACGGACTTCTCTTACCAGTTGTGTGAATTTAAGTAAGCTGCTTAACTTCTCTGGGTCACAGCTCTTACATGATATGAGCCATCACATCTGTGAAAGCACTTTGAAAATTGCAGAATCGCAAATAAAAAGCAAAAGTAGTAAATGTTCAACAGACACATATTCTTTTCATTGAGTTTGCAGGCCCTGAAGTTTGAAGCCATGAAGCCAGTACTTCATTGGAGCTGTTCAAAAAATAGAAGCAATCAGCACTGGATGGCTCATTCAGCCGTGTGTTCTACCTGATCCAAGTGATTATTCAGATCTCAAGGCGAGAGACTAGCTCATTCAGCAGAGGTGGTCAGAACACTTGCTTCTAACTGCCTGTCCCTGGGCTCTGTGGAAAGCGAGAGCAGCCTGTGAGGTCATACAGCAAGCCCCGCCAGGCATCCGAGGGCTGCCACCCCTCCATCATTGTCAATAAGCGAGATGGAGAGACCTGTACATCATTTCATTTACTATTGCAATGATTACATAGCTCATTGCCTTCCCATTGTTTCAGTGATAGATTTAATTAACTTCCAATTAATCATAGAGGGTGATATTTAATGCTCAGCCCGGCACTGTGCACAGTGTCACAGACCAAAGAATATATTCTGAAGGCTTCAGTAATCAAGAGGTCATGGAAGATAGATGTTCTTCACTGAAGGAGAGGGAAGATAAATCTGTGTGTCCAGACCACTCTGGCTAACTGTTTTAGGATAATTGTTTTGCATCCAAATGATAACTTTCCATAAGGTCCAAGCATGCACAGCACAGGAGAGATAGATGGAGGGAGAGAGAGATAATAGGGTTACAATATGGAGAATTCACTTGGCTGTAATTCCCATCTGATGCCAACCAGACTGAACTCACCAGGGAATTCTGCTCAGATCTGCAGGAGCGCAAGTGCCGTCGAAGGTTGTGCTGAGGGCTTTATGCTCAAAGATGCCCTGTAACTCTGTGTCCAGTGAATGAGTAAGGAAGCCCAGAGATCTTGGTTAGGTAATTTTTTGTTCCTCCTGATAACAAGTGCCTACTGACATTTTGCTCATGATGTGACACCACATTATTTCTGCTATTGTTTCTTTTTCTTTTTTTTTTTTTTAAAGATTACCTTATTTATTTGAAAGTCAGAGTTAGAGAGAGAGAGAGAGAGAGAGAGAGAGAGAGGTCTTCCATCCACTGGTTCACTCTCCAGATGGCTGCAACGACTGGAGCTGCGCTGATCTGAAGCCAGGATCCAGGAGCTTCTTCCAGGTCTCCCACATGGGTGCAGGGGCCCAAGGACTTGGGCCATCTTCTGTTTTCCCAGGCCATAGCAGAGAGCTAGATTAGAAGTGGAGCATCCAGGACTCGAACTGGTCCCATGAGGGATGCTGGCACTGCTGGTGGTAGCTTTACATGCTATGCCACAGCACCGGCCCCTGCTATTGTTTCTTGATAAGAAGTGAGATTTACATGTCTGGGCAAGGGAAACTCAGCTTGCTGGGTCTAGCAGAGGGGCAGTAACTCCATATTTTGGTTCTCAAAGGGACAGATACCATGGGACAGAAAGTCCCTGGGCAACAGCTCAGGTATCTGAAATGCTTTTAGTGAAATGGATCAGAGGCCTGCGCCGTGGCTCAATAGGCTAATCCTCTGCCTTGCGGCACCAGCATACCGTGTTCTAGTCCCGGTTGGGGCGCCGGATTCTGTCCCGGTTGCCCCTCTTCCAGGCCAGCTCTCTGCTGTGGCCCAGGAGTGCAGTGGAGGATGGCCCAAGTGCTTGGGCCCTGCACCCGCATGGGAGACCAGGAGAAGCACCTGGCTACTGGCTTCGGATCAGCACGATGCGCTGGCTGCAGCGCGCCGGCCGCGGCAGCCATTGGAGTGTAAACCAATGGCAAAGGAAGACCTTTCTCTCTGTCTCTCTCTCTCACTGTCCACTCTGCCTGTCAAAAAAAAAAAAATTAAAATTAAAAAAAAAAAAAAGAAATGGATCAGAGCCCAGGCAGAAAAGATTGAAGCAGTTTCCCTAATACTGTAAGAAATGCATTGACTCAGGACACAAAACCATGTTTGAGGAACTAGTTATACTCCTCATAGCTGCATTTATTTTCAGACAATGGATTGGCACAAAAAAAAAAAAAAAACCACAGACTAAAATCCTTCATTCATTCACTTACTCATCCATTCACAATTACATGCTAAGCATTTTTTATATCAAGAAAATGGTCATATCTGTATTATTTCAAACAATGTCCACAAGCATAAAATCTATGATAAAAGAAATGAACTGAATTATAAAGTCATTGCTAACACAATTTTACCTGCAGTGATAGTGTAATCTTTGGAAAATATATAGTTATTATTAGAATAGATTTTATTGTAGTCATTACAATCTCTGATACAAAATATTGTCTGGAAATGTGTATATTTTTTAGAAAATGTATCCATTTCTCTAAGGTGGTCTTCTAACAGAAAAAGGTTAAGAACCCCAGTGCTGCAGCCTCTTCCCCCAAAGAAGTATAATACATCTGTGTCAATTTACATGAAATAAGAGACTATTAACCAACTCTGTAGACATACACAATCCTTTTTTCTCAGAAACTTAAAATGTGACATTGTGTCCGCTGTCTATAACAAATTTATTTAGGTAGATTTTTCTTCAGTGAACTGTTCAAAATAAGATTTCAGATTAGAGTATACATGATCCAGGCTTTGAAGATGCTGTTTGTTTTCAGTCTCAGGAGAGTTGCATCTGACAAATAGCATATTTAGTGGTTTGCAATCATATTTTTGAGTGTGTGTGTTTGAGTGTGTGTGTTCTTGCATGGATACATCCATACCACAGGATTCAAAGTGCTGGAAATAACTTGAAGAAGAGAGTTGAGTTTGGGGAGGTCAACCCCAGTCACTTGACTGTGCACACTAGGAGTCAAATGCAAAGTGAGAGGAGCATGCCTTGTTTTATGATGGGTACACCACTCTTCACTTTGCAGTGAACAAATTGGAGATAGAACAAGAATGAACTCTTGTATCATCTATCTGCCCTTCCAGTCAAGAGGTTGACATCTGAGCAGGGCCATGAGATTACAGTCGTGACCCAATATAAAAGAATGAAGGACATTTGCCACTCTTGTTTCAATTCTGGTCATAAAAATGCATTAAGTTTGGCATGAGTTTCTGTTCTTGTTGAATGTGTCATCATAGGAAAGTAGAATCAGAAGAAGCCCCCAGAGGATTCCCTGGAATATATCATAGTATGTAACTGGTTTTCTCTCTTCAACTAAGGCCTAGGGTGATTTCTCCCTTTGATCACAGGAGGCCACTAGAATATACCTATTTGGGCAGAAAAATAAAGGTTCTCTTTCAAGACAAACAATTTCTCCAAAGAAGCAATAGAATGTCAGATGCATGAATATAATCCAACCCTTGCCTCTTGGATAGCTGCACCCAAGGAAAACAAAAGGAAAGCTATGTATAATTGATCTGGATAGGTCATTAAAATGCACTAAGTTAGTCTAGCAGCCTCCAGCCTCTCTTCTAGGCACGTCATGTTCCATGGTGCTAAAGGTTTTTCAGCCTCTTCACATAATTGCATTTCAGCAATTTTTTTTTTACAGAAATCCTATTTTAGCTTAAAAGAATAAATTTAATGGTAATAAATCATTTTGTTTTCATGACTAAGATACTTTGGAGGGTGATGGAAGAAGAATGGAGGAAATAAGTCATATTATATAGGTACCTGCACAATTATATTATACATATCCAATTTCAATTGGTGATCAAAGAGGTAGAATTTTCTTCAAACTTCTCCATCTACATTGTCTATAAAGAAAAATGGGAATTTTCAATGGTACTCATCCTACAATCACTTTTCATAGACTTCTTATAATGTGAAGTTAGGCTTTGTAATCCTCTTTGATCTTGCTTTAATGCAAAATGTGCTTATTGTCTACTAATGCTGGGCCCAGTGGTTGGAACTGGAATACAACAATGAATAAGGCACAATCTTTGACCTCATACACTTCAGCTTAATATTGGAGACGATAAAAAAGTAGGCAATTTCAACCCACGTGCTAAGTCCTCTAAGGGAGGTTTTAAGGAAGGACACCTAACCCTGTATAAGAACAAGAATGTTTCCTTAGGGAAGAAAAATCTTATTGGAGACTCAAGTGAAGAGAAAGAATTGATAACTATTGCATCAGTTCGTATTTAGACTAAGATTGATAACACCAAAACTTCAAAATTCAGTGTTTCTCCAGGATAGAAGTGGATTTATCTCTATGAAAATCTAAAGATACGAGGCTCAGAGAGATGCACCTGTTGTTAATAAATGCCTTTCACCTCTTGGTCCAAAGGACTGCCTTTTTTGCTTCCATCTACCAGACAGCAGGAGTGTGGAAAGGACTAGAAAGGAGGACAAGTTGAGACCCTCTGTAGCTGTGCATGACTGATAGAGTGGGAGTAGAGGAATGTAAGAAGTAAGAGTGGCCACATAGGCTCTTGCAAGAAATTTGGATTTTTCATTGAGAATGATTGGAGGCCTTTGTAGGATTTAAAGCAGGATATCAATCTGGTTAGATTTCAATTTTGAGGTATTTACTCTGACTGATGTATAAAAAACAGAAATGTAATAGACAGCAAATAGTGCTTTAGTTACAAATAACTTTCACCATTTCATACTTGTACAGCTAAATTTTTTTCTTGAAGAGATGATAAATACAAAGAAAAGCAACTGATTACAATTTCTTTTCAACAAGGGTCCATATTGTATACTTTTCCTCAATTATATACGTGACTCAATACAAACAGTGTGGTCTCTAACTTACAAATGCATTGAAAAATACTTGTTCACTGAAGGTTCATGTACTACTTGAAAACAACAAATGAATGAAAACAAGTAATTATAACAAGTAATTCATGTTTATTGGCAATTTAAAAATACAGAAGACTTTTTAAAAGATTAATTTATTTATTTGAAAGGCAGAGTTACAAAGGCAGAGAGAGGGAGGGAGAGAGGGGTCTTCCATCTGCTAGTTCACTCCCCAAATGGCTGCAAAGGTTGGAGCTGGGCTGATCTGAAGCCCAGCCAGGAGGGTCTTCTGGGTCTCCCACATGGGTGTAGGGGCCCAAGTACTAGAGCCATCTTCCTCTTCCTTCCCAGGCCATTAGCAGGAAGCTGGATTGGAAGTGGAGCAGCTGGGACTTAACTAGCACCCATGTGGGATGTCAGCACTGCAGGTGGTGGCTTTATCTGCTTTGCCACAGCTCTGGCCCCTACAGAAGACTTTTTAAATCATAGGTGTAGTGGTGATGTGAGTCATGTGCACCAATTTTCCAGTGAGGACACACAGACAAGTTGGATAAAAATTTGTCTGAAATATATTGACAAGCTGAAACCTTAGTGGAGAATCTTAATTACTGTTCTAGTATCTAGGAGGATATCAGTAGCTTTTCCCTAAAGGGTGATTGTAATCTAATAAAAATGCCTATGAGACTGACAATACTTTCCACAGCCTTGTGGGATTAGGATCACACAAGATGAAACACATGGCTGAGAAGGATACAAGACCAGTAATTCATATTTTTCAGGTTGGGACTTGCAATGGTTTGGATATGGTTTAAGCACTTCCCCCAGATGTCTTGTGTGAAAATTTAATCCTCTTTGCGAGGTATTAAGAGAGAGAAAACTTAACCCAACAATGATGTTTAAGGGTTGGGCCTTCGGGGGTGATTGGAATTTAATGGGGTCATTAGGGTACAGTCCCCATGATGGATTCTGGTGGCTTTATAAGAAGAGCTGCCCTGCTCTGGCTTAACTCCACCAGCAAGAAAGCATCTCTTGGTCTTGCATCTTAAAACCTGCACACTAAATACACTTCCTTTCTTTGTAACTTGCCCAGTCTACGGAATGTTGTTGTTAGCAATAGTTAATGAACTAATACATGATACAAGTGGCTGGCCCCTCATAGTAAGGATGAACTGGAAGAAAACCAATGGGTACGTGGCCTATTTTTTTTAAATCAGATTATCTGTTGGCTCAAAAAATTTCAACATCTGAAACTGGATTTACATGAACCCAAATGGCTGATGCTTGTAAATACCCTGTAGGAGCAAGTGACAATCCTCCCTGAAAGAAGTTAGCATTACCCTTGACAACAAAAAAGTTTTGGATAAGAAATCTTAAAAATACAACTGGCACACAATCAAGGATACTTAGGCAAATGAGGAGATAAGTAAATACAATAGCAAAAATAGAAAAAAACACTTCAGATACTGTAATTATCAGACACTGACTTAAAAATAACTTTGCTTACTGTAGCTAAAGGGATAAATGACCTGATTGAACATTTCCTAGTGAACTATACACAATAAAAACAAACTCACAGAAGGTGAGAGAAAAAACTAAATTGAAATTGTAAAATGGACAAACAACCTAAACTATCAGTGGATTCTTTAAATAACAGATTATATGTTTTGAAAATGAGAATCGGTGTAACTGGAAGCAAATATCCACAGTGAAGCATGCAGGGTCCAAAGGATGAGTAAGCAGAAGGAGAGATAAAGGCCACAGAGTATATAATAAGATAGAGTAATAAGTTCTAACATTGTAATAGCATCCCTGAGATTATATGAATTGTAATGTCTAATCATTTTCCAAAAACAATGCTGGTCATCTGTACATAAAATTCAGTTGCCCAACAAACCCCAAGCAAGATAAATAGATCTATGTCCAGGCAGCTGACAGCAAGAATTCATAGTCAAGCAAATTATTAGCAGCAACTTCAATGCTTTTCCACTGCAGCTCTCCGTAGCCGTTATCATACTAATAGACCAATTTGATTACTACTTTTTATAAATGACCACTTTACTGAGATATAATTAATATCCCATAATTCTTCAGATTCATGTTTTTGGTATAATATTGTATATACATTTTTCATAATGATACAAATTTTTCTCTTAACGTCTTTAGGATTTGTGATTAATTCCTTTAGATTTATAGACACTGGGTTACTAGAACAAAGTAAATGAACATGTGAAACTTCTCATAAATTTTAGGAAGTAGAACCAATTTCCAACCTCATCAATGTCAATTAGAAGTGAAGAAGAGTGCCCGTCACACTGCAGTAGTACCAGCATGAGGCGTTACAATGGAAGTAATTTTGTTAATTTGGTAGGTAGACCATATCACTTTTATTTTATAGCATTTTTCTTCTATCAAATATTTGACAGCTTTTATGAGTATAAATTAAAATCATTTGAACTTAGTAAAAATGCTGTAGTTTCAGAGCCTTTAATAATTTCTGAATTTAAATTTTCATTCTATTTAAGCAATTCTGCTGATGATTGTCCCCTGTCTAGTTATTTCGCCTTCTCTAGATATTCTAAGTCTCATATGCTCCAACATTTATATTCCTCTTATTTGGCATTTTTTAAATAAAGTAGTCTCCTACTTGACTTGGGATCCTTTAAGCAATTAATTTTACATGTGCATTGGAGGGGATAAACAACAATTGGCAAGAGTTTGCTCTTTTTCCATCAAAGTCTTTGAAACTGTCTCCCTTCCCTTCTTAGGCCTTTATGTAATTGTTCAGAATTTAAGGACATTTTTATCCCAGATGATTTTTCTCAAATGGCAATTACTCCCCACTTCCCTCCTGTTCTGCTCTTGCTGGATGGCTTCTCTGAGTGGTGCTTCCTGTGCTGTGCTCTCTGCAGGGCCTTTTGCTCTCCTGTGAGTATGTCAGGCAGTGATTTTCCAACACAGTAGAATCCTGTGACTGCATGCAAATAGAAGTGATTTCTCTTCCTCTTTGTTATCTACTGTGTAATGTTTACCCCAAAATTCTTATGTTGAAGCCCTAATCCTAGTACCTCACCTCAGAATGTGGCTATAGTTAAAGATAATGGTTCTAAAGAATCAATTAGGGGTTGGTGCTGTGGCTTAGTAGGCTAGGCCATCTTCGCTGGGAGCTGGCATTTCATATGGGCTCTGGTTTGTGTCCCAGCGGCTCCTTTTCCCACCCAGCTCTCTGCTATGGCCTGGGAAAGCAGTAGAAGATGGCCCAAGAACTTGGACCCCTGCACCCACGTGAGAGACCGGGAAGAAGCTCCTGGCTCCTGGTGTTGGATCGACCTAGCTCCGGCCATTGTTGCCATTCAAGGAGTGTACCAGCAGTGAACCTTTCTCTCTGTATCCCCTCTGTCTGTAACTCTACCTCTTAAATAAACAAATCTTAAAAAAGAGGCAATTAAATAAAAATGAAGTTTTTAGGATGAGTCCCAATCTAATTCAGCAGCTGTCTTCATAAGAAGACGATACTAGGACAGATGCACACCTAGGGAAGACAGTGTTGAGGACACGGGGAGAAGATGGCTATCATGCAGTGACTGAGGATTTGCACCCTCCAGAATTCTGAGGAAATGCATTCCTGTTGTCTCAGCCACTCGGCCTGTGGTGCTTTGTTTAGGGGAGACCTGGAAGGAGCTCCTGGCTCCTGGCTTCAGATAGGCTTTGATCGGCTCTACTTTGGGTGTTGTGGCCATCTGGGGAGTGAACAAGTGGATGGAGGACCTCTCTCTCTCTTTTTGGCTCTCTGTAACTCTGCCTTTCAAATAAATAAATAAATAAACCTTAAAAAATAGTATATGACAACTTTCAAATCAGATTTAGGGTGGGTGTTACCACTAGTGAAAAAAAATGCTGCTTTACATTTTTTTCTTTGACCCCTTTCTCCTTAAAATGTATTATGTGCAGAAAAGTTTAAATAAAACATTTTAAAAATTATTTTATTTGAAAGGCAGCATTTCAGAGAGCCATTTTGGGAGTGAACCAGAGGATGGAAGATCTATCTCTCTGTTTTAATATAGGGGACTAGAGAGAGTTCTGGACTTTCTAGGAAGAAAGAATTTGGATGCTCCCACAGCCCAAGTTGGTGAATTTATTTCCAGCAGCAACAAAGTACAGTAGTGAACTTGAAGTAAAGCATGTTCATTCCTAGAAGATGTGTTCCTTTTCTGATGAACTGTTTCTGTCTGTGATCAAGAGTCTCAAACAGTGAGCTAGGAAGATTCAGGTCATACTCCCAGGAGTCCAAGCAATAACTCAATCAGACACAGGTGAAGGCTGAGTTGAGAGGGAACTGTCAATCTCTGCTAGTTAGATGGAATTGATGATGGCTTTTGGCATGGCTTTGCCTGGCAAACATTTAGAGTTCTAAGAGAAGGAAAAAATGGACCCATGCACATCTCTATGTTCTCAAAGTCCAATTCATTTTGGTTACTTGCCTAAGACTCCCTGGAGAATCTGAACAAGAATGAGACCCTGCTTTCATATTTAGGAAGATGGACTTTTCTGCTTGTTGTACTGGCAGTTCTGCATGGTTGCTTCTATCATCCATTTTATCTGATAACAAACTTAGTACCAAGTGCTGCACTTCCCTTTTCTTACCTAACCCATGGAAATTTAATTGGTTTTCAATTGCTCCTTTTTGACTGAATTTGTCCAAGGAAATATCTTTACCCTTCAGTGAGCAGGAGGAAGAGAGAGCATTTTGGAATGAGGGGTGGAGAGGAGTTACAAAGCAAGGGAAGGGAGATGCATAGTCAGAAATTATATGGGGTTATTACTTGAGCCCATGTCAGTCATTACCTATAGGGCTTCTGGACTAAGTTGATTTACACAGTTGTGGTCCCAGCACACAGGAATGCATTCTTAGGGAAGTATTCCTTTTCCCCATGGGTTTTTATATGATTCAATATCTTGTTTTGAGAACCTTTGCCTACCTATCAACAGAAAGCTTGAGGAAGGATTGCTGACCCCCCTCTTCTATTTCAACATTTCTCCATACACAAAGCCAAGAATTATTTTGCTATTTAGATTATCTGATTAAACCAAAACTGTTGTTTTCCTTTTCATGATTTTTCCTGTTTTTCTATTTCTAATAATTTTATCTATCCCTTTGCAGCCATTCAGTTAAATTTTCTAAATTTTTGAGAATTAAAAGCATTGGACTGGGAGTCAGGATTCCAGTGTCTTTGATGGAGCTGACCTGATTCCGCCTCTATGTAGTGGTATGGTCCTGGGCAAGATGCTTATTTTTTGTGATCTCTGAGACAAGGAAGTTAGACAACCAGTCTGTGAGGCATAAGGCTGTCCTGACAGCCTGGTGTCCCCGATGTTCTTTGTGTCCTACAGCACCTCTTCTCACTCCAAGGCCAGACATCAGTGGTTGCACCTGCTGTAGACAAGATCTGCTCCACTCCCCAGTGGCTTCTGGTTGCTAGAAAAATTTCACCAAACTAATTTTGCCCTATTCATTAATTAACAATATAAATATATACATTTAAATTAACAACTCCTCCAAAAACAGTGAACCATTAATAATAAAATTTTATCATCATCATAAAACCGTCCAGG
The DNA here is from genome assembly GCF_964237555.1 of Oryctolagus cuniculus. Classification (NCBI taxonomy): domain Eukaryota; kingdom Metazoa; phylum Chordata; class Mammalia; order Lagomorpha; family Leporidae; genus Oryctolagus; species Oryctolagus cuniculus. The sequence continues at coordinate 79,497,247 of NC_091439.1, read as the reverse complement.
GTATGGAAGATGGTGTAATAATTCACACCTAATTGCTTTCAACCTTGGGCCCACAAACACATTCGTTGGAGAAATGAATTCAGATACTGTAATTCATGCCAGTTCATGTTTTATTGTTTAATTCATCCTTGATGCTTTAAAAAGAAAAAAAAGTTGGTACTCAAATACCCCACAAATTCTCAAACGACATGGGATCTACAGAAATTCCACATTTGCCTATATTGTAAGCCTTTCGGATGAGAAAGCCATCTGAGTCATGGTACTTTCTATAGTGCAAATATTATTATTTTATTTAACAATAGAAATAATTTATAGTACCTATAATATTAGAATATGAAATATAATTAGAATATTGAGAACATTCTCAGTTGAGAAAATTCTTTCTTGGGGGTAAAAAAAGGCAAAAAGATGAGCTATTCACAAAGTGAATAAAAACAATAATTTACAAACCAAAGCAGAATTTTCAGCATGGTGTTTCAGAGCACAGACTCTAGATCCAGACTGGCTGAAGTTAAAACTCAGCCAAAGCACTTCCTAGTGTTTGATCTTGGATACATTACTTAACCTCTCTCAGCTTCAATTTCCTCATCTCTACCAACAGAAAGATTGTAGTATCAGGCTGTTAGGAGGATTAAATAAATTGATATAAGTGCTTAGAAGGATGTTGAGTACTTAGTAGGTGAAGCATATCTATTAGCAGAAGTATTATCGGAGATTGGGACATCCTTCCTCAAAGGTGTGTAAAAGTTCATGTGTGCTTTGTATACATGGAGCCCAGGTCTTAATTATACTATACAATGCTGCTTTTAAGATGGGTGAGTGTATCCCCGAAGTCTTTGAAAATTTAACAGTGTCAGTTAATCCAGGAGAATTGAAGATACACTGAGAAAATTAGTATAAGTGAGGAAAATAGCCAATTAAAGGAATACAAGAAAGGATGTGGAAATCATCGTGTGCTTAGACAGTAAGTTAGCACCATTCTAGTGGATTTGAAAACCTCAACAATTGGATATTTTTTCTTAGATTGTTATGACATGACCATTTCCGTTCATACATAAATCCTTTTGAGGATAGACAATGATTTTTGTTGAAAAAACAATACATAAAATGAAAGCTTTATTTTTAATTATTATTATTTTTCAGGACCATCTATGCTGTTTTCCAGAATGGTTGTACTAATTTTCATTCCTACCAATGGTATGTCAGTGTACTTTTTTCTCCACATCCTTTCCAGCACTTGTTTTTTTTTATTTTTTATTTTTTTGACAGGCAGAGTGGACAGTGAGATAGAGAGAGACAGAGAGAAAGGTCTTCCTTTGCCGTTGGTTCACCCTCCAATGGCCACCGCGGCTGGCGCGCTGCAGCCGGCGCACCGCACTGATCCGATGGCAGGAGCCAGGTACTTCTGGTCTCCCATGGGGTGCAGGGCCCAAGCACTTGGGCCATCCTCCACTGCACTCCCTGACCACAGCAGAGAGCTGGCCTGGAAGAGGGGCAACCAGGACAGAATCCGGCGCCCCGACCGGGACTAGAACCCAGTGTGACGGCGCCACAAGGCGGAGGATTAGCCTATTGAGCCACGGTGCCAGCCTTCCAGCACTTTTTATCTTTTGTCTTTTGAGCAATAACCAGATGTGAGATGACATCTCATTGTACTTTTATTTTTCATTTTCCTGATTCAAAGGAAATGAAGTCAATATTTTAAAGAGATATCTGGACTCTCATGTGCAGCCTTGTTCATAATAGTCAGGATATGTAATAAACGTGTATCTGTCAGTCAATGAGTGGATAACAAATGTGGTGTGTATGTGCACAGTAGGATACTATTTAGCCATAAAAAAGGAAACAAGGCAGTTCTATCATTTTGACAACATGTAGGAAACTGAAGGACATCACTCTCAATGTTTCAATAAGCCAGAAACAGAAAAGCAAATGTTGCACTAGCTCATTCCTTTGTGGAATTTAAAAAAGCTGATATCCTATAAGCAGAGAGTAGAATGATAGTTATCAGGGTTTATGGTGGTTGTTGTTGGTGGAGGTATGTTGAAGAGATGTTGGCTGAAGAATGTAAAACTTCAGTTATATAGGAAGACTAAGCTCAACAGTTCTGTTGTGCAACAGGGTGACTGCAATTAACAATATGTTGTATTATTACAAAATATTAACAGGGTGGGTGTAAAAACGTTCCATGTAAGGTAATGCATATGTTAAATGGCTGCAAGTAGTCATTCCATAAGGTATACATACTTCACAAGAATATGTTGTATATGGTAAATGTATGCAAATTTTTTTTCTGTCAATTTAAAACACACATGAAACAATTTATCAAGCAAAAGAGAAGCACATTTTTAATTTAGCAATTTTAATTTATTGAATAGGCAGAGGCAGAACTTCCCTCTGCAGGTTCCCTATCCCAACGCCAACCACATATGCATCTGGGATGGGGTTGGAGTTAGGAATACAATTCAGGTCTCCTATGTGGGCAGCAAGAACCCAATTTCTTGGGCCATCATCAGTGCCTCTCAGGATCTGCTTTGGCAGGAGGATGGAGTCAGGAGCCAAAGCCTGGAATTGAACTGAAGCACTCAGATGTGAGATGCGGGCATCTTAACAGCTAGACTAACCATTGACTCCTGAGAAGCACTTTTATCAGTTTTTCTTGGGTCTAAATGTGTGTTCTGCTCTGTGGGATTCTAAAACAGCTTTGCTGTACTCCTGGAGTGTGTTTTCCTTCTGGTCCTCTGATATGCATGGCCTGTCTCACAGGATCTAGGGCTGTCAGCTGAACCAAAATTTACTACATTGAAAGCTTGACAGTCATAACCAGAAAGGTGAATGCATTTCGATGGGGCTAAGTGATCAACTTTCTTATAGAAAATGAAGAAAACTCAGAGCGTTAGATTTTATATCACAAACTACATTTCTCTGTCCACCAGCTTTTCGGGTCCATTAATTTGTGTTTGCCTTGCTCAACAGAAGCCATCCTCAAGCATGAGACACTGTTTGCTTTCAACTTGAAATGTAAATTGGAGATTTTGATGAACCATACATGGAAAACTATATAGGAAAATAACATCCAGTGGAAAGATGGAGGTTCTAATCCAGCTGTCCTTTCAGAAGGCATCTAATTGCTCTGTGAATTCCTTATCTATAAAATTAAGGGATTAGATTAGATGACCTCTGGCATTGCTTCCACTCAAACATCCCATGTGTTTCACTAGCTTCAGGCATCTCAAAGTGATCTGCTGACAAGAGTATCAAGAATCTAATGTTTGTGGATTTAGCTGGAAATGTCTGGCACCTCTACTTTTTAATGTGCTAACAATATCTAATTATTTCATATATTAGTTAAATACTTTTAGAGCAATTATAATGTCTCAGGTGGTTTGTTAGGCAGTGGAAATATCCTAACTAAAAACAAAAGTACATAATCTTGTTCTAAAAAAACAGTGATCATGGCCGGCACCTCGGCTCAATAGGCTAATCCTCTGCCTTGTGGCGCAGGCACACTGGGTTCTAGTCCCGGTCAGGGCACCGGATTCTGTCCTGGTTGCCCTCTTCCAGGCCAGCTCTCTGCTATGGCCCGGGAGTGCAGTGGAAGATGGTCCAAGTGCTTGGGCCCTGCACCCGCATGGGAGACCAGGAGAAGCACCTGGCTCCTGGCTTCATATCAGCTCAGTGCGCCGGCTGCAGCGGCCATTGGAGGGTGAACCAATGGTAAAGGAAGACCTTTCTCTCTGTCTCTCTCTCTCTTACTGTCCACTCTATCTGTCAAAAAAAATGATCATTTATTTTCCCAAGGAAATGATGCCTAAAATTCTTCAGGGAACAAATTGAATATATAAAGATAAAAGTCATAAAGATAAAAGTCAGCTGTCAACTTACGGCATTTTTGTAATTATTTTAACATTCAGAGTCATAACATATACATAATGCTGATGTGGAGTTATGTGCCCATTCTTACATTTCACAAAGCAGTATTATCTAGAACCTTCAGGAACATTTTTGTCATTGGTAGCTTTGCCATCTTCACAGCCACCTTGGGAGCTGGTACTACACATAGTTTGCTAGAGCACATAGCTTTCTCTCTCATCTGAAATGTTTGATTTCCATACTTTTTAAAGAAAGAGACATTTATTAATTTGAGAAGGAGAGCGATAAAGAGAGAGGAGGTGGAGGAGAGATGCATCTTTCATCCACTGGTTCACTCTCCAAATGGCCACAATGTCTGGAACCGGGAGCCTGTAGCTCCATCTGGGTCTCCCATGATGGTGGCAGGGGTCCAAGCACTTGAGTCACCTACCACTGCTTTCCCAGATGCATTATCAGGATGCTGGATTTGAAGAAGAACATCCAGGACTCAAACTAGTGTGTTGATATGGGATGACAGCATTGCAGGTGGCAGCTTAACTCATTACACCAGCTGGCCCCTTGATTTCCATACTTTTTGAAGTGTACATTATATGTTGCCACTGAATCATTGGAAATTCTAACTGTATGTTGAAATTTTATTTATTTGTTTGTTTATTTATTTATATTAAAGAGAGAGTGAGAGAGAGAGAGAGAGACAGAAAATTTCCATCTGCTAGTTTACTTCTGAAATGCCCTCAACAGTCAGGGCTGAGCCAAGTAAAAGCCAGGAGCCAAGAACTCCATCTGGATCTCCCATATGGGTGGCAGGGACCCAACGACTTGAGACATCGACATCACCTGTTGCCTCCCAGGGTGCAACTTCAGCAGGAAGCTGGAATCATGAGTGGAGCTGGAACTCAACTCAAGTACTCTGAAATGGGGTGTGGTGTCCCTTTGCCAAGCATCTGCCCCTGTATGTGTTTGAAGCAGTTTTTAAAAGTAGTGTCTCCTGTTAACATTCAACAGTTATGACTGAGAGACTATCTTCAAGAACAGTGACAAATTTTGGCAGACTTCTTTGACACATTTTTAAAAATTTAAATCAATTAGATGTCCTCTGTGAACATCCAGAACTGACATTAATTGAAGTAGTTTTAGGGTAAAGCAATTTCTTTATAAAAATAATCATCTTTCCCAAAATAAGTCATTGTGAGGGTTCCCTCACAATTGCCTAAATAAGGCATTCTTCCCCTATTTTGAGAAAAAGCACTGGAGCTTTGAGAGGGTATACACTACCCATTCTGTTTTTGCAGGTGATAGCGTGGGCTGGATGATAATCGAGAAATAGTCTTTATGTTTATCAGTGCTGATCTGCTCAGCCATTGGTCTTTGGGCATAGTCACCTTATTTAAATACCAAACATTTTAACAATGCATCGTATACTCAGTGCCGTACTCCCACAGGAAATTTGAAGAAAACCATGATCATATGAAGTTTGTAATACATCTGTATTGACAAAAATAGTGGATTTTTTTCATGAGACAAGGTTCCCATTAGAAATCTCAGATTTAGAGCAAACAGCTGAATGGAGTGAAATTGCAGCTCCACACAACTATAAATGCCAGGAAACAAATGAGAGCAAAGAGGTGAATTTTTACAGGCATCATGGGGATGAGTCACAACATTTTTTTTCAACTTTTGTTTTCACCTGTTTTACAAGGTTCAGTTCTAATAGCATAAGGGTGTTTTTTCTCAGGCAAAGGCCTCTAATTGGTTGTAAATGAATCAATACCCATCAGTTTTACAGGAAAAGGCACCTTAATCAGATTGGTTATCAATGGATTAGGTGTCTATCTTGTTGGATCTTTATGTCTCCTTAGCTTGGAAGGGGACAAAACACTTTGAGCCAAAGTGTGTGGTCTAGTCTGAAGCACAGCAATGCCTTATTGATTTAGAAGAGATAGGTTTGCCAGACATCCAAAGCACTATTAAAAAATAGCTGATTTTAATTAAAACCTTCTAAAATATACACACACTTCCTTATTATACAGAGTTCCTTGACAGTAAATTAATCTTTTTGCTGGGTCAAGGACATCATTTCATGGCATCAGTTACTACAATGCCCTCCCCCCCTCACTGACTGATTTGGGTGATCTCTTCATGACGTTCCACCAGCTGTCTCTTCCCAATGAAAGAGTTCCTAGCAAAATTCCCCACCTTTTCATTATCTGTTACCTGCTTGTAGTCATGGTGAAGTTGCCAATGCCAAGGATTCAATAACCAAGCTTGGAAAGCAGTCATGGTACAGATTTTTAAATCCCCATTAAATCAACTAATAGCAGAATGACTCTGAAGCTAGTCTCTTTACCTCTTTAAGCCTCATATTCTTCTTCTAAAAACATTAGGGATGATAATATCTACTCTTCAGGGTATAGTGATGCTTAAATGATATAAAAATAAATTATGAGGTCAGTACCTGGCATATGGTATTAGTTCTATTTCCATGCAAATGTCCCAGACCTCCCTATAATCAACAATGGTGAGTAAATAAGCAGTATTGCCTCTCTTTTTGCAGAGGAAAAACTTTTTGAGTCACAATTTTTCAGTACCCTTGGAACAGCAAGCTCTCTGTGAGGCTTTGGGAGGTTCTTGTCCTCATGGAGCATAACAAGAGATTCCCCAAGACATTATTTAGTTTCAGTTGCTTTGAATGGTATCAAGGAGGAGTATATGGAGTTGTGACTACATGTGAGGTGAACACCTGTCTTGCTATGGTAGGATGGGGAAAATCTCCACAAGGATGCCACATCCAAGGTGGGACTGGGAGGTTGACCAGGAGTGAGCTGCCTGGAGGGGCAGATGAGTGTGCCAGCCTGATGGATAGCTGTATTGAAAGTCTTGTAGTAGGAGGCATGATATGATTAAGGGCTTAGAACTTCAGATTGGGGAGTGGACATAAGGTGAAGGATTGGAGCCGGGATGTAGCAAGCGAAGTGCATGTTCCTGGCCTTGGACATCATGGCAAGGCTTTAGGCCACATTCTGAAAGAGATAGGGACCATTAATGAGATTTAAGCAAAGATGATAATGCATGCGTTTGCAACCATTGGTACACTCTTGAAATGTTTCTATACTGCTAGGTAAATACCTAAACCCTGAGCCTCTTACTACTCAAACCTTTCTGGAACCTCCCTTGGCCCAGCTCAGCCAGACCTCCAGATCCTCTTCAGGATCTGTTCTGGTTGGGCTATGGCTAACACCACCTAGTTTGCTAGATTTGTTAAATAGAATATCTGCTTTTAAGCAAAATCTTCCTGCCCCCAGTGTTTCTCCATTACTTATGAATTCACAATTATCTTTAAGATTGTTAAAGAAGCCAGAAAGAATTACAATTAATGCAGTTAAAATATTTGAATGATTTTAGGGCCATCTCTACATTGTTTCCTTTCCCACATTACAAATTGAAGTCAATGTGAGTTCAATTGTTCCTGCTTCTGAACTGCTCCTTAAACTTATTTTTTCTATTCCACTTTGCTCTCATTCACTTCATTTCAGTTCTCTTGATTTACTCTAATATCCCGGTAGCTTCCTGTCTGGTTTCAACGTAATCATTCTCTCCTTGGCCAATCATTCTGTACACGGCTGTCCATCTCCACAACAATATCGAACACAGAGCTGGTGCTCAATAAGTGTTTTTGAATGAAGGAGTGAATGAATGGATGTACACACTAACATCAGGGACAAGTGGCACATAAACAAGTAGACAAAATACAGCTAAGTAATTTTGGGGCTTCCCAATGTGTGATTTTGGATGGAGCATGAACAAACATCTCTCATTTTACTAATTATGTATGATTTGAGTATTATCTATTTTTCTTCTACATATAAAATATGTCAGGGCTTCAACGAGTTTGTGCAAAATGCATTTAAAAGATAAATTTATTTTAATGGAAAAAGTTTAAAGCTCATGCATAGCTTTTTCATAATGTGAATTTTCCATAAGGTTTTTAAAGATCCCTCTATAGAGTTGGAGATGGGATGGCTGCGGGTGGGAGGGAGGTTATTGGAGAAAAAAGCTGCTATAATCCAAAAGTTGTACTTTGGAAATTTATATTTATTAAATAAAAGTTAAAAAAAATTGAAAAAAAATCCCTCTATACATTAAACTTTTATTTTGTTCCTTAGAACAAGACAAAGTAAGACCAGCGCCGTGGCTCAATAGGCTAATCCTCTGCCTGCGGCGCCAGCACTCTGGGTTCTAGTTCCGGTCGGGGCGCCGGATTCTGTCCTGGTTGCTCCTCTTCTAGCCCAGCTCTCTGCTGTGGCCAGGGAGTGCAGTGGAGGATGGCCCAAGTGCTTGGGCCCTGCACCCACATGGGAGACCAGGAGAAGCACCCGGCTCCGGGCTTCAGATCAGCGCAGCGTGCCGGCCGCAGCAGCCATTGGGAGGTGAACCAACGGAAAAGGAAGACCTTTCTCTCTGTCTCTCTCTCTCTCACTGTCCACTCTGCCTGACCAAAAAAAAAAAAAAAAAAAAAAAAAAAAAGAACAAGACAAAAAAAAAGTGAGTCAGATGAAAATTGTTAAAAATATATTAAATGAATAATAATAGGATGGCATCGTTTAGATTTAGCAAACATGGTATGAATGATAAAAATAACTGAAATTTGAAAAAAACTGGTCAGCAGTCAGCACAGTGGCACATAACCAAACTTACTGATTTCAGTGCCCCCTCCCTGAGGGAACACTGGCTTCCTAGTGTTTTCAGAGTCAAGTAAGACTTTGAATACATTGTCCACAGACCCTGGTGGGCACAGACTTAACTTGGTCCTGTTTAAAAAAAAAAAAAACAGGTAGGAAATTGAGAGTTTAGAAAATATATGCTTCATAAGACTTTCAGGGTGCAGTAAACAGTCTCAGGTTATTTCAAGAGCCTTGAAAAAAATCTTTTCATAGAAATGTAAAATAGATTGCGTTGTATCCCAAAAAGCTGAAGACAGTGAAGTCATGGAAGGAGGATGGATTTTGTGGTTAGATGCTTGTGAATTTGAACACTGCCCTGTCTGTCACTAATTGGCTATCTGACCTTGGGCAAACACTTACGCATCTCTGAGTTTTTTATTAGTAAAACAGATAAAGAAATTATGCCCTCAGAAAGAATTTAAGAATTAATATAGATAAACAGGCTAGCACAATTTTTGACACATGGTTGGCTTTTAATAAATGCCTCCTCTCTCTTTAATCCCCTTACATGTAATCTGCTTAAAATAAAAATGAAATAAAAACAGATGATGATTTCACCATGTTTTCACTCTGAAAAAAATAAAAACAATTAGGAGAAATCTGCTGAAAAAAAAATTTTGATTTCAATGGCATTGAGCTATTGCTCCAAGTCTTTAAAAATCTGTGAAATGAATGAAATGCAAGTGTCACTTATTGATGGCCTTCTCCCAATCAGCAGTGAACTCCTCCAAAGTCAAGTGGAGGCAATTGTAAAAGAATTTATATGCATAAAATTACTTCTCTGATGCAATAAGGATAAATAGTTAGTTCATAATCAATCCATCTGCAAATCCTTTAGTTTCACTGATTCATAGGTTATAGCAAAAAATAAGTTGAGGATGAATAACTGAAAGCCCATGGAGACACTCTGAGAATCTCACGATTTTTATTTTTTACCTTTTCAATTTTTTATAGACATTTCATTTTCCTTTATATTCTTTTATTGCTTTAATTTTTATTTCAGCTTTTTGTTTGTTGTTTTAGTTTGTAACAGGTGCAGTATCGGTAGATCTCACAACTTCATGATGGGGCCTGGGTGAGGTTGAGAGAAGGCAATGAGAGTTTTAAGAGGCCTATTGCGACATCAGCATTCGCTCCCTGGTACTTCTTGATTTCTGGAAAAAAGGCATATGATCATATGATCTCAGGGACAGAGGTATTCCTTACCTCCTTGCTGTTCCTCCACTGGATTCCTGCAGGCTCAGGGTGGTCCAGCACTTATAACCACTGACACTTGAGACGGGTAGTAGAATTTAAAGAAGCTCCCCCACCTTGAGTGCCAACTATGAAAACTCCTTAGAGGATGTTGGTGCTAATGGTCTTATCTAAATAAGATCCACGGGCTTGTCTTGAAGAGAGAATGTAGAAGTAGAAAGTTACCTTCCTCTATTTGCCTTGACGTTCTTAAGTGTCCATGTAACACTCAATTTGTCCTCAACAGGATCTATTTGCTGGCAAGTCTTCCATGTGCTTCTTTCCTCTTGGTGGTGCCTTTAGCAAGTCATAGGAGGAATATTGATCGAGAATAACCTAATGAAATATGAGTGCCAGTGAATATGCTAGGGAAGGAACAGATACAGTCTGTGAGAATTATATTGGGAAAAAATTGGACCCATTAGGTACCTCGTTGAGTATTCAGGAGAGACAATTCTTGCTTTATAAAATATGCTTTGGTTTGCCTTACAGAAAATTTATTGTTCATTCATTTGATGTACTCCTTTAAGAGGTCAACTTTGACTTTCAGTGCTCTCAGAATTTATTCTTTACTCCATTGTTCCATGCAAACCATCCTTATTGAATTTCTTTATGCATTTGAGTTGTCAAATAGCCAGTGTGCTCTCTAAACTGCTCCATACAATTAACAGCTATTTTGGGATGGGGCAGGATAAAAATCAGGCACATTGATGCTAGTATATATCAGCATAGAGAAGGCAAATTAATCAGCCTCTTGTGTTTTTTAGGAATAAAACATGCCGAAGCCAATTCTCCCATACCAATATAAGTCAATTAACTGGGAAATTGTTGAATTACTAGGACTTCGGTATTGTGCAGATGTCTCATGTCCATGAAAACATCTTGGTTCTCTTTCTTTTGTGACAGGACTGAGAACTTTTTGTAGGAGTGCATTCAATAAATGGAGTGGAATATTTTATATAATTGGTGTAGTTAGTTGATATATAAATTTGAATCCTAATAACCTAATTTCAGCCATATGGTTTACCCGAAGAAGCCTAAACATCCTTAAAGAATCAGAGCATTCCATAACACTCAAAATTGACCTTGAGACAAAATTGTAACTTAAAAATTTTTTTCATTTATTTTTATTTCAAAGACAGAGATACAGAGAGAAAGACAGAGATAAATAGAGGGAAGGCAGAGAGAGAGAGAGAGAGAGAGAGAGAGAGAGAGAGAGAGGAGAGAGAGATTGAGAGAAATCTTCCATCCACTCGTTGACTCTCCAAATACCCTCAACAACCAGGGCTGGGTCAAGTCAAAGCCAGAAACCTGGAACTCAGTCTAGGTCTCCCACAGGAACACAAGTACTTGAGCCATCATTTGCTGTCTCCCAGGGTACACATTAGCAAGAAGCTGGGTTAGAAGTAGAGGGACTAGGACTCGAACCCCAGTATTCTGATATTGGATGAAGGTGTTCCAAGCAGTGGCTCAACCTGCTGCCTCAAACCCCAAACCCCAAAATGGTCCCTTCCCAAAAAATAGGGGTAGAAATTGACATTAAGGTTCAGAATGGGTTTTTCGATTGACTGTGTGTTATGACATATGACATCTTATTCTCCAATTGAGGAAACTGATTCAAGTAAATTGAGAGTTACCCAGACTAAGGGTTCAGTTTTTATGGTGCAGATAAACGATTCCACATTTTAGATTAATAATAGAGGCTTTGTGCCATCTTGACCTGGCTACGTTAGCAGTTTCCTTATATTCTATCTCTCATCTTTACCCTAAGTCTTGGCTGTGCTGAAGTATTTCCAGTTCCCCAAAGTTATCAATTCATTTTTCCCATGAAATTGTATGAAAGCCAATTGCATGAAATAGTTTACTTATCTTCTTCAGTTTTCCCAAACCAAATACCTACATCAAAGAATTCTTTTTTAAAGATTAATCTTTTTCATTGTGGTAGGAATATTTAACATAGATCTACTCTCCTAAACTTTTGATTGTACAATACAGTATTGTTGATTGTAGGTATATTATTTTATAGTAAGTCTCTAGAACTTATTCATCTTGCTTATTTACATAAAATAATTTTGACCATCTTCCAATCTCTCATTGTTTCCTTGTAACACCATTGAAACTAACTTTTGATTTCTCAGAATGGTTCCAGTGCTGTGCTACATATTAACTGTATATCTGTCTCTGTTTAAAAACTTACAGAATCTTGAGGCCAGAGATCATTTTATAAAAATCATTCTTAGGGCCAGTTGTGGTACAGCAGGTAAAGCTGCCACCTGTGATGCTGGCATTCTATATGGTGTTTGTTCGAGTCCCAGCTGCTCCACTTCTGATTCAGCTCCCTGCTAATGGCCTGGAAAAGCAGCAGAGGATGGTCCAACTGCATGGGCCCCTGCCACCCACATGAGATCTGGATGAATCTCCTGGCTCCTGGTTTTGCTCTGGCCCAGTGCTGGCTTTGTTGCCATCTGGGGGAGTGAACCAGTGGGTGGAGGAGCCCTCTCTGTCTCTCCCTCTGTCTGCAACATTGACTTTCATATGTGTAAATAAATCTTAAATGTGTAAATGAATCTTAAATAAATCTGGGTGTTACCTGAAACAATGAATCTATGAATGAATGTAAATAAAATCCAGGAAGAGGATTTGAGGCCTTATAACCTGAAGTGCAGATGACAAACACATGACCCAAATGCTACACTCTCCCTTCCCATATGTAGAACACATTTTCCTATTAGAGTCAGCACTGTTCGTAGATGTAGACAGCCTTAGCTTTTTTCCTAGCATAGTCACAAAATGTAGTGTAGTCATTTAGAACAATGACACCCTAACTTTAAAAATTATAATATGGGTAACTCTATCAGTAAAAATAACTAGGACACATCTCTCATGCATAGTTTTTGTATATCCCTGCAAGCTTAATGCAGAGATGGATGCATTGGACTACACCAATGAGCTCTTTGGTCCGCTGATTTCCATTTGGGATTGGCAACTTGAAGGATAGGAAAGAGTGAGGCCAGAGTATTTATTTCCATGGTTTAACTGGTTCTCTGACACCAGCACATTTGACCCTTTCCATAATTGTCTCCCTCCCTCCCTCCCTCTCTCTTTCTGTCTCTGCTTATGTCTGCTATCTACTCCCTCCGTATTGTATGCAGCCTCTCTTGTTGCTTTTGCTAAATTTTGGTGCTCTACAATTTTGTGAGCTATCCATCTATTAAATTATCCTTGATTTGTTCAGCTTAGGGTCCCTTCTGTTTCTTGACTTCTATCCCTCTAATACATATATGATTTTTAATGCATTTAGTGTGCTAGTTACCATCCGTATGTTAGGTACTAGTAAAATTCTGGGGCCAAATAATGCTTGAATTGCAGTGTTTCATTTCAAAGATATTTGTTTTTAAATAATAAATGAAGTCATCACAAACCTTTGGTTTCGAGATTTTTAATTTTTCATTCTTTACTGAAGAATGCTTCTAACTCTGACTCCCCTACTCCTACCCAAATCAAAGTCCACATTCTAGCAATGCTTGTGGACACAATCTACAAGCAATCTGATTCTGACTTATGATCATTACATTTTGAAAGGAAGTTTTATCTACCCTCTGGAAACAGCTGAATCCTGGTTTTATGATTAATGTTTGTTTTTGCAGTTGTGCACACTTTTAGGCAAACGCTTACATCTCCTGTGTATTGCTAAAATAACCATAGACTATCTTATGCTAAAAAAAACATCTCTTTCAGGGCACTCGTAAACACCACAAATACTATTTCTTTAACTCTCTAATATTATATATACTGCTGGTCTCATTAATAATGACTCATTAACTTTTGGTTCAGAACTAAACATTTTATGAATTTTAATTCTATAAGCTCTTGATTTCCAGAGCATTAGTGAACTTTTTTATGATATGATGAAGACTATGTTTTTTTCCAAATATAATTAAACACTTAAAGTGTAAAGTAAGAATAAATGGTGGGACTGGCACTGTGGCACAGTGGGTTAAAGCCTTGGCCTGAAGCGCCAGCATCCCATATGGGCACCGGTTCTAGTCTCGGCGCCCATCCAGCTCTTCCCATCCAGCTCTATGCTATGGTCTGGGAAAGCAGTGGAAAATGGCCCAGGTTCTTGGGCCCCTGCACCCATGTGGGAGACCAGGAAGAAGCTCCTGGCTCCTGCTTTTGGATTGGTGCAGCTCTGGCCGTTGCAGCCATCTGGGGAGTAAATCAGCAGATGGAAGACCTCTCTCTCTCTTCTCTGCCTCTCCTTTCTCTGTGTAACTCTGACTTTCAAATAAATAAATAAATCTTTATAAGAAAAGAAATAGAGTTGAGTACAGAATATAAGAAAAGAAACAGAGTTGAGTAGAGAATTCAAAAATAGAACCTACACATTTATATCATCATCTGATGCTTAACAAATTCACCAAAGAAATCCATGGGGCAATAGAAATTTTTTTACTAACTAGTTCTAGAACAAGTTGGTGTCTGACTTCATACTTACAAAAATACAAACTGGAGGTTTATCCTGAACACAAATGTAAAACCTAAATCAGCCTTTAGGATAAAACATAGGAGAATATAGACAGCCACATAAAATGAAAGAAAACTGGTACTACTGCATTAAAATTTCTGCTTACCCAAAAACACTGTTAAGAACTGAGCACCAAAAAGGAAACCTGTTAAAGTGAAATGAACACTATGAGAAACAGTGACTTGATCAGCCCTTGCCCTGACTGTTGATGAACAGCTTAATATGTTATCCCTGTTAGTATTTTTTTTTTTGTTTGTTCTACTTAATACTTTTGGTTGAATACTGTAATCAATACACAATTCTTCTTAAGTGCTGAAACTTAACTGAAAAGTGATCGCTGTTAAATATAAGAGTGGGAATAAGAGAGGGAAGAGATGTGCAATTCGGGACATACTCAAGCTGACTTACCTCAAACGGTAGAGTTAGAAACATACCAGGGGATTCGAATTCAATCCCATCGAGGTGGCATGTACCAATGCCATCTCACTAGTCCCAGTGATCAATTTCTGTTCACAATTGATCATAATGATAGGACTAAGAAACAAAGGGATCACATAAACAAGAATAGTGTCTGCAAATACTAGCTGATAGAATCAAAAAGGGAGAGAACGATCCAACATGGGAAGTGAGATACACAGCAGACCCATAGAATGGCAAATGTCCTAACAGCACTCTGGCCTCATAATCAGCCCTTAAGGCATGCAGATCCGGCTGAAAAGCCCATGAGAGTATTTCAGGCATTGAAAGCCAAGACACTCTGGGGGAAAAAACAAACAAACAAACAAAAAAACCTAAATGAAAGATCTCCACGAGCGAGATCCCAGTGGAAAGAACGGGTCATCAAAGAAGGAGGTACCTTTCTCTGAAGGGAGGAGAGAACTTCCACTTTGACCATGGCCTTGTCTAAATATGATCAGAGTCGGTGAACTCAGGGGGCTTCCATAGCCTTGGCAGCTCATGACAAGAGCCTAGGGTGATTACTGATGCCATAAACAAGAGTGTCAATTTGTTAAGTCAACAACAGGAGTCACTGTGCACTTACTCCTCATGTAGGATCTTTGTCCTTAGTGTGCTGTACATTGAGATTTGTCGCTCCCCCTCTTCGCGGAGGAACGACACTAGACCCTGCGCTGTTCTTTCATCTGCTCGGCTCTTCCCGGGTTTGCTGCTGGTCCTTCCCGGGTTGGCTGCCGATCCCTCCACCTCCGTGGAGGGGCGGCTCCCCCTGCCACTTTCCCCACTTCCGCGGGGGAGCGGCACACAGCCGGCCAGCTCTCTCGGGGGCTGCTCAGATGTTATCCGGATGTTCCTGGTGCATGTTGTCTCTCTCCTCCTTTATAGTCCTCTTCCACCAATCCCAACTCTGCTACCCACACGCTGAGCACGCTGCTCTCCTCCAATCAGGAGCAAGATCAGCTCTTGCAGCTCATCAGTCAAATTGGCGAGAGGCGGCTGTGTAGAAGTTGTTTACTCCTCTCCCAGCGCCATATTGTGGGAGAGCAGATGCATAGAATAAATCTTAATTCCAGTAACTTAGTCTAGTCCGAGTTGCTCCCCACAGAGATTTAATGCTATAACTAGTACTCAAACAGTATTTTTCACTTTATGTTTCTGCGTGGGAGCAAACTGTTGAAATCTTTACTTAATGTATGCTAAACTGATCTTCTGTATATAAAGAGAATCGAAAATGAATCTTGATGTGAATGGAAGGGGAGAGGGAGTGGATAAGGGGAGGGTTGTGGGTTGGAGGGACGTTATGGGGGGGAAGCCATTGTAATCCATATTCTGTACTTTGGAAATTTATATTCATTAAATAAAAGTTAAAAAAAAAAGGCTTCCATAGCCTTGGCAACTCATGACTGGAGCCTAGGGAGGTTACTGACGCCATAAACAAGAGTGTCAAACTGTTAAGTCAACAACAGGAGTCACTGTGCACTTACTCCTCATGTGGGATCTCTGTCCTTAATGTGTTGTCCAATGTGAATTAATGCTATAACTAGTACTGAAACAATATTTTACACTTTGTGTTTTTGTGTGGGTGCAAACTGATGTAATCTTTACTTAATATATACTAAATTGATTTTCTGTATTTAAAGATAATTGAAAATGAATCTTGATGTGAATGGAATGGGAGAGGGAGCAGGAGATGGGAGGGGTGCAAGGGGGAGGGAAGTTATGGGGGGGAGCCATTGTAATCCATAAGCTGTACTTTGGAAATTTATATTTACTAAATAAAAGTTAAAAAAAAAAAAAAAGAAGTAAATAGGTTGGTCTGGCGCCGTGGCTCAGATGGTTAATCCTCGCCTGCGGTGCTGGCATCCCGTATGGGTACTGGGTTCTAGTCCCGGCTGCTCCTCTTCCAGTCCAGCTCTCTGCTATGGCCTGGGAGTGCAGTGGAGGATGGTCCAAGTCCTTGGGCCCTGCACCCGCATGGGAGACCAGGAGGAAGCACCTGGCTCCTGACTTCGGATCGGTGTAGCATGGTCCGTAGCAGCCATTTGGGGAGTGAACCAAGGGAAGGAAGACCTTTCTCTCTGTCTCTCTCTCTCTCTCTCTCTCTCTCTATCTCTTTCTCACTGTCTATAACTCTACCCATCAAAAAAAAAAAAAGAAAAGAAAAGAAATAAATAGGCAAGCTACAGACAGGAAAAATTTTGTAAGGCTAGTATTGGGATATATAAAGACTTCTCAATAATAAGATATGCAATTGATGCAATTGAATAAAAAGCAGGCAAAAGGATTTTTTTTTTTTTTTACAGGCAGAGTGGACAGTGAGAGAGAGAAATACAGAGAGAAAGGTCTTCCTTTGCCATTGGTTCACCCTCCAATGGCCGCCGCGGCTGGCACACCACGCTGATCCGAAGCCAGGAACCAGGTGCTTCTCCTGGTCTCCCATGGGGTGCAGGGCCCAAGCACTTGGGCCATCCTCCACTGTACTCCTGGGCCTCAGCAGAGAGCTGGCCTGGAAGAGGGGCAACCAGGACAGAATCTGGTGCTCCAACTGGGACTAGAACCCGGTGTGCCGGCCCCGCAATGCGGAGGATTAGCCTGTTGAACCGCGGCGCTGGCCCAGCAAAAGGCTTTAATGGATAATTCATAAACAAGGTACACAATTAGTTGATAAACATATGAAAATGTTCTAAACATCACCACATCAGAGAAATGTAAATAGAAATCACAATACATTTTATCAAATGCACACAAGAATGGCTAAAATTAAGAAACAGACAACACTAAATGTTGATGAGAATGAGGAGCAACTGTAACTTATATATTGCTAGTGGGACTGTAAATGGTACAACCATTGAAGATTTTCTGGTAGTTCTGAAAAAATGAATATGCACTTATTTTTTGACTAGCAATCTCACTCTTAGGCATACATTCAGGATAAATAAAAGCATATATCTACATAAAGACTTTTATGACTATTCATAGCAGTATCATTCACAATATTGCAAAACTGGAAACAATCCAGGGGTCCATCAAAAGGAGAATGAACAAACATGGTATAATATATTCATGGACTATTAGTCAGCAATAAAAAGCAATAAAAACTGTTCATACAAATAAAAGCATGAATAAATATCAGAATTATTATGTTGAAAGAAAGAAACATTCACAAGTGTACATGTGACTCCATTTGTACGAAGTTTTAGAACACGTAAAGCTAACCTGTGGTGAAAAACAAAAAAGATACTTCTGGAGGTATAAAATCAGGGATTAATGGAACAGGGAAACAGACAACTTTACATGATGACATTAATATTTTCTGTTTTGATGAGAATTTGGATACTAAGGTGTCTCATTTATCAAAACTTATCAATGGTATATTTAAAATCTGTGTATTAATTGTATTTTAAATCCAAACCAAAATGAAACAAAATAACAAATTGCATGTAAGCCTTCATCTCTAATTTTATTTTATTTTTTAAAAATTGCCTATTTATTTCAAAAGCAGACTGATAGAGTGAGACATAGAGACAAAAAAAAAAAAAATCTTTCATCTGCAGGTTCAATTCCCAAATGGCTGCAACAGCCAGAGCAGGATCAGAACAAAGCTAGGGCATAAGAATTCTACCTGGGTCTCCCATGTGAGTGTTAGGAACCAAAGTACTTGGGTCATGATTGGCTGCCTGCCAGGTGCATTTCATTGGCAGGAAGCTGGATCAGAAACAGAGGTGGGTTAGACACTCCAGTATGGGATGTGGGCATTCCAAATGGCAGCTTAACCTACTGCAGCACAATATCCACTTCCACCTCTGGTTTTAATAGAGTCACATATTAACTATTGATAGGACAAAGTGTACTGATATCTACATGTTATTTTGAAGTGAATAAAAAGATAAGATCAATCGATGGATGGTGTCTTTGTTTTCTGTTGTTGTATCAGAATTCTCGGGGCTAGGTGATTTATAAAAACATGAATTTTATTTCAGCTCACAGTTCTGGAAGCCCAAGAACATAGTGCTGGCTTCTGCTCAGCTTCTAATGAGGGTTATGTACTGATCAGTACATGATGGGAGCATGGAAAGCAAGTGAGTACCTGGAAAAGAGGTCGCACGATGTGAGAATAAACAAGAATGAGCTGAGGAAGCCAAACTCATTTTGCAGCACTCTGCTCCCACCGGTAACCAATACATTCTCTTGGGAACTACACTAATCTCTTCACGAGAGTGAGTCTCTGTGAAGTAATCAACTCTTTTTAAAATTAACACATAATTGTACATAGTTATGGGGCATGGGTGGATAATTCAATGTATGTATAAAACATACAATGATCAGATCAGTGTTATTAGCATTTCCATCTCCTTAAACATTTCTTCATGCTGGCAGCTTAAACTTTGCTCATATATAGTTCTTTACAAAGTATATAATACATTATTATCAAGTAGTTACCTTCCTTTGGTGTTGTACACTCGAATTCCTCTGTGTAGCTGTATTCAAGTATCCATTATCCAGCCTTCTTCTGGTCCTTCATGTCTCTACACTTCCTAGCCTCTAGTGATCACTACTGTAATTTCTTCTATGAGATCAACTTTTTATCTACATATGAATGAGAATGTCATATTGTTCTTTATATGCCTGACTTATTGTGGAATGAGAAGGCCGTAACAAGATGGTGCTAGCAAGCAAGCAAGATGTCCGGTCAGTTACTCAGGAAATGGTGGCAGAACACACCTGGCAAAGGAGCCTGCCTAGCAACAGGCAGTGATTGGTTATGGCATAAACTGCCCCTTGACTGTCTGCCTCGGCTATATAAGCTGCTGTACCAACTGAAATAAACGAGTGCTCGCTGCTCACCTTAGCCTGCTTTTTCCTGACTCCTGGTGTCTGTGTCGTTACTCCACGATTCTTGCCCCCACCGCGCTTCTCCTCTCAGAACAAATCCACAGCAACAACTTATTTCATAATATGATGTCTTCCAATTCCAAAAAATGTTGCCATAAATGACAGGATTTTGTTTCTACACAGGGCTAAGCAATGTTATATTATGTTTGCATATTATATTTTTTATTTAGTCATCCATTGATGGACACCTTGGTTGATTGTATATCTTCTTTTTTTTTTTTTTTTTGACAGGCAGAGTGGACAGTGAGAGAGAGAGAGAGACAGAGAGAAAGGTCTTCCTTTTTGCCGTTGGTTCACCTTCCAATGGCTGCCGCAGCCGGCGCACTATACGAAGCCAGGAGCCAGGTGCTTCCCCCTGGTCTCCCATGCGGGTGCAGGGCCCAAGCACTTGGGCCTTCCTCCACTGCACGCCCAGGCCATAGCAGAGAGCTGGCCTGGAAGAGGGGCAACCAGGACAGAATCCGGTGCCCCGACCAGGACTAGAACCTGGTGTGCCGGCGCCGCAAGGCGGAGGATTAGCCTAGTGAGCCACGGTGCCGGCCGTATATCTTCTTTATTGTGAACTTTATTTCAACAAACATGGGATGCAGCATCTGTTTGATATGGTGATTTCATTTCCTTTATACCCCCAACATACATAAACCCAGTAGTAGGATTGCTGGGTCTTATTAAGGCTCTGCATTTAGATTTTCATCTTTATTGATTTGAGAGGAAGGCACAAACTCATACATGCACACACACACAAGGATGGGGTGCGGAGGGAGAAAGATTCCTGTCAGTTGGCTTACTTCCCAAATGTCTGCTGTGACCAGAAGTGGGCCAGGCTGAAGTTGGGAGTTTGGAAACCAAGACATGTCTCCCACACAAAGACGTTTTAAAAACTTGAGCTGGGGCCGACACTGTGGCATAGCAGATAAAACAGTAGCGTGCAGTGCCGGCATCCCATGTGGGCGCCAGTTCAAGACCTGGCTGCTCCATTTCCAATCCAGCTCTCTGCTATGGCCTGGGAAAACAGTAGAAGATGGCTCAAGTCCTTGGGCCCCTGCACCCACGTGCGAGACCCAGAAGAAGCTCCTGGCTCCTGGCTTCAGATTGGCACAGCTCTGGCCATTGTGGCCATTTGGGTAGTGAACCAATGGATGAAGACCTCTCTCTCTTTCTCTCTCTCTCTCTCTGTGTGTGTGTGTGTGTTTCCTTCTCTCTGTGTAACTCTGACTTTCAAATAAATAAATAAATAAAGCTTAAAAAAAAAAAAAAACTTGAGCCATCATTTGCTGCCATCCAGGGTATACATTAGCAGGAAGTTGAAATTGAGAATGGAGCTGGGACTTAAGTTTCCATGCTAAATTCTACCCCTACTTTTAAATTTTTGAGGAAACTCTATACTGTTTTCCATAATGGCTGTTCTAATTTACATTCTACTAACAGTGGCTAAGTGTTCCCTTTCTTTGCAACTTTACCAGAATTTATTTCTTGTCATTTTAGTTACAGCTATTTTATTTTTTTAACTTTTATTTAATGAATATAAATTTCCAAAGTACAGTTTACGGATTACAATGGCTTGTCCCCCCCATAACTTCCATCCCACCTGCAACCCTCCCCTCTCCTACTCCCTCTACCCTTTCATTCACATCAAGATCATTTTCAATTCTCTTTATATACAGAAGATCAATTTAGCATTTATTAAGTAAAGCTTTCAACAGTTTGCACCACACAGAAACACAAAGTGAAAAATACTGTTTGAGTACTGGTTATAGCATTAAATCACGATGTACACCATATTAAGGACAGAGATCCTACATGAGGAGTAAGTGCACAGTGACTCCTGTTGTTGACTTAACAAATTGACACTCTTGTTTTTGGCATCAGTAATCACCCTAGGCTCTTGTCATGAGTTGCCAAGGCTATGGAGGGCTTTTGAGTTTGCCAACTCTGATCATATTTAGACAAGGTCATAGTCAAAGTGGAAGTTCTCTCCTCTGTTCAGAGAAAGGTACCTCTTTCTTTGATGACCTGTTCTTTTCACTGGGATCTCACTTGCAGAGATCTTTCATTTAGGTCATTTCATTTTTTTTCCCCAGAGTGTCTTGGCTTTCCATGCCTGAAATACTCTCATGGGCTTTTCAGCCAGATCCGAATGTGTTAAGGGCTGATTCTGAGGCCAGAGTGCTAGTTACAGCTATTTTTTAAAAATAATTTATTTACTTATTTGGGGAAGACAGATATATGTATCTATCTGAGAGAGAGAGAAAGAGAGAGAGAGAGAGAGAGAGAATCATACATCTGCTAGTTCACTCCTTAAATGGCCACAACAACCAGGGTTTAGCAAGGCCAAAGCTAGGAGCCTGGTAATTCATCTGGGTTTCCCATGTGGGTGGCAGGATTCCAACTACTTTAATTGTCTTCTGATATTTTCCCAGGTACATTCTCAGGGAGCTGGACAGGAAGTAGAGCTGCAGGGACAGGACCAGACACTCACATGGGATGCCGGCATCACTGGTGGAGACTTCAACCACTGTGCCACAATACTGGCCCCTTATTATAGCTATTCAACAGCAATGAGATGATATCACTTTCTGATCTAGATTTCCAGTTCCCTGATGGTTAGTGATATTAATTATTTTTACACATGCTTTTTGAAATTTGTGTATCCTCTTTTGAGAATGTTTATTCAAATCATTTTCTCTTTTTAATATTAGATTATTTTGTTGTTGCTGTTGAGTTTTTTGGGTTCCTTATATATTTTGAATATTAAACCCTTGGTTTATGAATAGTTTGAAAATATTTACTCTCATTATACTGGTTGTTAGGCTATTTATTTGAGACCTTTCTTTTTTGGGTTTTGATTTTTAAAAATTTTAGTTCCCACATGTAAGGGAGAACGTCATATGCCCATGCTGGGTTTCTGTGCTCTACAGCATTTCTGGTACTCCTTTGATTACTCTGGTTCTTTCCTTTAGTTATCTTCATGAAAATGTATTTGTATATTTGTTGTTTTTGCTGTATCTCTCTCTCTCTCTGTGTGTGTGTGTGTGTGTGTTTGTGTGTGTCTTGGGGGTATGAGCATTAAGGCCTCTGATTGGTCATCTTGCTGACATCATTCTACTAAAATGTTAAGCTTACATTTTAAAGATGGAAGGGAAGTGCAAAATTGATTCAGAGCATTTCTCTTAGTGGTGAAGAATCCTACTCAAGTTATGCATGAAGAATGTAAAGAGTAAGAACAAAACCTAAATGCATGATTCCTAGTCAAGTGCTCTTTGTATGACACCAAAATTTATTCACAAGCTAAATACTAAAGTATCAAATATACAAAGACAAATTTGGTAAGATATCTGTCTTTTCAGGGGAATTTCAGTATATATCTCCTTATTATAAATGCATGTTTTCCTGCATTCCCATGGTACTGAAGCTTAACTTACTGAGCATGAAAGTGCCTGAAACACATAGCAGTATGTGATTTTGTCAATAGTAGTAGAGTGTGTTGTGTGATAAATACACTTAAGGTTTGTTAGATGGGAGTTCCACGTGGGTAGGGACTGTTTCTGGATTGTTTACTGCTGCAGCCCCACTATGGGCCTGGCATACAGTGAGTGTTTCAAAAGTTTTTCAATCACTGAATGGATAAATCTGTCTTGCATTTACTAAGTGTTCAGCATATGTTGAAGAAATAAATGAATGAGTGCACACTGGCCATGTTCCTATAGGGAATATCCAGAATCAGAAATTGGGACCATAGAGATTATAATTTATAATGTCTGCTTTATGTCTAGGTACAAGTTAATTCCATAGTGTAATGGGCTCTGGAAAATTCTAAGTCTCTGAGTTTGAATCCTGGCTCTAATAGTGTGATAGAGATTGGCAAGTATCCATTCCACTCTGTTTTTGGGGCACATAACCAGACTGTATTTATCAACTTTCCTTAGAGCTGGGCACTTCATGTGACCAAATTCTCACCAATGAAGCATTGTGTCCCAGTCCATGTTTGGCTCTTAAAAACTTCCCAGATATTACTCTATTCATTTTGATTTGTCTGCTGACAAGATATGGAGAACCAGTGAAGCTCTAAGGCTCTAGGGAGGGAGCTGCAAGATTGAAGAAGCCAGGGTCCATGAATCTCCTAGTGGAGGACTATCTACCAAACATCTTAATTGAATTGATGTGTGAATGACTTTTGTGTTAAGCCACTAAAATTTTGAGGTTGTCTGTTTTATCAGTTATCTTACCTGTTATTTGCTTTCTGGCTGTGTAAACCTGGAAAGAGCTTAGTCCCCTGAGCCTCAAGTTTTCTACTTGAAAATGAGGATAGTAATGTAACCTGCCTCTTGTATAGTTAAGATACATATCAATGTGACAGCCTTGGCAGAATGCTGGGAACCTGATATGCTCTTGATACATGTCAGCTATCCTTATGTGATTGTTATAATTTCTAGTTCAATAGTCAAAGAATAATAATTTTAAAGATGTTTCAAAGATCATTATGAATTTTTCTCTGCTTATTTCTTGGACATTGAGGCATGCATGTAATCCTGTAGAACCTTGAATCAAATCGTCTCAAACACTGTTTTAGAAATAGAACTATTATCTTTTCCTAGTTTAATCATTTATGAGGTTATAAAAATGTTTGTGGAAGATGAAAAAAATAATATTTTAGTACAATTTTTTCATAATATGTATTTTCTATGAACTTTTTGAAGACTCTTTGTATGTATGAATTTCAAATTTTTTGCACCTAAATAAGCTGATCTTTTGATTCAAATTTTCCACAAACTTTCTGAAGTAATCTCATCGATGGATGGATGCCAGGTGAGAAAAGCAGAGCCTCCTTAGCTGTAGGATATGTACGTGCTCTTCCTGCTTAACTTTTCCTGGGCTTTCTGTTAACACTCTGCAGAAACTTTAGATTAAATAGGACGAAATTTGAATATCACTGCATTGAGTAGATACCAAGTAGGGAAATGCATTATTATACAATTACCTTAATGCAATGGCTTTGTCTACTCTCTCTTCAGGGCCAAACACTCTTACTACTCCATATTTCTGCCATTACCTTTTCTCATGCTTTTTCTTGTTTCAGTGCAGAAGCCTGCACAGCAGTGGGGCTGTAGTAAATAGGGACTTCTTTCATTTAAAGTAGATTGGTGGCTCTTTTCAATAGACTATTAGAAGAGAAACTGCTATGTATGATTTAAAGGGACTCTGAACTTTGACTCTCTACTGTATGATATATGGATGGCTTGGAGCTATGGGGTCAAGGGTTAGAAGTAATGAATTTATGGCTAGATTCTGTCTCCTCTCACTTTAAAAGAGATGGTATATTTGGAACATTAAATTATCTTTTTCTTTCAGAAATGGTTTTAGAGAAAATATACTAAATTGATATTTTCCAACCCCAATCAAACTATTCTTAATATTTGTCATGAGCCTCAGGAGTGATTGAAGGGATGACTTAGGGTAAAGAAAGGATCAAAGCTATAGACTGTGGTGCTGAGTTTAGAATTAGCAGAAAAAGAGAAAGGGGGTGGTAAAATTTAAACTTGATAGGGCCTACATACATAGCTAGAAAATACTTCAGATCTTCAAAAGTATGAGAAGACAACAAGAGACAGAAATGCACTGATAAAACCATGAGAGTACTACTTCCTTAGTTATTGTATCATCATGACTAACAAAAAATGAAATTACAATACTTCACCTGAAATAATTCTGTGGTTGCTATAAATATCTGAATATTGAATAAATTCTCAAATTATATTGAATTAATGCCCTTGCTTTTGGATCCAAGGAAAAAGCATAGTTTCTTTAACAAGTTATTAGCTCTCAAGCTATCTTTTAGATTAGTCTTGGAGGCAGAGGCTGTTATTCTGTGGCCTGTCATGCTTAGATAGTCCAACTCTTTGCTTCTTCACTAAATTTTTGGTTGATTCTCTCAATTCTTATAAAAATAGATGATTATCAGTGGTCCATATTAATCCTTAGTTGGAATGTCTTGATAACCTAGTTACCCTGTAACAATAATAATATAATTTGATTATTTCACTATTTATATGCAAGCTGCTGCACTAAGCACCATACATGTAATGTTTCATCAAATCTTCACGTTAATCTTACAAGATAATAATGTCTACTTTACGTCTTGGAGGTGGCCCAGCTGATGGGGGGAATGTCAGGTTTTGAATAAAATTCTGTTTGACTTTAAAGTTGGTATTCTCTCTCTCTCTCTCTCTCTTTTTTTTTTTTTTTTTTTTTTTGGGGGGACAGGCAGAGTTAGAGAGAGAGACAGAGAGAAAGAGAAAGGTCTTGCTTTTTCCGTTGGTTCACCCCCCAAGCGGCCACCATGGCCGGCACATTGCGCCAATCTGATGGCAGGAGCCAGGTGCTTCTCCTGGTCTCCCATGCGGGTGCAGGCCCCAAGTACCTGGGCCATTCTCCACTGCACTCCCGGGCCACAGCAGAGAGCCAGACTGGAAGAGGAGCAACTGGGACAGAATCCGGCGCCCCAACTGGGACTAGAACCCAGGGTGCCGGCGCTGCAGGCGGAGGATTAGCCTAGAGAGCCACGGCACTGGCCATAAAATTGGTATTCTTCTTAACTATTTTATTTTGTATGAGAATCACTCTCAGCAAAAATTCTACCTACCTTAATGCATAGTTCCACAAAACTGCATTTCACCTTGTTACATCACCTGAAATTCCTCTCATTAGGAATGCTTTCAACATGTAATTGGCATTCTCTGCTGAAATGAATTCACTTCAAATCAGGTTAATGGGAAGTGGTGTAAATAGGTTAATTGCATTGCTTTCTTAAGGTCTGAGATCGAAATATGAAGGAATGGGACTTGTCATAGAGAATTGTGATTGCAGAAGAGATCATTTTGGCACTGAGGAAATTTGCATAACAACACCTCAGTGGTGTGTGGCAACTATATGTGAGATGGAACTTTGGTTAGTAAGAGGGTAGCAGAGGGGATCAATGAGTAACTGTGAGGGGGCATCGGAAAGTAGACAGGGGTACAAGGAAATAAAGACGAAGGAAGAGCACAAAGCCAGACTTCATTAATTTACTATTTTTCCAATGGCAAATCCTGATTGAATTGGATTGGGGAACTGAGGGGAGGATTGAAATTTTCTCTGCAGGCCATTTTCTTGTGTAACTCTCATCCTGTCACAAGATAGTCATGCATAGCTGTATACTAATTTTTCTCCTTGGCTTACACATATATTGTTATTCAATGAAGTAATAATGTTAAAAGCAAGACAATCTATAATGCACTTCCAATAAAACTCTAAAAAACAGTCATTGATCTTTCCTTATGTCAGCTACCTACCCCCAGCTGCCTCATTGCCTTCATTGTAGAGGTGGTTGAATGACCAAAGATACTTAATATGTAAGTTATGAAACATTTCCACTTCCTTATTTACCACTTAATGGTCATTAAAAGAGTAGTAACATCATAGTTTTCCAGGTGATGTAAGATAGATCCTGGCTTGAATAGAGACTCATTTATCAATAATCAATTACTCAGTTAACCATTAAAGATAATAATCATTTCCACCACACTTACAATAAAATGCTGCAAATGTCCATGAATCATTATTTTATCCTAGGGCAGACCTTAAATCAATTTCTTATTACTATTCATTTTACTTATGTAATTGTGATGGACATTCAAAGGGCTAGAACACAAGAAAATACTCAAATGGCTAATGGGTATGGAAGGGTAAGCTTAGAGGTATGATTTGTGGTAACTTAGTGAATTTTGTACAGGGAAAACATCCACGTGGTGGTGACCCACAGAATATTCAATTGAGTTTCAGGTTCATTGCAGTGGTTTCAGCTTGTCTACAGGAATCTTGCTCAAGGATTTCGAGCTTCAACTTGTCCAGATCCCTTAGTTGTTTTCTTACTCTCTTTGCTCCAGATATAGTCAAATTTTATGTTGCGCTAAATGCACAGGGTAATATCTTGGATAATGGTGGAATCACATGGTCTGTGTGCAGCATCAACTTTCAAAAGCCTCCTATTGCTCTTTGAATAAAATAAAAACTCCTTGAAGGGACTCACAGAAACCCTGAACATCTGTTATCTCATCACCTGTATCAGTCTTGTTCCTCTCCTATCTTCAGTGAACCTGCCCTATTTTAAGTCCCTTCTTTTGCTCTACTCAGTCTCTCCTGAGAGCATTTGTACATGCTGTTCCTTTAGCCCATAAGGCCAACTGCTCCCTGTCCCAATTTTCACAAACTTGACATCTTCTTAAGTTTAATTCAAGGTTTGCTTCTTCAGGTAATCCTATCTGATCTGCATAATCCTATTACCTGATCTCAGAATAACATTTCCTTCTCCTTCATATTATGTATCACAACTTGTTTTTTTTTTTTTTTATTTGACAGATAGAGTTAGACAGTGAAAGAGAGACAGATAGAAAGGTCTTTCTTCCATTGGTTCACTCCCCAAATGGCCGCTACAGTCCAAGCTACGCCGATCCAAAGCCAGGAGCCAGGTGCCTACTCCTGGCCTCCCACGCAGGTGCAGGGGCATAAGCAGTTGGGCCTTCCTCCACTGCCCTCCCGGGCCACAGCAGAGAGCTGGACTGGAAGAGGGGCAACCAGGACCAGAACCTGGTGCCCATATGGGATGTCAGTGCCGCAAGAGGGGGATTAACCAAGTGAGCCAACGCACCGGCCCCTCAACTTCAGTTTTATATGTGACTGATTGGGTGTTTGGTGATTGTAGTCTCTTTATCTCCTTCCAAACTGGGAACTATTGTTGGGTAGGACTGTGTCTATCCATGTTCATTATCATGTTCCAAGTGCTCAGGATAGTTCCTGGATCATAGCATGTTTTCAGTGAATGTCTGATAAACAAATCACAAGTCAATTAAGCATGAATCCTTTCCTTAATTGTAAAACACACAATTAAGACCAGAGTATAAGAGATATTGACACAACTGTGAGGACAATCCGCTGATCCGTATGGTATGGTAACAACATTTCAAGCACATTTTTTAGAAAGATTTATTTATTTATTTGAAAGACAAAGTTACAGAGAGAAGTAGAGACAGAGAGAGAGAGAGGTCTTCTTCCATCCACTGGTTCACTCCCCAGAAGGCTGCAATGGCCGGAGCTGCACCGATCCAAAGCCAGGAGCCAGAAGCCTCTTCCAGTTTTCCCATGTGGGTGCAGGGGCCCAAGAACTTGGGCCATCTTCCACTGCTTTCCCAGGCCACACCAGAGAGCTGGATTGGAAGAGGAGCAGCCGGGACTAGAACCAGCGCCCATATGGGATGCTGGCGCTTCAGACCAGGGCGTTAATCTGCTGCACCACAGTGCAGGCCACAAGCACCTTTATGCTTGTTTCTTTTTCTTTTTTTTTTTTCTTTTTTTTTATTTAATGAGCATGAATTTCCAAAGTACAGCTTATGGGTTACAATAGCTTCCTCCCCCCCTATAACTTCCCTCCCACCCACAACGCTCCCCTCTCCCACTCCCTCTCCTCTTCTCTTCACATCAAGATTAATTTTCAATTATCTTTATATACAGAAGACCAATTTAGCGTATATTAAGTAGAGATTTCCACATTTTTCTTCCACACAGAAACACAAAGTATAAAATACTATTTGAGTACTAGTTATAGCATTAATTAAACACCTAAGAGTAATTGTGTATTAATTACAGAGTTCAACCAATAGTTTTAAGTAGAATATAAAATGCAACTTTTGTATTGTTGTGGCTTCCCCCCCAACCTCCCTCCCTCCCGTGGCCCTCCCCTCTCCAATTCCCTCTCCCATCCGCCCTTCATCACGTTTCATTTTCAATTACCTTCATATACTGAAGATCAACTTAGTATATACTAAGCAGGGATTTCAACAGGCTGCCCTCACACAACCGCACAAGGTATAGGGTATTGTTCAACTAGTAGT
Source organism: Oryctolagus cuniculus (assembly GCF_964237555.1). Classification (NCBI taxonomy): domain Eukaryota; kingdom Metazoa; phylum Chordata; class Mammalia; order Lagomorpha; family Leporidae; genus Oryctolagus; species Oryctolagus cuniculus. The sequence goes on along the minus strand of NC_091439.1, from coordinate 79,467,620 downwards.
GTTGTTTTTGAGTTTCATAGTTAAACACATTAAGGACAGAGATCCTGCGTGGGGAGCATGAACCCAGTGACTCCCATTGTTGATTTAACAATTGGCACTCTTATTTATGACGTCATATGCTTATGTTTCACTGATGCAGTCACATATCTCCTAACCAGACCCAGGCTTCCCCTATCTTGATCCCATTCCATTTCAAGAGTCTGTGTGTTCTGTCATTCTCCACAATTTTCTGGCACTTTCTTCTTTATCAACTGAGCCTTTTGACTGTCCAATATTCTAACATCCCCTCAAACACACCTATGCAATAAATCTATTCCACAAATAATTTCTTAAAGATTGCCCTTCAGTCGAGTCTACCAGTGAATCAGGTATTTCATACAGCCTCTTGAATATGAAAAAGGCATGGTCATGTGGTTACTTTGAATCTGGCCATTTGAGAAGATTGATGTATCTCAACAGCAGCTTTTATTCTATTTGGGTCTCTGATTTGATTTGAAATTATTGATAACCTGCATGATACAACTGACTAAAAAGGGAAATTTGTTTTAAAAGTCAGCTCAAAGTTTATTGAGAGTCTGCCTGGGTAAACACTGCACACCTTTTTGATAGTTCTGGAACGTGTTAGCCTAACAATTAGAACTTTTTTTTTAAAAGGAAGTTAAGAGTGCATATAGCATTGAGGCATAGAGACGTAATTTCAAGAGACAGTATGAGGGAGAGACTTCCAAAATGGATTCTAAAATGGCCCAAATGATACAGCACAAATTTGACTCAGTCAAACCAGGAAATGAGGTTATCAGGATTGCAGAGTACTTGGAACAGAAACCCATATGAATAGTTTCTCAGCATCTGAAGCAAGAAAGTCATTGTTAGCATCATAGAGTCATTATTTTTAGTTCCCCTGAGTAGATGAGTTGGTTTCAAATCTCAAAACACCAATTAAGATTCATTAATTAAGTAATTCTTTTCAACAAATGTGTACTCCAGGTATCATCCTTGGAGTACAAATGTCCAAGGCAGAGCACTCACAGCCAGCTGGCTCTGGGAATGCCTCTGCTCTCTCCATTGGGTGGGGCATGCTTGTGGAGCTGAGACTGGATCCTCTGTGCCCTGTGACTATGGGAGCCTTACATGCTATGACTATGGGAATTCTCTGGATAATAAAGTGTGGGGTGTAGCTGGGTCTATATCTGGTTTCAGAGGCTCAGAGCTCCATGATTGCCTGGAGTGGGTCATTGCAGACAGTTACATGCTCACACGAGGAGCAAACAGATCCTTAGTGTGGTTCATGCAACTGCATGCGTAGGGGTTGTAGCCACTGTGGGCTAACCTCAGGCATTGACCACTTTGGAAGAGAGGATGTGAGGCTGTGATAATGCCAGCAGATGTGATCATACCCTCACCCATGCTGACTATAGAGATATAGCATGCCCGACTTGGTGTCACATTGGACTCTTGCCCCACCCTTGAGCACTGAAGAGAGTTCACATATCTGGATACCCACAGAAGGAGCAATCACTCCACTAAGCCACAGGAACATAGTTCAAAGATAAAAGCCATCAGAGAAGAAATCCAAATATCTCCACAAATGCCTAAAAATAAACACAGAAATAGAAGAAGCAAAAACAGGGAAGACAATATGACTTTCCGAAGGAACACAACACTTCAACATTATGTGAAGAACAGATGGATGAAATGCTTGAAAAGGTATCCGAGAATGATTGTAAGGTTACTTACTCAGAAACATAGAAGAAAAAATTGAGATAAAGAAATTCATACATGATATGGATGAAAATTTTACTGAGATAGAGATATTGAAGAGAAATCTAACTGAAATATTAGAAATGAAGAATTCAATACATCAAATAGAAAATAAAGTGAAAAGAGTAAAAAACAGACTTGTAAGGCAAAACATCACATTAACAAATTGAAGAACAAAAACAATATGATTATCTTAACAGTTGCAGAGAATGCATTTGATAAAATACAACATCCTTTCTAGATAAAAATCTTAAGTAAATTAGGTATTGAAGGATCATTCTTCAACACAATCAAGGCAATATATGACAAAGCCACAGCCAACATCTTATTGGATGGGGGAAAAGTTGGAAACATTCCCACTAAGATCTGGAACCCAACAAGTATGCTCATTTTCACTATTGTTATTCAATATAGTTGTGGAAGTTGTAGCCAGAGCCATTAGACAAGAAAACGAAATAAAAAAGATACAAATTGAATAGGAAAAGCCAAATTATCCATGTTTGCAGATGATATTATTCTATATATAGAGAAGCCAGAACACTAAACTAGAGCCTATTGAAACTCATAAGAGAGTTTGGTAAAGTTGCAGGATATAAAAATCAATACACAAAAATCAGTAGCCTTTGTATACACAAACAATGCCATGACTTAGAAAGAACTAAGATAAGTACCATTCACAATACCTACAAAAAATTAAATACTTTGGAGTAAATTTAACCAAAGATGTGAATGATCTCTACAATGAAAATTATAAAACATTAAAGAAAGAAATAAAAGACACTAAAAAATTGAAAAATCTCGCATGTTTGTGGTTTGGAAGAATTAATCTCATTAAAAGGTCTTACTACCAGAAGCAATTTACAGATTCAATGTGATCCCAACCAAAATACCAATGATATTCTTCTCAGATCTAGAAAATATGTTGCTAAAATTCATTTGGAAACAAAAGAAAATCTGAATAGCTAAAGCAATTTTAAACAACAAAAACAACAGGCATCACAATACTAGACCTCAACACATACTACAGGACAGTAATAAAGAAAACAACCTGGTACTGGCACAAAAATAGAGGTGTATACCCTTGGAACAGAATAGAAACTCCAGAAATTAATCCATGCATCTACAATCAATCTTTGACAAAGGATCTGAAATCAGTCCGTGAAGAAAGGATAGTCTCTTTAAAAATGGCTCTAGTCCCAGTTGGGGTGCTGGATTCTGTCCCGGTTGCTCCTCTTCCAGTCCAGCTCTCTGCTGTGGCCCGGGAGTGCAGTGGAGGATGGCCCAGGTCCTTGGGCCCTGCACCTGCATGGGAGACCAGGAGGAAGCACCTGGCTCCTGGCTTTGGATCAGCACAGCACGCCGGCCTCAACACGCTGGCTGTAGCGTCCACTAGGGGGGTGAATTAATGGAAAAACAAACAAACAAACAAAAACCTTTCTCTCTGTCTCTCTCTCTCACTGTCTAACTTTTCCTGTCAAAAAAAAAATGGTGCTGGAAAATTGGAACTAAACATACAGAGGTAGGAAATAAGACCCCTACCTCACGTATTATAAAAAATCAACTGAAAATGGATCAAGTACCTAAGAATACAACATGTGATAGCATCAAATTGCTAGAGGAAAACAATGGGGAAACTCTGCAAGATATTGGCATAGGCAAATACTTCTTGGAGAAGACCTCAAAAGCACAGGCAATCAAAGCCAAAATTGACAAATGGTATTACATAAAGCTAAGAAGCTTCTGCATTGCAAGGAAACACTCAATAAAGTGAAAAGGCAGCTAACAGAGTGGGAGAAAATATTTGCAAACCCTGCAACTGATAAAGGATTAATATCCAGGACCTATAAGGAGCTCAGGAATCTCAGCAACAACAAAGCAAACAATCCAGTTAAGAAATGGGCAAAGCTCATGGAGAAGCAATTTTAAAGGATGAAATACAAATGGCCAACTGACACAAGAAAAAATGCTCAGGATCACTAGCCACAGAGAAAAGCAATTAAAAACCACCTCACCCCAGTTAAAATGGCAATCATCCAAAAATAAAAAATAAATTATAGGGAGGATGTGGGGAAAAAGGTACCACAATCCACTTTTGGTGGGAATGTAAACTTGTACAACCATTATGGATGACAGTATGGAAATTCCTCAGAGATCTGAAACTAGATCTACCATACCACCCAGCCATACCACTCTTGGGAACTTACCCAAATGAAATGAAATCAGCTTATGAAATAGTGATTTGTACCCCCATGTTTATTGCAGTGCAATTCACAATAGCTAAGATATGGAATCAACCCAGATGTCCATCAACTGGTGACTGGATGAAGAAAAATGTGGTATATATACACTATGGAACACTACTCAGCAATAAAAAAGGATGAGATCTTGTCCTTGGCAACAAAATAAATGCATCTGGAAACCATTAGGTTTAGTGGAATAAGCCAATCTCAAAAAGACATATACTGTATGTTTTCTTTGGTATGTGGCAGTTAATATAGAATACAAAATAATAGAAATAAAATGGATATATTGTGATATGATTTTTGTTTTTAAACCTTGTTTATACTCCTTTGGACCTGTGGTTTCTTACTTTTCACTTATTGAGTATTATGATTAGTGGTTAATTAAGCCTGTGAATATAGATTATGTGTTTGCAAAAACTGATGAAGTGAGAAAAGAGAGAAGGGGAAATGGGGAAGAGGGAAGGGTAGGATGTGTGGTTGTCTTTTTGGAACTGTATCTATGGAATACATAATATCTATTCTCTTTATATTAATAAAAAGTAAGAAAAACAATTATAAAAAGAACAAAGTATGTCATTAAAATTAACAGAAGAAATAGTAATGAAAAATGACTGGATTGATCCATTACTTATCATTAACAACTTTAAATGTAAGTGAATTAAATTACCTAATTAAAAGATACATATTGACCGAATGTATAAAGAAATAAATTCCAACAATATGTTCCCTACAAAAAACTCACTTCACAAATAAAGACCATCACAGATTGAAAGTGAAAGTATATAACAAGATTTTCCTTGCAAATAGAAGCCAAATGCAAGTGGGAGCGGCTATACTGATATCAGACAAGATAGATTTTTAAGGCAAAAAATGTAAAAAGGAAGACAAAGTTATCACAAGATAATGATCAAGATATTAATCAAAGAAGATATGACTATGGTAAAAATACATGCACCTGGTGTCAGTGCACCTGGCTTTATAAAAAATATTAGATCTGACAAGAGAGATGACTTTAATTAGGATAGAAGTGGGAGACATCAACACCTTGCTTTCATCAGCAGAAGATCATCCACACAAAATATCAATACAGCAAGTTCACAGTTAAACTACACTATAGAGCAATTTGAGCTAACAGATATTTCAGACCATTCCATCCAACAGGTGCAGAATATACAATTTTGTATCAGTACAAGGAACATTCTTTAGAAAAGACCATTTATTAAGCTACAGAATGAGTCTCAATAAATTTGAAAGAATGAAATAATATCATGTATATTTTCTGATCACAATGGAATAGAATTAGTAATAAACAATGAAAGAAATATTAGAAATTACACAAATTTATGGAGAGGGAATAACATGCTGCTGAATAAAGAATGGTTATTGAAGAAACCCAAAAATAAATTTAAGAATTCATTGAAACTAATTAAAATTCAAACACAACATAAGCAAACATATATGATACAGTAAAATCAGTCCTAATTGGTAAATTGATAGCGATAGGTATGTACATCTACACAACCAGAAAGGTATCAAATAAACAATCTAACAATGCTTCCAAGCCTAGAAAAAAAAGCAATGCAATCCAAGTAATAGAAAGAAATAACAAAAGAGCAGACGTAAATGAAATAAAACATACAAAAATAATAGAAAATGTAAATAAAATGATTTAGTTTTTTCAAAAAGATAAGCAAAATTGTTAAATGTTTAACTAGACTAATTAAAAAAAAGGAAGGGGTGGACATTGTGATGCTGTAGGTTAAGCTGCCGATTGGTATACCTGTATTCCATATCAGAGCTCAGTTTCTGTTTCCAGTCCCAGCTTTCTGCTAATGTGTACTCTGAGAGTCAGCAGGTTATAGATGACTCAAGTACATGGATCATTGCCACCCATGGGGAGACCTGAATGGAACTCCCTGTTCCTGGCTTTGGCCTGCTCGGTCCCAGCTGTTTTGAGCATTTAAGGAGTGAACTAGTGGATGGAAGATTCTCCCTCCCTCTATTTCTCTCTCTCTCTTTCATGCTCTACTTTTAAAATACATTAAAATAAATAAATAAAAAGAGATGACACTCAAATTTACAAAATCAGACATTCAATGCAGATATTACAACTGATATCACAGAAATATAAAAGATCATTAGGGCCTTTCATGAAGAACCATAAGAAAATCAATTGTAAAATCAATAACAAGTAATGATATTAAATCAATTACAAAAAGATTCTGAACAAAGAAAAGCCAAAGACCAGTTGGTTTTACTGTCAAATTCAGCCAAACAATTAAGGAAATACTAGCTCCAATTCTTCTCAAGATATTTCAAAAAGCTGAAAGGGAAAGAACCTATCGAAACTGAAAGCATTTCCTCTAAGGTCTGTAACCAAACAGAGATGTCCACTCCTACTGCTCTTATGCAATGTAGTATTGAAAATTTTAGCCAGAACAATTACATAATAGAAAGAAATTAAAGGCTTACAAGCAGGAAAGGAGGAAGGCAACCAGCCCTGTTTGTAGATGATATGATTCTATGATTTTGTGTTTCAAAATCCTGTATTGCACAGTATCCCGTAAAATGTATGAATATATGTTAATAAAAATTTTAAAAGTAAAAATTCCATGAAATAAAATAAATATTTTATCATGTCTGATCTCATGCATCTGCTTATAAATGTTTAAAAATATTTATTTATTTGAAAGGTAAAGTTACAGAGAGAGAGAGAGAGAGAGCAAGAGAGAATCTTCCGTTCTCTGATTCACTCCCCAAATGGCCAAAAGGGTTGGGGTTATGTCAGGCCAAATCCAGGAGCCTGAAACTCCATCCTGGTTCCCCACATTTGTGCTGAGTGCCAAGGAATTGGGCCATCTATCACTGCTTTTCCAGACTCATTAGCAGGGAGCTGGATCAGAAGTGGAGCAGCCAAGGTTTGAATGGGCACTCCTATGGGATGTACAGATTGTAGCTTAACTCAGCTAAGCCACAGCACCTGCCCTTCCCTATGAATTTTTTTTTTTTTTGACAGGCAGAGTGGATAGTGAGAGAGAGAGAGAGAGAGAAAGGTCTTCCTTTTGCCGTTGGTTCACCCTCCAATGGCCGCCACGGCTGGTGCTCTGCGGCTGGCGCACTGCGCTGATCCGATGGCAGGAGCCAGGTGCTTCTCCTGGTCTCCCATGGGGTGTATGGCCCAGGGCCATCCTCCACTGCCTTCCCGGGCCACAGCAGAGAGCTGGCCTGGAAGAGGGACAACTGGGAAAGAATCCGGCGCCCCGACCAGGACTAGAACCTGGTGTGCCGGCGCCGCTAGGTGGAGGATTAGCCTATTGAGCTGCGGCGCTGGCCCCCTCCATATGAATTTTAAGATTATTGTGTCACTTTCTATAAAAAAATGGCTGAGACTTAAAAATAAATTAATATTTCAGCAGAAAAAATATTTTCATAACTTTTCTGATACTGAGGTAGAGTTTGAGGTGGGAAGAGTAGAGAGGGGGATTCTCGATGGGTTGAGGATTGTCTACTTAACCCTTTTCTACATTTTATACAGTTTAGTTCAGTGAATGCAGAGTTCAGTGAATATTACTATCTAAAGAAAATCCTTCTAAATGAGAAATAATTCATTCTTCTTACAGACTCAGTGGCTATTTTACAAAGTCTTCAATTATAGGTACTAAATTAAATCAGTAGGAACTGGTGTTGAAAATGAATCACTCAGAATTGTATCAGTCAAGAAAAATCACATTAACATTTCATTATACATGAAACATGATAAAATTCTCTATGCCTTCAGAAGATATTGATTGAAAGGCCATTTTTTCCATGAGCTCTTGATGATAGGATATTTGTAGAAAAGATCTCAAAAAAATTCCCTGTTGGGATTATAATCTTGACTTATTCCATCACTTCCCAAGAGCTTTCAATCCTTCTAACCCATAAATTTAAAGTTAAAAATTGTATAATTCAGCTTATTATAATGTCTTGCTCTGGGAGAATTAATACAATTTCTTTTTACCTCCATTTTGCATTATATTTTAATGTTAAGAAATCTTAAATCATTTTCTATTGTATATACATAAAGACTCTTTAATATACTGAATTACACACTCATTTTAAATATCAAACAGTTGTAGAATTAATCCCACACCTATTTTACATGGTAATAGGCCTCATGTTTTTAATCATTGCACTTCTTTTAATCAGTGCACAGGCTCCCTGAATAATTATATATAGCTAGATAGGAAGAATATATAGTATTTTAAATTTATTGGATGTCTAGGATACCTGTTTGACTTAGTTATTAATAAAATATTGTAGTGAAATTTACTGTCTCTGGTTAACTTAACCTGCATATTTACTCAAAAAGACTTTATGCTTTTTACAAAGAAGGCATTTAGTGATATCAAGTTGTTTTAAAGCTATCTTGCTTAATCACTAATTAGTTTATGTCAAACAAGTGCTATGATAATTCAATTAAACAACCATCTCTCAACTTGAATATATAGACATGTAAGGGAGCAGTTTTACATTAACTTGTAATATTGAACATGTGTGTAGACTACAAATTCCCACATCCATTTTCATGCTTATAGCCCAGAAAAGCAACCAACAAAGTTTTTGATTTTGTAACCCCCTTATACTCTTAAAAATTATTGAGAATTCTTAACAGTTTTTGTTTATTTGAGTTATATGTATTACATTAAGATTTAAAACTGAGTTATTAAAATGTAGATATTTATTTACTCAAGAATAACAATAGTAAATTTCTTGCATGTTAAGATAACATTTAAAAATAACATTGATTTCTTAAGCACACACACAATAAGAAGCTAGCATTATTTTACCTTCTTACAAATTTTGCTAAGGTATTGCTTAACAGAAAAAAGAAATTATCAATTCCCAACTTGACTCTCACTGGGATTAAACATGACAATAGGTCTGATCTGATTTCATCATCATTTAAAAAAATTATCAATTCCCAACTTGACTCTCACTGGGATTAAACATGACAATAGGTCTGCTCTGATTTCATCATCATTTTAAAAAAATCATCTATTATTTTTCACTTTATGTTTCTGTGTGGGAGCAAACTGTTGAAATCCTTACTTAAGGTATACTAAGCTGATCTTCTGTATATTAAGATAATCGAAAATGAATCTTGATGTGAATGGAAGGGGAGAGGGAGTGGGAAAGGGGAGGGTTGCGGGTGGGAGGGACGGTATTGGGGGGAAGCCATTGTAACCCGTGAGTCGTACTTTGGAAATTTATATTCATTAAATAAAAGATAAAAAAAAAAAAGAGTGAACAAAAAAAAAAAAAACCAAAAACTAAATATGATAAAAACTCAAAAAAAAAAAAAGAAAATAACTGAATTATATCTCATACAGGCTGTTGCACATAAAGAAAATCTAGCATCACACAGATGAACAGTTGGAAAAGCAAGTATTACTTAATATCTGTTTCAGATAATTGTGGATGTTCTTTTTTGATAATACATGAAAAATCAACATGCATTAATTTCTTAAAGGTTGGTTACAACTTGAAATTTGAAATCGTATCAGTTAACATTTTATACTCTTTTGCATCTAAAAGAATTGTCCTATTTTGTACTCTAAGGAACACTTAAGCTCATGCATGATTTTGTAATACCATGAATTAGTTATTTGGAAAATATTGGTTCCCTGAATTATTCAGATACTCCAAATACTATCTACATTTATTATGCAATTAAAGCATTACCATGTTAACATTATTACAGATTTAATCAGAAAAGTCGTTAGATTTGAGGAAGCTGTTGAGTTCATGATGGTAGAGATAAGTTCTCTAAAATTCTACATTTCACTTGAAATTTCAATTTTATATGGGTAACAAATAGTATCAATTTGCCTCAATATCACAATACAATTGGTTCAAATATTGGTTTCTGAATTAATCATTCTTTCAAGTAAACATCTGTGTTAAGATCTCAAGGTTTAGTTGTCGGCCACCATGTCATTTTACAGGCAGTAGAAAGGCTTCATGCTTCCTCCCCACTTTGTACTAGGGTATTAAAAAGATATTTTGTCAATAGTTGAGATTTTATATAATTAATTTTTACTTTTTTCGAATCAAGATAAACTGGTATTAAAGAAAACTACATGTGTATGGTGGTAAAGAATATGGTGACAACTGTTCCCCTTGCTGCCCTTGTCTTGATGAGGCACCAGCAGTATTTCCCCAGAAGTGCTCTTGTGTCATCAGGAAAAACATCAGCACCCTGAAAACAGCAGATGGTATCTGCCTTATGAAAATAGTTTGACCTCGTGAACTCTTTGGGGACCCCAGACTTGTGTGAATGTCCTAGCAAGACTTTGTACACCTATAAAAGGAGAGAGGTTCATTGATGGTAATTAAAATCTTATGAAATAACCAAGAAAAGGGAAAGATGTTCAAAATAGTTGTGAACAGAACGAGAAAGAGAGGAGAGGAGAGGAGAGGGGAGGAGAGGAGAGGAGAGGAGGGGGAGGAGAGGAGAGGAGAGGAGAGGAGAGGAGAGGGGAGGAGGGGGAGGAGAGGAGAGGAGAGGAGAGGAGAGGAGAGGAGGGGGGAGGAGGGGGAGGAGAGGAGAGGAGAGGAGAGGGAAGGAGAGGAGAGGGGAGGAGAGGAGAGGAGAGGAGAGGAGGGGGGAGGAGGGGGGAGGAGAGGAGAGGAGAGGAGAGGGAAGGAGAGGAGAGGGGAGGAGAGGAGAGGAGAGGAGAGGAGGGGGGAGGAGAGGAGAGGAGAGGAGAGGGGAGGAGGGGGGAGGAGGGGGGAGGAGGGGGAGGAGAGGAGAGGAGAGGAGAGGAGAGGAGAGGAGAGGAGGGGGAGGAGGGGGGAGGAGTAGGCAGAGGAGAGGAGAGAGAGGAGAGGAGGGGGGAGGGGAGGGGAGGGGAGGAGAGGGGAGGAGAGGAGAGGAGAGGAGAGGAGAGGAGGGGGAGGAGGGGGGAGGAGTAGGCAGAGGAGAGGAGAGAGAGGAGAGGAGGGGGGAGGGGAGGGGAGGGGAGGAGAGGGGAGGAGTAGGAAGAGGAGAGGAGAGCAGGGGATGAGAAGGGAGAGGAGGGGAAGGGAAGAGAAAGGAGGGGAGAGGAGGGGAGTGAGGGGAAGGGAGGAGAGGGGAACAGAGGAGAGAGAGAGAGAGAGAGAGAGAGAGAATGTGGTACAGTGTTAACAATTCAGCAAAATGGATGTAGAAATTTGGGAGTTACTTTAAACAGTTCTTGAACATTTTCTATAAGTTTGAACTATTGTAGAATAAAAAATTGCAAATAAATAAATTATGAGGCATTTATTATGTCCTATGATATGGTATGTGCTATATAATAACAGGAAAAAAAGACATGTTGCAATTGGCATATCCACATCATTTGCATGATCTCTGCATTAGTGAACAGGGAAAGAAATATCAAGAGCAGCAAGATCCAACTACTCACAGGATTCATAAATTTGGGGTGGCATGGTGTGCCTGCAATGCCTGAGTCCCATACAACCATGGGTTCGAGTCCTGGCCACTCTATTTCCAATCCGGACCCTGCTAATATGCCTGGGAAAGCAGAAGATGGCCCAAGTCCTTGAGCCTCTGCACCTGCATGAGAAACCTGGATGGAGCGCCTGGCTCCTGGCTCCTAGCTCCTGGCTTTGGTCTGGCCCAACCCTGGCCATTGTGGCCATTTGGGGAGTGAACCAGTAGATGGGACAATCTCTCTCTCTCTCTCTCTCTCTCTCTCTCTCTCTGTAACTTTGCTTTTCAAATAAATAAAAAGAAATCTCTAAAAAATTCATAAAGTTTAACTTCAATGGAAAAATGTTCAGAAATAGGCATTTTAGAGATTAAGAATGTACTTCAAGGGAGTGGGTATATAGCCTAATGCTTAAGATGTTCACACCCTACAATCAGCTCTGGCTCCTGATTCCAGCTATCGTCTAATACAAACCCAAGTTACTTGATTCTTGCTGTCCATGTGCGAGACCTGGATTGTGTTCCTGGCTGCCAGCATTGGTCTTGGCCCATCCCCAGTCATTGCAGGTATTTGGAGAGCAAATCAGTGGATGGGTGCTCTCTGTCTCTCAAATAAATAAATAACTTTTATATGAACAGGATGCACTCAGTTAACATAGCCTAGCTGCACAAAAGAGATCAGCCTAACAAGGACTGTCAAAGATGTTACTGTGAGTCAACAGATAACATGAAATAATACTGAAGGAAAAACAAAATGAACAGCAAGCAGGAATTTCATAGAGCCACGAGTACACAAGGTGCTGGGAACAGATGAGTTAAATGAGACGGAGAAAACATTTTGTGATGGTATGAACATAATTTATATGCAGCTATAACTTATATCTATACTTAGATTTAAATTTACTGTTTAATGAATCGTACATAAGTTGTTTCAGTTATTTTCAACTTGAAACTTTCTGAGGCATTTATTATGTCCTATGCTAAAATAATCCCATGAAATATTGCTACAAAATATGTGACCCACATGAACTCAACCCACATTTGTATTCAACACTCTAGTTCTCAGCTAGGGCAGATGAAGTAAACAATGTCCACGACAGAATGTTGCCTGAACATGGACTGTTTATTTTATCATGTATTTACTAGATATATTTATGTTGACTGTTTACCCAATACATGGAGTCAAAGGGGGGATAGTGTTTTGTAACATATGCTCTCTCCTGCATGGATCTGGGGTGGGTACCTGACACACGAGTATATATCTGGATAATCTTCAGATGTCTGTGGATTCCCCGGTAAGCTGGTGTGGTCAGGTATTTAAACATCCCTTCCTTTTCACCAATATGAACTGACTTGGGAAGATGTCAGAATTGTAACCGCGTGGTGAAATCAGAGATGCTATATATAAGGTAAAGCACATCATGGCTTATGATGAAATCAAAGGTATAAGAGAATGGAAACTATTAGACAAAAAGATGTTCAAGGTATTGATAAAGAGAAGAATGGATCAGAAGTGTTCCCAAAAGCCATCATGAAATGGAAAAAAAAAAAAAACCCATGGGGTCCTTGAAAGTGACATAACAAATTCTCCAGAGCTATTCATGTTCTTGATGATTTGTAAGCCTGATCCAGATCGGACACCTTTACTGAGTGGGTTTCTGTTCACACAACCAAATAAGCCTAAACATTTCACTAATCATTGGATTATTTTGTGGTTTTAATATGTATATATATATATTAACAACAAAATGATACCTGCATTCATAAATTAATACTGTTTTTGTCTATGATTTTCTTACTGGCCTAAAATAGCAAAAATCTAGAGAAAGCAACTTCTAAAATAGAAATATTGAGTGAAGTGATGATTAGGAGAGATGTGGACTTCTTACTTTAAAAAGAGACACTAAAGGAAGTGGCTGTTTATCTAGTTTCTGGGAAAATAACTAAATCCTGGGCTTTGTTTGTTCAGCTGAATGATTAGAGCAGAGCTGCTTGCTACTGCAACTGGACCAGGGATGGTCTTCTTAGTAGACTAGTAGTTGCTTAGCTTGAACTTCTTGATATTTAAGACTGGAGGAAATTTTCCTTTTTTTTTATACACAAATTTCAACACGATTTCATGTTAAAATGCTAGTAGTAATAGTAGTGGCTGCAGTGTTTTGCCTCTAGGCAATTTGAAAGTAACTGCACCCTAAAATGCATTCTGAAAACAGAATTAATTTATACTGTGTCATTCTTAATACTTCCCTTATTTTTTCTTTAACTCTGTCATCACTGACTGTATAACAGCGAATGCTTATGTGCCAGACGTATTACATGCCTTTACTGATTCAATCCTTCAAAATAGTATTAGATATGATTTGAGTGCTTAGTATGTTCCAATCATTTTAGTAAGTACTCTGATAACTTTATTTCATTAAATTTTGCAATATCTTTGTGAAAAAGGTATAGTTAATCACATTTCACAGATGAGGAAACTGATGCTTCATAAGCATCAACATCAAAATTTCAAATTCTGGGAGCAGATGTTCAACCTGGCAGTTACGATGTCTGCATCCCACATGGGAGTACTTGGGTTCGATTCCTGGCTCTAGATCCTGACTCTAGCTTCCCGGCAATGCAGACCCTAGGGTAAGTGGTGATGGCTCGAGTAGCTGGGTTTCTGCCACCTACATGGAAGACCTAGATTGTGTTTCAGCATCATCAGCCCAAGACATTGTCAGCATCTGGGGAGTAAAGCAGGAGATGGGATCTCTCTCTCTCTCTGTCTCTGTCTCTCCCTCTTCCTCTACCTTCCCCCTCCCTCCCTCCCTTTTTATTTCTATCTCTGCCTATGTCTCTCTGTCTCTATGCCTTCCAAATAAATAAAAAAGAAAAAAAAAAAGAATTCCAGATAGTATGTTTCCATCATGTAGACATATTTCTTCTCTGACTTCTTCATTTTTATATTTTCATCTGGAATTGTTTTTCCTCAACCTTAAAAGCTTCCATTAATATTTCCTGTAGTTCAAGAGTAGTTCAAATTCTTATAGTTCAAATTCTTTCAGCTTTTTTTTTTGGTTGTCCTAGATAACTTTTTTGGCTTTAATTTTTGCAAAATATGTTGCTGTCTATAGGATTCCAAGCTTGACTGCTCGTTTCTTGCTCTTTGAGAATTGTCAGGGTGCTTTTCCATTGCCTTCCCACTCGTGTTTGAAAGGCCTGTGATCATCGTTGTCTTCATTCCCCTTAGGTAGGGTGACTAATGGTTTTTTTTTTCTCTTTATTGTTTGTTTATGAAGTGCTTCAGTGTGGTTTTTTAAAAGGTATCCTGCTCAGGATTTGTTAAAATTTTGAATCTATGGCTATCTTGTTTTTACGTAATTTTTCAGAAAATTATCCATTTTTCTTCAAAAACGTCTTTTGTAGATTTTTTACCCTATCTCCTCTGGGGCTCCAGCGATTTTGTGCAACTGTTCACCAGGTTCTGTTAGCTTTTTATGTTTCTTTTTCTCTCTTTTCTGGTACTCTGCCCCACATGTCCAATTGCCCTGGTCTCCCAGTCTCTTCAACTCCAAGAGGCAATGAGGGTCGACCTGTCTTCCCTCCCCCTGTACTTCAGTCTGAAAAGCACCTGAAGGCAGAAATCTGGGGCCCAGCCCATTTATTTCCTTTCATTTAAAATACATTCAACAACCCTTGTCCAATACCTATTTAATCTCTTTTACCTAGTTCTATCTTTACTTATGGCAGGATAGAAAACTCATTGCTAGTTATTCCAATATGGTCAAAAGTTTCTTTTTGAAACACTCTGTAGACCATCTGTTTACAAATCAATTTAGTGAGGAAAATGAAATGAATATTTAATGTACATGCACATTGTGTGAATGAAGATAATGAAAACAAAAATGAACTATAATGAACTTTTTATTGTTAATAAATAATAGAGATTGAGGTAAAAATAAACTTTTAGCAGAATTTATCAGGAGTCAGAAATGTTTAGGCATTACTCTATTTTTCCTTGGGCTTTAAATCATTCAGTTTTCAAGAAAGGAGAAAAGTCATCTAAATTCTTTTATGTACTAACGAACTTGGCATTCCTGCCCATGGGAATCTGTTGATGGCTGGGTTTAACAGTGTGAGAAAAAATGTCCTTCTTTGGGCATTCTATTAGAAGGGGAAAAAGTCAGTTTGGCCTTGTTTTGTTTTTCACATAGAATGAAGGTTAAGGATTTTGTTTATTTACTCAGGTTTTATTTTAATGCTCTTTGCCACTGGCTAGGGCTAGGCGAGTAGGGTAGTATGAGAGTTAAGCTACCATATCTTAAAAACACATAACTAAAAATGATTGAACCTATTTAAAGAATTTCAAACTTAAAAATATCTGACTGCTATAAACTTTACTTTGTCCACAAGTCCCTGGATTTTTTTCTTTCTCCTAAAGAAAGACTGCTTTTATCAGATAATGTCTCTCAAGTTACCTCCTAGAAGGGGAAGGAGAACACATTTTCTTTTACTCTTTCTCCTTTACTATAATCCATCTACTTAAGGGAAGCTAAGCAATTTCTTATCCTTCCCACATGAAGATGCTGTTGCATCTGCGCTGGTTTGTGCTTACCTGCCATAGATTCCTGGTGGTCCTAGGTCCAGTGTCTTATCTTTGGGAACCTTGGGACACCTCTTGACCTTGACAGA
Organism: Oryctolagus cuniculus; assembly: GCF_964237555.1. Taxonomy (NCBI): domain Eukaryota; kingdom Metazoa; phylum Chordata; class Mammalia; order Lagomorpha; family Leporidae; genus Oryctolagus; species Oryctolagus cuniculus. Next base: position 79,451,483 of record NC_091439.1, on the reverse strand, counting down.
AAGTCTTACAGGCCATCTTACAACTCCACCTACCACAATGGGCAGCAGGAGTTCACTTTCCAAAACATTTTATTAGTTTATTTATGTATGTGTGTATGTCCATATATATGTAAGAGGTTCGGTAAAATACACCTGGGTGCTAGCAACTGTTACCTTTGGGAAGATAAAAAAGGAAATGCTTTTTGTCACATTTTTTTTGTCCATAGCTTCCAATATTTCTATGTATATGCATATTAAAGTTATGAGTTATTTCAAAAGTACTTAAGTAATGACATTAAAATAATAACCCGACCTGATAAAAGCACATACAACAAAATGTTGAGAGTGTTTCCTAAGTTATTGGAGTTATTGGCTTTCTTACCAGTTGCATTAACTTCACTTACTATTTATTTGAACTGGCAGTATTCAGTACACAGGAAAATGTACAGCATTTTAATGCTTTGTTTGAGATACCAAAACTGGAAAGGCAAGGAAACTGACAGAAGCACTCATTATGGAGCGCATAGGGCGAATGCTTCCTCCCTGCATGAATTACTCATACAAAGACCCAAGGATTCATGACATTGCTCCTGACAGCATGGAAATTCTTTTAATGGGGGTATGACCTAAAGCAAACCTTTGATAACTGGTCACGATGATGGGCTGTTTATTTATTTCTTCTCCTTCATTTCCAGCAGGGGAGATGATTAATGTACCTACCTTTCCTGTTATGGCCTCTGTGTACAAGGTGCTGTCCTTGAAGGACGTTCAACATCTTAAAGTGCTGATCTATCTAATTTCTTCCTTTCAGGCTGTCTGAAGGTGGATACCAATAAGAAACCATGAGGATTGCCCTCCAGCCTGTGCAGGAGGAAGAAGATCGAAATGAGAGCTTAGAGAGCTTCATTGCTAAAATTTCAGGTGGGTCATTTCTAGGTGACACAGAAAGCCTTTACATATGTGGAGAATGGTTGTAGCCACATTCAGGTAAAATAGCATCCTGTTATGGTTGACACCTGCATGGTGGGTGGAGGCCTTTCACAAATGGAGCAGGTTAACACAAATGGCAACTTATTTTTTTTTGTTTTGTTTTGTTATTATTTTTTAAAAATTTTTAAATTGTGAGTAAATTCACATAAAATAAAATTTACTGTTTTAACCATTCTTAATTGTACCCTTCAGTAGTGTTAAATATATTTACATTGTTGTGCAATTTCCTGAGCCCTTTCTTCTTGCAAAACTGAAATTCTATTAAATAACTTCTAATCTTGCATTCCTCCCAGTCCCTGGAAACCACATTTTACACTCTGTGAGTCTGATTATTCTAGTACCTCATGTAAATGGATTTGCACATTATTTGTCTTCTTGTGACTGACTTATTTCTGTTAGTATAATGTCTTCAAGGTTCATCTATGTTGTAGTATGAATTAGAATTTCCTTTTTTTAAGACTGAATAGTATTTCATTGTAGACCCATTTATTTGTCCATCTATCCACTGATATGCAGTTGGGCTGCTTCCATCTTTTGGCTGCTGTGAATAATACTGCTATGAGCACGGATATGGAAATATCTGCTCAAATCCCTGCTTTCAGTTCTTTTGAATATGCACCCAGAAGTACAATTAATAAATTGTATTAATTTAATTTTTAATTTTTCAAGGAGCTACTATCTGTGCCATTTTACATGTCTCCAATATGTTTCACTATTATTTTTGCAGCAATATTTTATTATACTATACATTTGTCCTATCTTAGGTTACTGTTAGACTATAACTAAGTGTTAAGTAATTTAAGGGCAAAGATAAATTTTTAAAAAATTTAAGATATTTTGTAAAACTTTACATCCCTATAGCAGAGTTTTGAGGGCATAGTATGCACTTAATGCTTATTGATAAATCAAGTCCAAGGCCAATAATCCTGTACATACTGAGTTGATAACATTCCATATTTGTGAGTTAATTGTCAGAAATTTAGGAGCGGGAGTTTTTCAGGAATGTCAGGAATTATAGACCATTGTGCAATTCATTAGGCCAGTTACCCAAAACTACCACTTTGAGGGTTAATCCTTTGTTTGATTGAAGGATCTGGCAGGTATTAGCATCTGTCCATAGGCAGTGAGATTGATAGTGATATGTATGGAGACACCTCACGTTATGGGAATAAAAGAGAAAGAAATGACATTTTGAAACATCAATTAACTTAGGAAAATTCGAGCCATTTTTGAATTCTTAGGCTCCACTTTCAGAAATTTCCACTCAGTATGCCATATCTGAGGTTCAAAAATCTGTATTTTAATAACATTAGAGAAAAGTAATTAGAGATGTGTGATTTCCAGTGAAGTCACATGCTGTCAGGAAATAAACCAACTCTTGATTGCCTCGCTCATATGGAGAAAATTATGATATCTTGAATCAACTATAAACTGTTATCACCAGTGCTGGACTACTTACAGCATCACTTGCAGGACTTGCTACCTTGGGATACCTGGGTCCAAATTCCCAATTCTCAGTGTGTCTTCAGTTATTCTCTACCTCCACAGGTAGGCAATTTTGGAGAAACTTCGCCTTTCCTAGTTCTAGGGTTGTAATTAAATCCAACATATCATTAAGGGCTTTAAATGAAAGAACTCAGCAGAAGCCCAACAATTCAACTAATTGCCAACCAAGCACTCTAACTTTGAATTTTAGGTAAAACTAACTCCAACTCAATACCACAGTCTATACAAGTCCTGGTTAGAACCAGTTCTGCAGTGCAATTCTTCCTGGTGCTCTGGCTCTGAGCTCCTTACCTAGGTACCCTCTAGGTTTAGCTCTGCCACAGCAAGACCAAAGCCTTCTTCCATAAAATTTTCAAGAAGAAGCCCACTCATAAACTTTTGGGGTTAATTCCTTTACTGAAGATCTGTGGGATTAAGGGAGACACCCTATTGCTGTATGACAGTTGTCCACCACTTACTAATTTTTCCACATTATTATTATTATTATTATTATTTTTGTATTTCAAAAAGTCCATGCTCCCAACATGTGGTCTTCCTGGCCATTCAGCATTCTAGGAGTTCTGACATTCTTCACACAATTATTGTCATCTGCAGATCACCACCTCCATCAGAATTTCAAAACATTTAAATTTTCTGTTTTATTACCAACAAATCTCTGGGGGGATATGATGTGCTATTTGTCTCGGGCCTGAGTCCAAACTATAGAATAATTACCAAACTACATTAAGATTCTACGGATTTCATACAATAGTTATGCCCCATCAGACTCTCATAGTTTACTACAAACTTCATATTTGGTCCAAGTGAAGGGGCGTCTCCACATGGTCCAGGCCACCACACATGGAATTCTGTGACTCCATTAGCCTGGAGTAGGCAGCCCTGCAGTAGGGAACAGATGATTGAGTAACTTCCTATTTTTTTAAAATATTTATTTATTATTCAAAAGTCAGAGTTACACAGAGAGAAGAGAGGCAGAGAGAGAGAGAGAGGTCTTCCATCCGCTGGTTCATGCCCAATTTGGCCACAATAGCTGGAGCTGCGCTGATCCAAAGCCAGGAGCCAGGAGCTTCTTCTGGTTCTCCCCCATTGGTGCAGGGGCCCAAGGACTTGGGCCATCTTCTACTGCTTTCCCAGGCCATAGCAGAGAGCTGGATCGGAAGAGGAGCAGCCGGGACTAGAACTGGCACTCATATGGAATGCCCGAGCTTCAGGTCAGGGTATTAACCTGCCAGGCCACAGCGCCGGCCCTTGAGTAACTTCCTGATTTGCTTTTCCTTGCACCCATGTCCAATATTCAGATTGTAGGATTACACTAAGAAATGAACAAAGAGAGTGCTTTCCCCAACAGTGAATATGAACTGAACTTGACCCAGCCAAATTATCATTTGATCTCTAAGGCAAAGGGAAAAGATGATGGGAGGAGAATGGACTGGAAAGAGACCCTGCCATTAACCAAAGTCCCTCAAATATCCAGAACAGAGTCATCTCCTAATATTTAATATAAACAGAAATGACATTATTCTAACTAAAAATTTACTGTCTCTTTTCTGTGAAACCCACCATCTTAAGAATGAATTTGTGGAGAATAGGATTTATAATTGAAATTCAAACTATTTCTATTTTGTGGAGCCAAATTGGTCACCGTGGGTCATTTATTAAGTCACTACATTTTCTTTCTTTCTTTTTTTTTTTTAGAGTTTTCTCTTTATTTATTGATGAATGTGTTTAATGCTCATTACCATTAAACAGAACAGTGAAACTATAATGATTATGGAATAGAAAGTGTCTATAGGTTAATTTGAATTGTATACAACTTGCATTGGGATAGACAGTATACAAACAACCATTTAATGACAATCACCAAATTTCTTAACTTCAAGAATCAATGAACTTGTCCAAGTGTTTATTGTATCCACTTAAAAGAGAACATTGAATATCAAGGAAAAACACAACAAATTGATTTTCCTATATTTTTTTCTATATATACAGAAGATCAGGTTAGTATACATTAAGTAAAGATTTCAAGTTTGCACCCCCATAGAAACACAAAGTGAAATATACTGTTTGAGTACTCGTTATAGCATTAAATCTCAATGTACAGCACATTAAGGACAGAGATCCTACATGAGGAGTAAGTGCACAGTGACTCCTGTTGTTGACTTTACAAATTGACACTCCTGTTTATGGCATCAGTAATCTCCCTATGCTTCAGTCATGAGTTTCCAAGGCTATGGAAGCCTTTTGAGTTCACTGGCTCTTATCTTATTTAGACAAGGTCATAGTCAAAGTGGAGGTTCTCTCCTCCCTTCAGAGAAAGGTACCTCCTTCTTTGAAGACCTGTTCTTTCCACTGGGATCTCACTCACAGAGATCTTTCATTTAGGTGTTTTTTTTTTTTTTTTTTTTGCCAGAGTGTCTTGGCTTTCCATGCCTGAAATACTCTCATGGGCCTTTCAGCCAGATCCGCATGCCTTTAGGGCTGATTCTGAGGCCAGAAGTCACTACATTTTCTTAAGAAACTATTGTGCTTAGCAAAATAGCAATTTTATTGAGTGCCTGTCATACACTGGCTGTGTTAAGCATTGGATATATAATTGTTGAAGAAGACAGACATTGTACCTAGCAGTCTCATATGTAAATTTCTAAGGAAATAACAAAATAATTCAAAATTGTGAATAAGAAATAGAAGAAGACAATTTAAAAAAAAGGAAATTGAGATAGGAAGAAAATGGGATATATATACTTTATAGCCAGAATACAGAGGACTTCCTAAGAAGGCATTGAAACTGAGACGCAAAGATTGGGAAGAGACATGCCATGCAGTGAAATGTGGGGTGGCAATGGCCCTGAAATCATGAAACAGAGAGGCCAAGGAACTGGCTGAAGCAGAATAAAGCAGAATAAATGGGCCACCGTGGCCAGAGATGAGTGTGGCCAGATGGGCAGAATTTGGAATATAAGGGCCTTGGGAGGCTATGGGGAGGAGTACTGGGCTGTGTAGAGGGTGAGCAGGAGAGGGACAGGGGTGGAAGTTGGAAAGCCAGTAAGGAGCTCTCTAGCTGCTGTGCTTAGTTCATCTAGTACAAAGTCTTAATGTTGAATTTTTCACAATCAGCTGCAATTTATTCTTTCTTGATGTCATTCCTACTTGACTACACTTTTACAGGTCAAGGACTGTGTGTTAGAATTGACTTAGCAGCTTATAGGGAGATATTTAGTAAATCTGTTGACTATATGGCTGTCTTGCATGCTCACCTAGCATGAGATGTAATTGTTCTGATTCCCTAATACCTAGAGAGTTTCATGCACAGGGTACCTGTGCAGGACTAATTTAGGGGTTCTGCAGAAGGACCATATAGGAAAGAATATTTCATCTGATATATTCTTTTATTTGAGCATAAAATGTTACCTGAATAGAGTTGGTGGCATTTTTCTATGAATTATTCATTTCGGCACATATCCTGTAAAACATGCAATGTTTCTAACCTTTTGGGACCATGGAGCTCCCCCAACTTGTATTGAAAGTGAAATCTCTGTGGTAGCTCTTTGCCAATCTATCCCCTCAGCTCTTTTTCAGTTCTTGGCTCATGTGAATAAGGAGGCCAAAATGCTCTTCTGGGAAAGCACAGCATGGATATATATTTTTTACTATCGCAGCAGAATTGTTTTGAATACACTTCGGCCATGAGGTTAAAGCTCTCCACAAGGAATACTCAGCAATAATTCTACTGCCCTCTAGCCGAGCACTGAAATCCCTTTGGAATGCAGGCATTACACTTCAAGAATGGCTCTGAAATGACTTGACTCTCTTCCCGTCCTTTCTGTTCCTATTGAAATTCTTCCAGAATGCTAACAGCAACCTTCAGCCAGATGCCAGGATAACTTTTATGTTCTAGAAAAGGTTTCTGTAACAATTTATAATACAACACAACACAAGCTCTCTTTGCAGAAAAGCTGTCTGATAGGCACAGCTGGTCAGAATTGTCCCCGTAGATGGCCTGTGGCTGGTTGTTTCAGTTTCACTGAGAAGTTGAGAAATTATTTAAAGGGACTATGAGAGGGCTTGCGTGTATGAAGATGAAAGGATTGGATTTGCTTCTTAGGTTCTGCTCCCACTACTCCCACTGCTGCTATTCCTTTTCTCCCCCAGTTACTATTTTCAGAGATTTAACAGAGATGTGGCTCTCACACTTACACTGAGTCAAAGCCAGTGGACTCGTCAGAAGCAAAGTATATTCTTGTAAACTGGCCTCAAACTTGAACAGCACATGAAAATCAAATTATTTTCAAAATTAAAAATCATGGGACTTTGTATGTCTTCTCTACTCATCGATTCATTCATTTATCCTAATGCTATGTCACGGGCTAGAGACACATTCAGTGGACAAGAGAGACATGGAGTTTACAATATAGCAGGGGTTCTATTGTTGTATAGATGCTACCTGATTAATAATGGTGTTATATCCCAATAAAGCTATTTTAAGTTGAAAATCATTCAATATATCCACCCACAGAAAATCGTAGATTAGCTAGCCCACCTTAAACATAGTCGGAACACTTACATTAGTCTGCAAATGGATAAAGCCAGCTAACACAAAGCCAATTTTATCATAAAATGTTGACTATCTTATATATGCACACAGATAGGTATTTTGTAAACATGAGGAAACACAAAACACAATATCCAAAAATTCTGGCAACACAGTGCATGGTAGAGTATCAGTTGTTTCCTTTGTGATCACAGGACTGAGTGGGAACTACGCTGGCTGCTGCTGCCCAGCACTGAGAGAGAAGATCAGACAGTGATTTCAGTCAGAGAAATTTGCATTTTGTTATTTTGCTCACAAAGAATTTTAAAACATCAGTTGCCAATTATGGACTTAATACTAAGGATGTTCACAAGATAAAATACTAGCAGAACCACACCAAACAGCGTTGTCATCAGTAGTTTCATTTTGTTTTCTAATAAAACCCTCAAAATGTAAACAAATCAGGACTGGATATGGCTGTCATACTGGCCCTACCACGCATACCTACATTTGCTGATGACTCATAATTCAGGATGTGTTCAATGAAATTCAAGTAATTATATTTCCAGCCAAAACGTGTTTTAAAGTAGTACGTGGTTATTGTTACATTAAAAATACAGTATACCCTGTAATCTGCAGTTTTGATTTCCACAGTTCATTAACGTTTGAAAATATTAGATGGAACATTGCAGAAATTCACAAACTTTAAATAACTTATGCTATTAGTTTTAGTTGTTTATTAATATTCCACTATTAAGTTAAACTTTATCATGAGTATATATGTATAAGAAAAAGCAGCGTGTATACATAGGGCTTAGTGTCCAAGTTTCATGCATTCATGGAATATCTTGGAATGTATCTCCCAGATAAAGGAAGACTACTCTATTCAAGAAGGTGCTCTTCCTACCTATTTACATAGAAGCACCCAAAGTTTAAATGACTGGCTCTTACATCCATGGGTTGGTATGGTATACTACAAGCACAAGATAAACAAGAGTTGACATATTACTTTTTGAAAGATGAATTTTACTTTATTTGAAAGGCAGAGAGGGAGAGGGAGAGACAGAGAGGAGGAAATAGTCCATGCCCTGGGTTACTCCCCAAGTGGAAGCAACAGCTATGCTTATGCCAGTCTGAAACCATGAACCCAAAACTCCATTGGAGTTTCTTATGTGGGTGATAGGGGCCCAAACACTTGGGCCATCTTCCACTGATTTCCCAGGTGCATTGACAGGGAGCTGGATCAAAAGTGATGTATCCTGGACTCCAGTATGGGACCCCAGTATCATAAGTGGCAGCTTGTCCAGCTGATCCACAATGCTGGCCCCAAGTTGAGTAATTAATTAAAGAGTAGGGTATTCATAAAACTTTCAAAACAATGTATTAAAGAAGTAATCATAATATTACACATATATTTTAACTATAAAATAAAAGTAAAATTTTACAATCCAAACCGTATGTACAGACAAAACAATAAAAAGTTACCTTCTCTTGCTCACACACACACAAAAAGACCAAAATCAAAATGTAATAATTTAAGTTTTTCAAGCATCTTTATGAGTTCTATTTTCCTGCATCTTGACAGTACTATTTTTTCAGTGCAGTGCTAAGTGCTGCCTTTTGCTAACTTTAGTTTGCATTCATCTGACTAGTGTGAAGATTGCTTTAATGCTGTATCAGTTGCCCATTTGAACTGATCCATCTCTGATTTGTCTCATTATGCCCTGTGCCTATTTTTCTACTGGGTTTTAATTTTCTTCTTACTTATGTGCTGGAGTCCTTGTTTATTAATGAGTATTATACCTGTGCTTGTTTTCTGCTTTGTGTATCTGCCTCCACCCCCAAACTGATCATTTGTTCATTGACTTTGTTCAAAGTTTCTTTTGCCACACAAATGTGTTACATTTTTCTGTCATCAAATATATGCATGTTTTCTTTTATAGCTTCTGGATTTCCAGGCTCAATTAAAGATCTTCCCTGGCTCTACATGGTATGTGTAATGTCTTAAATATTTCTTATAAGAATTTCATTTCTTACAGTTATTTGATTTTTCTGTCTGATCATCTTAAGTTAGAATAACAAAGAATTTTTAAATCTTTTATTTTGATGTGCATTTTCTTAGTTAATCAGCACATAGTTAAAATCCACAATGAATCAGCCTCCTAAGACTATCCAACTCTGGTTTGTTCTCTTTACACAGAGTTCAGTCAATCAGCATAAAATGTTACGGAAGAATGTAGTTTTATATTTTGCGATACAAGGTGTATTCACAATGCTGATCTTAACTAGGAGCTTTACAAAAGTGGTAGTCTCTTGAGGAATCCATTATGCAGTCTATCAAAATATAATAATCTAAAAGGAATTGTTAATGTGTCAAATAAAAGAAGCCTGATTAAATTCTATGGATAATGACTAGGAATTTCTAAAAGTGTAATTTTATTTTATTATTATTATCATTATTTTTAATCAGTGACAGGAGACAACATTGTTCCACAAATGGGGAAACTGGAAAATGTAAAAGGAAGGTTTTGATCAACATTTAGACCTCTTTCACCTTTGAAATGCAATTGTCTTATTAATGGTAAAAAGCAATATGCTTGAAATAGTTTATATCACTTATCCTTCCTCTGTACCAAAAAAATAGTCACAGATGATGGCTGAATTAATAAGAAGGGGACGTATATTTATGGCAACTAAGATGAATTAGACAATCTTAATTTTAAATATTTTGACCACTTGTTAAGCCATGTAATAAAATAAAAGTTACAGTTTTGGAAATGTGGTTGTTGGAGCAATAATACAGAAATCACTGGATCAAGACCCTTGGGTTCGGGAGGCAGTCTTTAGTCTTATTTGCTAAATATTTGGAAATAGTTGTGTAATTTGATCACAAAGCATTGCTTTGTGGTCAGTCAGAGCTAGATTCAGAATTTACCTGCTTGACCTTAGAAAAGTACATTTTTTAAAAGTACCTGAACAATTATTCTCTTAACCAAAAATTTCATGATCTCATGAGATTTAAGGATAAAATGAAATAATAAAGATAAACTATCTGGCCTGGAGCCTGGCATATAGTAAATATTTAATACCTAAAGGTTCTGTGTTTTAGTTTTTTTTCCAAACTGTAGCTACAATAGCTGCTGTGCATTGCTATGGCATGATGTTTGGAAACATGAGATATGAGTCGAGAAAATTTGGATCAAAGCCCCAGCTGTGCCACTACACAGCTCTGCGATTGGAGCCAGTTTTGTCTGGAAAAGCTGAAGACCAGCTTTGGCCTTGGAGTTCATCTTTAGTCTGCTATCTTGTTTCAGTTTTGACCTTAGATTTTGAAAAATTAGTGATTTGTCAATTTCAATGCCCCTTCTCTTATCCTTGAATTTTTACTGGATCAAATAGGTCGCCATTTTATCCAGCTAATGCAACAGTCTTATGAACCTAAGAACATGTGTCTTTCAGATGCATTTAAGTTTATGTGACAGTTTGGATTATTATTCAGGAAATTGTTATTTCTCTTCCTTTTCATGTACATGGATTACACTTCTTCTCTATTGATGTTGGGGTGGGCCATGAAAAGTGCTTTGGACCATAGGACATAGTTGTTTTTGATAGAAACAAATGCTTGGAATGTACTTGTGTAATTGGGCCTCCTGTGGTCCAACTCTGCCTGTGAGCAGCTCTTGCTCCATCAGTCTGGCATCCAGAATGTCCACCTACAGAGTAGACCTGAGTTCAATCTGCAGGAAGGACCCAAGTCCAACTAGTCCTGCAGCTTGAATCAGCCCCATAAGGAAAGAGAAAAGAACTACTGGTGATCACTGGGGAATTGTCATTTCCCTAAACATATCAAGAAGTTACTATCCAAGAAGGTGGAATGGATACTGCGCAAAGGTTATGAGTTCACAATTGATTTATATTATTATTGCTATGAATATTCCTCACTATTTTCTTCTTTATTCTCCACTGCTAGAAGTTTGAAGATTTATACAGAATCCTATCTCTACTAAAGAAAGATATCAGAGCTTATATGAATCGAAGAGTGGGTAGTACTTGGACAGAAGTAGAGATTGTTATGGAAAAATTTGGCACATCTCTTCTGGTAAATAGAACTAAGAGTTAGGACTAGCTTTCTTAGTAGTTGGTCGATGTAACCCTGGGTTTCTCTAAGGGAATTTTACGGCTTCCTCTGAGGTCTTTACCCATAGGATGAGAAGATTCTTCTTTCTTGTTGAGTATAATCTGTTTCACTAAACATTTTGCCTTGCTCCTAGTCAATAACTCCATATTAGTATCTTATTCTTTTTTCTCTATATACTTAAAAAGTTCTTTAATTTTCTGATATGTGCTATAATATACTATTTGATATATATATATATAATATCAATTACTATGTTCCATGTACTTTGGATTAAGACAGAATAGAGAGATGGACATTCTTTGGAGCTTGATAGAGAAAGTAGATTAAACAAATAGTTATTCAAATAATCATAGTTTTGATCAAAGAGCCTTGAAGGAGACATGTAGGGTGTGATGACAGTGTATATATTATGAAGATCTAACTTAAACATGGAGGATCAGGGAAAGCTTCCCTCCAGACCAGAGTTCAAGCTGAGACATAAAGGTTGGGGTTGTTAGGGAAAAGAAAGGGGGAGATGGGGGTGGGGGGCAGCAGCAAGTATGCAGGCCAAAAGGTGCTCAGCTGCCTGGAGCAATCTTAAGAAGACTCTTGGTCCTGGACTGCAGTGAGTTGCAGGGAGTATTCCCCTCTGTTTTCCTAGATTAAGGCCAATAGTGTTCAGTATTTGAAGATATTTCATGTCATCAAAGGTGTCAGTCACGACAATATTTTAGGGAGGGGGCTGAGGGAGTAATAGAAATACCGAGTGAAAAGGATGTTGGCTGATTTGGGGACATACTTCTGGAAAGCATTGGAAGACCATAATTGTTTCAAATCCATGTTGTGCCTCCTCAACCACAACGACTAATCAGAGAGGCAAATAGCATCCAACATTAGAGTCATCCTCACCCCTTTCAAAACCCAGTTGATGACTGATAATTTGTTCTATGTTGGAAGCTTGGAAAATTTTCATAAAAACAAATCAGGCAGAGCAGCAAACTCTGCATGTGCACACATTCCCTCTGGCCTGGTGTTTCCAGTTCAGCGGGCCAACTCTCACTTGTCATATTGAATCCTTTATTACAACAAAATATTATTTTAAAGCTGCACTAACAGTAATTAGAAGCAATTGAGTTTTATCAGCTAACACAAACTGTGGGATTTCAAACTTGGATTTTAGCTGGTATTTTAATGAAGTGTGTGTTAACAACCCCAAATCTTCTGTCAGTTGAGCAGCTGAGTTGCATATACAGACCTTTGATGGAGGGACCATGTGTTAACGCTCAGAGGCGTCAGGCTCATGTGCTGGCTCTGCACATCCACACTTCACGGCTCTGTCTCCCAAACCCACTTCATTTTCTCCTTCTCCTAATGACCATTATGATGGTCCTTGCTTTTATCCTTAAAAAAATTTGGAATTTAAAGATGATTCTTTCCATAGGCACATTTTAATAATAAATACTCAACTACGTGTAATGATAATTTTTACACTTTCTCCTTGCTCAAATGTCTTCTCTCAGCTTGAGATGCTTAAGGGACATATGATCCAGAGTACTAGAATTAATTTAGTAAGAAGTAAATTGAGGAAGAAAAAGGAAAAAAAGAATGTAGGAGAAAGATATTCTCTAATTTGAAGTGAATGCTTTCAGTGGAATAAATATCCAGAGAAGGCATCATGATTTCTCTTTTGAAAAGAGAGCCCTATAAACCTGGGTCAAAGACCTTTTTGGTTGAATATTTCCAAAGAATAACCTGCAACTTACTAAAAAATCTCACATAACCAGTGCTGGGATTGTACCTGCCATCATGTCACTGTTAACCAGTTTAAAAGATGAAAGCCAGGCTCCTATGGAGACAAATTTGAACTATAGAAAAATGGGTCATAAACTTACAGATAAGCTTTATCCAATCAGCCCAGAATTCAGAAGGAAATGTAATACTATTAACTTTCTTTTAAAGATCTATTTATTTATTTGAAAGGCAGAGTCACAAAGAGAGAAAGAGCAACAGAGAGGAAGGGAGGGAGAAAGGGAGGGAGGGAGGAAGGGAGAGAGAATCTTCCATTTGCAAGTTCTTTTCCAAAATGGCTGCAATGGCTGGAGCTGGGCTGATCCAGAGCCAGGAGTCAGGCACCTCCTCCAGGTCTCTCACTAGGATGCAGAGGCCCAAGAACCCAAGCCATCCTCCACTGCTTTCCTAGGCAGATCAGCAGGGCTCTGAATCAGAAGTGGAGCAGCCAGGACTCAAACTGGCTCCCTACTAACTTTCTATTGAACTTTCCATCTTCACAAAATGTCAGAATTGTATGGTGACAGTACATGGCATTTAGCTAAGAAAGATAATGCAGTTATTCAGTTTCTAATGAATTTTATCCTGACAAGGGAGATTTCTCAGGACTTCTCTAATGCTTATATGACTCTGCTCAACACTTAAGCATATAGTCCTGGAAGCATGAGGAGTTTAATGCCATGGGGCTAACCTTGAACATCAGGAAATGGGAATGACAGATATAAGCTCCCACCTTTCATCATCTAAGCAACATATTTGAGATGCATTTTAAAGAATTCTTCAGACAATCTCAGTGAAGTTGAGGACCAGTAGCATGTAGTGGTGGCTAATATAATAATGCATCATTGTATGGTCTGTTCCTTCCTTTCCTGTTCATTCACTCTGACACACCTGATAGCCTGAGTCATATTCTTAATGAATGACCTGTCTCAGCCTCTGCTTTCAGGGAACATCAAGCTAATGTCAGCTGTTTTCCCAGAAAGTAGAACCTTAGGATGGAATTTTAGAACTGGATCTCCTAGGAATCAGGCTGACTGTGAGTAGAGATAACACAAGCCTTAGCATGCTTTAATGTCATGACTACTGCGTGGATTGAGATGAGATGCAGGCTTACATCACCCTGTGGCATTTGAGTGGTATAGGGGCTTCAGGGTCTTTGGTAACCTTAAGGGTTGTATAGTTGCTCAGCATTTACTAACTCCTTTGAAATCCTTAAAAAGAGAAAATACAAGGTGTTATAGGAAAACCAGAGGGTCTCTATGATGATGATTAAAGAACCATTATTGTCTGGCACTGCAGCTCAATAGGCTAACCCTCCGCCTGCGGCGCCTGCACCCCAGGTTCTAGTCCCAGTTGGGGTGCCGGATTCTGTCCCGGTTACCCCTCTTCCAGTCCAGCTCTCTGCTGTGGCCCGGGAATGCAGTGGAGGATGGCCCAAGTGCTTGGGCCCTGCACCCGCATGGGAGACCAGGAGAAGCACCTGGCTCCTGGCTTTGGATCAGCATGGTGCGCCAGCCACAGCAGCCATTGGGGGGCGAACCAACAGAAAAGGAAGACTTTTCTCTCTGTCTCTCTCTCTCACTGTCCACTCTGCCTGTCAAAAAACAAAACAAAACAAAACAAAACAAAACAAAACAAAACAAAAACCATTATTGTCATTAGTCAATGAAAATCATATCCAGGATCTAATTGTAAGGGTAGCTTAGCTGCCAAGAGCATTGAATGCACAGCCTTGACAAGTCATGTGACAATGGCAAGGCCATGATGGTAAAAGTAGAATCTTGAGCCCTGACTTGGGAATATTTGAGTAGCAATAATGTAAAACCTCCAGATTCCCCTAATTTTCCTTCTTGCAAGAAGTGTCCCCACCTTTTCTTCTAAGAAAAAAATGTCTCCTTGCCTGGAGACTCTGTGAAGAATTTATCTGAGTCAATCATCTTGCAAGTCACCATTGTTCTGCTCATGATTTAACTTTGCCACCATATTTTTTTGCCACCGTTCATATTTTTGGGACAGCTTCAGTAGAGAAAAAAATATCCCTTAAACACAAAAAGACCCTCTTGTCTCAGCTAATGTTGATGGGCAGGAATTGGAATAACAAATAAACCTATTGGAGAAGATCTCTTATTGGGGCAGGATGGTGAGGAAGGGGTTGAATCTACAGGAAAACATATTGATGTTGGAGTACTCACCCCTGACACAAGGTTCAGGGTACTGCCAAGAATACCTGGAGCTGGTCCTAGTATGATTCTGTGATAGCTCCTTGAACATGGTGATGTGGTTGGACACACTGACCTGATTTGGTAGCTTTATGAGAGAGGTCAGAAGTCCCAGAGAAGTGGCAGTATTGGGAGGGATTAATTATGGGAGAACATAGACCACACTCCTGACTCTGGTCCTGGCAGGCCACAGAGGACACTGCCTTCCCTGAGACAGTGTGGAATTCACTGGTGAGAGGGCACCATTGGGAGGCTCAGTGATAACTTCATTTGCAGGCTATGTGGAAAATCAAGGTTGCTACCATGAATTGGAGTGCCTGGAATAGGTTTCTGGAATGGCACAAACCAGGAGAAAACATTTAATAATTTTAGGCATAGCAAATCTTCCTAGTGGGTATTAAAGCCTGAGTGCCTAAGATAGCAGAAACCACAGAGAACTCTCCTGATGGCAGCTGCATCATGGCAGATAAACTGCTGGATGCTGTGGTATCAACAGACTTGACTAACCAAACTAATTGATAACTGGTGATCAAAACCCCAAAATCAGCCATTACAATGGAAAATTGCAAGCCTCATCATTTCCAGATGTAAAATTGTGGACATTTACACTCTGAAAGGTGTCTTGGTAACCAATTGGTTTTCCCCTGGAGGCATCCTATCTGGAGCATTTTCTCTTTAAAAAGAAAAACCTTAAAGGCAGATGTTTTCTTGGGATACAATAGCTTGAATGTAATTAAAAGGTACTCCCAGCAATCCAAGAGATTATGCCAAAAAATTAACAGTATAAATGTCACATGGGCTTTTATATTTCTAATATAGGCCATGTATTAAAAACATTTATTTATGTATTTATTTATTTATTTGTTTTTGCTTAAAAGGCAGAGAGAAAGACACACACACACACACACACATACACACACACACACAGAGAGAGAGAGAGAGAGACAGAGAGAGAGAGAGAGAAATCTTCTACATGTGGCTCATTCCCCAAATACCCTGATCTTCCTGGGCTGGACCAGAACTCAATCTGGGTCTCCTGATGGAAGAAACTCAAGCACTCTTTATTTTTTTATTTTTAGTGTATTTTGTTTCTTTTATTTTTATAGAGATTTTATTTAATGAATGCAAATTTCACAGGTACAACTTTTGAAATATAGTGGTTCTTCCCCCCATACCCACTCTCCCACCCCCACTCATCCCATTCTTCACTAAGATTCATTTTTAATTAATTGTATATACCGAAGACCAACTGTATACTAAGTAAAGATTTCAACAATTTGCACCCACACACTCACACAACATATAAAGTACTATTTGAGAACAAGTTTTGCAGTTAATTCTCATAGTACAACTCATTAAGAACAGAAGTCCTACATGGGGAGTAAGTGCACAGTGACTTCTGTTGTTAATTTAACAATTAACATCCTTATTTATGATGTCAATGATTACCTGAGACTCTTGCCATAAGCTGCCAAGGCTTTGAAAGTGCTTTGTGACCACAAACTCTGCCAGTATTTAGACAAGGCCATAAACAAAGTGGAAGTTCTCTCCTCCCTTCAGAGGAAAGTACATCCTTCTTTGATGGCCCCTTCTTTCCACTGGAGTCTCACTCACAGAGATCTATCATGTAGGATATTTTTTGCACAGTGTGTGAAACCCAAGCACTTGAGTCATTACTTACCACCTCCCGTGGTGTACATTAGCCAGAAGCTGGAACTGGAAGCAGATCTGAAACCCTATCCAAGACACTCCACCTGCAGGTGTGCCAAGCAGGGTCTTAACTGCTGCTCCAAATGACTGCGCCCTAGAAGCTACATTTTAGAAAGATCCTCCAGATTATTCAAGATTGAGAAGCATTGTCCTGTACGGTTCAGCTATAGCTAATAGAGTAAGAAAGAGAAAGACACACACACAGCGAGAGAGAGAGAGAGAGAGAGAGAGAGAGAGAAACTATGTACATGAAATGAGATGATTCAGCCCAATTGTGGTATGGGGTGTGAAATGACACTAGGGAGGTTCCACCAATGTATTTCTGAATGATTTGCAACAAGGAATTGAAATAAACCAGACAACAAAAGGTGAGTACAAGTATAAAATTCACTATTTTACACAGATAAAGAATGGATATGTAAAGGTTTAATATACACAGAAAAAAATTAAAGAACTCCTAATTTAGTATGTGGTAGGATACAATATTTTCAGTTATTAAATAAGCAAAGCTTACCAAAAACTGACTGACTGTGTGCAAAGGCTTAGTTGATCATTCCAACATTGCCGAGGGGCATACATTACTACCACATACATGAAAAAATTTCAGAGCCCGCATTAAGAAATCCAACAATGTTCAGCTCCTTTGCCCTTTTAAAGTTTTTTAAATTTTGATTTCTAATTACTTTTTAAGATTCAATATGCTTTTTAGATACAATTCTAAGAACATAATGATATTCCTTTCCTCACTCCCTCTCTCCTTTCCTCCCTCCCTCCCTTTTCCTTCCCTTTTTTTTTTCTTAGTTTTATGGTAACGTAGTTTAAATTACATTACAGTAAAAAGGCTAAATACTTCACCAAATAAGAAGTTTAACAAGTAAACAACTAGAAGAACCTAGTTTAGTGGGAACATAGACAATGGCTATAAATAATAATTGAATGGAAAAATGACAGTTTCACCCATATGCAGTAAAATTTAAAGTAATTGCAGATTATTAAAACTATAGTCTCCCTTGAAGCAAGAATGTGAACCAAGAACAATAATTTTTACACATATTCTTGTCATCGATAATATTTATTGTCTACTCTGTACCAGGCAATATACTAAACTCTTAACAAGGATTGTTAAATGCAAGCTTCTTTTATTTATTTACTTATTTATTTGAGAGGCAGAGTTACAGACAGTGAGAGGGAGAGACAGAGAGAAAGGTCTTCTCCCCATTGGTTCATTCCCCAACTGGCCGCAACGGCTGGAGCTGCGCTGATCCAAAGCCAGGAGCCAGGAGCTCCTTCTGGGTCTCCCCTGCGGATGCAGGGGCCCAAGGACTTGGGCCATTTTCTACTGCTTTCTCAGGCCATAGCAGAGAGCTGAATTGGAAGAGGAGCAGCTGAGACTAGAACTGGCACCCATATAGGATGCTGGCACTGCACACAGAGGATTAACCTGCTGCACCACAGTGCCAGCCCCTAATTCAAGCTTCTTCTTCTTTTTTTTTTTTTTTGACAGGCGGAGTGGACAGTGAGAGAGAGAGACAGAGAGAAAGGTCTTCCTTTTGCCGTTGGTTCACCCTCCAATGGCCGCCACGGCCGGCACGCTGTGGCCGGCGCACCACACTGATCCAAAGCCAGGAGCCAGGTGCTTCTCCTGGTCTCCCATGGGGTGCAGGGCCCAAGCACTCCTGGGCCACAGCAGAGAGCTGGCCTGGAAGAGGGGCAACTGGGACAGAATCCGGCACCCCAACTGGGACTAGAACCCGGTGTGCAGGCGCCTCAAGGTGGAGGATTAGCCTAGTGAGCCGCGGCACCGGCCTAATTCAAGCTTCTTAATGTTGAGGATTTCAAGGTTATATTAATTTTCCAGATTTACAAAGCTAGCAAGTAGCAAGACATATACACCCATATAGTTTTCTTAAATATGCTAATAAGGTTGTATTCTACTATTTAAAATAATATTTATGAATTAAATATGTAAAGATAACACAAAACAAAATATTACCAGATATGTTAAAAATGCAAATGAAAAATTTGGAGGTTATATGAGATATTATTAACACAGATGCTGTTGGTGACAACTGAGTATTTTTTCTTGTCCTTGATGATTTTTTTGTATTTTTTCCTTTTCCCAAAAGTTTGCATTACTTTTATGAGGATAAAAAACCCTTTAAAATGAAAACCAGAACTGGCATTGTGGTGCAGCAGGTTAAGTCTATGCTTAGGACAAACATCCCATATTGTAGTGCCTGGGATCAAGTCCTGTGTTTACTTCTATTCCAGTTTTCTGCAAACGCACACTTGTTAGGACTTAAATACTTGGGTCTTGTGGGAGACTCTGATGGAGCTCCTGGCCCCTGGCTTCAGCTTGGCCCAGCTCTGACTGTTGTAGGCATTTGGGGCATGAACAAGCAGATGGGAAATCAATCTCTCTTTCTCTCTCTCTCTCTCTCTCTCTCTTCCCCCCACACACTTCTTCTCTTTCTCTGACCTTGTATCTTTCTCTACCTTTCAAATAAATTTAAAAAATTATAATGAAAACTAGATATGGTTGTATATTCCTCTTTTTTCTTCCAAAAGTTGGAGGTATCAATCAAGAGATTATACAACATACAATGACATAGTCGAGATGAAGTTGCTTCTGAGGTCTTCTGAGTTACTTCTGAGCTCAAGCACTTAGATTCAATACATCAGTTTCCACAGAAAATCTTAATTTATCAAAGAGCTAGGCTAACCCTACTCATATTAACATCACAAACAAACCAAAACCCACACCATAAGGATGGGGGGGTGGGGGTGGATGGATTGCCCAGGACATGGAGCTACTTATAGGTTATATATTTCCTCATGACTTTGAAATTACCCATGCCAGTTTCTGACCTCACTGGTTTTTCCAAGTCCTTAAAAATCTTTTTAATCCTTCCTTCCTTCCTTCCTTCCTTCCTTCCTTCCTTCCTTCCTTCCATTGAGCCTGTGAAATTCTCTTATGCAAGTTTCTATCACCATGTTGCATTACTAAGCTGAAATAAAACTTGAGAAAATTCTGTCAGATAAACTCCCTTTTAGAGAAAAAAATCAGACTAAAATAAGGATTTAGAACACAAGAGTCCATGGGATTTCTGCGCGATCACAGGTTATATTATTTAAGCAGGGTGCTTTTCTTTGATGCTGTTTCCAATAACATTATCATAGTCTTTCATGGAGCACTTCAGAGGCCGTTAACTTCTCTCTCATTTACACACAGCTTCTCTCTCTTTCTGGGGTATTTTGCATCACTTAACCCAGTGGAGTGTTTTCAGACAAAGGCCGACTAAAAGCTGGGGCCCACATTGTGCCTCTGTGGCATTCATGGTCAGTATTGTTTTTGAAGACCATCTGCCCATCATTTGTTTGCTGATTGAGTTAGTGCACCTAATAATATTTTTTTTATTGGACTGTGCTAGCCAATGAAAAGGAAATTAGACACTCAACAGATGGGTCACAAACCTTTCTATGCTAGTGCATCTACTCCTCAAGTTAGTTAAGAGCAATCGGGAAAACAGATTATAAATGGGATAATAGCTTTCTTAGAAATGGTTTTCACAGTGGTTACTGATTTCAGAGACAAGTGGGATGGTATCAGGTTTTTCTGCCTTCGTGTATAGGTTTGTCTTGCAATAATAATCCGAACAATGAGGAAGATGGGAATGAAGAGAAGAAAACAGTCGGTGATCAGGAAAGCCAGAATGGCTCCATACAACATGTGTCCATCTTACGGTGGAGGAAGTAACAAGCTTACTTGGTGGTTTTGCTTTGCCTTAACTTGTGAGTAGAGAAGCTAAGGGTAGCAAGGCTGTTATAAAAGAAGCCTCAAGTATTCTTAGTGTATGCAGGTAGGATGAAGGAGGAACTGGGGCATCGTGTGGATTGATAGCAAAACTCAAATATCCTGGATGTGGCGTGGATTCTCCCAGAGATGCTTGTTCCTGTCTGAAACTAATAGCATCCTCTCGACACTCTTCTTGTTCTTGCACCATGAAAACTCACCTCATTTTTTAAAAAAAGATTAATTAATTAATTAATTAATTTACTTGAAAGGCGGAGTTATAGAGGAGAAGAAGGGGAAGGAGGTGGGTGGGAGGGGGGGAAGAGAGAGAGAGAGATAGAGAGCGAGGCCTTCCATCCGCTGGTTCACTCCCCAAATGGCCAAAATGGCTGGAGTTGTGCCCAGCCGAAGCCAGGAGCTTGGAGCTTCCTCCGGGTCGTCCCACACAGGTGCAGGAACCCAAGGACTTGGGCCATCTTCTACTGCTTTCCCAGGCCATAGTAGAGAGCTGGGTTGGAAGTGGATCAGCTGGGACTCGAACTGATGCCCATATGGGATGCCAGCACTGCAGGTGGCAACTTTACCAGCTACACCACAGTGCCGGCCCCATGTAGGCAGACGCTTAACCTGCTATGTCACAATGCTGGCCTCTCACCAGCAAACCTCCCTGAACAGGAAGCAATTAAATTAGTTTGAAGCATGTTCACAGCCCACTGCAGCAAATCTCTTCTGCAAGAATCGTGATGCAGAAGATTATTTTATTCGCCTCCGAACAATTAAGTCGCATCTCCTGCTGGGGATGTAAACTACAGTGACAGACTTTTAAGTGCTGCAGAGAATTAATTTTGAACCTTGTTGTATGTGAGAAAGCATGTATTATAAAGAGCTGACTTTATTCTTTGGGATCAGATTCTGCTTTCCTGGGCCAAAACCCCAGGAGCACAGTCACTGCTCTGTGAATCACAGCTGAGATTCTTGGGATGCATGTGAATCACCAGCTCATCCCTTTTGTTGCAGGGTGGGAGAGGGCAAGGAGTCTTGCCTCATCCTAACTTCAAACATCAAATGGACTGTTAGCAACATGGTTATTTGATTTTAGTGCAAGAACACCCAGGAGTGTTTGCTGAGGGTGGTAAAGTGAAAGTGATGGTAGTCAGGGTTTGAATGGGAGAAAGTATGGGGATATAGGGTCACTAGGAACATGGACAAGAAGACCAGGTGTTGCAGAGAAAGTCTCATCCTTCTAAACCATCGTCTTTGACATTTTTTCCAGTTGAGCAACGTCCATAGGACATTCTAATTCTGCTCACATGCTTCATTCAGCATTCTGATTAGATATTAGTGACTTTCCGGAGCATATCAGATTCTGGGCTTCTCAGGGAATTGTTTCTTCCTTCAGGAGTTTCTGGGGCATTCTAAGGAGGTGCCACCGTGATGGGCAACCTCGAACTGTGTCTCTTTTCCTGATGGGGAAGCAGTGAGCATCACGGGATCAGTCCCCGTGATTCTTGGTCACTCTCATTCTCTGGATCAGATGTGCTTTGGTGCAGCCAGATGTTTGTGCAGGTGCAGCTTCACCAAGCAACCTCTGGAGAATCCCAGCAGCCTCCCACTTGTCTCTCTGCTACTACTGGTGTTAGAATCCGAGTACCAGAGGTTTCTTTTCTCACTGGTGTGGTTTTCGGTTCAGATGCATGTTTCCGGGAGTGTTTTCACATCAAGCTTCTGTGTCTAGATGTAAATGACTTTTGGAAACATCCCTGAATTTTATTAGGACAACAGATGATTTCATGAGCACTTTGGAAGCCTAAAAGCAGAGGAACTTCCCTTAGAAGGGGGAAAGCAATGGAACAGGAATGAAAAAGTATTAAGACTCAGCAGGCATTTTAAAGCCTGCTCTCCAGTTCTTATTAGGACCTTCAAGGGAATTTAATTCCAGTATCATCACTTTCTAGGGACTATTGGCAAGTCAGCCCAGAAGAAAATTTTGACTATGATCCCTTAAAATCCCCAAAGCCATCTGAATTGGTGATGACTTTCTTTCTTCACAAAATCTGCGTCCTGACCTAATTACACTGACAGGTGACAGGCAGACAGATGTGTCCAGAAAGAAACCAAACACAATGAGACTCCCACCTGCTTCTGCCTTCTCCCCTAAGGTGCCTGCAATCTCTTCGGGGTTCCTGGATGCCTCCTCCCATCAAGGCACTCAGCAGTCCTCTCACTGTGCACCATTTCAACAGGACTTAGCAAGTTGGGAACCGGCTTCCCGCTCCATCTCACACCTGGCTCTCCTTTCAGCTTGATGCTGCGTGGATTTAATTCTGTGCAGGATTTAAATAAAATAGGAATGTGTCTGTGCCAGAGGAGACGTGCTTGCACAGAAATGGAATTCGTCAGCTGGGTTAGTTGGTTGTTAGCCCCCTTTTCTGTCGGTGTTGAGACCTGGGAAATGATATGCTAACTGCCCCCTCAGCAATGGCTCACACAGTCTCCAGAGTGAAAAGTTGGGGGATTATGAGGGTAGAGTGGAAAGAATAAAGATCCTCTCTGCTCATCAGATTTGAAGACTAAATTTGCTACTTGTGGGTCTTAAAAAGCATCTGTACTTCTTAAGTAAAGAAGAAATGTTCCAGGGTTACATTAAAAATGAACACTGGCACATATTTCAGTCAGGATACAATTGCAAGGAACAAAAGTCTCACACCAAAGAGCTCAGTGAGAAGGGGTTTGTTAAAGGATATAGGGAAATAGCAGAGACAGTGCAGGTGGAGCTCAGGCAGGCTCTCTTTGTGTCTCTCATTCTGCCTGGCAATGGCAGTTCTGCTTTTGTCACTGTCAACTTGCTTCCTTGAAGGTTCTTTTGTTTTTAAAGATTTTTATTTTATTTATTTGAAAGACAGAGTTACAGAGAGAGAGGTAGAGACAGAGAGAGAGGTCTTCCATCTGCTGGTTCACTCCCCAGATGGCCAGAGCTACGTAGATCTGAAGGCAGGAGCCAGGAGCTTCTTCTGGGTATCCCACATGGGTACAGAGGCCCAAGGACTTGGGGCATCTTTTACTGCTTTCCCAGGCCATAGCAGAGAGCTGGATCTCAAGAGGAGCAGCTGGGACTGGAACTGGCACCCATATGGGATTCTGGTGCTTCAGGCCAGGGCTTTAACCCAACAGTACTGGCCCCCTTGCAGGTTCTTAATTCCAGCCCTCCAGAATTTTGTTTCATGCATGACCTTGGCTTTTCTTGCCACACACTCTGGAATTGCCACAATGACTCTGTCCTTGACCCAGCATAGTGCCTGGCTGCAGCCAGGTAATTAATATCTACTAACTAGCGGCTGCAGACAACTGCAGTGCAAGCAACTTCTTCCTCTGCTGAAAGGAAGTGGAATCTCTCACTGCATAGGCTGCTCTTAGAAGAACCAAAGGACTCTAACTGAACCCTGATTCAAGTACTCTGACAAGGACACTGGTGGACTCAGCCACCTTTCTGAAAGTAGTGGAAGAGTCCAAGGGCGTGGATAATAACCATGTTCTTTCAGAAACAAATGACTGAATTCACTCCAATCTTATAACAACGAGGGGATGGTAAAGTAAAACTCACCCAAACAAAAGAAAACAAAATGTAAATGTCCATAGAGACATGGACATGAAGCTATGTTCACTTCACACCCGTAGATCCAAGAAACCTGGTACCTCTCACAGTAATGAATGTTTCAAGAGAAAAGGCTAAAATAAACATCACTGCACATGAATCTCTTTTTTCCCATAAGAGTAGGAGGAACAAAAGTCAATGAAATGGAAGCAAGAGGAGGTTAACAACAATATAAAGATAAATATGAAAAGAAGGCATTCTATTGTTTTTGTTAAAGGGGGAAGGCAAAGAGGGAAGAAAAGTTCTCTTCTGGCCTGAAGCCATGGAACTTGAGATAAAACCTTTCTTTCTTCTGCAGAAAAAGAAATGCTCGTTAACAAAGAAAAATGTCACCCAAAGCTGAAGAAAGAGCAGTATGGCCATGTTTATCTTTGGCTTGGGCTGCTGACATCAACAATGGCGTCCGCATATTAACCCAGTGCCCTTATCAAAATAGAGGAACACTTTAATCACTTTGTTCCCACTTTTATCTTGGATTAACCCCATTTCTTAGCTTTGGTGAACTTGAATTAAAGAAAAATTTAGCAAGAGTTATGAGTACCTTTTACAAGACCAAAATCCATTAGGCAAATCCCAATTTGGGCATCCTGTCAAATATCCTTAGGATTCTAAAACTATTCCAATAACATCTGTATATTGTGCTTTAAACACTAAATGGCCCAAGAGGTGATTTAGGATTAAAAGAAATACTCAAAACAACTCTTAGCTTGTAATATTGTTGTCAACAACTAATAAAATACAAATGTTTGCTTGCCTACCCAGAAAACAAATATGAGCCAAACAAATGAACGAATGTTCTTCTCTTGAAACTGTGAGTGTGGTTATATGGAAGCCTCAAATATTTTCCCTTTCTTAAGTCTCAGGAGTGGTAGCTTTGGGACCCGCAAGGAGGGAAGGCCTATACTTCCGGGAATGGAGAGGCCTACTTCCGGGGAAGAAAGTCCTTGTCAAGGTCCCTGCAGGTGCCTAAAGGTCAACCAATGAGGATCAGACCTGCATCAACCTTTAACTCCCATGCCCTGAATCTATAAAAGGAGCTCTCCCAATCTCTGACACGCGACTTCCCCAGCCCCCGCTCTGTTGCTCTGTTGGGACCGGGGAACCTCGCCC
This sequence comes from Oryctolagus cuniculus, assembly GCF_964237555.1. Lineage (NCBI taxonomy): Eukaryota > Metazoa > Chordata > Mammalia > Lagomorpha > Leporidae > Oryctolagus > Oryctolagus cuniculus. The sequence continues at coordinate 79,426,091 of NC_091439.1, read as the reverse complement.
GGGAGTGGAACCCCAATAAAAGCCTGTGAATTAACAGTCAGGGCTATGCTGATCAAGTCACCGTTTCCCATAGTGTCCATTTCACTTCAGGAGGTTTCCTTTTTGGTGTTCAGTCAGTTGTCACCGATCAGGGAGAACATATGGTATTTGTCCCTTTGGGACTGGCTTATTTCACTCAGCATGATGTGTTCCAGATTCCTCCATTTTGTTGCAAATGACTGGATTTCATTGTTTCTTACTGTGGTATAGTATTCTAAAGAGTACATATCCCATAATTTCTTTATCCAGTCTACCGTTGATGGGCATTTAGGTTGGTTCCAGGTCTTAGCTATTGTGAATTGAGCTGCAATAAACATTAGGCTGCAGACCGCTTTTTTGTTTGCCAATTTAAATTCCTTTGGGTAAATTCCAAGGAGTGGGATGGCTGGGTCGAACGGTAGGGTTATCTTCAGGTTTCTGAGGAATCTCCAGACTGACTTCCATAGTGGCTTGACCAGTTTGCATTCCCACCAACAGTGGGTTAGTGTCCCTTTTTCCCCACATCCTCGCCAGCATCTGTTGTTGGTAGATTTCTGAATGTGAGCCATTCTAACCGGGGTGAGGTGGAACCTCATTATTGATCAGCATAGCCCTGACTGTTAATGAACAACTTAATACATTATCCCTCGTAGTAGTTTTTTTGTCTGTTCTACTTAATATGACTGGTTTAATTCTGTAATTAATATACAGTTATTCTTAAGTGTTAAAAATTAACTGAAATGTGATCCCTGTTAAACATAAGAGTGGGAATAAGAGAGGGAAGAGATGTATAATTTGGGACATGCTCAAGCTGACTTGCCCCAAATGGTAGAGTTAAAAACATACCAGGGGATTACAATTCAATCCCATCAAGGTGGCATGTACCAATGCCATCTCACTAGTCCAAGTGATCAATTTCAGTTCACAATTGATCATAATGAAAGGACTAAGAGTCAAAGGGAGCACATAAACAAGTCTAGTACCAGCTAACACTAACCGATGGAATAAATAAAGGGGAGAGTGATCCAACATGGGAAGTGAGATACTCAGCAGACTCATAGAATGGCAGATGTCCTAAATAGCACTCTGGCCTCAGAATCAGCCCTAAAGGCATTCGGATCTGGCTGAAAAGCCCATGAGAGTATTTCAGGCATGGAAAGCCAAGACACTCTGGCAAAAGATCTCTGTGAGTGAGATCCCAGTGGAAAGAACAGGTCTTCAAAGAAGGAGGTACCTTTCTCTGAAGGGAGGAGAGAACCTCCACTTTGACTATGACCTTGTCTAAACAAGATAAGAGTCGGAGAACTCAGAGGGCATCCATAGCCTTGGAAACTCATGACTGGAGCATAGGGAGACTACTGATGCCATAGACAGGAGTGTCAATTGGTAAAGTCAACAACAGGAGTCACTGTGCACTTACTCCTCATGTAGGATCTCTATCCTTAATGTGCTGTACACTGAGGCTTAATGCTATAACGAGTACTCAAACAGTATATTTCACTTTGTGTTTCTATGGGGGTGCAAACTGTTGAAATCTTTACTTAATGTATACTAAACTGATCCTCTGAAAAAAAAAAAAAAGAAATTATCAACTCCCAACTTGACTCTCACTGGGATTAAACATGACAATAGGTCTGATCTGATTTCATCATCATTTAAAAAAAATCATCTATTATTTTTCACTTTATGTTTCTGTGTGAGAGCAAACTGTTGAAATCCTTACTTAATGTATACTAAGCTGATCTTCTGTATATTAAGATAATCGAAAATGAATCTTGATGTGAATGGAAGGGGAGAGGGAGTGGGAAAGGGGAGGGTAGTGGGTGGGAGGGACGGTAAGTGGGGGAAGCCATTGTAATCCATAAATCGTACTTTGGAAATTTATATTCATTAAATAAAAGTTAAAAAAAAAAAGCCTGTGAATTAATCGATTCGTCTGCCTGGGAGGATCTGTTACGTGCCGGACACCTTGCAAGGAGAGTGAATAGTGCTGTAATAGAACCTAACAAATTGGTGTTTTAAGAAACAAGCTGTTGCTGCTAAATTTCCTACTGCTAATTTTACACATTTTAAACTGAAATCAAGACAATATGATTTCTTTTTAAAATTTTAATTTATTTGTTTGAAAATCAGAGTTACAGAGAGGAAGAGATAGAAAGAGAGAGAGAAAAAGAGAGAGAGAGAGAGACAGAGAGAGAGAGATAGAGATTTTCCATCTGTTGGTTCACTCCCACAATGGTCAGATCTGGAGTAGGCTGAAACCAGGATGAGGAGCTTCCTCCAGGTCTCCCACATGGGAGACAGGGACCCAAACACTTGGGTCATCTTACATTGCTTTCCCGAGGCCATTAGCAGGGAACTAACTGGGTGAGAAGTGGAGCAGCTGGGACACAAATGGTGCCCAAATAGTGTGCTGGGGTTGTGGGCGGTAGCTTGACCTGCTTTGTGCACAACACCAGCCCTGAGACAATATGCTTTCTTGAGCTGTGCTGATGTGTCTCCCAACATCCCTGTGAATTCTTTTTAGGCTTTACTTAGACGTTTCTGGAAGAAAACTGGCTATTGGCTAAGTTCATCTACTCACTCTATAAAAAGTCAGATTTTAAAATGCATCAAATGTAACAAGAACTCCTAGATTTATCGCTCGATAGATACCATTGGATAAATAAATGCTAAATCACAGAACACTGAAGGTTTTCAATGAGTTAGCTCTATTTGCCTCACAAATCTTAATAATTTCCAAAAATCTCTTTGTGCAGATAACAGTTTATTCCCTACAGTTCATATAAGCGAGGATGCATGTGTTCAGGGGGCCTGACCAAGAGCACTGAAAGGATACAGCAGATAAAAGAATTTGACTTCTGGATTCTAGCTGTCTACAACTTCTGTGGAATCGTCTGCCTCCAGCAAGTAAGTAGAGAACCCCTCATACACGGTGGCAAAGCATCATGAATGGGATTCAGCTTTAGCCACCCCCTCTAGTACATTGACGCGTGGAGGACACAAGGGTCACCTGCAGGAGCTGGGTGGCAGTTTTCCAGCTTGTGTGATCCAACTGAAGGACCAGTTACCATTCAGGACTTGAGCGCATTACTCACTGTTTTCCAGACTGTGTGTTAATTCACATTCAGAGGTCTGTTTTCCTTTAGGTACAAAACAGGGCTGAAAATGATCTTTGCCATATCTCGTCAGATGGAGAGGGAAAAGCCACTGTATCAGTAATTTCCGATTCAGGATCTACTTCTGTGTATACCCAGGAGGTGCACGCACCTCTGATTCAACACCTGCAAATATGGCTTCACCCTTGAAGGAGAGGGAAAACTCAGTGGGGGCCGGTAGCACTGCCTGTAGCTGGTTTGCCATTGTTGCGGATCCTTTGGTCCCTCTGATTACTTACTGACGCCTGTGACACACCAGGTTAGCAGGGCAGGGCCTGCAAAGGCCAAAACAGTCTCGACTACAAAGCACACAGCCACATGTGCTTCTCCTTTTCCCTGGTTCTAGGCAGGAAAGGGCTCTCCTCAAGTCCTGTGTTGATTTGGGCTTCAAGGTGAAAGAAACTTAGCAGCTTGACAAATCTCTAGCCATACCCATGCCAGAGCTGTCCCGTGGCAGGGAATGTGCCAGCGAGGAAAGCTCTCAGGAATCAGTGCTAGAAAGAAAAGGCAGCTGTAAGGCCCCTGCATGGATAAGCCTTGGGCTTAGAGGGACAGGGAGTCAGCTTGGAGCTGATCTGACCTGAAAACAGACTCTCAGTGATTTCCTGAAAGTGAACATGTGGGGCCGAAGTGCAGCCATGTTTCAGTCAGTGCAGCCAGCGCCTTGGAAGTCCCGCACAGGGCAGTAACAGATGGAGGGGTTTCCGCAGCAGTCTGCCTTTATTTACGTATGAAGGCCCCCTCTTGTGTGAGTGTCCACCAGTCATCTCCACTTAAACAATCCCTTTGCAGTGAATGGTTGTACTACACATAACACCTCCTTTGTCTATGAGCCTTGGAAAAGCTCTCTGCCTGTCTGTCGTCTGCCTGTGCATTTTTATAGTGACGATAGCCACAATTCCAGGCTACAGAGACACCTTCAATTGGCTGAAAGGGTGGCCTTTATCCATTGAAAACTGCATTTTCTTGGGTAACTGAAAACTAAAGAGAATCAGCGGGAATTGTTTCAGCCCTGAACAATGAATTTCATTTATTTATGACTTTAGAAAGTTACAAATTTCCTCTGTACGGTGTTATAAAGTCTTGCTAAAAAAATGAACATAAGAAAAAAGGAAGAATGAAAGAAGAATAAGAGCTTGCATAAAACTCAAGAGGTTCTTCAGATTTGCAATTATTTTTGTATACAAATCGAACTTTCCCCTTGTGTTCTTTATTGTTTCTCTGGAGTGGTTTGAACATCTCCTGGTACTTTGTCCATTCATGGGGATGTCATCTTAGCAGGTCTTGGATCTTGGGTCAGGGTTTCTGGGGACAGGAGAAATGATGGTTCTGTTGTGTTGGGGTGGCACGGGCGACAGACTGAGGTAAAAGCAGCACCCTCCACCAACAGTCATAGTCATTCCACTGCTTCAGCCCCCAGCTGCTCTTGGGGGCCCCACACAAGGTACCCCCTACCAGAACATCACACGGAGTCACACATCACGCTCACAAAGGCTGATTCCATCAAAATAGCCTGGCGACAGCTTGATTTTTAGATTCCAGAGAGAAAGATAGTGAAGGAGGGCCTACTATCTATCTATTGAAACCAACATTGTCATCTGAGAGTAAATGAGACAATCCACTCAGTGACCTGACGCAACAGGCGTCTCCCTCCCCGTTTTTATAAGAAACTGAGGCTCAGCTCAGAAGTTCAAGTGCCTGCTCCTAGCTGTACAAATGTAATATATTAAATGTCCCCTGGAATCCCAAGTCCGTCCTTTCCACCTTAAATCACTTTTGGTACAAACACATCATGAGCAAATGATCAAGCATACATGTTCATAAACAAATACATTTAATTTATTCAATTTGTTTCTGCTTTGTTTTTGTAGTAGATGAAGTCAGGCTAATGTAAACCTTAAATTGAGACTTTAAAAAAATAGATTTAAACACTCACTGTCCACCCCCCTCCCAGCTTTATTGAGGAAACTTACATAGAGGAAAGTTCAGTGACATTTTCCATTTCTTTCTAGCATTTCCTCATGCATCTTAGGACCTAGGGTCCTCCCTTGCTGCCAGGACTGGGCAATTCCTATTCTGCCTGCTAGAGCTTTAGTTTTGTTACCAATCCTTTTCAATTTTTTCTATCTTGCCTCAGGATCTTGGTGTGTGCTGTCCCCTCTTTTAAGAAGATGCCCCTCCACCCCCAGCCTTTCTCCCTCTAGGTAACATTTGCTCATGTTTCATGTTTTAGCTTAAATGCTACTCCTTCTTTGATCTCCAATCCTTATCATATTCAAACTAAAAGATTCCTCATACTCTTTTCATTTATTGTACCTATTTCTTTCCTTTCATGTTACATAGGAAAATGTGTATACTATGGTTGTATTTATGTGATGATTATCTGTCTCCACCTTTATAGTTTTAGGTTACATGAATGTGAGGAAATATCTATTTCACTTATCACTATATTCTCATTTCATCAATATTATCACTTCACTTATTCATCAGTTATATCTTGAAGCATGGGTTGTGGACCTTTCATATTTTTAAAATGAGGTAATTTAGTGAATGGGTGTATCTATGTAAAAATTCTAAGGCTTTCATAGTACCAAAGGGGGCTCCACCTCCTTCTGCCCTCCAGCTGTTTGTGTGAATCCTGATGCTACTCCAAGATGCAGCTCACAGTCCAAATGCCCTGGGGTGCAGGTCACTTGAGATTTTTAACCAATACAACCAAGAAGGAAAATTATGCCATTATCTGATATATGAGCAGTATGTTCATCAAAATTAAGCAGTTTACAAAGTGGCAGGATGTGAGGCAGGAAGGTAAGGGACAGGCCAGGACCATCTCCTTGATTTTGGCTCCTCCTTTTTAGCAGGAGTCTGAGCATGGCTATGGGGAGGGTGGGAGAGGACGAAACAGTGGGAGGTTGTGGCCTATGATTCTGTGCATGCTGTGAAAAGTCACTGGCGATGATGGCACAGAGGATGGTGCTGGTGGAGTTGATAGAAGCAGTGCTGGTCTTGGTAGGGCCAGTGATGCACGTATGCACTTGATCAAGTAGCCACTCTTCATGCATGACATCCCATGTGTTTCATCAGCTGTCACACCCCATAAACTGGGTGTTATGACTGCCATTTCTCAGGCTCTCATAAAGCACCAGGCTGGTAATAAAGTTGGGGTGACTACCCTGTGACTTCCTGCAGAGAGTTTCTCTCTTTCATTTGGTTTATGACAGTTTGCCCTTTGGTCATGGTCAGAGAATTGGGATCATTGTGTCCATCATCATTATTATTATCATCCAGGAGCTTTTAGGAATCACTGAAGCTGAGTATAAAAGCGGAAGGATGTGGTTGAAGGAAGCATACACATAAAATTATGCACAGAGCAGTAAATCAGCTCAGCAGTGAATTTAGCATTGTAACTCACGTAAGGCCTTTGGTCCTGGAAGAGGCTTGAGTCATTGAAAATGGACAGCTGGGCCACAGGAGTTAATTTGGTCATGCACTCTGTGTGAGTTTAACTATGGCTTTGGAGTTGTGAGTGGTCGTCAGACCCCTGGATGATGGCCCCTTGTTACTCCATTTCCTTCACCTGCCATTGGAGGTCCCTTCCCTCTGGGTAAGCTATAATGCAGAATTATTATTTTGTCAGTTTGTCACCACTGTTAACCCTCTTCTTTTCTTCTCCACCACATCTAAGACATTTTAGTTGCTAGCAGCTGCCATTCCCATGCTGATCTCATCCAAACTCATCAAATTCTAGTTATATCCTGATAATTCCAAAATGCAAGTCTCCAGCCCAGTCCTTGCTTCTGAATACAAAACTTGTGCACCCAACTGCCTCACTGACATTTCCTTGTGGATGTTGTAATGGACTGGATGTTCAGGTCCTGCCAAAATACAGCTGTTGAAATCCTAGCCCCCAACATGAGGGGATTTGCAGGTGGGGCCTTTGAAAAGTGATTCAGCCCTCATGAATGGAGTTAATACCCTTCGAAAAGGGCCTCCAGAGAAATCTCTTTCTTTCTTTCTACCATGAGAGGATGCCATAAGAAGTCAGCGGTCTGCAGTCTTGATGAAGGCGCTCAGCAGAAAACAATTAGCTGACACTCTGATGTCAAACTTGCAGCCTCAAGAACTGTGAGTAATAAGCCACCAAGTCTGTGCTTCATTGTAACAGCCCAAATGGATGAGGGCAGATGCCAAAGGATCATTTGAGGCCAAAACCCAAAATTGAGCTGCTGCTGACTGTTCCCAAACCTACAGTCTTCTCTGTTTCAATTAATGACCACCTGTTTCCCAAGTGCTCAAACCTCAGCTCTTTCTCTCACACCACACATTTGATCTATCATTAAATTTGGCTATGTACACCTTCAAAATATATCCAGAATCTGCATGCTTCCCATTGGTGCATTGCTACTAGCCTTGTAGAATCCACCATAATTTCTCATGTGGTTTATTTTGACAGCTTCAAACATAAATTCTATGTTTCTTCTCTTGCCCCTTTAATTTTCAACATAGCATCTAGAATAAACCTGTCAAAATGTAAGCCAGATCACATAACAACTCTTCCTGAGACCCTCTAATTACCTCTCACCTCAGAATGAGAGCCCTGACCTCACAGCAGTGTGTCTGCAAGCAGGTTGTGGGATGGCCCTTGTTACATTGAACATAGCTTCTGTCCTCCTACTCAACCCTTTAGCCTCATGACTCCAGCTTGTGTGGCTTCCTTGCTATTCCTGTACTATTGCTTCTGGGTTTTGTATTTGCTGCTCTTACATCCAAGAATGAATTTCACTCAGATATCTCTTGCTTGCTGGGGACAGCACCTTTGGTATAAAATATGTATTTGTTTTAGATGAGGAGGCTAAATGACAAGGGAATAAATGGAGATAAAAAGGATGCTCAAAGAGTATAGCCAGTGCCAAGGTCCTGAGTTTAGATAATGCTTGATTTGTTCATAGAAGAGCAAGTTGAGTGCTGTGGCACAGGAGAAACTGGAAGAAGGTGAAGTCAGAGTTGGTAAGGGCCAATTCATGTAGCACACGGGAAGACTACATGATGGAAAGCCATTGAGGCTTATTGAACTGGTGAATGACTTGGCTTGCCTTATTTTTTTAGGAGGATCCCATCAGCTTCTGTGTGTAGAATAAACTATAAGGTCAATACTGGAAACAGAGAAATCAAACAAGACAGTTAATATAGTCCAACAGAGAAATTATGGGGCTTAGATCACAGTGTAACATTAGAGTTGGTAAATGGGTTCATTTAGATTCAACCAAAGAATTGTAGTATGTGAAAGAAATAGGTGATATAAAGAGGATTTTGTATTTACACCATGTCATCCTTGTCTTCCACCTGTGTCTACTCTTGGACCCTCACCAATCTGTTCTTCACACTCCAGTAGAATGATCATTCCAAAGCACAAAACTCATCAGTAAATTACTTCTTACCTTAGGAAAAAGAACATTCTGTTTTCTTAAAAGATTAACTCATTTATTTGAAAGGCAGAATGACAGAGAGGGAGAGAGAGGTCTTCCATTGTGCTGATTCACTCCACAAATGGGTGCAATGACTGGGGCTATGGCCAGGCTGAGATCTCCCACATGGATGGCAGGGGCCCAAATACTTAGGCCATCACCTATTGCTTCCCAGGATCATTAGCAAGGAGCTCAGTTAGAAGCTGGAGTAGCAGGGACCAGAACCAGCACTCTGATATGGGATGGAGACATCCAAAGTGGCAGCTTAACCTTTGCACCACAACACCTACCCTGACAGCACTCTTACATGGTCCATGCAGTGAAGGACTCCCTTCCCTCTCTGGCATCATTTTGTGCCTGCTCTCCTCTGCTCATTCTCCACACTCTAAGCGTGGTGGTTTTTGTGTGCTGAATTGCTATGATTCCTCCTACTTAAAGATCTTTGTTCATAAGTTTCTCCTGCCTTCAATGTCCCTTTCTTTCTTCTTCACTGAATTAATTCTTACATATGCTTCCTATCTTTGTTAATCATCATTTCCTCAAGGAAACTACCTCTGGCCTCCATGCTAAGATCAGATTCCTTCTCTCAGAGAACCATGTTCTTCTCCTTGGTAGAAATGGTCATAGTTGAATTTTTGTGTGAGTTATTTATCCTCTTCTCTAGACTCTAAACTCAGAGAGGAGGGACCATGTGTATTTTTTTCTTACCACTGAGTATCATACTGATATCACCTAGCATTACGACTAGGATGCAGGAAGTTTATGAGTGCATGAATGAATATTTTTCTGTGCTGATCAGGATAGTTCTTTTTGATCTTTTCCTGAACATTGATCCTTTTGCTCTCATATTTCTTTTCTTTAAGATTCATTTACTTTAAATGCAGTGTGTGTGTGTGTGAGAGAGAGAGAGAGAGAGATATCTTCCATCCATTGGGTCATTTCCCAAATGGCTGCAATGGCTGGGAATAGGCCAGGCTGAAGTCAGGAGCCAAGAACTCCAAACAGGTTCCCCACCTGGGTGGCAGGGGCCCAGGCACTTAGGCTATTTTGCACTGCTTCCCAGCGGGAAAGCTGGGTCAGAAGTGGAGCAGCCAGGACTCAAACTGCCACTATATCTCAAGATGGGGGTATTGTCTTGGATTATCTAGTTGTACTATAATTGCAATCACATATATCCTTATTAGAGCAAAGTAGAGAGAGTTAGACCTACACACAAAGGAGAAATCAACAGGAAGATGGTGGCAGAGACTGCACTGATGTGGCCACAAGTCAAGGGATGCCAACATCCACCAAAAGCTGGAAGAGGCAAGGAGTCACTCTCTCTAGAGCCTCTGGAGGGAGCATAGCATTACTGATTTTGGACTTCTGGCTCCCAGAACTCCACAAGAATAAATGTGTTGTGCTAAATCATGAAGGTTTTTTTTGTGATTTGTTACAGTAACCACAGGAAATTAATATATTACTAAAATTAATTTCACCTGTTTCATTTACTTTTTAAAAATGTGAGTACCAGTTAATTTAAAATTATATATGTTCTTGCTTTATATTTCTCTTGGACAGTGCTGCCTCAGAGCATATGAAGGATAATTAGAAAGATGGCCATGACCAGCTGTTCTCTAAATCTGTAGTGGACAGAATAAAAGCTAATGGGTTTAGCATGCAAAGAGAGTCTGAATATATGAAAAAGAATAAACTAGGTTTAATGGCTATTAAATATTGATACTGGCAAAGAGAGGCCCTGGAATGTGTCTGCCTATCATTCTTAGAAAATCAGATCAGCAGCCATAAGTCAGTCAGCCTTTCAATAGAACTCTCTAGAAGATGGAAGAGGGATCAGATGAGTGCTTGAAACCCCGTCTATACCTTAAATCATGTTAAATTGTAGAAATTATAAACTAAAGCATTTTCAGTGGTCAAATTGAAATTCTACCATTTCTACTTCTCTTTGGAACTGTCTTGCTCCTCAATGACACTGAAAAGGCAGGTCAAGGATATTGAAGCCAAGAGAAAATCAAAGCTCATGATGAAAGGCATGATGTGAACTAAAAAAGGAGTGGAAAAAGATAGAGCTAGGGTATTTCCAACTATGAGGCAATAGTGAGACCTTTGAGTGAATAACTCGATCTCCTCATGCCTCATAGATATAATAATATCTACCTTGAATATTGTACTAAGCATTAGAATAATACATGTAAAGAATATGAAGTAATAAAAGTATACTAAATGATCATTTTATTTATAGTTTTTATTGGGGCTTTTCACACTGATATCAGTCAACAAATAGAGGTAATGATTTCGCACCACATTTTCTCAAGATGTTATCCTGTTATCTAGTGTGGTCACAGAAGCTAAACATATGGCCTGGAAAAAGTTATAAATTGGCAAGTTTCTGGATTTATAATAGACCAACATTGCAGCTAGACCCGACAATCATAGGTATTTTACCTGTGAAATTTTAATTCTTCCTGCAGTAGATCATGTTCCAGAGGAGAGAAGGTTTAATCTATTTAGGAAAACAAGGCAATAGATAAAATTTATTAGAATCAATTTTTAAGGCACTTTTCTAAACACTTTTAATGGACAGATCAGTTCATTTAACCCATATAGTAGCTCCATGTGATGGATACTTCTATTATCACTTATATTGAACGAAAGAAGAAATCAAGAAAAAAAGTACTTTGACTAGTACAAGCAGTTATTAAAGACTGGAAAGGGGATTTGAATTCAGGATTACTTATTTTAGTAGCCTAGTTCTTATACCATTATGCTGTACATGCGGTCTTTCACAGAATATGGATGTTTCTGGACATTTCAAAATATTTGCAAATGCTCATTGCTGATACTTGAGCTCATCCATATATTAACAAGGCATTCAGAACGCAATCATTGGGCACCTACTTTTTGCAACATATAGTGCAAGAGTTTAAAGGAATATAGACAAGTAAGACAGCAACTGTCCTCAAGGCATTCATAAGTTTCCAAAGAAAATGATTACACTATAAGGAAAAAAAGGTTGAAGTCCCTGTAAATCAGAGGCATAAGCAAATGCTATTGGGGAATAGTGTCTTCTCAGAGCTCTCAAGTCTTTTGTTCCATGTATGTATGTTGCTTGAATGCAAATATCCATTTGGTACTGGAAAATTAGGTATGGGTCTTTTCATTAAACTGTGACGATGGTGACTATGTCTTATTCATTTTTATCTACTAGGAATCTATCAATTACCTGGCATTTAGCAAATTATTAATAATTATTTATGGAATGCACGAATAAATAGAAAATGAATGCAGAGAAAAAGTAGATTAAATTTGAGTGGAAGCAGAGCAAAGCTTGACTATAACATTGACTTCTGAATCAGTTCTTAAAGGACAAGGAAGGGGCCGGCGCTGCGGCTCACTATAGGCTCACTAGGCTAATCCTCCTCCTTGTGGTGCCGGCACACCAGGTTCTAGTCCCGGTCGGGGCACCAGATTCTGTCCCGGTTGCCCCTCTTCCAGGCCAGCTCTCTGCTGTGGCCCGGGAGTGCAGTGGAGGATGGCCCAAGTGCTTGGGCCCTGCACCCCATGGGAGACCAGGAGAAGCACCTGGCTCCTGCCTTCAGATCAGTGTGGTGCACCGGCTGCAGCACGCCAGCCGTGGCGGCCATTGGAGGGTGAACCAATGGCAAAGGAAGACCTTTCTCTCTGTCTCTCTCTCACTGTCCACTCTGCCTGTCAAAAAAAAAAAAAAAAAAAAAAGACAAGGAGGATTTTGATGGAAGAAAATGTGAGATGGGGGGTGCATTAAAGTGTAGGATAGATCAGAGAGAAGGAACAATATAAACAGAAGCTTGGAGTGTAAGTGGTTTATTGAACTAGTATATTCTTCGGTGAGAAAAGCCAAAGGCTGTGTTGACCCATGGCAGAACTGGTACAGTTCCCCAGATAATTCAGGCAACTTGGCATGAAGAAAAATAAACAACTATCATTTATTGAGTCCTTATTCCATGTACAATGTTGCACAGACATTAGTTCATGCCCACAGTACCATCTATTTGCCTACTTTACACATGAGAACATTCAGTACTGGTAAGTGACTTGCTCACAGAGCTCATAAGACATAGATTCAGCATTTGAACACAAGTTCTTATCAGTCCAAGGTCTTTGTTTATCATGCAGTCCATGTATATTCATCAAATGTGAGTATTTGCCTTATCTGGCATTTTTTTTCTTTCACAGGTATCTAAATTCTGCATTGGTTAGTAAAGGATTAAAATGCTTGAAGTTTAAGTTGAATCAGGGAAGCAAGCTTTTTTGGTATCCCTTCAGCACAGCAGGAGGCTGCAGCTCATTGGAACTCATCTTCCTATATACTCAAGTGCCTCCAGAGAATTCTGAAAGCTGGGCATGAATATGTAGACATGCAAGAAATGAGCAAGGCAGATGTTATGCTGATCTCTGCTGGGCCATTTTACATCATAGTAGCTAATATACAGCACCTTTTTTGGCTGCCAACATTTTTTGTTCCCGTTTATTAACCTCCTTTCCTTCCTCTCCCACTGCCAGGCCCCTGCATTTACATCTTTCTCTCTGACATCAGAAAAAGCATACTTCTGATTTTTATTTTATTCGTTTATTTTACAGAGCAGGTTAATTCAAGACTGTCCAAAGAATGAATCTAGTTGACAGAAGAACTCACTGGGTTTTAAATTTCAGGAACAGGTGAACACTCAGCTCTCCCTGCCCACACCCATTACTATTTCTATCTTCCCTGAGGCATTTCCTTTGCAGCTTGTGCATTAGGGTAACTTGATGGAACTTTCTTTTAGAAAGTCACAGTTGCTCCATGTGTTCCCTTTGGCTAGTGGAAACCCAATGCCAGGGAAGTTCCAGCGTGTGGTGGCTTTGCCTTCATTGTCTCTTCAGAGCTGAGGAACATCTACCCTACAGGCTGTATGAAGCCCACTTAATCATTTGGTCCGGCCCTGCTATGGCAGCCACAGGCAGCTCTCAAAATTCAATAAATCTATAGCAGTCTAATTTTTAATTTAGTAATTTTGTATGGCCCTTGAATGATGTGATAAATATCCAAATGTCCCTTCGCAGAAGAAAGGCTCCCCACCCCTGTGTGACACCACAGAACTCTTGCCAGAAGGTTAGGTTCCCACACTTTTCTTCAACAATAATGATGAGAGTCGCACATCCAAGGTGTGTATTTGGATCCTTTCATTATTCAAATATTTATTGAGTGCTACCTATGTGCAAGACATTGTATATAGCCACAGGGTAATGGTGGTGAAGAAGACCTGATGGGGTTCCCAACTTTGTAGAAGCTACATTGGAATGGGAAGAATGACAGTCAACAGTCAAACTGTTAACCAGCGTTACCGAAGATAGGCACGACCTCTGTGAGGCAGTCACAAGGAATGCAAAGGAGCTGTGGGAGGATTCATGAGAAGGCTGGCAGCCAGGGAAGAAGTAATTAGGGAACCCAGGCTTAGAGCAGGGAGAGCAAATCAGCCATGAGGAGAGTTGGGGGCAATCCTCTAGAATAACACATGGAAAGTTCTAGGAATAGGATTGGGGCATTTAAGGACATTAAAAGGGATTCAGTGAGGTAATAGCCCTGAGAAAATGAGGAGAATGTTAGGAATTGAGGTTAGAAGGTGCCAGGAAGTAAAAATAATGGGACATTGTAGAATTTTGTAAGGAGTTTAAATATATTTTATTCTAAAAGGAATGAGATTTTTAGCCAGACAGTGAAATGTTTCTCTGTGTATACTGTACTTCATGGCAAAATCTGACTCTATGCAAATAAAACAAGTGGTAAGATGACACTGTGTTCAAAACTGTTTTGTAAAGATTCCAGAAGCAGGTTCTATGCTGGAAGTAAGTGGGTGGACCCTGATTTGGAGAGGCTAACTGTGGGTCTGAAGGTTAATGGTGTAACCAAACCCATGCTCCCTCTCCCTAGTGAGGAGTTGTCAGTAAAATGATGCTGCTCAGCCAGGGACTACATTTCCTAGCCTCCCTGTACCCATATGTAGGCATGTAACTAGTTTTCACCAATAGAATGTGAATGCAAGTGCTGTGTGATTTCTAAGCCTGCTGTTTCTCTATGCATGAGAAGTGGCAGAGGGCTCTGGAGGCCTAAGGAATGGTGGATCTCAGGGTTGGATAAAACTGCCTTGTAACTTGTAGTAGTAAAATGATTTTTATTATCAGGCCGGCTCCATTGCTCGCTTGGTTAATCCCGTATGGGCACCGGGTTCTAGTTCCAGCTGACCCTCTTCCAATCCAGCTCTCTGCTGTGGCCTGGGAGGGCAGTGGAGGATGGCCCAAGTGTTTGGGCTCCTGCACCCACATGGGAGACCAAGAGGAAGCACCTGGCTCATGGCTTTGGATCGGCGCAGCACCAGTCTTAGCGGCCATTTGGGGAGTGAACCAACGGAAGGAAGACCTTTCTCTCTGTCTCTCTCTCACTGTCTATAACTCTACCTGTCAAATAAAAAAAAATGATTTTTATTATGCCAAAAATGTGGAGGCTTTAGGGTTTCAGCAGCTGATGTCTTTCTTATTAAATGAACAATTTAGTTTAATGTCTCCTTTTTCTTCTAAGCTACCCAAATAATGCCAGCAACAGTCCTAAAGTGTGTATTAAGTACCTAGACCTGATTCCCATGGATCAGGGACTACCAGTTGTTCACCAAAAATCAGATCTGATTTGTGCACAAAACTGGATTTTATTTCTCAGCCTCCTAGCAGTTTCTTGTGAGTCCATTTTCCCCTAGTAGAATGTGAGTGGAAGTGATGTGTGCTTTCCCCATGTATTCCTCTCCATGAAGTACTTCTCCTATGTGTCCCCCCATGTTTTTTCTCCTTTAGGAGTGATTAGAATGTGGCCTCCTAGGGTGAAGTCAGAAGTTGAAAATAGCCAAGCAGCCATAATTTTGGGGTCCTGAATGACTTCATGGAGGAGCAGCTGCTGTACTGAGAATTCCACTAATCAGGAACAGTCATGGAAACAAGCAGGTAAAATAGTGATAGACAGTGACTGGGCTGTTTGAATTAGATGCTCATGGAGGGCCTTTGTGGTGAATCCCAAGAAGAAGCCAAACATGCAAAGGGCTGGGGAGGACACATTGTAGTCAGAAAGAGAATTTATGCAAAGGCTTTAAGGTGGGAAGGAGTTTGGTGTGTTGAATATAACAGGAGGCCAGAGTGGCTGGGACATGTAAGACAGGATAGTCAAACAGGCTGTAGTGAGAGAGGTAGGAGGAACTCAAGTCATGAACTTTTGATTTTAGTCTAAGTTTAGAGGCAGTTTTGTTTGTTAATTTGTTCATTCTTTTACATGGTGTTCATGGCTATTTGGCTGTTGGGAAATAAATTGTTGTGGGATCATGGAGGCCAGTGGCCTCATTAGGAGTCTGTATAGTTGGCCAGGGGACTACTGATGGTGGTATATATACTGGCCAGTAGTCATAGAGGTAGAGACAGTGACTGGAATTGTGGACTGTGGCACCAGCATCCTGTATCAGAGTGCTGGTTGGAGTCATGGCTGCTCTGCTTCCAAGCCTACTCCCTGCTACAGTGCCTTGGAAAGCAGAAGAAGATGGCCCAAGTACTCGAGCCTTTGACTCCCACATGGGGGACCTGGATGAGTTCCAGGCACCTTATTTTGGCCTAGCCTTGGCTGTTGCTGCCATTTGGGGAAGTGAACCAGTGAGTGGAATGTCTCTTTCTCTATCTTTCTCATTCACTGTGGCTCTGTTTTTCAAATAAGTAAAATAAATATTTAAATAAAAGGTGGAGAAAAGTGAAGAAGTTTGCAACATGCTTTGGAAGAGATGTGAACAGGACATGTAGATTAGAAAGCTTTGGGAGAAGGAACTGTTGATGTGGCACATGCATCGTTGTGGTCCACAGGGTCACACACAGAATAGAGTTCTGCAGGTTTTATTTAGAATTTCACAAGGGAGGTTTTATCTATTCTTCTCCATTTGTTTATTTATTTTGTCATTTATAATAGCATCTACTCATGGATATTTCTTTTATATTTTGGGTTATATTACAATGGAGCATTATTCCAGCTTTGTCTCCTGGGAATTCTTTCAGTTGGCTTCTGTGTCCATCAAAATGTCCCTATCATGAGAGTCTTATGTGTCTTGTGTGTGTGTTTAGCACTTCCAAAATTTATCAGACTCCAGGATAATCTTGAACATGCCCTGCCATTGTTCTACAATCAGCCATTTCTCCAAGGAACCCTCGTTCCTTTTATTGAAGATTCGTATTGGAAACCCATGTCTGCATTTGAGAGGTACTTGTTGCTATCAAGGTATCATTGCATCTGAGCCCTCAATAGCCTTTTACCTAACTCATAATTCAACACTCCCACCATGTGAGCTGGGCTCAGCTCGGTGGTTTTCCCGGTCTGGATTGAATGTAATTGATTTCAGCTGGGCTTGCTCATACATCTATAGCCATCTGATGCATTGTCACATGGCTTTATAATAGCTTCAGCTGGCATAATAGGGGTGGCTCTGATCTTTTCTACATGGCTTTCATCCTCCACAACTCTAGTCTAATTTCTTTACATGAAAGCAGTATTTGATAGTAACGAGCAAAAAAATACAAAATATTTTGAATCCTCGGGTGGAAACTCACTCAATAATGCTTTTTCTGTATTCTGTTAGCTAAGGCCAAGCCTGAAGATCAGTCCAGATTCAAGGGATAAAGAAAAAGATTTCAACCCCCCCCCTTTTTTTTTGACAGGCAGAGTGGACAGTGAGAGAGAGAGAGACAGAGAGAACGGTCTTCCTTTGCCGTTGGTTCACCCTCCAATGGCCGCCGCGGCTGGTGCACTGCACTGATCCGATGGCAGGAGCCAGGTGCTTCTCCTGGTCTCCCATGGGGTGCAGGGCCCAAACTTGGGCCATCCTCCACTGCACTCCTGGGCCACAGCAGAGAGCTGGCCTGGAAGAGGGGCAACCGGGACTAGAACCCGGTGTGCTGGCGCCGCAAGGCGGAGGATTAGCCTAGTGAGCTGTGGCGCTGGCAGATTTCAACCCTTGATAGAAGGATGTGCAAAGAATTATGGTTATACAAGGGATTTTCAAAAAGTTTATGAAAATGAATATATGAAAAACTATGCATAAATTTCAATTTTTGGCACCAAAATAAACTTTTAATTCTGGTTTTCAATGAACCTCTTGGAATGTCCTCACATTTATAACTTCTTACATAGGAGTTATATATATGAATGGAAAACACTGGAAAAACCAGTCCTAGGGTCAAAGATGAAACATGATCAGAATGGAAGGTTTGTGATATCACTGACATACGGAATAAAGCAGGACTTCCAACATTGAAGACTCCAGCATTGAGCATTATTCCTGATAACATTAAAATGATATTGGTTGCTCTGTAAGCTTTCCAACTTAGTGCGAGCTGAAAATTCAAATTTATAGATGGGAAGGAGAGAAGTAAAAAAAGAGGTGGGGATGACCCTTTAACAATCTGAAATCCTAGAAAGGATATCATTCAGTCATGTGAAAAAATGATCAAGATTGACAAAGTGAAGGAGGAAGGGAAAAAGAACTTGAATATATTTCTGGTCCATGGGGCCATTTCAATATTTTCAAGATTTTTTTTGTAGAATTATTTGAAGAATTGTCTCTCTTCTTGGATGACAATCTAATTTTCACACATTTTTTTCTCACATTTCATTGCAAAGGTTTTACAAGGTAGCTTATGATACACTTGGTCATGTTTATGTCAAGAAAGCAATCTAAAATGTAAGTACACTGTCTATCTGCAGGCACCCTACTCTGATGTGAATTGTCATTTAATATTTGATGCATGTAACATTAACTTAATGCTTGCTTCTAAATAAGACTTGCTTCTAAACAAATGACCTGGCACACTCAAATCATTATTAAACCTTCCTACCCCTCCTTCTCATTCTATTTTCCTAAAGAAACTGTATTTCAAGGAGAATTTGTCCTTGAGATCTCATTGAACCTACCATTATGTAATTACTCCTAAGAGAATACATTATAGACGATTTTTTGTGGTGCATATTGTTCTTATGGAAAACCAGTTGTAAGATTTTACCAGGGGTTTTTAGTATTACCCATGAAGATGTGCTTGAATCTCAGAGGTTTGAGCACAGTCAGCCATAAGCCACTGGAAACCCTTAACTGCCAACGTTTGAGCTGGCACAACATGAACTCTGGTTCTCTTTGTGTGAATTCAGTGAATTTCAGGCATCCTGGGGCCTCAAAGATAGTAAGTATCTAACCAAAATACCAACCATATTTCTGTTGTATTAAGAGCCATTCTGCATAATTACATGTTTATTTGAAAGACTCAATGATCAAACAAGACCAGTCCAGAGATCCTCCATATCTCCTGTACTGCATTAATCATCCCTACTATTCAATTTTCTTAAAACATATGATTCTAATTTAATTTAAATTTGACAATAAAGTATAACCAATTAAAAAAAAATAAATACTCTTAGAGGAGAAAAATGAATGCACATTTGCACTGTTAGATTTCTGGATTAACGTAACAATAGACAACTAGATTAAATTCTTCTGCCTCCCAAATTCAAATAAA
Organism: Oryctolagus cuniculus; assembly: GCF_964237555.1. NCBI lineage: Eukaryota > Metazoa > Chordata > Mammalia > Lagomorpha > Leporidae > Oryctolagus > Oryctolagus cuniculus. The sequence goes on along the minus strand of NC_091439.1, from coordinate 79,406,851 downwards.
TGATAGTAGAAAAGTCATTAAAAAGAGGACATGAGAGGGGCTGGTGCTATGGTGTAGCCCATAAGCTGCCGCCTGCAGTGCTGGCATCCCATATGGGAGTTGCTTCGAGACCCGGCTGCTCCACTTCTGATCCAGCTCTCTGTTATGGCCTGAGAAAGCAGCGGCAGATGGCCCAAGCCCTTGGGCCCCTGCACCAGCATGGGAGACCTGGAGGTAGCTCCTGGCTCCTGGCTTCAGATCAGTGCAGCTCCGGCCATTGCGGCCATTTGGGGAGTGAACCAGGCAGATGGAAGACCTCTCTCTCTCTGCCTCTCCTTCTCTCTCTGTGTAATTCTGCCTTTCAAATAAATAAATAAATAAATATTTTTTTTAAAAAAGGAGGACCTGAGAAAACTAGAGCTGAAAACAAAACTTTGAAAGATGTAAAATCAATAAAGTGGAAATTGTATTACTTTTCTCAGTTATATGTTTTTACATTGCAAACTATAAATCCAAAGACTAGAAAGTGATTAGAATTACGATTTTTATTAGAAACCCAAATGTGGAAAATTACCTATAATGTAAATAAGAAAGTTGAGGCACAAAGAGAATAAGGATTTATAATTATAGCATACAAAACTTGTAAGACAATTATGTAAGTAAGATATTCAATATCTGTATTTTTTCACTAATTTTTATATGTAGACATTGAGTAGGTATGGACATAATTAGAACTAGGATTCAAGTTTATCTATAAAAAGCCATAAAGAGAATACCTAGGTGAGTTGTTATGTGGTTGAGAGGTTAAACTTTATATTTGTAATGATATTAACTAATAATTCAATATTAAGAACTTTTTAACCACTGGAGTGGCCACCTTTTAGAATAGTAAGCACCTAACCACTGGATGTACTACAATGCCTTGCTGTGGTCAGGACTGCATGACCCATAATACCCTTTCCAAGTTCTTTAATATGAAATTCTAATTTAAGTACTCTTACCATGAACAGAGAGCCAGTTGTGTAAAAACAAATAGACAAAGTTAGAGTTTCTAACTTCTATGTTACATCATTCTGCCTCATGCTTAACCATGTGGTTTAATTAAGAATGCTAAGAACTGTGGTGTGGAATGTATTCTCCCAGCCTTCTGTATCTGTGTTATATGATACTCCAGACTGTGTTCTTCTACATATTTTCTTCTTCCATTCATCTCCAATCCCAGAAGTTCAGAACAGAGACCTGTGAGATGTTCTTGATTCTTCCATTTGCCTCATTCCACATCAATCCATAAGCATTAGCTATTTTTCTTATTTCTAAATTAGATTTCAAATCCATTTACTTATTTCCATCTCTATTCAAATTGCCATGAGCACTACTAAAATGGTTTTCTGATTCTCTTTATTTTAACTTTTCTTCTACATAGTGTATTCTCCATATAGAAGAAAAGTGATCTTGTAATAGCATCAATATGCTCATTCCCTCCAACTCCTGGGTTCCAATCAGTTTGACAAAAATCCAGTTTACAAAGTTGTGTCTGAACTTGCTCTTACCTTCCTCAACATCCTTCACTCATGATGTGCTGTCTATTGGGCCTTGGCTTGGGACACATGGCCCTCCTTTCAGTTTTTCTAACCCTTCCCCATCTCTTGGCCGTTGCTGGCCTTAGCATCTTTTCTTCCATCTGTCTGTGACAAATCACTGCTCCCTCTCCCTTAGACTCCTCCCATCTCTCCACATACTTGATCATTCTCATTCTTCATCCTTTCTTCCCCATCTTAACTCAAATGTCTCCTCTTCTGAGAAGTCTTCCTTCATCGCCTATCTGCCATAACCTCCTTTAGTTACTCTACTTCATAATTTGATTCATTTCCCTCTTGAGGAAATATATGCATATGATTGTCCATTTATGTGCATATTTGACTGATTTTCTCTATCACTTGAATGTGAATTTTAGGAAAACAGTGATCTTGTCACTGTACAATTCCTTTGTTTTAGTCTAATTGCTTAATTCTTGATTTAGCAAAGTTCCTGGTATATAATAATCACAGAAATACACATTTATGATGTTTATATGTAGGCGAGATCATTTACTAAATTTAACTTTGTAGTCCATGCCTGGCCTTCAACTCTATAGTGATACATTTCTGAAGAATTCTCTAGTATCTTCCAAAAAATAACACTTCCAAATTCAACCTTGATGATTATCAGATTCATTTGAACTGGGTAAGAGAAGAGAGAATGAAAATAAAGAAAAAGGCCACTGGCCCATATGATCTACATGTTGGTAATAACCGCACAGCTGAACTATCAGTCATTCTAAAGATCTTGGATCCACAGAAGCTCCCCTCTGTATTGTATTCTTCAGTATTCTTTCCAGCCTGATTGATTTCACCCTGATTGCTTAATTTCATCATTATCGTTACTTGTTGTCTTTGGACAGAGAATGGTATCAGCACAGCAGTTTGTACAAGCTGCTGTCTACTGTCAAATTTGTTAATGTTGCTATTAGAGGCAAATAAAAACTTTCTTCTCTGCCGAGCTATCAAAAGCCTACTATCTGTCAACATGTCATCCAGAACAAAGTGGCAACGTCTTCATTCTTGTCTTGCATTTTGAAAAGTCATTTAGTATTGAACAACCCACTTGGCCTGTATGCTTTGCTTAAAATCTTATTCTTTTGCTCTATTTTTTTATGCACATTCTCAGCTTATAGGTATAAGAAAACTTCAGTAAGTTCTCCAAGGACAAGATGCAAGGGAAATTAATGCCAATAAACTCTCCTTCCATTTGTTTAAGAATTCCTCTAGAGATTTTGATTTACTAATGATTTCTGTCATTATATATAGATAATGCAAATGTAAACTTCAACCCAGTCTCTGTGCAAATAATTTAACAATGCATTTTACTGGGTTACAATTTGATGAAGTTTCACAAATATACTCAGGAGAAATGGATATTCTAAACATAGACCTTTGTGGTCCTTTAGCTTTTTTTTTTTTTTAAAGTAAATGTACTTCATGTATCTGAGCAACTCCCAATAAAAGGAAATCTTGAGATCTTGAGTCCTTTCAGGGAGTGAATTATGTCATTACATTATACTGTTTCCTTTAGCTTATTGAGGGTTTGCCTAACTATGCATGTTATATGTTTTAATGTTAATTTAACTTTATCATGTTATAAAACATATTAAATATTTTGTAAAATGGGACATACTGAATGTAGATTCACTTTTATTTGTGATTTGGAATCTTCTTATCATTGATGCATAAATTTCTTACAGCACAATGCTACTTTTAGGAGCCACCAGTGAATTTAGGGATATTCAACTTGATATTGAATAGGTATTGGGGTATTTCTGAGTTTCTCTGTGATTTGTCATTTCTTTGCATTCAGTATGGTTGGACTGCATCTTCCATTGCTGTCATTATGATTTTTAGTAGTAGAATTCTTCTTCATTCTGTTAATTGGTGATCTGTTTCTGTTTCTAAGAGCTTAGACAGTTGATAGCAAAGGAGTCAAACTGAATTCCCAGAGGAATTTGAGGCAGTACATGAGGATCTTACCTGAAACAATAGCATGTAAACATGAGTAGAATGTGCTGATGAAGTGAAATACTGGCTGTGAAGTGCTCTCCCATAGACAGTACTCAGTAACTGAACGATGTTTCTTCCCTGCCTTTACCTCTACTTCCTTAACTCTGTTTGCATTGTATCTTAAGCCCTTAGTGAGGCCACTGAACAAAACTAAAATGAGAGCCTATTGCTTCAAGTGTAGTACAAATTGTCTCCATTCTGTTGACCTCAGTTGGTATAGAGATGCGAGTCTGGCCTCCCTGCTCTCTCAGAGAACTTGCCCAATTATCAGCTTTATAATTTAGTCCAATTATCAGCTTTATCCAGGAGCAGATTGGGATAAAGGAGAAAGAAGGGTAATAGCTTGTTCTGGTCTTAGGCATTTCCGCCTAGAAAAGCCACACTTCCTGTGTTAATGGAAAAGATAATGTTGTTCCCTGACAAGGAGCTGGTATATTTTTAATGCATATATATTATGATCATTGTTCACTGCACTGTGAAAATGCAGCAAGTAGACTCTTCTTAAACATTTATTTACCTATGAGTTCAGTAAATTCTAAGTGCCAGGTGCTGAGCAATAGCCAAGATGAGCAGGGAGATAAGACACAATCCATGTCCTCTTTTTTTTTTTAAAGATTTATTTATTTATTTGAAAGTCAGAGTTACGCAGAGAGAGGAGAGGTAGAGAGAGAGAGGTTTTCCATCAGATGTAAAAAGTAAAACTCCCCAATTGGCTGCAATGGCCGGAGCTGTGCCTATCTGAAGCCAGGAGCCAGGAGCTTCCTCTGGGTTTCCCATGTGGGTGCAGGGGCCCAAGGACTTGGGCCGTATTCTACTGCTTTTGTAGGCCATAACAGAGAGCTGGATTGGAAGTGGAATAGCCGGGTCTCGAACCAGCGGCCATATGGGATGCCAGTGCTTCAGGCCAGGGTGTTAACCCACTGCGCCACAACACCAGCCCCTCCATTTTCTCTTTGATTCATGTTAAAATGGGAAAGACATAAAAACTTTGTGGAAAATTATAAAAAAATTTCATATGAAAAATATGCATGGATTTCAAAAATTTTAGCACAAAAATAAATGTATCTATTAATGACATTTTCCATGAGCTTCTAGAATTCCCCTCATATAAATCAACATTTACAAGTGTTGGAATATGGGGAGGAAGAATTTGTTATGAGAACCCAAAGGAGGGTTACTTGAACCAGACCATACAGTGGTGAGATATGTTTATGTTTATGTGTGTGTGCATGCATGTGCACATGAGTGTGTGTGTGTGTGTGTGTGTGCTAAGTTGATTAGGAGCATGACTTGACCTGAATAATAAATGATGAGTAGGAATTATTTGGACAAAAGAGAGATTACAGAAACATTCTGCCTTAAGTTCAAAGTAGATTTAAGAAGTTCTCATGTTGAACATATGATCTTTTGATACACTTTGCATTTTGTTTGCTTGTTTAAATCTTCCTGTGCCTTTGAGTTCTTCCTTCTTTGTTTTTGTTTATTTCATTTTAGTAAGTTTCTTAAGAAGATGCTAGATTTTCTTAGTTGTGCTTAGAGATAATTTTTAAAATTAAAAATCAAGGGCGATGAATCCACCTTTATTATAGAGGCAACTCAAGTGAGAGATACTTATGAGGCAGAAATACTTGGCAGCCCTAATACAGAGTCTATTTCTACATTTGTGAAGGAATAAGTGGACAGGTTTTGTAGACAGACTCGCTGGTTTTAACTCTCGCAGCATGTCTGGTCTTTGGAACATTACTTAGCATGTCTTTGCTTCTGTTTCCTGTAAAACGGGAACAAAAGCCTAAATAAATGTTATAAAATTTATCATAAGAGTTAGATGAGCCAATGCTTGTCAATATTTGTCACTCAAAAAATAAAAGAATTCAGTTATTATTGGGTATTACTATGCTCATTGTGAATTTTAAAAATGGCTAAATGGCTAATGTATGTAAAGAACACAATCTAGTTCCTAGGACAAAGTTATGGCTTGGCAAATTGTCTTTCCCCTCCACTTTTTCTTCTGCATTTCTGATTATTATCCTCTTTCTAATGGGTATTTTCAGACAGTATCTTGTCCTGTTTTTTTGGAAAGGAACCATAATCATGAGTCAACATTTAGTTAAATAACAAATTGTTCTCTGTTTCTTTGTTGTGCTTCTGTGTCTGCCTCCTTACAAGAAGTCACCTGAGGATAGGAATTGGGCTTAGTACCTACAGTATAACACTGAGAACATATCAGATGCTCTTGTAAATATTTGTTGAATGGATTATCAAATAGTTGGTAGTGATCAAATTCTCTTGATTGTTCAAGAATGGGAAAGTAATCTGTCATTGATGAAGGTTCTTTAATATTTTATGTGCTAACTGAATACTTATCTGAGAGTTAAGAATGTTTTAGGACTTGATGGAAGATTTCCAAGGTGATAGCTTTAGTTTTTATCTGCACCTGACGGAAATATTGGTCTTACCTCTAAAATGTTTCCATCCATTCCTAATACTCTTTTTAAGGAAATAGATATTAACCTTCTTCATCTGAATCTTCGATCGTGTTTCAGATACTAGGATCCTAGGAAACATTTAAACTAATGTACATGTTTCAGTGAATTTTAAAAAAAAAATTATCTATTTATTTGAGAGGCAGAGTTAGAGTTACAGAGTTTCTGACAGAGAGGTCTTCCATCCTTTGGTTCACTCCCCAAATGGACATAACAGCCGGAGCTGGGCTGATCCAAAACCAGGAACCAGGAGCTTTATCTGGGTCTCCCACGTGGATGCAGGGGCCCAAGGACTTGGGCCATCTTCTGCTTTCCCAGGCCATTAGAAGAGAACTGGATTGGAAGAGGAGCAGATGAGACATGAACTGGTGCCCAAATGGAATGCCGGCACTGTAGGTAGAAGCTTAGCCTACTATGCCAAAGCGCCAGCTCTGTGTTTCAGTGCATTCTTATTTTGTGTGTTGTTAATACCAGGATGTTATCACTACGTTTATGTGATATGCAACTTCTTCTCTACCAGTCAGTACTTTCTCCTCCTCATTATTATTTTGAATTCAGAATTACAGAGAGTGGAAGAGACAGAGAGAGAGAGAGAGATATCTTCCATCCACTGGTTCACACCCCAAATGGCCATAATGGTCGGGGCTGGGCCAGGCCCAAACAAGGAACCAGGAGCTTCATCCGGGACTCCCGTGTGGATTCAAGGGCCCAAGCACTTGGGTCATTTTCTGCTGCTTTCCCAGGTGTATTTGCAGGTAGCTGGGTCTGAAATCGATCAGCTGGGACAGGAACTGGAGCCTGTATGGGATGTGGTGGATGGTGGCTTAATCTACTGTACCACAGTGCCAGCCCCAGGTACTTTCCTCTTGTAAAATACAGCTCTGTCATGAGAAGAAGTATCTGTAACTACTTTCCACATTCATCTACATGATTCCTCATGAATTAAGACAGCACTAACCATTCCTACTTCAATTTTCATATGATAACCAGAAAGCATTATTGAAAATGGAAAAATTGCAGTGTTAGGTGCTAAATGTCTTCTTATTCAATATCAATTTGCCTTTGTTACCAGATTTGTGAACTTAAACTTAGCTTTGATGGTTTGCATTTTCATTACTTCCAGATAATCATTCTGATTAACTTGGATTTGGTGGTTGACTTTTCTTCCTATGAGCTTTTATTTTATTGGTAGGATAAGAAAGATTGCTTCCAGGTGATTCAAGCATTACATCCCTCAGATCTTGCCAAAAAATTACTCAGTTGTGCCTTGCCCTCATTCATTCAATACAGCAGAACCATCCTCCCAGATACGCAAAAGTCAGCCAAGGGACATGTTTCCAATGCAGTATCCCAGGTCCAGTCTTTACTTCTTCACAGCCTCATAAGGATCATCCTTGTTATCTTTTCTTTGGCTTTAAGGTTTGGCTTCCAATTTTTGTTTGGAATCTTCTCTTGAGGATCTATGTATACTTTTCACTGCTTTCAATTTGCTTTCCTTTATCTCTTCACATTTGGCTCTTGTCTTTGTGTCCTTCTTAGGATTTTGATTGTCTGCAACTTTAAAAGAAATGTCCTCTCTGCAGCTCTTCCCAGGTGACATTACCTGCATTTTCAACCATTGATTAACTCTTCTTACCCTCTTCAGAAGGGGGGATTTTGACGCATACTTTATTTTTCCTAATTGGGTTTCTGAGCAGGTGAATGTGAAACACCATCAAATAGTCATAATCCTTTTATACTTAGCTGAAAAATTTCTTTATAATTTATTTCATTTTTTAATTATTTTATTTATATATTAACTAAAAACTATGTCCACATATACAAATAGTTTAAGTGGTTTGGTAAGTTGGTAAAATCAGGCAAATCAGGAAAACGATATTCATATTGGTTCTATGGCATTAAAATGATAAAACAAACGACACCTTTACTCATTAAAAATATAGCTTGGTGAGACAGCCATCAGCATATGTGTTGGATTTCATAACTTAACAATACAACTTTTTGGGGGCTGTGTTAACAATAGCTTGTGAGATTCCAAGACAGCAGAATAGGGACGGAGCTTACTGCTGTAGTCTAGGGTAAGATAGTTTCAAAATTGTGGAGAGAGTCCAATCTCATGGAAGAGTTAGGGAGAAAACTGTAAAGGAAACTGCATGCAAATTAGAGAGACACTGTGGACCTACATGGAGGGTGTGGATGTGCACAAATCAGGACCCCAGCAGCTGATCGCCTCAGCACCAGCTTTGGAAAGTGAGGTGAGACCAGACTGCAGCAGCCCAAGGCACTGGCAATCAATCTGTGGGAAGAAACTGGCGTGAGTCCAGCTTGGAGCCCTGGGGGACAGTGTATCTGCCAACCTAGAAGACAAAAAAGGGAGGACATGATTCTCTCTTCCTGACCACTTGGCACCAATGTCTTATAACTAGCTGAGAGAGGGCAGGTGCCATTTTAGACACACTTAACAGCCACTCCATTATGTATGCATGTCCAGCAACCAGCTGAGACGAAAATTGACAGGGGGCTGGGCACTCATGACCATGGAACTTTGTATGCTGGCACGGACTGTGAAAACACTGTGGCTGCATGGGAGGGTGCAAGGTGTGGCTGGGTCTCTGAGCAGTTACTGTGGGTGGCTCTGTATGCTCAGGGCTCCCTGGTTGCCAGGTGAGAATCATTGCTATGGGATCCATGCTGACACTGAGGACTGCATGGATTCTTAGAGTGGTTCTTGTGGCTGTGCAGGTGAATACTGTGCCTCCTGGGGATAGCGCCCAGGCATTGATCTCCTTGGAGGAGAGGAGGTGAGCAAGATAGTAAACCAACAGAGCTGATCAAACTCTCCCTTTTTTATTTTTTGACAGGCAAATTGTACAGTGAGAGAGAGAGACAGAAAGGTCTTTGCCATTGGTTCACCCTCCAATGGCCGCCGCGGCCGGCGCGCTGCGGCTGGTATACCCTGCTGATCCGATGGCAGGAGCCAGGTACTTATCCTGGTCTCCCATGGAGTGCAGGGCCCAAGCACTTGGGCCATCCTCCACTGCACTCCCTGGCCACAGCAGAGAGCTGGCCTGGAAGAGGGGCAACCAGGACAGAATCCGGTGCTCCGACTGGGACTAGAACCCGGTGTGCCGGTGCCGCAAGGCGGAAGATTAGCCTAGTGAGCCGCAGAACCGGCAAACTCTCCCTTCTGATAAAAAAGATTTGAGGAGCCGGCGCCGCGGCTCACTAGGCTAATCCTCCGCCTAGCGGCGCCGGCATACCGGGTTCTAGTCCCGGTCGGGGCGCCGGATTCTGTCCCGGTTGCCCCTCTTCCAGGCCAGCCCTCTGCTGTGGCCAGGGAGTGCAGGGGAGGACGGCCCAGGTGCTTGGGCCCTGCACCCCATGGGAGACCAGGAAAAGCACCTGGCTCCTGGCTCCTGCCATCGGATCAGCGCGGTGCGCCGGCCGCAGCGCGCCAGCCGCAGCGGCCATTGGAAGGTGAACCAACGGCAAAGGAAGACCTTTCTCTCTGTCTCTCTCTCTCACTGTCCACTCTGCCTGTCAAAAAAAAAAAAAAAAAGATTTGAGGAGATTTACCCAGCCAACTTGTGTGCCATTTTAGACACTCTGCTAACCCTGGAACACTGGATAGAGCCACACCGAGCTCATGCCTCTGGATATTCATTGAAAGAGTAGATCCTCCATTAAGCCACAGAGGTATAGTCCAAAGATAAAAGCCATCAAAGGAAAAAAAAGAAAAAAAATCTCCACAAATGCCTAAAAATAAGCACAGAAATTCAAGAAACAAGAATAAGGAAGACAAGACAATGCCCCCAAAGCAGCACAACAACTCTTCAATACTAGAATGTGAAAATGAAAAGATTAACAAAATGCTGGAAATGATTCAAAAAATTGATCATAGAATTACTTAGAAGTAATAAGAAGCAAATCCAGAATTAAAGAAATTCACACATGATATGAATGAAAATTTTTCCCATGAAATAGAGATTTTTAAAGAGAAATAAAAATGAAATATTAGAAATAAAGAATTCAACAGATCGAATAAAAAATGTACTGGAAAGGCTTAACAACAGACTCAGTGAGGCAGAAGAAAGAATATCCAAGTTAGAAGACAAATTTCTGGAAATTTTACAGTCAGATCAAAAAAAATTGAGAAGAAGAAATTAGAAAAGTAAAAGAGGAAAACAATAATATTTCAATATTAGAATATAAAACAAAAAGATTGATAAAATTTCTGAAGTGGAATACAAAAGATTAATCATAGGATTAATCAAAGGCAATAAGATGCAAACTAATGACTTAAAGAAATTCAGAAATGACATGGATGAAAATTTTCCCATGAAATAGTGATTTTAAAAAGAAATCAACTTGAAATATTAGAAATAAAGAATTGAATATGGCAAACTAAAGATACAGCAGAAAGCCTAAACAGCAGACTTGTTGAGGCAAAAGAAAGAATATCTGATCTAGAAGACAAATCTCTGTAAATATCTCAGATTAAAAAGTAAAGTGAGAGAGAGGAAGAAGAATGAGACATATTTTCTTTTTTTCCCAGAAACCTTTTTTTAAGGAATACAGACTTCATCCATTTCATAAGTACAACTTTAGGAATACAGTGATTCTTCCCACCATACCTACCCTCCCACCCACACTCCCACCACTTTTTCTCCTCCCTCTCCTATTCCATTACTTATTTTTTTCCAAGATCTATTTTTGGTTAGGTTTATACACATACTATTAACTCTATACTAAGTAAAGAGTTCAACAAATAGTATAGAAAAAAAAAAAACTGTTCCTCACCAGTTGAGACAAGGACTGCTCAAAGTCATTGCATTTCAAAGCATCATTTTCACTTCTATAAATTACTTTTTAGGTTCTCTATTAATTATCACAGATAAAGGAGAACATAGGGTATTTGTCTTTTTGGGACAGGCTTATTTCACTAAGTATAATGTTTTCCAGTTGCATTAATTTTGATGCAAATGACAAGATTTCATTTTTTTTACCACTATGTACATATCCAGTACATAACCAGTCTTCAGTGGACAGACATTTGAGTTGATTCCATATCTTAGTTATTGTGAATTGAGTGGCAATAAACATTGTGGTACAGATAATTCTTTCATATGCTTATTTCATTTCCTTTGGATAAATTTCCAGGAGTGGGATGGCTGGGTCACATAGTAGGTCCATAATAAGATTTCTGAGGTAACACCATACTATCTTCCATAGTGGCAGTACCAGTTTAAATTACTACCAACAGTGGAATAGTGTACCATTATTTTCCATATCATTGCAAACATTTGTTGTTTGTTGATTTCTGCATGAAAACCATTCTAATGGGGGTGAGGTAAAACATCATTGTGGTTTTGATTTGCATTTTCCTTGTGATCCTGAGCATTTTTTCATGTTTCCATATGATTTTCAGCTTTATTTTTTCTATATTTGAGAAGAATGTCCTTGGTCTTTTCATTGGTATCCACTGAATCTGTAAATTGTTTCAGGTAATATGGATATTTTGATGATATTGATTCTTCCAATCCAGGAACATACAAGTTTTTTCCATTTTTTTTTGTGTTTTCCTCTATTTCTTTCTTTAATGTTAATTAATTCTCATTGTAGAGATTTTGATTTCCTTGGTTAAATTTATTCCAACATATCTAATTTTTTGAAGCTATTGTGAATGGGATTGATCTCAGAAGTTCCTTCTCAGCCATGGCATTCTCTGTATATAAAAAGGCTACGGGTTTTTGTGTTTTGACTACATATCCTGCCACTTTACCAAACTCTTTTATGAGTTCCAAAAGCCTCTTAGTGGAGTCTTTTGGATTCCCTAATATAGAATCATGTCATCTGCAAATAGGGAGAGTTTGGCTTCCTCCTTCCCAATTTGTATCACTTTCATTTCTTTTTCTTGTCTAATGGTGCTGGCTAAAACTTCCAGGATGATATTGAATAGCAATGGTCAGATTAGGCATCCTTGTCTGGTTCTGAATCTTAGTGGGAATGCTTCCAACTTGTCCCCATTCAGTAGGATATTGGCTATGGTTTGTCATAAATTGCTTTGATTGTCTTGAGGAATGTTCCTTCTGTACACAATTTACCCAATTTGCTTAGTGTTTTCATCATGAAATGATGTTGTATTTTATCAAATTCTTTCTCTGCATGTATTGAGAGAATCATATGGTTTTTGTTCCTCAGTTTATGAATGTGATATATCACATTGATTGATTTGCGGATATTGAACTATCCCTGCATGCCAGGGATAAATCCCATTTGGTCCAGATGAATGATCTTTCTGCTGTGATGTTGGATTCGATTGGCTAGTATTTTGTTGAGGATTTTTGGATCTATGTTCAAGATGGTAATTGGTCTGCAGTTCTCTTTCTCTGTTGGATCTTTGTCATGTTTAGGAATTAAGGTGATGCTGGTTTCATAGAAGAATTTTGGGAAGATTCCTTCCCTTTCAATTGTTTTGAATAGCTTGAGCAGAATTGGAGTTAGTTCTTTTTAAATGTCTGGTAGAATTCAGCAATGAAGCCATCTGGTCCTGGGATTTTCTGAGTTTTGAGGGTCTTTATGAATGATTCAATCATTTTCTTGGATATTGGTCTGCTTAGTGTTTTTTGTCTTCATGGTTCAAGTTTTGTAAGTTGTATGTGTTCAGGAATCTATCCATTTTTCTAGGATGTGTTGGTATATAACTCTTTGCAGTAATTTTTGATGATTCTTTTTAGTTCTGTGGTATCTGTTGTTACATTTCCTTTTTCATCTCTACTTTTATTTAGTTGGGTCTTTTTTGGTTAGTTGGGCCAATGGGGTGTCAATTTTCTTTATTTTTTCAAAAAACAGCTCTTTGTTTCACTTTTGTACTTTTTTTGGCTCCAGTTTTGTTTATTTTTTTCTTCAATTTTAATTATTTATTTCCTCATACCAATTTTGGATTTGGTCTGCTGTTTTTTTCCTAATCCTTTAGATGTACTGATAGCTCCTTTATTAGGCACCTTTTCAATTTCTTGATGTAGGCACCAATTGCTGTAAACTTTCCTCTTTCCTCTTAGTACTGCTATTGTTGTATCACATAAATTTTGATATGGTGTATTGTCATCTTCATTAGTTTCCAGAAATATTTTGATTTCTCTTTTCACTTCTTGTATGACCCACTGTTCATTCAGGAGCATGTTTTCCAGTCTCTATGTGTTTGCATATATTCTAGAGATTCTTTTGTTGTTGATTTTCAGCTTTGTTCTATTGTGGTCAGAGAAGATGCATGGTATGATTTGATTTTCTGAATTTGCTGAGACTTGCTAAATGGCATAGCATGTGGTCTATCCTACAGAAAATTCCATGCACTGATGAGAAGAATGTTTATTTTGCAACTGTAGGATGAAGAGTTCTGTGGATATCTGTTAGGTCTATTTAGTCTATAGTATCGATTAATTCTGTTGTTTCCTTGCTGATTTTCTGTCTGGGTGATCAGTCCATTGCTGAAAGTGGGATACAGAAGTCTCTCATTACCATTTTATTGGAGTCTATGTCTCCCTTTAGATCCATTAACATTTCTTTTAATTAGCCCCATGCTCTGAAATTAGGTGCATATATGTTTATAATAGTCACATCTTCCTGTTGAATTGATTCCTTAATCATCACATAGTGCCCTTTTTTGTCTCTTTTAACAGCTTTTGAATTAAAGTCTATTTCGTCTGTTATTAAGATGGCCACACTAGCTCATTTTTTGATTCTGTTAGTGTGGAAATATTTTTACATTCTTTCACTTTCAGTATGCATGTATCTTTCTTGGTGAGATTTGTTACTTGTAGTCAGCAAATAGAAAGGTCTTGTTTTTTTTCCATCCATTAAGCCAGTTTGTATCTTTTAATTGGAGAGTTGAGGGCATTTACATTCAAGGTGTCTATTAATAAGTAATGATCTGGACTGTCATTTTTTCCACAAATATTCCTATTATTTACTTTGGATTTCCTTTGTATTTTACTGGGAGATTTTCTGCCTTCACCTTCTTTCATAGTAAGGACCATGTTTATGTGTTTCTCTTTACAGCACATCCTTAAGCATCTTTTGTAAGGCTGCATGGGTGGTAACAAGTTCTTTCTATTTCTGTTTGTTGTGGAAGGTCTTCATTTCACCTTCATTCATAAATGAGAGCTTTGCAGGGTACAGTATTCTTTTTGACAATTTTCTCAAGACTTGTAATATATCTGCCATTCTCTCCCAGCCTGTTGGATTTCTGATGAGAAATCTGCTGTCAGTCTAACTGGAGATCCCCTGAAGGTAATATGACATTTTTCTCATGCACATTTTATAATCTTTTCTGTTTGTTTTAGTTGAAAGTTTGACCACAAGGTGTCATGCTGAATATCTTTTCAGATCATGTCTTTTAGGAGTCCTATGTACTTTCTGTACCTATATATCCCTTTCTTTCTCGAAATTAGGAAACTTTCAATAACTATTTCACTGAACAGGTTTTTCTTTCTTTCTAACCTTTGGGAAATCCTAAGATCATATATTGGGTCATTTGATAGTATCTCATAAAACTCAAAAACTGTGTTTAATTTTTCAAATACCTTGTTCAGGACATTATTCTCAGATATATAACAAATTATGCTGAAAATCATATGGAAACACAGGAGACTCAAAATAGCTAAAGCAAGCAAAAACAAAGCCAGAGGTATCACAATATCAGATTTAAAGACATACTACAGGACAGTTATAGTCAAAACAGACTGGTACTGGCACAAAAACAGATGGATAAACCAAGAGAATATGACAGAAATGCCAGAGATCACCACACACATCTACAACCAACTTATCTTTGACAAAGGAGCTAAAACCAATCGCTGGAGCAAGGACAGCCTCTTCAATAAATAGTGCTGGGAAAACTGGATTACCACATGAAGAAGTATGAAGCAAGACCTCTACCTTATACCTTACCCAAAAATCCACTCAAAATGGACTAAAGGCCTAATTCTATGGCCTGATACCTTCAAATTATTAGAGACCATTGGGGAAACCCTGAAAGCCATTGGCATAGGCAAAGTGTTCTTAGAAAAGACTTCCAAGCCACAGGTAGTCAAAGCCAAAATTGACAACTGAGATTAAATCAAATTGAGAAGCTTCTGCACTGCAAAAGAAACACTCAGCAAAGTGAAGAGGCAACCCAAAGAATGGGAGAAATGATTTGCAAACTATGCAACTGATAAAGACTAACAGCCAGAATATATAAAGTGATCAAGAAACTCAACAACAGCAAAACAAACAATCCAGTTAAGGAATGGGCAAAGAACTTAAATGGGCATTTTTCAAAAGAGGAAATCCAAATGGCTAACAGACACATGAAATAATGCTCTGGATCACTAGCCATCAGGGAAATGCAATGAATAAATTATGTATACCTTAAATAAAAGGTTTCTGGTGGAAAAAGCATCAGAAAATGGCACAAATCTTGGGCCCCTGCATCCACTTGGGAGACCCAGATTAAGCTCCTGACTTCTGCCTGGCCCAGCTCTGGCCATTGTGGAAAGTTGGGGAGTGAACAAACAGATGGAAGATGTCTCCCTCTGTGTCTCCTTCTCTCTGTCTCTGTAACTCTGTCATTTAGATAAAGTTAAATAATTCTTTTCTAAAAAAAACACCAATAGCTTTTTAACCTTAGAATTGGAAATAAATTTAGTATTTATGCTTTTAATAAAAGAGGGCTGAATATTATTTGAAATTTATTGTACCATACAGAGTGGTAAACCATTCAAGTTAAACAGTGTCACATTTTAAAAGAATATTTATTTAAGTTGACAAAATAGTTGAAGGGTTAGGAAGATATATAAAATATTTTTATTCTTAATAACAGGGGAATATGTTCTTTTTTGACATACATTTAAAGTGGCATTCTTTTTATATATAGATCCTAGATAAGTATATAGTAATAGGGCTTTTCCCCCCCTTGCTTGACTAATTCACATCAGATAATAATTCTCCCATGGGGTGCAGGGGCCCAAGCACTTGGGCTCCTGCACCCCCATGGGAGACCAGGAAGAAGCACCTGGCTCCTGGCTTTGGATTGGCGCAGTGCTGGCCATAGTGGCCATTTGAGGAGTGAACCAACGGAAGGAAGATTTTTCTCTCTCTGTCTCTCTCTCTCTCACTGTCTATAACTCTACCTGTCAAATAAAAAAAAATCAGACAAATTCCAGTAGTGGGGCTTCTCATAGAATATCTGACTTGTACTCCTCAAAAAGAAGCAGGGGCAGAGAAAATGGCACAGCCGACTGAGGCCTGAGGAGATGTGATAATGAAGTACAAGGAATGTCCTTGATGGGACATTAGGTAAACACTAAAGAAATCTAAATAAGCAAAAAGTTTTAGTTAACAGCCTTATATCAATATTGATTCACTAACTATAACAAATGTATCAACAAGTAACCAGATAATTGATAGATTTCTCTTTCATTTTGTGCATTCTTTTTTGTAAAATTATTTTTTTAAAGTTTTATTTATTTGAAAGGCAAAGTTACAGAGAGAAGTGGAGAGACATAGAGAGAGAGATCTTCCATGTGGTGGCTTCCAAATGGCTGCAATGGCCAAGACTGGTCCAGAATGAAGCCAGGAGCCAGGAGCTTAATCCAGATCTCCCACAGGGGTGGCAGTTCTTGGGCAACCAAGAACTTGGAGCATCTTCTGCTGCTTTC
The DNA here is from genome assembly GCF_964237555.1 of Oryctolagus cuniculus. Classification (NCBI taxonomy): domain Eukaryota; kingdom Metazoa; phylum Chordata; class Mammalia; order Lagomorpha; family Leporidae; genus Oryctolagus; species Oryctolagus cuniculus. The sequence continues at coordinate 79,390,096 of NC_091439.1, read as the reverse complement.
CGAGATGCTTTGGCAGGGAGCTGGATAGGAAGTGGAGCAGCAGGGTCTTGAACCTGTGCTCATAGGGGATGCCAGCCTCACAGGCAGCAGCTTAACCTACAATGCCACAATGCTAGCCCCGATTTTGTCCATTCTTAACAGTCTTAATATTAAGACTTGTTTTTACCACGAGGAAAACATCTGTGAAACCTGGAGTATTCAGTCAAATTTCACACTATATTTCTTAAACAATGTACTGATAATGATATCTGGAAATATTTAGATGAATGAGCTTTTCTACTTTAATTCACTTGGCATTCTATAGTTACAGGTTATGTGTACCAGAGGAAATTTCCCTTTTCTGTTATACATTACTCTCTAGGTATGTTCCCTTCTTTTCCAGGGCTGCTGTCCACAGAAATTTTTTATTGACCAAAATTCTAAGCCTTTCTCTTGCTTAGCTTGTTTTTCAAATGTCCTCAATGTTCAATTTTGGCTAGCCCAGACTAGGACAGATGCTCTCATGGATAGAAAGAGGCAGGGTCAGGCAGAGCTTCTGCAATGTCCTTTCTTTCTGCCAGGAGAATAACAGAAAATCCCTGAACTCTCATCTGCGCTACTCAGTTAGAATGAGACCTCTTGATACTATTAACGCCTTAAAAATGATGTGACCTGGAAAGCAAACAAAGGATCAAAGCTAACAATAGTTTGAGGAGAAACTAAAGAGAAAATATTGGTTTTTAAACACGATCCCATTCAGTCAGGGGAGAAGTTGGGCAAGCCAAAATAGATCTCTCTCTTCCTTATGCCTCTCATTGGTAGAGTCTACTCACCCATAAACATCACAGGTAATCTTGTGACACAGTGTCTCGGCAGTCCTGTAATGAGATGACCCTCTAAGCTGGCTTTAATTAGAAGATAAAGCAGGATAATATTTGAGAAACATCTTGTTCCGAAGTAGGAAGAGAGTATATTTTGTTATGAACTCTAATGTTATGACTGATGGTGATACAGACAGTTGCCATCAGAAAGTAGACTTGTTGGACTGCTGACATTCTGGTAGGTTCCTTGGACAGGATTTGACAGTTTTGCAGCATTAAAATATGCTCATTTGCATCTTCCTCAGGAACATCTGGAGAGGGAAAAAAAGTGGCTTTGGAAAGCTGTTCAGCTCACAGAAAACTGAGTCAGAGCAAACATTCCAGCTTTCCCTCGCTGGCCATCACTCACAGAAAATGTATTTATTCTCTTTCCCTGACAAGAGAGCAGCATTTGGAATAGTTCAAACTGCAGAGTTTATCATTGAGATGCCATGGGGATATTTTAAGCTGTGAACCTACCCAGTTCTTGCGATTTGGAATCCACACAGCCACTAGGCAGAGTAAGGCGAACACTGCAGATTATCCAATGTGGGTAAGAGGACAAGTTTGCCATTATTTAAATTTCCTGTCTCCATTTAGAGAATCAATGTGATGGGCAGGAACTTGCTAGTATTTAGTCGCTGGCTTTGACATAGTTTCATCCCAAGAAGATTCTTAGCTAACATGGTTCCACAAGGTTCCTCTTCTCTGCCTTTTATCTCATTGTGCAGTTTTACTTTGATTTCCTGTCCATTGGGATGCAGAAGCTGGCTTTTAGTCTGCTGTTCCCAAGTTGGGGTAGAGCCTCTTGAAGTCACTCTCTAGACTCAAAACTGCCCCCATCCTTCCAGACACCTACCCAAATGCTCTGACACCAGTAGCACTTCACCTCCAAAGAAATCTAAACTCTCATTCCTACTATATGGTCCCAGGTGAATATAGGACTGATGTCTGATACTCTAAAGAAATATATATCTTTGATTTGCTGCCCAGCAGCAGTCATTGCAAATTTATTACATACAAGCGTACTTCAAAAGGTTTGTGGAAAGTGTGTATTATGGCATACCTGAGCATGGACCACAGAATTTTTTTGCACCAAAATAAATTTATCTTATGATTCCATTTCCATGCATATATTGATATGTTGTCATATTTACATTTATCTAGAAAATAAAATTCAAATTCAAATATAAGGCATGAGCAGGCAAGTAAAGTCATTGTCAGCATTGTCAGCAAAGTCCTAAAAGATAGTGTAGATGGGGTAAATTAAGTAAAATGCTTATTTGCACTAAGTTGTCTGGAAAATTATCATAACCCTATCAGGAAGCTAAGAAATAAAAAATCTAGGTATGACTAGGAAAAACACATTGCATGTTGTATGGTTGGGACATATGTTAAGTGCATGCCTTTGCACTTTAGGTCATAAAGCAGAATGACAGTAATAGCAATAATACTGATTGGGGCTGTGATTTGAAACAAACTCCATTTATCATGGGGGCAATTATTGATAGAAATGAATGTCAGCACTTCCAAAAGGTCTTGGTAGACTTCAAATAGCATAGTTTGAAGTTTATGTGTGGGGGACCTGAGTTATCCACCTAGTTGCTTTCACTTTGACGAGACAAAAATTAGCCTGTGTTTCTACCAACAGAGAGTGGTCAGGCAGACCAAGATAGCTGGAGTGTCAGAAAAAGAGTGAAAGGGTTTATTTCTACTTTTCCTTTCTTGGGGCAATGATTTTATAAAATGTCCCTTGAAGTATTTTAAGAAAATCTCAAAAGTATTTTGCTTTTCTCTTGATTATCTCAAATTTCTCCTATTAAGACACTGATACTAATGTATTAGAATTAGAGTATTAGAACGTATAAAGCTGTGCTGGCCTTTTGCTTTTAAAAATGGTTTTTCCTGTTTGGTTCATCTCAGTTAACTGAAAAGGTCCTCACCTAATCATGTCCTCTTGTCACTGAAAGGCAGGAAAGAAACTAACACTGCAGAGGAGACTATTTTCAAATCAATCCCTCATATTTAAAAGGGAGCTCCATGCTCTCCAGGAGGTACGAGCGGTGTCATTAGAACTGAGACCCCCATCTTCTCAAGTGCCCTTCCATTTTTTCCTACTGAGAGGAGCTTTCAGGTGCCTGCTGGGCTAACAAAAATAAATGACTTTTTTCCTTTAATGGGGTTCAGTTTGATTTTCTGTCATTGTGGTCAATGACACAAGACCTGTTCCACTGTCTGAATGCGAGAGGGACATCATTTTCCCTCCTAACATTTGAGCTGCGTTATTTTCACTCACCTGTCAGCTCAGCATCCTTCTTTCGAGCTATTCTTTGATCCTGGTCCTAACACGGTACTTTTCCTCATGGGATCCAGGAGGTAGAGGTATTTCTCATTTCTGAAACTCTTCTAGACTATAAAAGAGAACTGTGAATATATTTATTTGCTTATATTTTTGATTGTTTATTTATGCATTTGAGAATGGAGAAACAGAGGGACAGACAGGCAGAGAGAAATGCCACCTCCGTACACAAGAGTGAACTCATGAAGTATTTGTCTTTCTGTGCTGGGGTGATTTCACTTAGCATAATGTCTTTTAGTTACATACATTCTGTTGCAAATGACAGAATATTCTTCTTTTTTTTTTTTGAAGGTTATATAGCATTCAATTGTATATATATATATGTGTGTGTGTGTATAAAATCACATTTTTTAAAACAATCAACTGTTGATGGACAGATTGATTTAATATCTTGGCTATCATGAATAGTGCTGCAGTAAACTTGGGAGTGCAAATGTTTCTCCAACATAACTGACTTCCTTTCTGTTGGATGACATGGCAGTTCTAGTTACAGGTTCTTAAGAAGTTACAGGTTTTTAAGAACCTGTAACTGGAACCTGTAACTAGTACATGTAACTGTTTTTTCCATAACATCTGAACTAATTTACATTTATACCTGCAGTGTGAGAGAGTTCTATCTCTGCATCCTTATGAGCATTTTTTATCTTTTAGATTATAGCCATTCTAAGTGGAATGAGATGATATCTTTGCCAGACTGAACATTTGAATTGTTCATTCTCCATCTTAAAAGAAAATTTCCACACTGCCCAGAATTTTCAGGCAGCACACAACCATCCTTAGAAATGGTAACAGCTGTGAATCAGATGCAACTCTTGAGCTTACCAAATGAAATAACTCAAGACAGGTGCCTTACAGACACACAGCAACTGAAACCACACTCACAAAATCACAGCCTCTACATCCACAGTAGCTCATGTACCATGTACTAAGCAGGAAGCTAAGTGTTTCACATAGTTTTGTTCCACTTTAGCCTCACAATAGTGCAAGGTGCAACCATGTTTTAAAGCTTGCTTTATGGAAGAGAACATTGAGACTCAATTGGAGGATAACATTCCCTAAAACCACTAGTAGCCACAGACCTGATTTTAAACTGACAGTTTCTGACTCCAAAGCCAATGCACTTATACAGTCTAACAGGCCACACTCCTTCCTCCTCTACCCATGTCCTGCAGATCCGAATGAGGCTTGACAAGTGAGGGAGTTGGATATTGAATGGTTGGAAGAAAAGTATATTGTTTAGATTCTGATTTTTTTACTTATTTATTTTTTATTTATTTGAAATGCAGAGAGAGAGAGTGAGAGAGAGAGAGAGAAAAATCCATCTTCTGGTTTACTCCTTAAATGTCTGCAGCAACCAGGTTTGGGCCAGGCCAGAGCCAGGAGCTGAGAACTCAGTCCTGACCTTCTATGTGTGCAGCAGAGGTCCAACTACTTGAGTCATCACCTGCTGTGTCCCAAGGCATGGGTTAGCAGGGAGACAGAACCAGGACTTGAACCCAGGCACTCTGATATAGGATATGTGTACCCAAGCAGCAACTGAACCTGTTGAACTAATTTTTCACCCTGGTTGATGATTTCAGACCTCCAGTTTGCTTTTAAAACAGGGTGAAAGAGAAGAGAAAGGGAAGAAACAGTTCCTTTCTCCCAACTCTCTTGGAAAGCACAGGAAATCACTAAGCAAATGTTCAAATATCCTCTAGGAGTATTTGACCTTGACCTTTAGAAAGAAGAAATCTGTTCACTAAGTCTCTGGTGCTGTCAATGTTTTGAATCAAGCTTGTAATCTTCGTGTCACAACAATGTCAAGAGTGTGGGGATCCTATTCATCATGTGTCTCCCTCGAGTCTCTTCCGTGGGTGCACATTCCTGCTGGCTAGGTGCAGCAGGCATCTTTGCTTTTTAAATGATTCTGAGTAATGATGCCAAGAAGAACACTTATATTATTTAAAGACCTTTTAAAAGAGAACCCTCCCCCTCTAGCACACTCTTGGCTGGTAAGCCCCATTGAACAGTCTGCTGCTATATTTCTTGGAGACATTATTTAAAATCCTTTTAAAGTGCAGTTCTTCCTACTTCCCGACGATTGATACCTGTGAGGGGCTTAATAGTATTGAGGAGGGAATGGGGAGGATGGCTGCTACTTAAAAGGATTTAAAAGAATGTTGCAGCTATATTTCATACGCGTGATGCCTAAAAGCGCACAGTAAGGTGGAAAAAGAGCTGCTGCTTCCTTTTCTGGGCATAAATTGGAATATATTCTTTCTGAGTTTTACTTCACCTGGTTGAAGAACCATCAAAATAACTGAACACAAGATCGATCTCTCTCTCTCTCTCATTCACACACACGTACTATACTATATATATATACACACATATATTTACACACTTTACATATATAAATACTATATGCATGCATACACACTACAAATATATGACATAATAGCACATTAAAAATTCATGGACATGGAATTAAATAAGTTTATTTTGGTGCAAACATTTTTGAAATTTTGCATATTTTTTCATAATCTGCATTTAATTCCCATGAATTTTTTGAACATTCATTGTATGCATGGATTTCAAAACTGTTTGCACCAAAATAATCTTATCTTTACATTCCATTTCCACAAACTTTTTGAAGTGCATTCATTTGTACACATGCACATGTGTACTTACATTTATATAAATATACACATACCTGGCTTTTGATAGCTTAAAAAAGTGATACATATGGGGATGGGCATGTGGTACAGCAGTCACGTTGTTGCTTGGGATACCCACATCCCATCTTAGAGGGCCTTCTTTGGGTCCTGGCTATTCTGTTTCCAATCTGGCTTCCTGCTAATATGCACCATCTAGGCAGATGATGATGACCCAAGTGTTAGGGTCCTTGCCACACACATGGGAAATCCCAGTGGAATTCTGGGCTTCTAACCTCAACCTGACCCATCCCTGGCTTATGTGGCCATTTGGAGAGTGAAAGAATGCATGGAAATTCTCTTTCTCTCTTTCTCTCTTCTTTTCAAATAAAATGAAAATAAGCACTGTTTTTTGAGCACTGTGTCCAAGGAGTCTTCCTAAATTTTGTGTGTAGTCTGTAATTTAGGACATCAATAATATGAAGTCTAGACTTTTAGTGTCCTCCTTTTATAAATGAGAAAACAGAATCACTGAAAGACCAGTCACTTAGTGAACGGGACAGACAGGATTCCTACCTGAGCATCTTTCTGGGTTTTCACTCTAGGACAGACTTTTTTTTTTTTTTTTTTTTTTTTTTTTTTTTTTTTTTTTTACAGGCAGAGTGGACAGTGAGAGAGAGAGACAGAGATAAAGGTCTTCCTTTACCATTGGTTCACCCTCCAATGGCTGCTGCGGCCAGTGCACCGCGCTGATCTGAAGCCAGGATCCAGGTGCTTCTCCTGGTCTCCCATGCGGGTGCAGGGCCCAAGCACTTGGGCCATCCTTCACTGCCTTCCCGGGCCACAGCAGAGAGCAGGACTGGAAGAGGAGTAACCGGGACAGAATCTGGCACCCCAACTGGAACTAGAACCTGGTGTGCCGGTGCCGCAGGCAGAGGATTAGCCTATTGAGCAGTGGCGCCGGCCAAGGACAGACATTCTAAAACATTACATTATTCTGAGTGCCCAGCCATCCGTTGTTAGAGTTACAAGGCAGTCCATGTAGTAATTGGTAAGTGAGCTACTATCCTCTTGATTTCCCTTCCTGCCGTGATTTGTTTCTATTGTTATCTTTGCTACTCACCAGCATCTCACAACCTCAACATACTAACATAAAGCACTTATAAGAATGGATTTGGGGTTTTGGTTGTTTTTGTCATAGTATTGTTTATTTGCCCAGTTGCTGCAAATGTCATCTGGCCTTCCAATATTAAAGATTCTTGAGAAATTTACAGCTTGAAAGACATGTATGAGTTGTCCAGTAAAGGGACCTTATCTTACAGATGAGAATATTAAGATCCATAGAAAGTGGCATGGTTAAAACTACACTTTTGGCAGCAAATGCAATACTGAAATCCAGATATGTTAGTTGCTACTCTCGCAAAATTCTCCTTGCCCCCATGTCTGATTCTATGTCCTATGGTACAAATTTACAATTATTTCAGAGCAGACAGACCATACTTCCAGAGTGTTGGGCTTAGCCAAGTGACTTACATTGGCCAATGAGATATTAGCATATAGGTTCTATGTAGAGTTATGGAAAGCATTTGTATCATGGAGCTTATTGGCTCTTGTACCTATGCCATTTCCATGGTAAGGAAAGGCTGAGAGAAACATGGAATGAAACCTATTTAGATAAACCCAGTTTAGATCTGTGAGCTTTTCACTGATCCAAAGACTCATGAGAGATAAATTATTGCTGTTTCAAGACACTGAATTATGATGGCTAATTATGGTGCAGTAGATAAAATTAGGTTGTTTTGTTGCTGTTAAGGTTAATGGAATATTTTAGGAAATAAGCATGGGAGCTTTAAATGATAAAGACTCACTTTTTCTTCTAAAATGTTGTATATTAATAGCTGAAGTCAACAAAGCAAAACTGACATTGAAAGACATTGCCTTGTTATTTGGGTATCAGCTCATATATTTCCTTCTGAGAGAGGCTTCCCCTTGAGACCTAAATAAAATGCCTCTCATCTGCCTAATTCCTCTAGCACATAATTATGTATATGTACTTGATGTTATCTATTTTTCAATTATTTAATTTGTCTACCTCAATCAAACTTTCATAAAGTCACCTTATTTGTCTTGCTCCCTTCTGTATTCCTAGCCTGATGTAGTTGGCTTTCACTGTTTTTTGAGGAAAAAATTATAACATATTTTCAATTTGTTAGATGTTTTTAGGTCTAAGAGCTGCTTGAATAAATAATTGTTGTAAGTAATTATGGAAGGCTTCAGAGAGGAGGTCACACTGATCTGAGTCTGAGAGCTAGTATTTCACCAGGAGAAGGTATGGGATGGCTGAATGCAATGGCATTCCCAAATTTACAAAAAAAGAACACAAAAGCATGAACATTCTCAAAATAACTAATAAGCCTGGCTAGATCTTAGACTCTCAGATGTATAGTAAGAAGGGGAAAGATGAGCCTAAAGTTCTTTGACTTCTTGGTTCCAAATTTGAAAATGTCTTGATTACCACTCTAAGGATTTCATACACTGTTTTTTATATCAGGAGGTTTTAAACAACACAGTATTTTGAGAGAGGACTTCTGCTGGTAGTGTGTAAAGTGAAGGTGGTAAAACAGTTGAAGACACAAGATTCTGTAGAAGCCCATTGTGAATAATTCAGGAGAGAAATGATGACTAGTATAGCAATGACAGTGGAAACAATGGGAGATAAAGGCTTTTACAGGCCTGTAATGGAGAGAATTGATTTTTGTTGACCAACTTGGTTATAGGTAAACAGTCAAAGAAAAGCTTGAATTCTGCAGCTTATGGACAAATTGGATACAATGCCAAGCTGGAGAGGGCAAAAGAGAAGGAAGTTTACAAGAAGATAATGAATTGAAGACATGTTGAATTTGAGGTATTGAAGACTTCACTTCAAAGATCCATTATAGTTAAGGTTTATATCTGGAACGATCCCTCCAAATATGCAGAAGATGTGAATCTTTGGAATGGTCATTTGTGCCCTCTATTTTATAAATATCTTTTTATGCCTGTGTACTACCTGCAAATGAACACCATCATAAGTTAAAATAAGCATTCTTCCACTGGTTCTACTGCTTACACTGTAAGGGAAAACTGGACAGTGACAGGATTCAAAATACTCTGCATTTAAGTTTTTGACAGTGGAGGGAGATGAAAAGAAATGGATCTTCTTTCTGGTTGTTTTACCACTCAGCATTCTTGAACTAAATCATTAAGAATCATACAAAATGAGCTGATTGGTGATGAATACAAGATGTGAAGATAAACTTGGGCCTATAATGTTAAGGGTCCCTAGAGAAGAGACAAGAGGATGTTGACTTTTGCAGATACCAGATGGACTGAGAGGTGGGATGTAAGGAGCATATGATCTATGGCAGAGTTTACAGCAAGCGGCAGAGCTACCTGGCTGGAATGGTGTTCCTTGACTTGACTCTGTTGGAATATTCAGACAGAATTGATTAATATACTTAAAGCCATATGCAATTTAAAAAAATATTTAATTGCCCTCAAATTTATAACCCCACTTGATAATCCACATAATTATGTTATAATCCTGAACTATCAAGAAGTTCACTTGTGAATCTAATCTTATTTTTTAGGCTCTGACCTACCCAATCTAAGTTATGTGCTGCTTCCCTACCCCAGAGCTTTTAAATAGTTCTACCTTGGTTAAGTTTACCTTTTCCTTCTTTCAGCAAGCTACAATTTTCATATTTAATGCACATTTTATGTTAATTGGCACATAATTATTGTTCATAGTTATGATGTACACTGTGATGCTTCAATCCATGTATATAGTATGCTATGATCAGGTCAAGAGAACTGGCATATCCGTCACATCAAGCATTTGCCATTTCTTTTTGTTGGGAACATTCAAAATCTTTCCTACTAGCTATTTTGAAATGTACAATTGTTGTTTACCTCAGTTACTGTAACATGCTAGAACATTAGAAGTTATTCCTCCTATCCAGCTGCACTCCTGTATTAATCATCCTGTCTTCATCTCTACCCTTGTTTTGGAGGATCTGGGTTCTATTTTCTATTTTAGCCTTTATTTCTATGAAATCAACTTTTTTTATAGAAAACTTTTATTTAATAAATATAAATTGTGAAAGTATAACTTTTGAATTATAGTGGTTCTTTCCCCCATAACCATGTTCCCACCCGTAAACCTTCCCATCTCCTACTCCCTCTCCCAGCCCATTCTTCATTAAGATTAATTTTTAATTTTTTTAGCATTTTTAAATTTAAATATAAATTTCCAAAGTACAGCCTTTGGATTACAGTGGCTTTTCCCCCCCCATAACTTCCCTCCCACCCACAACCCTCTCATCTCCTGCTCTCTCTCCCATTCAGTTTTTAATTATTTTTATATGCAGAATATCAACTCTATACTAAGCAAAGATTTCTACAGTTTGCACCAGCACATACACACAAAGTATAAAGTACTGTTTGAAGACTAGTTTTACTGTTAATTCTCACAGTATAACACATTAAGGACAGAGGTCCTACATGGGGAGCAAGTGGACAGTGATTCCTGTTGTTGATTTAACAATTGACATTCTTATTTATGACGTCAGTAATCACCCCAGGCTCTTGTCATGAGTTGCCAAGGCTATGGAAGCCTCTTGAGTTCACAAACTCCGACCTTTAGAGAAGGCCATAATCAAAGTGTAAGTTTTCTCCTCCCTTCAGAAAAAGGTACTACCTTCTATGATGGTCCGTTCTTTCTGCTGGAATCTCACTCACAGAGATCTTTCATTTAAGTCATTTTTTGCTAGTGTCTTGGCTTTCCATGCCTGAAATACTCTCATGGGCTTTTTAGCCAGATCTGAATGCCTTAAAGGCTGATTCTGAGGCCAGAGTGCTGTTTGGGCATTAGTGATTCTATGAGTCTGCTGCGTATCCTGCTTCACATGTTGGAACATTCTCTCCTTTTTAATTCTATCAATTATTATTAGCAGACAGTTGTCTTATTTATGTGATCCCTTTGACACTTAATCCTATCTTTATGATCAGTTATGTGTCGCTCCCCCTCTTCGTGGAGGAACGACACAGGACCCTGCGCTGTTCTTTTGTCTGCTCGGCCCTTCCCAGGTTTCCTGTTGGTTCTTCCCTGGTTGGCTACCGACCCTTCCACCTCTGTGGAAGGGCGGTTCCCCCTAGCCACTTTCCCCACTTCCGCAGGAGAGCGGCACACCACCGGCCGGCTCTCTCAGGGGCTGCACAGGTGTTCCTTCAGATAGATGTTCCCCTTAGATGTTCCTGGTGCATGTTGTCTCTCTCCTCCTTTATAGTCCTCTTCCGCCAATCCCAACTCAGCTGCCCACACGCCGAGTACGCTGCTCTCCTCCAATCAGGAGCAGGATCAGCTCCTGGAGGTCATCACTCAAGTTGGCAAGAGGCAGCTGCGTAGAAGCTGTTTCCTCCTCTCCCAGCGCCATATTGTGGGAGAGCAGATGCATAGAATAAGTCTTAATTCCAGTAACTTAGTCTAGTCCGAGTTGCTCCTCACAGTTATGAACTTAAACTGATCACTTTAACTAGTGAGATGGCATGCAATCAACTTTTTAAAACTTCCTCATTTAAGTGAAAATGTGCTGTTTGTCTTTTTGTGTTTGATTAGTTATGAGCTTCTTAACGGCAAGGACAATAACTTTGGTATACTTACATCAGAGTGTTCAGCACTGAGGGGTCCTCAACAAATTCTGATTCCAGAATGATAAGTGTTAGTTTCCTGTGGTTGCTGTTATGGCTCTTCATATGAGCAAAGGTAGTAATAAATCATTTCTACTTTACATCTAGGTATTTTTTTTCAGTTCTTAAAAATTTTATTTATTTATTTGAGAGGCAGAGAGAAGCAGCAGAAAGCTCTCATCTGCTGGATCACTACCCAAATATTTGTAACACCTGGAGCTGGACCAGGTCAAAGCTGGGAGCTGGGAACCTGATCTGATTCTCCCACAGGGACTTGAGCCAACATCTGCTGATCCTCCCAAATCTAGAGTGTGCTCCAACAGAAAACTGGAGTTAGAAGTTGGAGCCAGACAGTGAACCAAGGTACTCAAATGGGATGTGTGTATCTTAATTAGCAGCTTAACCACTAGATAAAATGTCCTTTGCTATAAATTTCAGAATTTCATTCACTTTAGTGGAAATGTAAAGGCATGCTTCTCAACATAGTGCAGGATGGAGAAGGAGTTGTGAGAGGAAAGTTTTGTTACTTACAAATTTATTGTGAAAAAGACTATGTTAATAAAAATGTCATCTATTTTCTTTAGCATGAAAGAAAAAAGACACCTCAGTATAAAAAATAGAGAAGTACATGTAATGAGATAGAGGTTTTCATTAGGGTGAACATGTTTGAACTTCTATTGACTGTAGATTTGTCAAAGTAACATGAAAGGTTTACTTACAACAACAAATCATATCCACTCTGTGCCAACAACCATTCATTGAGGCCTGCTCTTCATGCCAAGAAGAGATCCCTATGGGATAAAATCAGGAGAAACAAAATCAGCAAAAGTTTCTTCTGAATGATGGAAAACAAAAAGAGTAGTCTAATCTTTATTTCCTTAGACCTTTATTTGTCATCTTCTTGAAGCACAAATGCCTTGCATGAAATATATTTATAGTGTATCACATCTTAAAGTCTTCATAACAAAGGTACAGAGAGGCACACAAAATGTTTTCACAAAACTGTCATTCTATACACAAATCTTAAGCCCACACCCTCCCAAATGGCTTAGCTTGTTTTCACTTCTCAAAAAAAAATCTAATAAATACTGCTCATATGACATAATAAAGACTTCATTGAAACTAATGATTTAGTGCATGTGAGCATACATTTTTAGTTAAACTTGGGCTTTATAATTATTTTATAATCATTCATAACTCAGTGTAATGCAAGTAATGCCACAGATCAAGATACAAAGGGTTCTTAAAATGCATTTTTAATATTTTTATTAGCAACAGTTCTCTTTTCAAAATTAGATTATTTAAAATTATTTATATGTAATCAATTTAGTTTAACTGCAATATATGCTGTTACAACTAACTATAGCAGCTTTTTACAATTAAATTAATAAAATTATAATATTTTATATTAAAAATTTCATGAACAAAGGCAAGTCTTTCCTTCAGGTACTTTGATTTTAATATTTGTCAGGGTCAGAATGTAAATCTTTAGAAATGGAAGGGTTACTGTCAAGGGGACAGACTCACATCCACCATATATATTCCATTGTACCTGATGGCTGGTGACCTCAAAGAACATCATCAATGCTTGTTTTCAATAGAACAAGTACAGAAATTTTTTCTCAAAACATGACAGTTTCAATAGCTGCCCTCAAATAGTGGCATTTTTAATGAAAATTGTTTTCAATGGGGGCCTTTTACATAATGATAAACATTTTATAAATACTCTATATAGCAAACTGCTTCCAATGGTGTCCCAGCTGAAAAAAACCCGATTCTTTTCCCGTCTTTCCTAATCACAGTAGCCAGAGTGAACCATAGTGTTCAATAACTATAGATGGATCTTTTTTTGCCCCCTACTCTGTGATTCAGTGTCACTCCCTAGAGAATGGAGAGGAGGCAGTGTTGGCCATAATGTATTTAGCTAGAATTACTGGTAAAGGGCAAAAGGAGGAACAAATCAAGGTGACAGTGGAGCCAGTCTCCTGTATTCTACAAGCTTCTTGGCTCTCGTCTGCAGTAGCAACTGGCAAGATTCCCCAGTGTGGGGCTTCTATAAGGGAGAAGAGCCTCACCTTCTTTTCATAGTTGAAGTCCCAGACTGCTGCATGATGGATTCTTCCCTAATATCATTAGCTGCACATGCCGCTAATTGCAGTGGCTGCTAATCCATCTGAGCAGCCAAAATGATATTAGCTTTCAATAGGATTTACATATATCCAGGCTTGTTTCTGCATCAGCTAGCAATTAAAGTTTAAACTGTTGAACATGCAGCTTGCTGAAGGCTAAGTAATATTTAATAGCATTAACAATGCATTTCCCTATTTGCCTCCGAATCTCCTTACAGGCTCATCAATGTGCCATTACCTTTGTGTGGCTGGTCCACGTTAGCTCTTATCCTAACTTCCAGAGGAGGGCACTGTCTTAAGGACAAGACAATGTGTATATCAGCTGCACAGAGTATTAACACTGCAATTTATGTTTCTATGCCTATCTTCCCTCTTTTACACACACACACACACACACATACACACATTGGAGGAGGTAAAGGTATAGTAGTTTGTCTTGTCAGGTTAGGCTTCAAGAAACTGCAAAGTAACTTATTTGGATTCAAGAGTCCATAGAAGATGAATATTAACTGAAGGCTGTTCAATGATTCCCAATAATGTATGGGATCCAATTCTTTCAAAGTTTCAGTGTAAACAGGATTAAACTCTCTTGACTGGCTTATTTAGTAAAGATTTGTATAAGATTATGTGAGATCAGCCAAGAATACAACCTCCATCAGAGTAGCTTCTTTTGTCATATTCAAAGCTACATCCTCAAGCATCTAGTGCAATGACTAACACACAAAATGTGCTTAATAAATATCTCTTGGAATGAGGATTGTAGGATATAAATTGTAAACAACTGAAACTTTATGATCCTACCCACTTGTCACTTGTCCCTCATCTCTCCTCCTTCATTCACTATTCATACCTATCCACTGCTCACTAACTCCCTGTTTCTAGATCACTAGAACCACTCCCTGTTTCTATCCACTAATAGATGGGCAAGTGAGGAGTGGGAGGCAAGTCAGACTTTGGATGGCTAGGAGATGCTGAGGAAGCACTCTGAAAGAAAGCTGTCCCTGTCAGAACCAGGAAACTGATGGCTTAATACAAAGATATTTTTCTGGACTCTGAATATTCATGCCTGGTATTCCATGTTGGTGTTATAGAGTTGTTAATACTGTACAACTTCAGGACGAGGGAGTATATTTATATATTGGTATCTTAGGGCTGCTAGAACAAAGTGGAAAAAGCTGAATGGCATAAAAAAACACAGGATTTTATTGTCTCACAATTCTCGAGCTGGAAGTCTGAAATCAAAGTGTTGGGAATATTGATAGACTAAAGGAAAATCCTTCATTACCTCTTCAAGCTTCTAGTGTTTGTTGGCAATTCTTGGCATCCTTTGGATTATAGATTGCAACATTTCAGTCACCTTTCTCTATCCTGTGTCTTCACACTGTCTTACCTATGCATATCTATCTCTGTGTCCAATGTCTCCATTTTGGAATGACACAAATCACCTTGGATTAGGGTCCACTCAAATCATCCCATTTTAACTCAGCTTCCCCTTTATAGATCTTATTTCCAAATAAGGCTATGTCCTGAGGTACTACAGAGGGTGAGGATTGAAGCTTATCTGATTTGGGGACACAGTTTAATATAATTGGGAATACAGTAATGGGATATTTCCAGGCCTGAAAAATCTTATTCTCTAGATATAAAAGACAGTGATAATTGTATTAACTTTTGCGTTTCTTGAATCCTGCCAACCTGTATTTCTCACCACAGTTGACTTTTTTTAAAAAAAAAAAGATTTATTTATTTACTTAAAAGGCAGTGAGAGAGAGAGAGAGAGAGAGAGAGGTCTTTTATCCGAGGGTTCACTCCCCAAATAGCTGCAACAGCCAGAGCTGGGTTGATCCGAAGCCAGGAGCCAGGAGCCAGGAGCCAGGAGCTTCATCTGGGTCTCCTACATGGGTACAGGGGCCCAAGCACTTTCGCAACCTTCTACTTTTTCCCAGGCACACTAGCAGAAAGCTGGATTGGAAGTGGAGTAGCCAGGACTCAAACGGGTGCCCATATGGGATGCTGGCAGTGCAGGTGGCGGCTTTATCTGCTAAGCCACAGCATTGGCTCCCACAATTGATGTTTTTTAAAATATTTATTTGTTTATTTGAAAGTCAGAGTTACAAAGAGAGAAGGCAAGGCAGAGAGAGAGAGAGAGAGAGAGAGAGAGAGAGAGAGAGGTCTTCCATCTGTTGGTTTACTCCCCAAATGGCTGCAATGGCAAGAACTGGGCTGATCCAAAGCCAGGAGCTTCTTCTGGGTCTCTCACGCAGGTGCAGGGGCCCAAGGACCTGATCCATCTTCTACTGCTATCCCATGCCATAGAAGAGAGCTGGATTGGAAGTAGAGCAGCCGGGACTAGAACCCGTGCCCATATGAGATGCTGGAACTGCAGGTGGTGGAGGTGGTGGCTTTACCTGCTATACCACAGTGCCGCCTCCCACATTATTGACTTTTTTTTTTTTAAAAAGTTTGTATTTATTTATTTATTTTTAAAGACTTATTTATTTATTTATTTGAAAGAGTTAGAGAGAACAGAGGAAGAAAGAGAGGAGAGAGAGAGAAGAGAAGAGAAGAGAAGAGAAGAGAAGAGAAGAGAAGAGAAGAGAAGAGAAGAGAAGAGAAGAGAAGAGAAGAAGAAGAAGAAGAAGAAGAAGAAGAAGAAGAAGAAGAAGAAGAAGAAGAAGAAAGGAGGAGGAGGAGCAGGAGGAAGAGAAGGAGAAGGATAAGAAGTAGGAGAAGAAGCAGGAGGTCTTTCATCTGCTGGTTCACTCTCCAAATAGTTGCAATGGCCAGAACTGGGCTGATCCGAAGCCAGGAGCCAGGAGATTCTTCTGGGTCTCTCATGTGGGTGCAGGCGTCCATGCACTTGGGACATCTTCCACTGGTTTTTTAGACCATAGGAGGAGAGATGGATTGGAAGAGGAGCAGCCAGGACATGAACTGGTGCCCATATGGGATGCCAGTGCTGCAGGTGGAGACTTAGCCTCCTGCATCACAGTACAGCCCCCCCCACAAATTGACTTTAAATTTTACAAAGTTCTCCAACTACTTCCCTGATCATTCTTTGTGTTTAGTAATTTCTCCTTTTCATCCATTCCTTCAATGTGGCTGTTGGTCAAGATTCTCTAGAGAAACAGAATAAGAAAAAGAAAGAGGGAGAGAGATAAAGAAGTGTATTTATTATGAGATCTCATACAATTATAGATGCTGACAAGTCCCATAATCTGCTATTTGAAAGCAGGAAGATGGTGGTATAGGTTTAGTGGAAACTGAAGTCTGAAACCTAGGAGAGTCAAAGGTATAAATGCCACTGCAAGTCAGGAGAGCCAAGAACCAGGAAAGCCAGTATTCAAGGAAAAGATAATAGATGTGTCAAATCAAGCCAAGCACAAACACCCTCCCTTCCTCTGCCTTTTTGTTATTTGTATCTGGGCCCTGCACTGGATTGGGTGATGCCTCCTACACACACCGAGGAAGAGAATATTTACACAGTTTTCAGATTCAAATGCTAATCTCCTCCAGAAGCTCCCTTATCCAGACTGAGCAAAAATGTTTTAGCAGCCATCTATGTATCCCTTAGCCCAGGTAAGGTATAATAGAAATTTAGCCATCACAGTGGCATTTTATCCAAACTGTCAATGGCTCACTAGTCTTTTTGCTGTGTCTGGCTGACAGGCGACTGCTTTAAATTACATTTGCTCTTTGGTCCTATAACATAGGGATGAGTGAGTCTACTTTATGTAAAATTGATCTTGTGAGACAGTCAGGCCAATTCATTTTAAGAGTTAGCTATTTTATTAGGAACAACAAAATCTAAAGGTCATATTAATTTTTGGTTTATTTTATTTCAAAGTAACCTATTGTTTTGGCATTCACATAGAATAAGAAATAAAGGAAACCATAGCTCTTATTTTCATAGACATTGCATATTTTGTTTGGAAACACAAAATCCTGGAAACATAGAGCATTCTGGTGCTGGAGTTTATCTCTAGGATACTGCCAAGGTGGCTTGGATTGAGATGAATGAAGACATTTACCTTTTATACCTCATTTCTTCCTCTTTGAACATTATTTAGTGTAACTGTAATAAATTTAGCAATTTTGATGGCTTGCAAAAACATTGGAGTCTCATATTAGAAAAGCAGAATTTCCCTTGTAATGATGGAGCGTGTCTCCATGACCTTTTCCAGTATCCATAATTCAACTACACAAGAAACGCAGAAGAAATATTACTGCTGTTGATCAAATTAAAATGTTAAAACCCATAGCTTCTGTTGTTTTATTTGTTCCAGCACCAAAGAAGAGTCCCCCTATGGATGTGCTCAGGCCTAGAAGAGGAGAACAGATGAATGGCTTTCTTCTCGCTCCTGGTTGGCTGAATCAGACATGCTCCAGGGTCATGTTAAGCTTGCCATTTTTGTACAAAATCACTTAATAAATTGATTGGCACCTTATCTCTGTGTCAATATCACTCCACTTTTAGGGATGTCCAAACTGTTTAAATATCAAAAACAAACCATGGAGGACAACTTAGTGAGAAAGGGCTTGTGTTAGTTGAAGATCAAAGGAAGCCAGATGACTGCTGTATATATCTGGTGTTCCAAGAGAAGAAGTATGGTGATTTAGTTGGTGCATATGGTCAACGCTCCTTGGCTGGCCTTAGCACACAGTAACGCAATTGGAGAATAAGCCAGGACAAGCATCTACATACAACCAGAATGACATTTTCTAAGGAAAATAACGTTTTATGCTTTAAGAAGGTATCTATTACAAAGTGGTTTCATGTAAACTATATTTTAGAAAATTAATGAACCTAATTCTGGGTATGCTATAGGAAAAAATAACCCTTTGAAGTGAGATAAATATTACAAAACACAAAGCAAAATGTCATCGCATTAACAATATGACACTTTGAATGGGCATAGGCATGAATTTTAAGAAAGCTATCAATAAACTGCCGATTTTGTGGCCGAATTTTAATTTTTGAGTATTTTATTATCTTGGGTTCAGGATCTGAATTCAGCATTCATAGTCAGTTAATGAATGTCTGATGTATTTGGTTGTATAACATGTTGCAAATATGTGTGGAAGATGAGGTAAAGTGTTAAAAAGAGGCAATATGAGAAACAATATCCTTACGTGGATCATTCTCTTGAATGATTTCATTGTAAACCATGGTGTGTACAGAGGAAAATTTCATGACAAAAATGGTATTCACACTAAAAAGCAATATTTTAATTTTCAGAAGTTTCTTGATTTTTCCCTTTTGTTTTGCTTTAAATATTTATTTATTTGTTTTCATCGATTTGAAATGCAGAGCGACAGAAACAGACAGATAAAGAGAGATCAAGCTCTTCCATCTGCTGGTTCACTCCCCAAACACCCACAACAGCTGGGGCTGGAACAAGCCAGTCAGGAGCCTGGAACTTCATCCGAGTCATCCTTGTGGGTGACAGGTACCTTAGCATCTGAACCATCATCTGCTGCCTCCTAGGAAGCTGGATCTGAGTGTAAAATGAAGCTTTCACTCCAACCTGCACTCCCATATCTGATAGTGACATCCCAAGCATCAGTTCAAGCCACTATAGCATATGCCTACTCCCTACCATTCCCACCTTGTTTAGTTTTGTTTGGACACTACTTGATAAAGTAAGATAACATCATGCAATTTCTCTCTCTCTCTCTTTCTTTTCTTTCTCTCTCTCTCTTCTTTCTCTCTTTCTCCCTCCCTCCCTCCCTCCCTTCCTTCCTTCCTCTTTAAAGCAGTCACTTTAAAAGCATAAGGCACCTGTTGAGAGAAACTCAGTTGTAAAAGTAGAGATTGGGCAGATAACTTCACAGCAGGCTATACCCATGCTTGTCTAAGGAGGATGCTTGGGGCCTTGGTTAGGGAAAACTTATTGTGTGTTTGATTTTGACTTTCATGTTCATTAACTCCTAGGATTCATTTGCAAAATAGCAAGCCAGTTTTGTGTTTTAAATAGAACAAAGCATTGAAAGAAAAGAATCGTTAAAAGTAGCATGACGAGGAGCCAGCCTTGTGGTACAGCAGGTGAAAGCCTCAGCCTGCAGTGCTGGCTTCCCTTATCTCCAGGGTTTGAGTCCTGGCTGCTCTACTTCCAATCCAGTGCCCTGCTAATGCTTCTGGGAAAGCAGTCCTTGGGTCCCTGCACCCATGTGGGGAAACCTAGAAGAATCACCTGGCTTCTGGCTTTGGATTGGCTCAGCTCTGGCCACTGCAGCCATTTGAGGAGTGGACCAGCAGAAGGAAGACCTCTCTCTCTCTCACTGTAACTCTGTCTTTCAAATAAATACAATAAATCTTAAAAAAAAGAAACAGTAGCATGACATTACATGCTATATGATCTCAAAAACAGAAAATGCTTGCATATATATTATAATGTACACCATTTAACCTAAAATAATTCTTTTAATGATATTGTTATTCTTCAACAGCTATAAGGGCAAGAACTCTGTCTTATTTACTGTAACCTCTAATGCAGTGTCTGGTACACAACAGGTGTTCAAATCACACTTTGAATATTCCTCTTATCAATAATTATAAGTCAAGATGGTGTTAGCATTTGAGCTAATTGATTTCTTTCCCTTTAAATCTATTTTTCTGATCTTTCTTGTCTTAGTAAATGGTTACACTGATTACCAACTACAAAAGGCAGAAGCTCGGGTGCTCTCCTTGAATCTTTTCTCTCATGCCTCATATTTAACAAGCCCTGTTGGTCACAGATCTGTCCTCTACTCTTCATCAGTGTCACCACTGTACAAGTCTCATTCTCATTGTTGCTTGCAGGACTCTACAGTGGCCTCTCAGCTCATTTCTTTGTTTTCATTCTTGCCTTTCTTTAATCTGTTCTCCTGACAGTGGCCAGAATGATATAAAAGCCCAAATGAATCATGACATCCTACTTATTAAGCCCTGTAATGGCTTTGCTTATTCTTCAAAGAAAACCAAATTCCTTACCATGGTCTACAAGGTTCACATATCTGGTTCTTGCCTGTCTGTCTAATTTTAGTTACTGTTCATTCATTCATTATGATCCAGCTATGTTTGTTTTCCTTCCTTTCCTAGAAAAGGCCACATTTTCCCAACTCTTGGCTGATGCTGCAATTTACTGTCTGGAATGAATCCCTCCTGACCATTGCATGACTAGCATCATCTCACCTTTCTAGACTTGTTAGCCCTCTGAGAAACTTTCCTAGACCCTCTACTTTATAGGTTTCCTTCATAACTCTTCCTTGATTGTTCCAACCACTTTGCTTGTTTTCATAGTCCCATGACATTTTTTTTTGACAGGCAGAGTTAGACAGTGAGAGAGAGAGACAGAGAGAAAGGGCCTCCTTCCGTTGGTTCACCCCCGAAATGACTTCTACGGCTGGAGCTACGCCGATCCAAAGCCAGGAGCCAGGTGCTTCCTCCTGATCTCCCGTGTGGGTGCAGGTACCAAGCAATTGGGCCATCCTCCACTGCCTTCCTGGACCACAGCAGAGAGCTGGACTGGAAGAGGAGCGACCGGGACAGAACCGGCACCCCAACCGGGACTAGAACCCAGAGCACCAGCACCGCAGGTGGAGGATTAGCCTAGTGAGCTGTGGCGCTGGCCGTCCCATGACAATTTACAAAGAGTAATAATTTGCTCATTCTCTCTCTTTCCTAGTACTTTGGAATGTCTATTATCTTTACTGTGTCAGCCAGTACAATATCTGACATATACAAATAGTATTGCTCAGTAAATATTAAAATATTGATTTACTAAGTGATAGAATTTCTAAATATTGTGCATATATATGTGCATAGGGAAGGTAAATGGGACATCTTCATTCTGGCTTAATCACAATTCTTTTTTCCTTTAAACTATTCATTTACTTACTTATTTTGTACCACATACGTGAAAGTTATTCTGGAATTGTCTTGAATTCAAAGAAAGAGACCTGGTTCCCATCCTCCTGCACTTTTACCATGGGAAAGAAGATTAACGTGTATACCAGTAACTACAAGTATAACTCAAGAGATGATTGATAAAATAGGTGTTCTGGAGCTTTTGTATTTATGTACTATTTATATTCATCCCACTTAAAAAAAGAATTTGCACTGGACTATAGTTGGGATTTCAAGGAGAAAAATGACTTCTCTCCAGTTAAATCATGGAAGGCTTCATGAAGGACCAAATGTTTGACTTCGACTTGGAGAAGTATAGAATTTGGAGGTGTAGCATAGTAGGAAAGGGAAGATCTGTATATGAATAAAGCATGAAAGTGCACAGCTGAAATAGAACAGTTACAAGGGGTCAAATCTTCATGAAGAATGGAGGGGATATGTTTGGAAAGTGAAGTCAGGCTGGTGGTGCTTGCAACTGCCTGGATAAAGAATTTGAATATTGTTTGAATATGAAAGTGATGCCCCTAAAAATTTTGGAGCTGACTGAGGATTTCATTAGAGCACTGTATGAGAGGAGCCATCTGGAAGATTCTTGTAGGATAGATTAGAATAGAAGAAATGGAATTAAGTGCTCCAGGTGGGAAGTTTCCAGTTATAAGACAGAGACAGACATGATCTATAAGGTAATTGTGCGCCTGAAGTGGAGGGGTGAGTTGGGGAGGTCCTGTGGAGGATATTTCCTATTTGTTCTGAAACTCAGCAACAGGTTCAAGGTATGAGCAGGAGAGAAAAAGGTAGCTGTGGAAATGATGATGATAGAATGGAGAATAAGAGAAGAGCTTGATTTTGTACAGTAATTGGGAGAAGAAAATTGAGAAGATATGTTCAGTTTGAATGCACTGAGCATGAGATGAGGGATTGAACTTGGGGTAAGGGCTGTGATGGTGAGATTTTAAATTTAATGTCCTGTCTTTGTCATTGCACAAAGGAAGGGTATCTCTTAATTCACTCCCCTTCAAGGATATTGTGAGAAGTAGCCTGGGTTGTCACTGACTTCTGATTTCTGTTTAAGCCTGAGCGAGGTAAAGAGAGTGATCTTTGATATCGAGTCAGGTGACTTAGGGCAGACTCCAGACTTACTTCCCACTGGCTTGTTCTTCTGCAAGCATGCCAACTCTCTAACTGACTTCACGTGGTTTGTAAACCCTTTTGTGGAGGAAGAATTGGCAAGGAAACTCTTGAAATGTGTCTTTGATGGGTGTTGAATGTTGAAAATTGGATATAGCATGTATCAAAATATTGCCTTAAGATAATACTTGCCATTTTTGTTGCTTTTATAGTGTTATTGTCCCTGATCAAACATTTGCACTGTTATTTTAACTTTTTCCCCTGTTTTTGGTTTGTGTTTTGATCAGGTAATGTGATATTTGTCTTTAAAATTTTCTAGTTTGGGCCAGAATGTTGGCACAGTGGTTAGGACACCATTTGCAATGCCTACATCCCTATTGGAGTGTCTGATTTTGAGTCCCATCTTGGCTTCTGATCTAGCTTCCTGCTAATCTGCACCAGGCAAGGCAGCAGGTGATGGCTAAGTACTTGGGATCCTATCACCCACATTGGAGACCTGGATGGAACTGCTGGCTCCAGGCTTTGGCCTTGCCCAACCCTGGCTGCTGTGGACATTTGGGGAGTTAACCAGGGAATAGAAAATCAATCTCTCTCTCTCCTTCCTTCTGCCTTTCAAGTAAAGACAAGTAATTTAAACATTTTTTCATCACCTAGCTTTTAATCAGTGGTTTAAAAATGTAAAAATAAAATTCTAGTTATGTAAGAGGCACCTGGGGGACTTGAGAACTTGATGGGTAGCTGAGGCAAGTCATCTCAGCAGCCTGCCTTGCCTGCTGCTGCGCTGTGAAGCCAAGCTTTCCCACACTGCCTCCTTGTGTCCATCGAAGGAAGCGCCTGTGAGAGTTCACTTAGCAAAGGCGCAGTCCCTGCTCAGTTTGGATTTACAGACCTCTAGAGACACTGACCAGGGGATGGGCTTTGGATACTGGCATCCAAATTTCACACAGTTCCAGAAACCGATGTTGCTTTTTACAGAGAACTAGAAGACTGCTGGCAAAACCACCCTAAAGCTCTGGCAGAGAATGGGGGTTATTTTATTAAGAGGAAAAAAAAAAAAAAACAGAGCATTAAGGAAACAGCCTATTTCTAAACTTATTTTACCATCACAAGAAATTTAACTTCTTTTGAAGTGCAAGCATTCCAACATGAGAGATGTGAAGTGTTATTGCAACCAATAACTATGTAGCAGACCCCTTAAAACAAATAAGCACCATGTCCACTCCCAAATAAATGACTTTTGTTTGAGTATTGGATGGGTTTGATAAGGCTGGTGTTGCAACATTTAATGAGGTGCAAAGGAAAAATGGGTTTCATAAGTTCACATGGCTGTCATGACATTCTCCTCTGTTTTCCCTCTCCCCGTAACTCCATCTTTACGAACTCATTTCCCGATCCTTTGACATCCACCACAGTAGAAGACAGGGGATGTGCTGCCAGCAGCCTGCGAATCTACTTTTACACACCAAGACAGTAACAAGCAAGGACGCAGGGGAAGGACACGGAGGCATTTGGACTGTTCTTGTTAGCACACTGCAGCCTGCTCAAGTCCACACAGATTCTTTTGAATCAACCGAACATTAAGACAGGCATGCACCCACACACACTCACAGGGGTGGGGGTTGAGTTCCTAGAACCATGATCTCTCTCTCTCTCTCTCTCTCTCTTTCTTTGATTCTCAACTCATGTAGATATTAGGGCTTGGTCATCTTTTTTAGATCAGTAATCATCCTGTTGATTTCTTTTTGCTTTTTAAGTCAACTGCTTCTGTGGCAACATTAGTGACACACATTCCCAATTCTGTTTTGCTCATTAGTATTAGTATAATGCAGTAATAATCATTGCCTTCCTTGGCTCCTTAGACTTGCTCCAATATTTACACATTGGCTGAAGCTGATTGAGCAGGAATAATGAGCCTTTGACACCCTACACTGCCCTGGGTGGGGGGAGGACTTGTTTCCACAGGGCGGAGTTCATGAAGAATAAATCATAGGCCATATAATTATTAATTAAAAAACAGACAGTGTCCCCTTGACTTGCAACATTTGCCTAGTACTGTGTGGTGGTTACAGCATTACCCTGGCGACTGATTCCCTGCCTCTTGTGTGAGCATGAGAAATGGAGTGGCCCCTTAGCCTTCTCTAGGCTTCCCCTGAATGAGTATTTCATTCTTTTTAAGGAAAAGGGCTGTCTTTGGGCAGAAGGCTTTCATGCAGGCCTGTCAGATTGGGAGACCTTTTATTCCTCCTTTGCACTTCCTACAAGTACAGCTTTAAAGGTAAAAGCTTCTTTTTTTTCTACATATTTTCTGGTAAAGTAAACAAATCAACTTCCCTGTTGTCATCAATGCAACTGTCATATTGAAGCGCTTTGTAGCTATTTGGTGAGGAGCTGAGCATGTCCAACAAATTATATCATTCCAGAATAACATTAAAATAAAACATAGGTGCTGTGGGCAGAGTTTTAAAGCATGGGGAAATTCTAGATAGCACACATATAAGAATTTGCTTGACTTAATTTCAGAGAAAGAGAAAAATTAAAATCTCTTTTTATCTCTGACAGTATCTTTGTCTGCTAAGCCAAATCACTGAAATTTGCTGAAAACACAGACTCATTTCTGTGACAATGAGAGCTCCTTTGGACTAATGTTTGCCCCCTACGGGTAGGATGCTTGTATATTTAGACATCTGTGCTTCCTGTCACAGAACAACTCAAAGCTTTTTCTCATTGCTCCAGGTTTTGAAGATGTGTTGTTTTCCCTTGACAGTTGTCTTCTTTAGCATTGGACCTTCGGAGGGTGGGGGTGGGGGTGTCTCCTTGCTATGAATTCAAAATGTTTCCCTGCCACACAGCACCATTTCCTAACATGGTATGCAGCCCCATAAAGTCTTGAGGATGCATCTATTTTCAGGGGTGATTGTTGTGAATCCTGCATTTGTTACCTGACTCTGGCTACAGCTGTTGCCTGTTTTTGTTTGTCAGCAGCGCAGAAAAGGAAGCTCCTGGGGATAGGATAAATATCACTTATCAAACATGGAATGGACAAGGAGAGGGAGAACTTGGAGCTGATGATGCCGAGCCAGAGGAGCAATGGGATTGGTGAAGCAGTTTTGGTTACAGAACTGGAACAGGGCAGATATGAAAAGATGGGAGTGGCAGGGGCTAGGAACAGTGAGAAACCAAGCAAAAGTTCTGTGGGATTTCCAACACCAGAGTTAGGGGACTGGGACCCACAGTGAGAAGCGATGGAAGAGCTCTGCTGGGCTCCCCAGAGGGAGAGCAATGGAGCTCCGCACAGCTCTTCTCAGTATCCTAATATTTAAGCTTCCAGATGATAATGACTCAGTAGAATAATCATAAAACTTTAAAATTAGAAGAGATACTAATAACTGTCCATGTAAACCATGTTTTTTTTTTTTTTTGAAAGCTAAGACTAGAAGGACCTAAAAGGTTCACAAAATGTGCAATTTTGCAATGCAGACAGAAGAACTGGATCCTCATCTCTCAAGTCAGGGAAAGTTAACTGTTGGAGCCAAATCATGGATGCAGGCTTCTGTGAGGTAGGTGAATAACCTGGTAGCTTGCAGAGGAGCTCCAGGAGTAAAACTTCTGAGTACAATCCTAGTTCCTGGACTAAGGTGTAGACCAGGATCAGAATAAACAAGAATCATGAGTACAAACAGAAAAGAGTTGTTTTGAATGTCTTCTTCAATGTTCTCAAATTTCTGGCACTATCTTTGCTAGGGACATGAGAAGGTGAGCTTTTATGTTTTCCTGAGAGCATAAAATCTCTTCTCTGGTCTTTGGGAAACACAATTAGCCACATTGACTGATAGTATTTATTCAGTCATTCGTTACATACTTATGGAATCTTTGCTTTTGTTTAAGTTTTTCTATGATAGAAATCTATTCTTTACAAATGTCATAATTTCAACATAAAACATATTCTCAAACAAATGCGGTTCATGAATTTCCATGATGAAGTTGAAACTGGCCTATGAGTCACATTCTTCATTTTAAGTAGCTTAGTCCATAAAATGTTTTCATTATTTTTTAAAAAGAGGGGTTTTGGGGCTGGCGCTGTGGTGTAGTTGGTAAAACTGGCACCTGCAGTGCTGGCATTCCATATGGGCGTGGGTTCAAGTCCCGGCTGCTCCACTTCCAATCCAGTTCTCTGCTATGGCCTGGGAAAGCAGTAGAAGATGGCCCAAGTCCTTGGGCCTCTGCACCCGTGTGGGCAACCTGGAAGGAGCTACTGGTTCCTGGCTTCAGATCGGTGCATCTCCAGCTGTTGCAGCCAATTGGGGAGTGAATAGTGGATGGAAGACCTCTTTCTTTTTCTCTCTGCCTTTCTTCTCTCTGTGTAACTCTGACTTTCAAATAAATAAATATTTTTAAAAAAGGAAGATGATCTAATATTTATTGAGCACCCATTGTGAACTGGGGAACATGTGAAGGAACATGTTATTTCATTTAATTACTCTTATTGTCCTCCAAGTCACTCTATCCCATTTTAGTGATAAGTAAATGAAAGAGTTGAGTAATTTTCTCAGGGCCTTTGACTTCAAATGGCAGAGTCAGAATTCTGGTCTAACAGTCCTCACTTTCTTTGTCCAGCACTAGATCTTGGGGGTAGGTTGACTGGTGTCCTGTTGGCTCCATGAATTAAGTGGGGATTGTTGTTTTTCCACTTGATGGGCTGGGAATATTTTGGGAAACTGTGGTATACAAAATTGCCTAAACTTAGTTTTTTCCCTCTATGTATTTACTCAATATTAACTGCCTAAATTATACCATTCCTATAATATGGGTTAATAATTCAAAGGCAAATAAGTTTTTCTTTTTTTTTTTTTTCTTAGAGGCTATGGTCTACTGGGGCTGGAGGTGACAGATATGGTACAAATACATGTAACATGGGGCCGGTGCCGTGGCTCACTTGGTTAACCCTCCGCCCACGGCGCCAGCATCTCATATGGGTGCCGGGTTCTAGTCCTGGTTGCTCTTCTTCCAGATCGGCATAGCTCCAGCTGTAGAAGTCATTTCAGGGGTGAACCAACGGAAGGAAGACCTTTCTGTCTCTCTTTCTCACTGTCTATAACTCTGTCAAATAAATTTAAAAAAATACATGCAACATGTGTCCTGCAACTCTGTGATAAATTAATGTGCATGGCATGGTGGGTGATCCAGGGGGGCACTTGTCAATTCTGCTAGGGAGTGAAGGGGGGGGTACAAGGATGGTTTTTATCGAAGCACTTGAAAATGTGATGGACATTTGAGAGTACCATTGACAGTCCCTAGCCCATAAGTGCCTATATTCATCATTTGTGTTGTGATAGCCAGAAAGGATAGAAAAATATATATTAAATTTATTTTATTCTGCTGCTTAACTTTCATTAGTTCTGCTCCCTAATTTTTTTCTTGGCTTATAATTGTTTCTATTTGAAACCATGGAGATGTGTTGTAGGTATTTTTTGCAGGATACCATTACCCTCTTCCAACAACTTAGGCATTAGAGGAAACAGAAAGCACCAATCTTTCCCTGAATCTGAATTTTGGAAGTCTCCTCTCCTTCTCTCTTGCTTTCACTAATCAGCAATCTCCTTTATATGTTTTATAACCTCTCCCTCAACCACATCCACATGAGATTCTTGGGAGAAGAAAGCAGGTTTCTAAAGACAGAGAAAGGACAAGCGTAGCAGAACTGCACTAGTGACAAGCTCCAAGTGTGGGTATGTGTGTGGCTTCTTTAAGTTACTGGGAAAGTTTTTAATGCTCCTAGGAGTCAAACAGGCCTGGAGAGTTACAGAAAGCCCCAGCGGTCACCAGCCGACACTTGAAAGGAACTGAAGCTATATATCCACCTCAGAACGAGATGGGGAAAGGAAAACAGCAGGGGACCAGCTGCACTGGGTATTTTTTGTTTTTGTTGTTTCTTCCTCTAAAAAAGTACATGTCATAGACGCATCCTCATCAATCATCCTCAAAACACAGTGACACAGGCATGTTGGTAGCTTGCATCGATATTTTCACATACATTTCTCATGGGATCTCTCTCTCTCTCTCTCTCTCCCCCTCCTCAATATTTCTCCATTTACTCAGTAACTGCCAACTTTCTTAACTTTCCTTATGAGACCCCCTGTCCTTTAACAATTACTTAAAGCCATTGCAACATAAAAGCAGAAGAGTTACCATTGTCAGGTGCTGCAGGCATCTTGGGATGCAATTCAAGACTGAATCCACTCTGGGAAACACAAATCTTGGATATCACTTGTCACAAAAGATCTCCTCTGAGGAAATCAAAGTGGGAATGGAAAACTTGCTGTTTAAGGGCACACAGACCCAGTCTAAACGGTGTCTGGTAGAGGATGGTATACATATCTGTACATATGTGTGTGAATTCAGACAACTCAAAACACACACTTTTATTTTCCTTCTTATTTATTATGCACAAGGTTAATAAAATAATCCCTTTTGGTGCTCAGAAGGTAGATGATTATTTACATTTGAAATTTCTGTTCTTTGTTAAAAAATACCATCTTGGATAGAATTCTGAGTCCCAATTCCAGATTCTTTTTTTTTTTTTTTTGACAGGCAAAGTTAGACAATGAGAGAGACAGAGAGAAAAGTCTTCCTTTCACTAGTTCACCCCAAACGGCTGCTACTGCCAGCGCGCTGCGCCCATCCGAAGCCAGGAGCTGGGTGCTTCCTCCTGGTCTCCCATGCGGGTGCAGGGCCCAAGCACCTGGGCCATCCTCCACTGCCTTCCTGGGCCACAGCAGAGACTAGAAGAGGAGCAACTGGGACAGAACTGGTACCCCAACTGGGACTAGAACCCAGAATACCAGCACCGCAGGCGGAGGATTAGCCTAGTGAGCCGTGGCGCCAGTCCACCAATTCCAGATTCTTATGGGATAAAATGAGAAAATTTTTGCCCAGGTTATTCTGATAGCCTTCTTTCTCCCACTCTGCTATGGCCAGAGGATTGGGCTGATAAGGAAGAAGCATAGATGTCAAGCACACAGCTTTGTACATTGAGGATGAAGGAAGTTCCTAATGGGTGGCAGTTCTTTGAGACACAACCAAAAGGCATATGCTACAGGTGCATAAAAAGAGCATCTTGCATCCATTGCTGTGGCATAGTGGTTAAAGCTGCTGCCTGCAATGCCAGCATCCCATGAGGGAGTCAGTTTGTGCCCCTGCTGTTCCACTTCTGATAAATTTGCGGTCAATGGCCTGGAAATAGCAGCTGGTATTGCCTAAGTGTTTGGAGTCCTGTACCCACATGGGAGGCCTGGATGAAGTTCCTGGCTCCTGGCTTCAGCCTGGCCAGCCTTGGACATTGTGACCATCTCGGGTGTGAACCAGCAGATGGAAAAACTCTCCTTCTCTCCCTGTAACTCTCCCAGTGAAGAAACTTTTAAAAAAGGTGTAAACCAACTTTGTTTAAAATAACCTAAGACCCTCTTGTAATTCATTAATTTTTTCTATGCCTTATTTCTCTATATTCATAGCAAGAATTTGAAGATATTTAAAATACTTTTTGCTACAATTATTTATGAACATGTGTTTTGATTTTTTATTATAATTGCTCTTTTTCTGTTGTAACTGTGATTTCTGGTTAAACAAATCAAACTAAATCCCAGAGCTTACCTTGGAAATTCCTAAGCTGCCAGGAAAATGATAATGAAGAATAACAAAGGTGTAAGTTCACAAGAATTAACCAACAACAACATTAGAAAGGAAAGCAAGTGAGAGATGCTAACAAAACTCTGGAAGCTGGAACGCTGATGGATAATTGATTTGGCACAGCAGAAGACACTATCTCAGCCCAAAGAGAGAGGCCAACAAGAAGGTAGGCAACCTGGCAATCTATTCACAGCACACCCTGGTATCTCAGGAATTACAGGCACCTCTAAAGAAGAGAGTGCACACAGAGGTTGAATATATGAACAGTGGTTGAAAATCTTTAGACTGAGTAGTGAGTCCCAAGTGTCTTATCATTATGAATTTGATTTTAAAAAGTTCTTTATATTCTCTGATTATTAGAATTAAATAGGAAAATTATTGAGACTTGTGTATTTAGTTTGCAACATACCATTTTGCTGAATTCTTTCTTTTTTTTTTTTTTGACAGTCAGAATTAGACAGTGAGAGAGAGAGAGAGAGAGAGAGACAGAGAGAAAGGTCTTCCTTTTTCTGTTGGTTCACCCCCCAAGTGACCGCTATGGCCGGCACATTGTGGCCGGCGCACTGCGCCAATCTGAAGCCAGGAGCCAGGTGCTTCCTCCTGGTCTCCCATGCGGGTGCAGGGCCCAAGGACCTGGGCCATCCTCCACTGCCCTCCCAGGCCACAGCAGAGAGCTGGACTAGAAGAGGAGCAACGGGAACAGAATCTGGCCCCCCAACCGGGAATAGAACCTGGGGTGCTGGCGTTGCAGGCGGAGGATTAGCCTAGAGCCAAGGTGCCAGCCTGAATTATTTCTAATACTGTTTTGATTGGGTCACCCAGGTATATGATTGTATGATATCCAGATGATTACAAATGTGTCTTTGCCTTTCAATAGATATTTCTTTAATTTGTTTTTATCTGTTGGTAAAAACAATCAGAATAATGTTGGACACTAATGGTGACAGGGACATTTAACTCCAGACTGTAATGGCATTGCCTTTATAGAAGGGATAGGCATCCAAATGCTGACGAAAACTTGGCAAGATGTTAAGTGAGGGCCCGTGTTCTGGTGCAGTAGGCTAAGCCTCCACTCTCGATGTTATAGCCCTGTACTTAAGTGCCAGTCAGAGCTCTGGCTGCTCATTTACCCTCAAGCTCACGGCTAATGTGCCTGGGGAAGGCAGCAGGTGACAGCCCACGTCCTTGGGCCCCTGCTACTCAAGTGATAAACCTGGATGGAGTTTCAGGCTTGCAGCTTCAGCCTGGCAATCTGAAGAGTGATTCAGCAAGTGGAATATCTCTGTCTCTGTTCTCTCTCTATCTCTCTCCAACTTTCAAATAAATAAATAAATAAATCTTGAAAAAAAAAAAAACAGCAAAGGGAGTATTGGCAAATCTGAGCATGCAGTGCCTATCTGTGGGATTCAACTTAGCTCTGGGTACTTGTTGTCATGGACAACAAAAACAAAAAAGCAAACATCTGGAAGTTCACATCAAATATGGTTTTTGAATGTTGGCAACTAGAGCAAGTTAAAAACAAAGCAACAGGAGCCAGCTTTG
Organism: Oryctolagus cuniculus; assembly: GCF_964237555.1. Taxonomy (NCBI): domain Eukaryota; kingdom Metazoa; phylum Chordata; class Mammalia; order Lagomorpha; family Leporidae; genus Oryctolagus; species Oryctolagus cuniculus. The sequence continues at coordinate 79,358,165 of NC_091439.1, read as the reverse complement.
TGGCACAGAGGGTTAAGCCACTTCCTGTGTCATTTACATCCCACACTTGAACATGTGCTGGTTCAAAACTTGGCTGCTCCACTTCTGATCCAGCTCCCTGCTAATGTGCCTGGGAAAGCATCAGAAGATGGCCTGAGTATTTGGGCCCCTGTACCCATGTGGGAGACTCAGGTGGAGTTCCTGGCTCCTGGCTTCTACCTTGTTCAACAGTGGATTGTAGCCATTTAGGGAGTAAACTAATGGATAGAAGAGATTCTCTCTCTCTCTCTCTCTCTCTCTCTCTCTCTCACACACACACACACACACACTCTTTCTGCAACTATGCCTTTCAAATAAATAAATAAATCTTTTAAAAAACACAACAAATTAACTAAAGCAAACCTATTTGTAGGTTGCTTCTGGTCACTGGGCAGAGCTTGTGACCAGTTCTATAATCTCAGTTCTGCTAATGATTAGCATATTGGCTGCTGATTCCAGACAAATTTAATTTTTATATGAAGGAAGTATATTTTTAATTTATCCTTTACTAAGAAATTATATCAGGCATGGATGCTTCCCTTTCAGGAATGAATACTGTGTCAGTGTTAAGGGGATTTACACTTTTCACACTCCCAGAAAATTGTGCATCCATTGAAAGTTTGGAGCTATCTATATTTTGTTATTATCTTCGTGATAGTCTCTGTATTGAAGTTAATTTTATTTCCTTATGAATGTTGCATTGGTCTGTTAGGGATGCCACAACAAAATAATGGTAGGCTGAGTGGTTTACACAAATGAAATTCATTGTTCACAGTTCTGAGGGTGGTTTCTCACCAGGCCTCTCTTCTTGGTCTGAACAAAGCTGTCTTCTCTCTGTCCGCATATTGTCTTTTCTCTGTGTATGCTAGTTTCTTTTCCTCTTCTTGTAAGGAATTTGTCCTATAGAATGGCAGCCTCACTGTTAACCTCAGTTAACCATAAACACCTCTGTAAAAGCCCCATCTCCAAATTGCAGTCCCATTGGGAGGCAGAGCTCAATACATGAATTTTGGAGGCTACACTTCCGTCTATAACAAATATATAGGATGTATATATACACAAATATATATACATCCTGTGTGTGTGTGTGTGTGTGTATCTTCACATTCACCAGAATTTTCTTCTTTTTTTTATTTTTATTTTTCCCAGGAATGAGTTTTTGGTCCCATGCAATCCTAGGCGTCAGCTGTATTTTCCTACCTGGGCTCTTAACTGGTGCTCAGTGGAGTTGATAAAAACAAACAAACAAGAGTAGGCAAGTGGGATCACATAGATGAAAGAGTCAAATCTTGGGAATCTGGGCATGCAGTACTTCGACAGAGGGCAACCCTGGGGAGAGGAGTTAGACTTTCTCACATCTTGGTTAAGAGGACAGACTCTGGACACAGACTGCCTGAATTCCACATGCCCCTACTCATTCTTCTATACTGGGGTGAGGAGCCTTTTTTCTCCCAAGGGCCATTTGGATGTTTACTAAATCATTTGTAGGTCATACAAAATTATCAACTTAAAAATTAGCCTCCTACATATTTACTGAATTTTGAGTCCTGACTGCAATTGCCTTAGCAGGGCCGACTAAGTGAATTCAATGTTCTCCATCCCCCTTCTATACCAGAAACTGCCATTGTTATGATGCTCTAGACTGGCTAACTATATGGCCATAAAAAAGGCAAACAGTGAAAAGTAAGGGACCATAGTGTCATCATTGCTGATAACAAACCAGAAGTGGAAGTCACAGAATCCATTGATGATAATATTACACTAAAGGAGATATTTCAGGAAGATAAGTTTAGTTGGACTTTTCATTATGGATTGAAAAGGGTAGAAAGGGATTCTAACCAAAGATTATATGCTAAAGGTACATGCTATTAAGTTCTGAGTTCAGAGAGTGGCACTTTGAATGGAAAGGAAGCAAAGGCAATGAGAATGCAACAAAGCAAGAAATGATAGGGCTCACGGATCACAGAGAAATAAGTGTGCCTCCTCCTACACATAGAATGGTTTGGTTTTCACCATTAGATGGTCATTTTGTTAGACAAATTACTCAAAAATAAGACGTTGGTTTAAAAATAAAATGAGGAAATATTATGTTTATTTTTCTCCTGAATTCCCTTACTCATGATCTTTCATCATTAAGAACAAGTAATTAATAGACACAGTAAAATATCATGTATCCAGCAAGGAATCTTATTGGGAATGCCCAGCTCCAGTTCCAGTTCTGCCCTGAGGAACTCTGTGACTTACCCTTTCAAAACCTGAGTGTGCACAGCACCAAATGGAGTTGGGCTGGATCTCTAAGGTCCCTTTCATCTCTAACTTTCTATATTGACTTCTCTACAAGTTTTACTAGTTCCTTCAGACACAAAATATAATGAAAATATGGCATTTCTATGGAGGGTCTTACCTCCTTAGTGTGCACACAGTTTCCTTTGACCTTTATCATTTTAGTGGCATCTACCTTTATCAGAAAACCTTTTTAGATTTAAAGACTTCTATAAATTGCAGTTTGTGAACCCAGGGAAATGGAAAGATCAGAAGAATAATTTAATGCTGTTGCAGGCAGTTGAGCAGGCCAGAAAAACAGAAAATGAAACTAAGTCAACAAGCAAAATGATGGATGTAGCACAAGCTAGAGGGTGTTTTAGGAGGGGCAGAAATGCCACTGTGCCAGACCATATGGGGCATTAAAACCAGAGAGGACATCGGCACAGGCCGTGAATATGGGAGAAATTCATCTCATTCCCCTTTAATCCTCTGGCAAAATCCCCATTTGTCAAACTGAACTAACATTGAAGCAATAACAAGGTGAATAATAAGAGAAGGAAAAATAACACTTGCCCTGACGAATTAGACTGAAACTACAAAAAAACCATCTTGAAGTGTTTTCATATGTGCAATCACAAGAAGACAGATTTTTGAGACTTCAGGAAGATTCTTTTCTGTCTGGTTTCTATTCATTTCTCTCTTAGAATCATCATTAGCTAAACATTTATTCTTGAAAATAAACCATTTTTCCTCAATTAAGGATAACATTCAGAACAGAAATAATTCCTGGGGATTCTGACATATTGTCTTCAATTCACACCAAGCTGTGAGTGAATGATACTAGCTTTGCCGGAGAGTAGGTGGAGCACAGAACACAAAAGCATTATGTTTTTGAAATCAGGAATTCCACATGGAAAAGAGTCCAGTATAGAGAGGATATTGGAGACCTTGAGAAACCAAGTGGCTTGCTTTGTATTTCTCAAAAAATAACTTGTTACTCAAATTAGTGTTGTTAAGCTGTTTTGGGAGTCATTTTTTTGCACTTATAGTCTCTATGAGTGCAAAACTCTTCTAGGTGGTTTCTTTTTTTTTAGGATTTATTTATTTGAAAGACAGAGTTATAGAGAGATGTAGAGCCAGAGAGAGAGAGAGAGAGAGAGAGAGAGGTCTTCCATTCCACTGGTTCACTCCCCAAATGACAGCAACGGCCAGAGCTGCGCTAATCTGAAGCCAGGAACCAGGAGCTTCTTCTGGGTCTCCCACGTGGGTGCAGGGGCCCAAGGAATTGGGCTATCTTCAACTGCTTTCCCAGGCCATAGCAGAGAGCTGGATCGGAAGTGGAGCAGCCAGGACTTGAACCGACACCCATATCAGATGCATGCACTGCAGGTGGCAAGCTTTACCTGCTAAGCCACAGCGCCAGCCCCAGGTAGTTTCCTGTTTACTGAATCCTTCTTCCCAATCCATCTATCTTTGTTCATCTGTGCTGGTAGAAGCTGGATGAATGACATGACTACTAGAAGAATGTAAGGAGAAGCAAACCAAGGTGCACTTCAACAGTAAGCATATGTGGTCTTTCCAGCCTGGGCCTGCTGGGTGAAGCCTAACTGGTAAGAAATGTTTCCAGGTAAGATTCACCCATGAGTCAAGATCACAGCAAAGCAAACCAACAAATGTACTCAATTTCTGGAGGAATAAATGCATGCCTTTGTTAAGCATCAGAAACAACTTGGTCACTGACCTTAAAGACTTGCATAGAAAGTAGTCAGTTAAGGCTTCTGAACACCACACATAGCTCTTTATTATCATTGCTAATTGAAAATCCATAATGTGAACCAAGCACATTTTTAGTAAAGGAGAAAAAGATGAGTTCAGTAAGTGTGGTTTGGACAACAGCCCACTGTTGCTTTCTTAAGATGCCTTAATGCAAAATTATCATAGAAGTGAGAAAAGAGCATATTTGCACCCTGTATTTAAAGAAATGCAGAGTCAAGAGTACAGGGCTTGAATGAATGGGGTCTTCATTTCTGAACTTTAGCAGACTTTACCGATATTTTTAGCTGCCCTTAAACAGTTATGAGAATTAGCTCAGCGTGTGAAAGTAATTAGGTCAAAGTTTTAGGGAAAACAGGATGAGGGGAAAATTATTTACACGGAAAGCCTGAGCAATGGCACAAGTCCTGCCCTTCTCTTGACTGCCAGTCACAGTGATGGTGTGGAGGTGGGGAGTGGAGAAAACCGGTCAGCAGGGTTCAGGATGCTGCCTGAGCCCCTCAGCAATGTGCCCCACTGCAAACCATGTTATGGCTTACCCTGAAGATGAGGCGTGGGGGTATTGATTTCCGTTTCCAAAACTTCACACGTTTGGTGAGAAGGAATAAAATAGTTGGATTTTTAAAATGTTTATTATGAAATACTTTTAGATTCACAGAGGAGTTGAAAAGTTGGTGTAGAGAGTTCCCACATACCTTTGCCTCAGGTCTTCTGGTGTTAACATTACACATAGGCATGGTACATCTGTCAAAAACTAAGAAAGTCACATTGGTATAACACTATTAATGAAACAGCAGACATTATTTGGATTTCCACTGGTATCTTGTTTCTTTTTTAGGATTCAGTCCAGGACCCAGCATTGCATGTAGTCATTAAATCTTTTTCTCCTCCATTTGTTGACAGTTTCTGTCTTTTGCTTTATTTCATGATCGTGAAGAGCAGTGGTCAGGTATTTTTGCAGAATGTTCCTCAACCTGGAATTGTCCTACATCTTCTGATGATCAGAATGATGTTATGAGGAGTTTAGCAGGTGATAAATGCCCTTCTCAGTGCATCACATCGTATCAGGGGTACATGATATCAAAAGGACTCACAACTGAGGTTAACATTAACAGCTGGTTAAAATGGTGTCTGCCATTTTTCTCCACTGTAAAGTTATTATTTTTACTCTTCATTCTCTAGTCATCACAAGTGAATCACTAAACCTAGGCCGCACTCAAGGGGAGGGAAGCTTAGTTCCAACTCTTAAGAAAAGAGTATCAAATAATTTCTGGGCCCAGCGCCGCAGCTCAATAGGCTAATCCTCCACCTACCGATGCCGGCACACCGGGTTCTAATCCCGGTCGGGGCGCTGGATTCTTTCCCGGTTGCCCCTCTTCCAGGCCAGCTCTCTGCTGTGGCCCAGGAAGGCAGTGGAGGATGGCCCAAGTACTTGGGCCCTGCACCCCATGGGAGACCAGGAGAAACACCTGGCTCCTGGCTTCGGATCAGCGCGGTGCGCCGGCCGCAGCACGCCAGCCGTGGTGGCCATTGGAGGGTGAACCAACGGCAAAGAAAGATCTTTCTCTCTGTCTCTCTCTCTCACTATCCACTCTGCCGTCAAAAAAAAAAAAAAAAAGAATTTTTGAACATACATTAAAGCCACAAGTGATTAATAAATATTTTGGGAGAGGTACTTGGATGTTCTCCAAAATATTTTGCCTGTGAGTTTTAGCCTTCACCAGTGAATCTTCCTGTAGCAATTACTACGAGAAATTCTAACAGCAATTTTCCTCAATCCTTCTACATTTATTCATTGTAATTAATCTGCAATGATGATTGTGTCTTCTCTCCCATTGTTGACCTGTGGATATTTATTTTTTATTTAGAGGATTATAAACCAATATAATTATTTACTTAGTTGCTCAAATTCCTCCAGTTGGGGCCACTGGAAATGCTTTTAGGTTACCATGGCCTAATTTAAATCATTTTTCCTTACTTTCTGATTCTTGAAGTGACCCTGGCTCATTATATTTTTTCTGCTCCAATCTTAGAATCACCATTTCTCCAGAGTCCTCATTCCTTTCTTTATTGGATACTGGCACTTTAGTATTAGGTGTGCTCATTGCTCCTAAAGTCCCATTGCTTGTAGTCCCTCACATTGACAGGACTAAGAAATGCATGTATGGATATGTCCATGGCTACACACAAACCATGTGTTATGCATAGACATCACATTTCTACTGCTGTTTTTTGTGTGTATGCACACAGGTGAACATGAGTTCATATTGATATCCCTCTAATTCAGCACCAGATTTACTTATTTTTTAACTTTTATTTAATGAATATAAATTTCCAAAGTACAGCTTATGGATTACAATGGCTTCCCCCCCATAACGTCCCTCCCACCCGCAACCCTCCCCTTTCCCATTCCCTCTCCCCTTCCATTCACATCAAGATTCATTTTCAATTCTCTTTATATACAGAAGATCAGTTTAGCATACATTAAGTAAAGATTTCAACAGTTTGCTCCCACACAGAAACATAAAGTGAAAAATACTGTTTGAGTACTAGTTATAGCATTAAATCTCAATGTACAGCACACTAAGGACAGAGATCCTACATGAGGAGTAAGTGCACAGTGACTCCTGTTGTTGACTTAACAAATTGACACTCTTGTTTATGGCGTCAGTAATCACCCTAGGCTCTTGTCATGAGCTGCCAAGGCTATGGAAGCCCCCTGAGTTCACCGACTCTGATCATATTTAGACAAGGCCATGGTCAAAGTGGAAGTTCTCTCCTCCCTTCAGAGAAAGGTACCTCCTTCTTTGATGACCCGTTCTTTCCACTGGGATCTCACTCACGGAGATCTTTCATTTAGGTTTTTTTTCCCCCAGAGTGTCTTGGCTTTCCATGCCTGAAATACTCTCATGAGCTTTTCAGCCGGATCCGCATGCCTTAAGGGCTGATTCTGAGGCCAGAGTGCTGTTTAGGACATCTGCCATTCTATGGGTCTGCTGTGTATCTCACTTCCCATGTTGGATTGTTCTCTCCCTTTTTTATTCTATCAGCAAGTATTTGCAGACACTAATCTTGTTTATGTGATCCCTTTGGCACCAGATTTATTTTAGCAGCATCTTTTCCTATCCATAACTTCTTTCTCTGACAGTGAGGGACAATTTCAGAATTGCTAAATGTACTTCTCTGAGAAACAAATTTACCAAGTAAAGTATGGTATCTGCAACTTCTGATTTTAGCTTTACAGTATCTAGACAAAATGCTATTTTCTGAAATTACTTAGATGTGCTCATTTCTTTCGTAGCCCATCTGGTGAGGTTCTATCTTACATTTATTACAGTCTGTTCTTAATCCTGAGTTCACTACCCTGCTGGTTGATTTTGTGTGTGTGTATGTGTGTACATGCATACAAAAAATAAAAATTTTACTTCATGGTAAACCCATCTCTGGGAACTGACAACATAGAGCCTTGTATCCACCTCCAAGGCACACAGAAGAGTGCCATCCACCTAACATTGCCCTGATGCAGCAGCTCTTTACCTCTATATTCAGTCCCTCCACTTCCTCCAAAGATGGATCTGTTTCATTCCTATAGTTTTGTTTTTTCCTAACTATCATAAAATTTGAATCATACAACATAGAGACTTTTGAGTTAGGCTTATTTCACATTGCAAAATCCACTTAAGAAATATCCATGTTGTATGAATCAATGGATTTTTGTATTGCTGAATAGTATTCTATTGTATAGGATGCACCATGATGTGTTTGTATGCTCACCTGCTGAAGGATATCTGGATTATTTCTAGTTTGTGGTCATTACAAATTTCATTGCTATTAAGACTTATTTTACTTGAATAAATACCTAGGAAGGGGATTTATAGGTTTAATTGCTAGTGTATGGCTAACTTTATAAGAAATGCCTGAAGCATTTTTCAGAGTGGCTTTTCATATTGCATTATTTTTTATCTTTTAATTTTTGATTAAGATATTATCCTTTTAGATTTCTGAGGCACAGTAATATTTCAACATACACATGTATGGAGTCAGGTAATTACTATTTCTATTTCCTTAGCTTTTCTTTATGTTCGGTGTCCATGAGCTCTTTTCTTCTAGTTCATCATACAATTTATAATGCAGCATTATGAGCTACCGTCATCGCACTGTGTTGTGAAACACTAGAACTTGTGACTTCTGGGTTGTGGTACCCATTAACTAGCCTCCCTTTTTCCCCTTTCCCCTTCTTCCCACCCTCTAGTAATCACTATTCTGAGCTGAGATGGATTTTGTTTTAACTCCTGACTTTGAGAGAAAATGTGTGTTATTTGTGTCTCTGTGAATGCTTTATTTCACTTACCATAAAACTGCATCCTTATCAGTATGATTGAGTAATCCAATTTCTCTGCAATCCTCTCAGATGTTTGCTATTGCCAACCTTTTTGAAAGACTTGATTTTATAACATCAGTTTTAAGTTCACAGAAAAGTGGAGAGGAAGGTAGAGATTTTCCATCTAACCCTTGCCTCCACAAAACTCAGCCCCACTTATCAGAGTCCCCCAGCGGGGTGGTCCACCTGTTACAACTGAAGGATCTACATTGATGCATTATCACCCAGCACCCGTAGCTTACATTAGGTTCCCTCTTGGGTTTTGTACATTCTATGGGGTTGGATGAATGCATAGTGACATGAATCCAGCATTGTGGTAGTCTAGAAAGCATTTTCATTGCTCTAAAAAGCCTTCGTGCTCCACATATTTATCTTCTCCAGCATGCTGGTAACACTGATATTTCCAGAGTTTTGCCTTTTACAGAACATCATATGGTTGGAGTCATTCAGTAGGTAACCTTAGATGGGCTACTTTCATCAACATTTTAAAGCCATTCTCATAAGTGTTTAATGACATATTGTTTTAATTTATATTTCCTTAGTGACCAATGATGTCACAAATATTTTTGTGCTTATTTGTCATCCATATATCTTCTTTGGTGAAGTGTCTTTTTAAGTCTTTCGTTCATTCATTCTAACTCAGTTGTACATCCTGATAATTGAATTTTAAGGATTCTTTAAGTATCTGTATATAGGTTCTTTATCTAATATATGATTTGAAAATACTTTCTCTCAGTCTGCTTATCTTTTCATTTTCTTAATAGTATCTCTTACACAGCAAAATTTTGAATTTTTATAAGTAGGTATTTTCCATTATCCTGTCTTGAATCTTGATTTTTATTATAATCTGAAACTTTATTACCAAACCAAAGGACATTCACATTCACTGCTGTATTTTCTTCTGGAAGTTTTACTTATTTTTTGAGTGGGAGAGAGGGAGGGAAGGAGGGAGGAAGGAAGGGGGGGGAGAGAGAGAGAGAGAGACTGACTTACTATTAGCTGACCACCCCCCATATACCTGCAATGGCCAGGGCTATACTGGAGCTTAAACCAGGAACCAGAACCACAGTCCAGGTCTCCCACATGGTGGCAGGAATCCAACTCCCCTGAGCCATCATGTGTTGCCTCCCCGAGTTTGCATTAGCAGGAAGCTAGAGTCAGGAGAAAGAGACAGGACTCAAACCCAGATGCTCTGATATGGGATGCAGGTGCCTTAACCAGCATCTTAACAGCTAAACCAAATGTCTGCATCTAGTTTTATTAAAATATTTATTTATTTGAAAAGCAGAGAGAGAGAGAGAGAATCTTCCATCCATTTGTTCACTACCCAAATGTTCAGAACTGCTGGAATTGGAGCAAAGACCAGGAACTTTATCCAGGTCCCCAATAGGATTCCTGGTAGCAGGAACCCATGTAGTTAGGTCATCATCTGCTGCCTCCCAGGTACATAAGCAAGAAGCTGCATCATAACAGAGGCAACTCTCAATCCTAGGCACTCTGAAATGGGATGCCCACATCCAATGTGGCAGCTTAAACCACTGCACCACAGCATTCCCCACTGCAACCAAAGTTTTATGTTTGAAAGCCAGGTATCTTACACATTTAAGTTGCATTTTGTATAATACATAAAGCATTTCATTTCCTCTCCCCTGTGGATATGCAAATGTTCCAGCACCATTTGGTGACATAACTGCTGTTTTCCCTTGAATAATTTTTGCCCCCCCCACAAAGAAAACCAGATGATCATATTTGTGTGAGTCTATTTCTGGCCTCTCCACTCTGTTCTAAGATCAGTGTATACCCCATCATGAATAGAATACTGTTTTGATTATTGTAGTTTTATCGTAGGACTTGAAATCAGGACGTAGAAATCCTTCAAGAGTGCTCTTCTTTTCCAGAATTATCTTGGCTCCTTTAATTCTTTCCTTCTCTATATAAACTTTAGCATGAGCTTTTCAAAGCCACAAAAAAGCTTTTAGAGATTTTGATTGGAAATGCATTGGTTCTGTATAGCTATATACTTAACAATATTAAGTCTTAAAATGCATAAACACATCTTATTTCTCCACTTATTTAATTTTTCTTGTACTTTTTCCATTGTGCTTTGCATTTGTCAAAATACAGAAACTGCACACTTTCTTTTATATATACATAAGTACTTAATAGTTTAGGTCCTGTTTTAAATTATACTACCTTTTAAATTTCAAATTTCAGTTTCTAATTTCTAATCAAAGGAATACAATTGATTTTTGTACCTTGACTTTATGGTTGTGCTTTTATTAACAACTCACTTATTATTTCTAAGCACATTTTTGCAGAGTCTTTGTGGTTTCCTGTGTAGACAATCATGCCCTCTGCAAACAGATACAAATTTATTTCTTCTTTTCCAATTCAATCTTGTTGCATTGGGTAGGGCTTCCAGCATGGTGTTGGATTGAAGCTGTAGTTTCGGAGGATATTATTGCCTTGTATCTAGTCTTACAGGAAAAGCATTCAGTCTCTCATCATGCTATTAGCTGTAGGTTTTTTGTAGTTTTTAAAAAGGCTTTATTATTTATTTGAAAGGCAGGATTACAGAGAGAGAGGGAGAGATCTTCCATCTGCTTCCATCTGGCTGGGCCAGGCTGAAGACAGGAGACTGGAGCCAGGAAGCAGGAGCTTCATCCAGGTTTCCACGTGGGTACAGGGGTCCAAATACTTGGGCCATCCTCTGCTGCTTTCCCTGATATATTAGTGGAAAGCAGGATTGGAAGTGGAACAACCAGGACTTGAACTGGTGCCTATATGAGATTCTAGCTTTGCAGGCGGCAGTTTTACCCACTATCCCACAATGTCAACCCCTGTAGTTTTCTCATACTAGGTTAAGGAAGTTCCTTTTTATTTTTACTCTACTGAGAGGTATTTTACTGAAAAAAAAAAAAAACATCAAGAATGAAATTTTAAATTCTTTCAAGTGCTTTTTATGCACCAAATATTATTATCACATGGGTTTTATTATTTAGTCTATTAATAAATTGGATTGCAATGATTGATTGTTGAATGTTGAGCCATCTTTGCATTCCTGGAATGAGTCCTGCTTGATCATGATGTATTATTATCCTTTTTGTATACCCTTTCATTGAATTTCTAATATTTTGGTGAGAATTTTTGCATCTAAATTATGAGGAATGTTGATTTGCATTTTTTTCTGACTAAATTATTTTAAAAATTCCATTGTTTGAATGTAAAGTGTCTTGATGTGTTTGTTTTTATGTATTTATCTTGCTTCTTGGGTTTGGTTTTTTGCTTTAGTCATCGACTACAGAAAACTTATTTTATCTCTTCAGGTATTCCTTCCACCTCATTTTCTTTCTTGTCTCTACCTGGAATTCCAGTTATGTGTCTTGTAGATTATTAGATATTTTCTTACATATCTTTGTGGGGAGCAACTCGGACTAGACTAAGTTACTGGAATGAAGACTTATTCTATGCATCTGCTCTCCCACAATATGGTGCTGGGAGAGGAGGCAACAGCTTCTACCCAGCTGCCTCTCACCAACTTGACAAGCTGCAGGACCTGCTCCTGATTGGAGGAGAGCAGCGTACTCGGCGTGTGGGTAGCAGAGTTGGGATTGGCGGAAGAGGACTATAAAGGAGGAGAGAGACAACATGCACCAGGAACATCTACGGGGAACATCTATCTGAAGGAACACCTGTGCAGCCCCCGAGAGAGCCGGCCGGCGGTATGCTGCTCCCCTGCGGGAGTGGGGAAGGTGGCAGAGGGAACCGCCCTTCCACGGAGGTGGAAGGGTCGGTAGCCAACCCGGGAAGAACCAGCAGCAAACCCGGGGAGGGCCGAGCAGACGAAAGAACAGCGCAGGGTCCTGTGTCGTTCCTCCACGAAGACGGGGAGCGACATAATGGTGCCGTGACTCGGATATGAAGCCTAGGCAGGGTTTAGTGTCGTTCCTCCATGAAGAGGGGGAGCGACAATCTTGACTGCCCTGTTCTGCTTTTTAACTCTTTATTTAGATTTGGAGTATTTCTATCAACCTATCTTCAAGTTTCCATATTATTTTCTCAGTTGTGTTGAGTCTACCGTTGAACTTGTTGAAAGCATTCCTTCTGTCTATTACACTTTTTGATATCTAGCATTGCCAGCTTCCTTGCTGAAATGACCTATCAGATATTACCTGCTGTCTATGTTTCCCTTTAATGTCCTTAATGTCACATTCTTCATAGTTGTTGAATATACTAATTATTTCTGCATTTGTTGAGACATTAAGTTGACCTTTAATGTATTAAATTACTTAATAGATTTCTTAATGTCAAATTATTTTTTCCAGTCCAGAATAAGATTTTTGTTACAATTAACTTTTTAAGATTTTATTTATTTGAGAGGTAGAGTTACAGACAGTGAGAGGGAGAGACAGAGAGAAAGGTCTTCCTTCCGTTGGTTCACTCTCCAGATGGCCGCAACAGCCGGAGCTGTACTGATCCGAAGCCAGGAGCCAGGAGCTTCTTCCAGGTCTCCCATGTGGGTACAGGGGCCCAAGGACTTGGGTGTTCTTCTGCTTTCTCAGGCCACAACAGAGAGCTGGATTGGAAGAGGGGCAGCTGGGACCAAAACTAGCGCCCATATAGGATGCCAGCTCCACAGGCGGAGAATTAACCTACTGCACCATGGGGCTGGCTCCCTACAATTAATTTTAAAAATGCATTATGGGCCAGCGCCATTGCTCAATAGGCTAATCCTCCGCCTGCGGCACCGGCATACCGGGTTCTAGTCCCGGTTGGGGCACCGGATTCTGTCCCAGTTGTCCCTCTTCCAGTCCAGCTCTCTGCTGTGGCCTGGGAGTGCAGTGGAGGATGGCCCAAGTGCTTGGGCCCTGCACCCCCATTGGAGACCAGGAGAAGCACCTGGATCCTGGCTTCGGGTCAGCGTGGTGTGCCAGCCGCAGCGTGTCGGCCTCAGTGGCCATTGGAGGGTGAACCAATGGAAAAGGAAGACCTTTCTCTCTGTCTCTCTCACTGTCCACTCTGCCTGTCAAAAATAAAAATAAATAAATAAATAAATTTTAAAAATGCATTATGAAAATAGTTAACTAATACAGTATCTAGGGTATTTACAACTTGTACATTTTATTTTTTATATTCTTTAATCCAGTTTATTTCATGAAGTATTTGAGTATAGAAACTTTTATAAAATTTGAGTTTTTTCTTTTTTCTCATTTACAAACAAATTTAAATAAGATATTTTTCACTGAAAGGCTTACTAAATCTGTGAAAGTGGCCTTTTACTTCTGTTTGAGGTCAAATTCTAAAGATTGATTAGATTTCTTTAATGGTTGTAGGTCTAGTCATTATTTTAGTTTCTTCTCTGAATAAATTTTTATTTATACTTTTTTACACAAATTTATCCATATAATACATATTTCAAACTTGCTAGCATAAAATTATCCCTAATAAACATTTTATTATAGTTTTCAATAAATTTGATTATTTAATATAAAATACTTCATGTGTTTCATATATAGTTTAAAAACATAACAATACTTCCCATCCTCCTTTTCTCCTTCCCACCCTCTCTGCTCCTTCTTTTTATTCTCTTATTATTTGTGAAAAGATACTTTTGTTGTATTCTATGTATTAGCTTACCAAAAATCAGAGAAAACATAATATTGTCTTTTTGTAATTGGTTTATATCTATGAGCATTATGGGCTCCAAATGCATCTGTTTTTCTGTAAATGATAGGATTTTATTCTTTTTATAAGTAGTTGGTTTTTTTTTAAGATTTATATTATTTATTTGAAAGACAGAGTTACAGAGAGAGGTAGAGACAGAGAGAGAAGTCTTCCATCCTCTGGTTCACTCCCCAGATGGTCACAACGGCCAGAGCTGCACAGATCCGAAGCCCGGAGCCAGGAGCCAGGAGCCTCTTCCAGGTATCCCACGTGGGTGCAGAGGCCCAAGGACTTGGGCCGTCTTCTACTGCTTTCCCAGGCCATAGCAGAGAGCTTGATCAGAAGAGGAGCAGCCAGAACTCGAACCGGCTCCCATATGGGATGCTGGAGCTTCAGGCCAGGGCTTTAACCCCCTGTGCCACAGCGGCGGCCTGAAGTAGTTGTTTTATAAGTAGGTATGGCCTCCTTTCCTGTCTAATATTGGCTCGCCCTCTATTCTATTTAAAGTTGGGCTATTTTGCCTTCTAAATAATTGGCTTTCAATTTGGTTGTTTCTTTTAAATGATCCTTCTTTACACTCATTTCTGCTTTTTGTTAATGTCCTGTATAGTTTCCTTTTTTAAAAAACTAGAAGTTAAGATTTTAGGTGATTTTACCATAAAGAAGTGTTCAGTGTTGGTTGTGATAGATATAGTAACCCTGATTGGACACTATGAAATATATATATACACACATGGCAAAAAAACACTTATTACCCCACAAACATGTACAATTTATATATGTTGGTTAAAGTTTTTAAATTTTAAAAATTAATTATTTCATTTTGATAATTTTTTCTTATATACTTTTAAAAATATTAATTTATTTATTTGAATGTCAGAGTTACAGGAAAAGAGGGAGCTAGAGAGAGAGAGAGAGAGAGACAGACAGACAGACAGACAGATCTTCCACCTGCTGGTTCACTCCCCAGATGGCCCAGGTTGGGTCAGGCCAAAGCTAGGAACTTCTTCAGGGTTTCCCACATGGGCATCAGGGGCCTAAGCACTTGGGCCATCTTCTCCTGCTTTTCCCAGGTCATTAGCAGGCCATTAATCACAATGAAGGCCCCTCACAAACATTCTTCAGATTCACTTTCTGGCAAACACTCTTGTTAAATTTGTGCTTCACTGATTAATTTTTAATCTTTCTTCTTTTCCAATGTACATTTATGGTTATAAATTTATTTGTTAAATATTATTTTAGTTGCATTTAATAAATTTTGATATAAAATATTTATATCCAATTATTCAATTGTTGCTATTTTATTGAATTTATTCTTTGATACATAAATTATTTGGCATTTTCTTTTTATTAATTTTTTTAATTTTATTGCATTGTAGTAAAAAAAAGCTGTTCAGAAATATATTAATTATCTGGTAGTTTTGAGACTTCCTTAGTGGCTTAGGCAGATTTGGAGGGAAGCTTTCTATATATGGGTTAATGTATGACTTTTTTTTAAAGATTTATTTATGTATTTGAGAGGAAGAGTTACAGATAGAGAGAGACAGAGACAGGTCTCCCATCCTCTGGTTTACTCCCCAAATGGCTGCAAAGGCTGGATCTGGGCTGATCCGAAGCCAGGAGCTAGGAGATTCTTTTGAGTTTCCCATGTGGTTGCAGGGGAATAAGCACTTGGGCTATTTTCTGGTGTTTAACAGGGATCTGGATTGAAATTGGAGCAGCCGGGACTTGAACTGGCGCCCATATAGGATGCCAGGGCCGCAGGCGGAGGTTTAACCTATTATGTCACAGAGCTGGCCCTATATATGTCTTTTCATATAATTTTTCGAGATAAATGTGATTTTTTTTTCCTGTATGCTCACCTACCTTTGCTGCTTTTTGGCTGCTATATTTTTTATTTCTGGAAGAGACATGTTCAAATCTCCTAACATTTTTGTGTATTTGTTTCTACTTGTAATCACCCTGATATTTTGTTGACTATATTTCAAGGATATAGTGTTAGGCATAGACAGGTTCTGGCTCTTTATGTCTCCCTTGTAACTTACTCTTTTTATCGTGAGATTGGGCTCTTTTTATCCCTAGTAATGCCTTTGCTTTACATAATGATTTTTTAGTATTAATGTGACTATATCATCTTTCTCTTTTCTTTTCTCCTGATAATTCTACTTACATATTTTCATTTTCAAAACTTCATTTTCAACCTGTCTTATAACAACACTAGGTTTTACAAGAGAAAAAATTCAAAAAATGTTTTATCCTTCCTTGTTTTAAACATCCTTCCAATTTTATCTTTATTCATTTATTTCAAGGCAATGCTTAATTTCAATTTTTAAAACCATCCTTGTCTATTAGCTTGTTTAAAGAGCTTTGCATAGTCCACTCTTCCCTCTTAGATTTAATTTCTTTTTTTATACATGCAACCTTTGGTAGTTCTTATAGCATCCATGTATTCTCTCAGTTTGTATCTAAAGATATATTTACTCTCTCCTGTTTTTAATTGATATTTAATATGTGGAACAGTATATTTCATTGACCTTTGGCTTCTAATACTCCTGTTGAGATGTTTGTTTGCTTATTTAGTTTTTAATAATCCGTCTTTTTTTTCTGGATTTTTTTGTTTTTAAATTTTTATTTACAATTTTTACTAATATAAAGAGAAAATATTTCATGTCATTGATATATACAATTCTAAAAATATAATGACTTCCCTCCCTCTCCTGGCTTTATTTCTTTTTTAATTTTTTGTGACAATACATTTTTAATTTACTTTATAGTTAATAGCTTAATGCTACACTAAAAGTTCAACAAGTCAAAAGGAAAATAAAAAGCACTGTTCAGATGGAATATAGACAAAGTTTTTAAATTTCTGGCTTTAATATTTTTCATGCCCTCTGCCTTTTTGGACGTATTTCCATTAGTTTTTCTCTGAACTTCCTGTGCTTCTATAATCTGGACATGCATGTCTTTCATCAATTATTAAACATTCTAGGCCATTATCTCTCTTTGAATATGGAAAAACATGGTAGGGGCCAAATTACGAGCACAGAATGGAGCATCTTTCCATTTAGCCTTCAAGAGCTGATTCATTAACATTTGACAATATCCAGACTATATCAGGTTGGAGGCAAGGGTCAAGAAAAAACATGGACTAATCAAAGCTCAGCCACTGAGATGAGTCATAATTATAATTTCCAATTCCATGCTCTAGCAAATCAGGACATAGTCAAAGAATTTTAGTTGATTGGTAAGGAAGAAGGTTAGAGGGCATATAATATATTCATTGATGGACCACTCATTCATTTATTAAATGTTGAATAATTATTTTCTGAGTGCCAGGAAGTGAGTTATACTTTTGAGATTTGGAAATGACTAATATTTATGTCCCATAGTTAACTTAAAGCCAGAATCAACTGACTATTTATCATTCAAAAAAGACAAAGCCATTTTCAAAAATTTTTTCTCAGTTATACTTGGATTTTTTGTGATGCTTTTGGAAACTCTTCTTGAGTACATTTCAGCACATTTCTGCATTTTATATATATATATATATATATCCCAATATGTTGTTTAGCACAGCCCATAAGACTGGGATATTGGCTTTAAATGACAGGGCTTACTCAAGTTAAGCTGCTTTATTTGTGGAAGTGAAACTCTGTGTGGGGTAGTGAAAATATCATCTTTGGAAGAATGCCTTTTCACACCTTCCCAAGGGTCAGCCTCTTTAATGAGGGCCTCACTGACCTTGAAAAGTTTCTCTGGGGAGCAGACTTGAAATTTTCCCAGTTAAAGGAAAAATCTGAAATTTTAGATGTTATCACTAATGAATGTGAAAACTAATGGGATTTTCATTGTTTTAATTTTGTGTCCAGGGAATAAGCTGGATGGCCATAAAGAGAAAGTAGGATCAAATTTGGATTAAAAAGTTGTGTGTTCTTTTGTGGAGTAATGCAAATATTTCAACTTTGAACATGTTTTGGATGGGGGAGGGTGTTAGAGAAAGAACTTCTGAAATCAAATTTGCATTAGTCCTGAGCACTCTGTTTTTCTAATCTAATAAAAATACATGGTAAAAGACTGTGTCTTAGCATAAAGTCAATATGAACGCAAATCTCAATGCAAGCCAAGAAAGTCAGCACATCAGAATTTTGTTTTTGAAATCGGAATTGCTAAGAGTTAAACATGCTGTCTTCCCAGCTCCTGGTTTCTCATTGGCCAAGGCTCAGCCATTGCAAACATTTGGGGAAGGAATTGGTGGATGGGAACTTTCTCTGTTTCTCTACCTCTCAAATAAATAAATTTTAAAAATTGATAATGCCATCATTATCTCTGATGCACTACTGTCCACCCATTCCTGCAAACCCCAAACGTATGCCAACTTTCCCCAAGATTCTGGTATGACTAAGGTGGTAAGCATACCTCTCAGTTGAGGGCATGGGGCTAGGATTTGTTTATCTCTACCAGATGAAGAAGTTGGGTTGAGTTTTCTTTTCCTTTTTTTGTATTTTTTTTTTTTACAGGCAGAGTGGACAGTGTGAGAGGGAGAGAGACAGAGAGAAAGGTTTTCCTTTGCCGTTGGTTCACCCTCCAATGGCCGCCACGGCGTACCGCGCTGATCTGAAGGCAGGAGCCAGGTGCTTCTCCTGGTCTCCCATGGGGTGCAGGGCCCAAGCTCTTGGGCCATCCTCCACTGCACTCTTGGGCCACAGCAGAGAGCTGGATTGGAAGAGGGGCAACCGGGACAGAATCCGGCGCCCTGACCGGGACTAGAACCCGGTGTGCTGATGCCACTGGGCGGAGGATTAGCCTAGTGAGCCGCGGCGCCGGCCCATTTTTTGTATTTTAATTATAAAAGTAAACACTTTATTCTTTCCTCATATGCCAAAGTATATAAAATCTTCCTTAAGTAGCATATATATTCCACAGGGATTCTGTTGTGCCCCTTAGTTAATCTCTATAGATGGTATCTAATGAGGCATGCATCTAAGTATTCACAGCCTTGTATAGTTTTCTCAAATATCACATCTCGACACACAGGTGACTCACTAATATCTGTTTTTGGAAGCCCTAGAAGAAGTCTATTCCTTGCAAAGAAGTCACACAAAGAGGGAATGGAGGAAATTCCAACTATCTCAATGTCTCAGTTGAATCTAGGTAGAAATAACTTTAGCCTCAGTCATAATTTTCAGCTGTGTCACAATCTATCTGAGTGGCCCAAATGAGATGTGAAGAGCAGTCCCACCAAGCCCAGTCAACCCATGAATCATGTTTGCAAGGTGTCTGGTGCATAACAAATCTTCCCAGACAGATGAATCAATTCATGGGCTTTTATTGGGATTCCACTCCAGGACAAGGTTCCTAGTCCCAACAGGGCGGGGACGGGGAAGTCAGGCAACAGAGTTTGGGAGGGCTCCTTTTATAGATACAGGGCATGGGGGTTAAAGGTTGAGGCATGTCTGATCCTCATTAGTTGACATTTAGGCACCCACAGGGACCTTGCAAGGAGTTTTCATTCCCGGAAGTGTGGGTAGGGACTCTCCATTCCTGGAAGTGTGGGCCTTCTCTCCTTCAGATCCCGAAGCTACCAATGTTGTATTAAAATGCTAAGTTCCAGAGTGATTTGTTATGTAACAATGGGTAACCAGAAATGACCCTCACTGGGTGCTGTTACTCCTACCTCTTCTCTTACTTGACATTGCCGCTGAAAATTAATTGATGTTCATGGGAAGAAGGCAGGATGAGTACTGTCTTGACTGAAAAGTCATTCTAGGGATGATTTTCTTTAAAATATCATTTTCAAGGCATTGTACACTAAAGAATTAATATTAATACTTCATTTTTTAATCTTCATGTTCCTATTATATGTATGTGTAAGTTTATATCTCCAGCTGAGGGAAGGAATCAGAGAAATCAGATAACCAGCATTAGTGATAATTGAAGTAAGAAGCAAATGGAATTGCTTCTTGATTTTTGTCCTCAGATGCAAAATTCTACCCTCTACCTGCTTTCCTTTCTACTTTCATCAGTTCCTTAAAAAGATGTGGCACAGAACCTATTACAGGAGTTTAACCCTGAATCCTTAAAACAAGACTATAATGGACCATAAGTGATGAGGCAAATACAAAGTTTTTAACTAACTCTGGTCATCATTAGGTTATTGCCAAATACTATCAGGTATCCATAGTTGTTCGCTGTAAACAAGTTATGAGAACAAATACATCCCATTCTTGACTCTTTTTCCGAAATTTTTCTTTCTTTTAAAAATTGTTAGATAGGGGCTGGTGCTGTGGTGTAGTGGGTAAAGCTGCCGCCTGCAGTGCCTGCATCCCATATGGGCACCGTTGGAGTCCTGGCTGCACCATTTCCAATCCAGCTCTCTCTGGGAAAGAAACGGAAGATGGCCCAAGTTCTTGGGTCCCTGCACCCATGTGGGAGACCTGGAAGAAGCTCCTGGCTTCGGATCAGTGCAGCTCCTGCCATGGTAGCCAGCTGGGGAGTAAACTAATGGATGGAAGATTCTCTCTCTCTCTCTCTCTACCTCTACCTCTACCTCTACCTCTACCTCTACCTCTACCTCTCCTTCTCTCTCTGTGTAACTCTGACTTTCAAATAAATAAATAAATCTTAAAAAAAGAAAAAAATTGTTACTTAATATGATGAAGTAGAATTTAGATAAAAGGAATCCTGAGTTCTAGTTCAGATAGCTATGTGACTGATTAAGTTACTTAGATCTTCACACTTCAGTTTCCTTGGCTGTAAATTGATTTTCAGTTTATTTTTAAGGTGCCTTCTGTATCTAAAATTCCGTATTACAGACTAAGGTATTTTTTCTACAGATGCGTGCTTACATACACCACAAAAACATCCAAACATACACATGCATGAGACTATTTAGAAGAGAAAGTCCTATTATTACCGTAATTCTAAATACAAAATTCTAATATTTAGAGGCTTTTAATGTGATACCATGTCGTAAGTGGTTAGGACATGATTGATATTTCCAATATTAGAGTTTGAAGATGTCGCTCAAGATGCATTTTTTTAAAAAAAATGTTATTTATTTGAAAGGCAGAAAAGGCAGAGTTATATATATACAGAGAGAGAGAGAGAGAGAGAGAGAGAGAGAGAGAGAAAGAATCTTCTCCCTTCCACAAAGGGACATTATGGTTGGGGGTGGGTCAGGCCAAAGCCTGAAACATGGAAGTCCCACTCATGTCTCCTATGTGGGTGCAGGGATCCAAGTACTTGGTCTATTGATCCTTCACTGCTTTCCCAGGTGCATTATCAGGGAGCTGGATCAGAAGCAGAGGAACAGGGACTCAAACTGGTACTCAAACTCCCCCGTACGTTTTAGCAGTAAATTCACAGGACATATTTCTGCTCACAGTATTAAGTGTCAAAATCCTGTTGTAATGTGTGGTATAACAATAAAATCATATCTTTTATAGCAAGAAGCATTGAATTACAGTGTTTTGTGACTTTTTGAGAAAAAGACATATTTTTATTTATTTGAAAGGAAAAGTGACAGAAAGAGAAAGAGATCTTCCATTGGCTGGCTCATTCTCCAAAATGCCAGCACAACAGGTGCTGGGCCAGGCAAAGTTAGGACCCAGAAACTCCATCTGGGTCTTCCACACAGTTTACAAAGGCCCAAGTTCTTGGGCCATCTTTGCTGCCATCCCAAGCACATGAACAGGAAACAGTAGCCACGATTCTATCACAAATTTCAATAAGAGATGTTGGTGTCTCAGGGTGCAGCTTAACCTGTTGTGCCAATATGACAGCCCCTCTTCTGTGATTTTTAAAGCTGTCCTTTGATTCTTCATATAAGATAAAGTATATGAGCCAACATGTTCCTTCCTAGTTCTCTCTTTTTGAAAATACATCTTCCGAGGCTGGCCCCATGGCACACTAGGTTAATCCTCCGCCTGCAGCGCCGGCGTCCCACATGGGCACCTGGTTCTAGTCCCGGCTGCTCCTCTTCCAGTCTGGCTCTCTGTTGTGGCCTGGGAGGGCAGTGGAGGATGGCCCGGGTGCTTGGGCCCCTGCACCCGCATGGGAGACCAGGAAGAAGCACCTGGCTCCTGGCTTCGGATTGGCGTAGCTCCAGCCGTTGTGGCCATTTGGGGAGTGAACCAATGGAAGGAAGACCTTTCTCTTTGTCTTTCTCTCTCTCACTGTCTGTTACTCTACCTGTCAAATAAATAAATAATAAAAGTCTTTAAAATACATCTTCCTTCTCTTCAGAAGCAGGCAATCTGCAATTCCTTTATTTGCCCAAGGGTTATGGTCTCCCTGACATACTTTTTATCACCTCTCAAGAATTAAGAAATTACTGAGGCCATAAACAAGAGTGTCAATTTGTTAAGTCAACAACAGGAGTCACTGTGCACTTACTCCTCATGTAGGATCTCTGTCCTTAGCGTGCTGTACATTGAGATTTAATGCTATAACTAGTACTCAAACAATATTTTTCACTTTATGTTTCTGTGTGGGAGCAAACTGTTGAAATCTTTACTTAATGTATACTAAACTGATCTTCTGTATATAAAGAGAATTGAAAATGAATGTTGATGTGAATGGAAGGGGAGAGGGAGTGGGAAAGGGGAGGGTTGCATGTGGGAGGGACGTTATGGGGGGGAAGCCATTGTAATCCATAAGCTGTACTTTGGAAATTTATATTCATTAAATAAAAGTTTGAAAGCAAAAAAAAAAAAAGGAATTAAGAAATTTTTTCATCAACAACAAATAATTTAAGGATAAAATTTAAATCTAGTCATTTTTCTTTCAAAGGAAATATAAGAAGTATTAGTATGAAAAAGATTACTCAGTACTTGCTAAAATCTTTTATATGATATACCTCAAAGGAGAATATTGCATTGTAAATTGCATTGCAAAATAGAATACATTTTAAATAAGAATAATATGCAAAGGAATCCTCAAGGAGGCTCTACTTTTACAGTCTGTCTCATATGATTGAATTTTTAAAGAATTATTTTATTTATTTGAAAGACAGCATTACAGAGAGAGGTAGGATAAGATCAAGATCAAGAGAGAGAGAAAGAAAGAGATCTTCCATTCCACTGGTTCACTCCCAAATGACCACAATGGCAAAAGCTGAGCTGATCCAAAGCCAGGAGCCAGGAGCTTCTTCCAGGTTTCCCAGGCAGATGCAGGGGCCCAAGGACTTGGCCATCCTTTACTGGTTTCCTAGGCCATAGCAGAAAGCTGGATCAGAAGAGGAGCAGTTGGGACTTGAACCGCACACATATGGGGTGCTGGTGCTACAGGATGGGGCTTTAACCCACTCTGCCACAGTGCCAGCCCCAGTATGATTGAATTTTTAACATTCATTTCTTTCTGTCAGGAGATAGTCTTAGGAGTATTGAGTTTCTGAGTGACTGAGTGTGGGATACAGTGCTGGAGAGGTAGTGTTTTTGTTGGCGCTGGTTAGAAGTATAGGATATATTATTACCTAAGCTATTGGCCAAGCAATGAGCTGTAAATGAACTGGGAAAAACTGCTTGAGTCCTAGCAAGGAGTGACTGCTGTGGGCAGGACAACTGAGATGCAATTCTGGAGGCTTTGTAGACCTGGAAGATCCTGAATCTAAGCCAGTGTCAAAGAAAAATACCTTGATAAACACCTCAAACACTCAGTGAGACTCTTGAAAGACTACATATTAAATAAAGATCATGAACTACAATAATGGACATCTCCTAGGACTAAATACCAAAATTAAGTAGAGCCTAACATACAAATCATAAAACCATACCTCATATGAGTAGAATACATGAGTCATTTTAGCTGCCTGGTTAAAGAACAAAACTCAATGTGCTTCAAACAAATCCAACCTCAATCATTGTAACATCCTCAGTGAGCTATATTCAATCAAAACTTACTAACTTATAAAAAATGGAAAATTTCAGCTAGAAGCAAGAAAAATCTAAAAAGATCATGTGATAATCTAAATGCTGGAATTAGCAGTCAAGGATTTTAAAAGAGTTATGCTAAATCTGTAGAGAGTGAAAGGAAAAGATGACTATAGTGAAATGACAGAAAATCTCAGCAGAGAAATAGAAACTATAAAAATTGAAATTAAGTAACTGAGAAGTACAATTCTGAATTGGAAGGTCCATTGTGTGGGCTTACCAGCATATTGGATATAGCAAAAGAAAAGCTAGATGAGATGAAAGACACATCAATAGAAATTATTCAAGCTAGAAAACATCAAAAGAGTAAAAAAATGAGAATTCCAATGACCTGTATGACAATATCAAGTGGTCTAAAACATGTATAATTGGATTGTCTCTAGGAGAGAAAAGAGAACAGAACAAAAATATGAAGAAATCATTGTAAAAAATTTTCTGAAATTTAGTGATAAAGCATTAAATTTTAGACATAAGAAGCACAGTGGCCTGAAGATAGGATAAATGTGAATAAAATAACACCAATGTATGTGTGTCCTATATACAGAACCAAAACAAAAATAACTGCTATCATTAAAGTGATGTAGAAACACATTAGAAAAAGAACAAAGGGTATTAAAGATAAACAGAAGAAATTTGACAGAAAAAAGACAAGATTAAGTCATTACTCCCTAATAATAACTTTGACAGTATATGTACTAAATTCTTTACTTAGAAGATACAGACTGGCTGAATTTTTTTTACAAAAAGACAATTATATGCTATCTACAAGAAATTTACTTCAGTAGATATCAAAGACGGTTGAATAGAAAGAAAACAAGGGGGAAGACACATTGATTTTAACCACAGGAAGATACCAGAAAACAAAGGAAGAACCCATGTTTCTAGGGGACAGTTGGAGAGAAATTTTCAGAGGAAAACTTACAGAATAGAAAGTTCACAGAAAACAAGGACAGTGTACAAACACATGGTATCCAGCAGCACATTACCAGCAACTTCTATAGCTGGCCGCTGGTGGGGAAATGCCATCTTCCAGAGCAAGGTAAGAGGAGGTTGCAGTGGCTCAGGTACTGCCACTGATGATTATATCAGAGAGAGACCTCTGTGGCTCCCACTGACTTTGATTCTGGAGCTATGGCAGGGAACAAGATGTCCACTTAGCTTTGTGAAGAGAGGCCAGGTTGCTTCCCTCTCCTCCCCATACCAAAGTGTCAGACTCAGCTTGCTGATGCAGAGCTCCAACTTCTGCTGGGCTGCTCAGTCTAGGAATGGGGCAACTCACAAAGTAGAAACAGATCCCCTACATCTTGTGACTTTGTGAGTCCTGCACCCTATGCCTGCCTGTGACAGTGCAAGTTCTGCATAGGCTGAAAAACTGAGAAGGGTTTGAGATGTGGATAGTTTTTCTAGATACTCATCTAGTCTGACTTCAGAAGCCCAGAACTCCCTGAGTGTTAATGAGGGCCCTTGCAGGGGGCTTGGTGTTCACACTACAGATAGCATGGATGCTAATGCAGTTACTAACCTGAATGGGTGTGGTGTGCAGGCACCATGAGCTCACTCTTGGCAGTGAATCAATTGGTATACCTTGGCACAGAGAAGGGCTGAGGCTGTGAACATGCCAGCTAGTGCCACCAATGCCTCCCCCGACGGTCAGAAATACACCATGCCCAAATTCAGTGTCACTGTGGATTCCTGCTCCACTCAAAAACACTGGCCAGAGCTACTTGTCTCCATCCAGCACACACCTCTGGATGTCCACTGCATGCAACAGGCATTCTACAAAGCTTCAGAGGCACATTTCCAAAAACAAAGTTTTAAAAGGAGATACCAAAAATTAATATCCAGATTCATAAAAATAGATGTATAAATACAAGAAACAAGAACAAGAAAGATGGTATGATCCCCCAGAAGGAACACAATAATATTCCAATATTAGATTGTGAAAAGAGGAGATTGATGAAGGCTTAAAAGGAATTCAAAAGAATGATTACAAGATTATTCAAAAGCCCAGAGAAGCAGTTACATGAAATAAAGAAACCCACACATAACATGGATGAGAAATTCTGTAGGGAGATATAGATGTTAAAGAAGCATCCCACTGAAATGTTAGAAATGAAAAGTTTAATGTATTAAGTAAAAAGTGCATTAGAAAGCCTTAAAAACAGACTTGATGAGGCAGAAGAAAAAATATCTGAGATAGAAGACAATTATTTTGAAATACCTCAGTCAGATTAAAAGATAAAAAGAAGGAAAAATTGAAGAGCCAAAAACAGTGCTTGGTATTTTGGAGATAACATTAAATGACCAAATATATGTGTCTTAGGTGTTCTTCCTGAAGAAATGGAAAAACAGAATGGCTTAGGAAACTTATTCAGTGAAATAATAGCAGACAATTTCCCAAATTTGAAGAAAGACATGGACATTCAAGTACAGGCAGTGTTTAAAACCCCAAATGTCATGATCAGAAAATCTTCACCATATTACAAACTTTGCAAGGTAAAACAAAGAAAATACCTAAAATGTGCAAGAGAGAAACACAAGATTATCTTTACGGGGTCTCCTGTTAGGACAGCAGAATTTTCAACATAAGCCCTACAGGTGAGCAGCTAATTGAGAGATATTGTACAAGTCCTAAAAGAAAATGTCTGTCAATTCAGACTATTGTACCCAGCAAAGCTTTCATTTATAAATTAAAGTGAAAAAAAGACCTTCCGAGACAAACAAAAATTGAGATTTTTTTCAACACCCAGACAGCCTTACAAATGGTACTTAAGGATGTACCATACAGAGAAACAAGAAAGAAAATCAGTATCATGAGCAAATGTGAAGGCAGAAAACCTCCTAGTAAAAGAACAAAGGATATCCAAATAAACAATAGGAATATTTATGGAAAAATGGAAAAACCAAGTCATTACTTATCAATAATAACCTTGAATGTAAATGTAGTAAATTCTCCAATTAAAACATACAGACTGGCTGAATGGATTAAAAAACAAAACCCATACATGTGCTGTCTACAAGAAAGACACCTCACCAACAAAGATATACACCTAGGTTTAAAGTGAAAGGATGGAAAAAGATATTCCATGCAAATGGAAATAAAAAATTATCTGGAGTAGCTATATTCACATTAGACAAACTAGACTTTAAGGCAAACTCTTTTAATTAACAAAGAATGTCATTATATAATGATTAAGGGAGAAATTAAACAGAAGATGTGACTATAGTAAATTTATAAGCACCCAATGTTAGGGTATCCAGCTATATTATGCAAATGTTAATAGATCTAATGGGAGACATATGCTCCAATAACAATAATAATGAGTGACTCCAATACTTACTTTTTTTTTTTTTTTTTGACAGGCAGAGTAGACACTGAGAGAGAGAGAGACAGAGAGAAAGGTCTTCCTTTGCCGTTGGTTCAGCGCACCGTGCTGATCTGAAGGCAGGAGCCAGGTGCTTCTCCTGGTCTCCCATGGGGTGCAGGGCCCAAGGACTTGGGCCATCCTCCACTGCCTTCCCGGGCCATAGCAGAGAGCTGGCCTGGAAGAGGGGCAACTGGGACAGAATCTGGTGCCCTGACCGGGACTAGAACCCGGTGTGCCGGTGCCGCAGGCGGAGGATTAGCCACGGCGCAGGCCTCCAATACTTACTTTCAAAATGGAATATAAACCAGACAAAAAATAAACAAACAACAGAGCTAATCTAGTAAAATGGACTTAATTGATTTCAATAGCACATTTCATCCCACAGCTGCAGAATGCACATTCTTTTCATCAGTATATGGAACATTCTCAATGACAGACTATATAATAGGCCATAAAACATGTCTCAAAATTTTTTTAAAATGAAATAATAGCATGTAACTTTTCTGACCACAATGGAAGAATTAGGAAATTAATAACACAGGAAACTAGAACATACATAAACACGTGGAGACTGTAAAACATGCTCCTGATTGAACAGTGGGTCATAGAATAAATCAAAAGGAAATTTAAAAATTTCCATGAAACAATTCAAAATGACAATGCAACATACCACAACTTAGAAAACAGCAAAAGCATTGTTAAAAGGACAGTTACAGCAATTAGTGCCTAAATCAAGAAATCCAAAAGGTATGATAAATGATCTAATAATTTATCTCAACCTCCCCCCCAAAAGAACAAAGCAAATCCAAAATTTTTAGGAGGAAAGAAATAATAAAAGTAAGAGAAGAAATAAACAAAATTGAAATAAAAAAGTACAAAAGATCAGTGAAATAAAGAGCTGGTTCTCAGAAAAAAAAAAAACAAAACATTGGTCGAAATAAGAAAAAAAGAAAGCTGCAGGTGGAATACCCAAATTAATAAAATCATAGGTGAAAAAAGAGATGTTATAACTGATACAACAGAAATAAAAAGATTCATCAGGAATTATTATAAAAGATTACTGGACACAAAATTTACCAAAATTGAGACATGAAGATTCAGAAAACCTGAATAGACCAATAATCAAGACAGACATTGCATCAGTAATAAAGACCCTCTCAAAAAAGAAAAGCCCAGGACTGGATGGCTTCACTGTTAAATTCTACCAATCTTTTAAATCATAAATCATCCCAATTCTTCTTAAACATTTCAAAATAATTGAAAGGGAGGCAATCCTCCCAAACTCCTTCCATGAGGCCAGCAAACTTAATTCCAAACCAGATAAAGATACAGCAAAAAAAGAGAACTGTAGATCAATATCCCTGATTAACAGAGATGCAAAAATCTTCTACAAAATTCTAACTAATACAATCTAACAATATATCAAAGAGATCATCAATCTAGACTAAGTAAGATTTGTCTCAGTGATGCATGGATGTTTCAACATATACAAACCATAAATGTTATACATCACATTAACAAATTAAAGAATAAAAATCATCTGATTATCTAAATGGATGCAGAAAAACATTTGATAAAATTCAAAATCCTTTTATGGTAAAAACCTTAAAAAAATTGGTATGGAAGGAATATACATCCCTATAAGCAAGGCAATATACACAGTCAGCATCATATTAAATGAAGAGAAGCTGGAAGAATTTTCACTAAGACTCAGATCCAGACAAGGATGCACATTGTCACCATTACTACTCAATATAGTTCTGGAAGTTTTAGCCAAGACATTAGGCAAGAAAGAGAAATCAAAAAGATACAAATTGGAAAGCAGGAAGTCAAATCATCCCTGTTTGCAGTGACATGATCCTATATATAGGGGAACCAAAACACTCAACTATGAGATTATTGGAACTCATAAGAGAATTCCGCAATGCTACAAGATATAAAATCAACACACAACACATCAGTCACATTCACAATAGCTAAAAAATTTTAAATATCTTGGGATAAATTTAACCAAGTATGTGAAAGTTCTCTACAATGAAAATGAAACTACAATAAGGAAAAAAAATAGAAGAAGACACAAAGAAATGGAAAAATCTTCCATGTTTGTGAATTGGAATAATTATGTCATCAAAATGTCCATACTACCCAAAGCAATTTACAAATTCAATGCAATATCAATAAAAATGCCAAGGAAATTCTCATATCTATAAAAAGCAATCTTGCAAGCTATGCAACAGATAAAGGGAAACTAACCAGAATCTACAAAGAGATCAAGAAACTCCACAACATCAAAACAAACAACCCACTTAAGATATGGGCTAAGGACCTCAATAGACATTTTTCAATAGAGGAGATACAAGTGGCCAACAGGCACATGAAAAAATGTTCAAGATCACTAGCAATCAGGGAAATGCAAATCAAAACCACAATGAGGTTTCACCTCACACCAGTTAGAATGGCTCACATTCAGAAATCTACTAACAATAGATGCTGGTAAGGATGTGGGGAAAAAGGGACACTAACCTGCTGTTGGTGGGAATGCAAACTGGTAAAGCCACTGTGGAAGTCAGTCTGGAGATTCCTCAGAAACCTGAATATAACCCTAACATACAACCCAGCCATCCCACTCCTTAGAATTGACCCAAAGGAAATTAAATTGGCAAACAAAAAAGCTGTCTGCCCCTTAACGTTTATTGCAGCTCAATTCACAATAGCTAAGACCTGGAATCAACCCAAATGCCCATCAACAGTAGACTGGATCAAGAAATTATGGGATATATACTCTACAGAACACTATACAGCAGGCAAAAACAATGAAATCTGGGCTTTTGCAACAAGATGGAGAAATCTGGAAAACATCATGCTGAGTGAATTAAGCCAGTCCCAAAGGGACAAATACCATATGTTCTCCCTGATCGGTGACAACTAACTGAGCACCAAAAAGGAAACCTGTTGAAGTGAAACGGACACTATGAGAAACAGTGACTTGATCAGCCCTTGTCCTGACTGTTGATGTATAATGTAATACTTTATCCCTTTTAATATTTCTTTTGGTTTTAGTTAATACTATTGGTTGAACTCTGTAATTAACACACAATTATTCTTAGGTGTTGAAATTTAACTAAAAAGTGATCCCTGTTAAATATAAGAGTGGGAATAAGAGAGGGAGGAGATGTACCATTTGGGACATGCTCAATCGGACTTGCCCCAAATGGTGGAGTTAGAATCGTGCCAGGGGATTCCAATACAATCCCATCAAGGTGGCATGTACCAATGCCATGTCACTAGTCCAAGTGATCAATTTCAGTTCACAATTGATCACACTGATAGGTCTAAGAGTCAAAGGGATCACACAAACGAAACTAGTGTCTGCTAATACTAAGTGATAGAATAAAAAAGGGAGAGAATGATTCAACATGGAAAGTGTGATACATAGCAGACTCAGAGAATGGCAGATGTCCTAAATAGCACTCTGGCCTCAGATTCAGCCCTTAAGGCATTTGGATCTGGCTGAAGAGCCCATGAGAGTATTTTAGGCATGGAAAGCCAAGACACTCTGGCAAAAAAAAAAAAAAAAAAAAAAAACCACCCTAAATGAAAGATCTCTGTGAGTGAGATCCCAGTGGAAAGAACAGGTCATCAAAGAAGGAGGTACCTTTCTCTGAAGGGAGGAGAGAACTTCCACTTTGACTATGACCCTGTCGGAATAAGATCGAAGTCAGCAAACACAAAAGGCTTCCATAGCCTTGGCAACTCATGACTAGAGCCTAGGGTGATTACTGACGCCATAAACAAGTGTGTCAAATTGTTAAGTCAACAACAGGAGTCACTGTGTACTTACTCCTCATGTACTGAAACAGTATTTTACACTTTATGTCCTGTGTGGGTGCAAACTTATGAAAGCTTTACTTATATATACTAAATTGATCTTCTGTATATAAAGGTAATTGAAAATGAATCTTGATGTGAATGGAATGGGAGAGGGAGCGGGAGTTGGGAGGGGTGTGAGTGGGAGGGAAGTTATGGGGGGGAAGCCATTGTAATCCATAAACTGTGCTTTGGAAATTTATATTTACTAAATAAAAGTTTAAAAAAAAGCAATCCTAAAATTCATTTGGAAACACAAGAGACCCTGAAGAGCTAAAGCAATCTTAAACAATAAAAAAAAAGCCAGAAGAATCACAATATCAGATTTCAAGATAATTACAAGGTTATTACAAGCAAAACAACCTGGTGATGGCACAAAAATAGACATGTGAATCAATGGAACATAATAGAAACCCCAGAAATTAGTCCACATATCTAAAACCAATTAATCATTGAAAAATGAGCTAAGTTCACACCCTGGAGAAAAGAGTCTCTTCAACAAATAGTGTTGGAAAAATTGGCTCTCTGCATGTGGAAGTATGAAACAAGACCCCTATTTTATATTCTATATGAAAAGACATTCCAAATAGATCAAGGATCTAAACCTAAGATCCGAAACCATCAAGTTTACAGGAAAACATGAGAGAAATCCTGTAAGACATTGGCATAGGCAGACTTCTTGGATAAGACACCCAGAAACACAGGTGAAAAAGGCAAAAATAGACAAATGGGATTACATCAAACTAAAAAGATTTTGCACAGCAAAGGAAACACTCAACAAAGTAAAGAGGCAACCAACAGAATGAGAATATTTGCAAATTATGCATCTGATAAAAGATTAATATCTAGAATATATAAAGACCTCAAGACACTCCATAGCAAAACAAATGACTCAGTTAACAAATGGGCAAAGGACATACACAGGCATTTTTCTTTTTCTTTTTTGACAGATAATGGAAATTTTTATTAATCTCACAGAAGTGTGAATATCTTAGTTTTTTCCTTGGAAACATAGGTTTTTGAAGTCCTTGACTATCTAACAACATACCTAAATTGTGGGGTAAGCCTTTCTCTGTAAATTCATTCTTGAAGTTGTCAGAAGCTAAATAAAACACAAATGACCAATAGACACATGAAAAAATGCTCAGGATCACCAGATATCAGGAAAATCCAAAAACCACAATGAGGTTTCACCTCACCCCAGTCAGAATGGCCATTACCCAAAAATCAAAAAATAAAAATGCTGGTGAGGATGTGGAAAAAATGTACCCTAATACACTGCTGGTGGGAATGTAAATTTCCTTAGAAATTGAAAAATAGATCTACCATATGAATGAGTCATCCCAATCCTGGGAATATCCCCAAAGAAATGAAATCAGCATATGAAATAGTTACTTGTACCCCCATGTTTATAGCAGCTCAATTCAAAGTAGCTAAGATATGGAATCAACCCAGATATCTATCAGTTAATGACTGTATAAAGGAAATATGGCATATATACACAATGGAATACTCCTGAGCTTTAAAACAAATGAAATCTCATCTTCTGCAGCAACATGGATATAGCTCGAGAACACGATGCTTAGTGAAATAAGCCAGATCCAAAAAGACAAACTCATATGTTTTCTCTCATTTGTGGTAGCTAATACATAGAGCACAAACAGGCAACCTAAAATGTATGAGTGAAATTCACAATATTGCAATTTGGCTTTTGTTTATAGTCCTTTTCTATATTTCTTCTTTTTGCTTGTTGAACTCTTTAGTGGAACAATGAGCCTATGGTTATGGGGTAAATTGAGAGAATGTTATTGTAAATTTTTTTTATTTTATTTTATTTTATTTTTTGACAGGCAGAGTAGACAGTGAGAGAGAGAGAGACAGAGAAAAAGGTCTTCCTTTGCTGTTGGTTCACCCTCCAATGGCCACCGCGGCCAGTGCACTGTGGCCAGCGCACTGTGCTGATCCGAAGGCAGGAGCCAGGTGCTTCTCCTGGTCTCCCATGGGGTGCAGGGCCCAAGCACTTGGGCCATCCTCCACTGCCTTCCCGGGCCACAGCAGAGAGCTGGCCTGGAAGAGGGGCAACCGGGACAAAATCTGGCACCCTGACCGGGACTAGAACCCGGTGTGCCGGCGCCGCAAGGTGAAGGATTAGCTTAGTGAGCCACGGCGCCGGCTATTGCAAATATTGAAGAGAAGGGGAGCACTGAGGGAGATGAAAATGGGGGCGAGAAAAGAAAGTGTCATTAATTTCTTAGTGTTGTTTCTGTGAAGTGCTTGGGATCTGTTCTCTTTATATTGATAAAACAATAAATATTATACTAAAAAAAAGAAATTTACTTCACCTTGTAGAGACACAGATAAAGTAAAAGAATTCAAAATGATATTCCATACAGACACCAAATGCAAGTAGGAGTGGCTAAACTTACATCTAAATAGAAATAGAAATTAGTGATAAAACAGTAAAACATGACAAAGAAGGTAACTATACAATGATCAAGTGATCAATTTAACAATAACCTATGAGAACTGTAAATATGTATGCACTAATGTCAGAACATTCAATTTTTTAAAAGAAGCATTATTATTAGGGCTGGTGTCGTGGCTCACTAGGCTAATCCTCCGCCTTGTGGCGCCGGCACACCGAGTTCTACTCCCGGTTGGGGCGCTGGATTCTGTCCCAGTTGCCCCTCTTCCAGGCCAGCTCTCTGCTGTGGCCAGGGAGTGCAGTGGAGGATGGCCCAAGTACTTGGGCCCTGCACCTCATGGGAGACCAGGAGAAGCACCTGGCTCCTGCCATCAGATCAGCGTGGTGCACCGGCCGCAGCCCGCCAGCCGCGGCGGCCATTGGAGGGTGAACCAACAGCAAAAGGAAGACCTTTCTCTCTGTCTCTCTCTCTCTCACTGTCCACTCTGCCTGTCCAAAAAAAAAAAAAAAAAAAAAAAAAAGAAAAAAAGAAAAGAAGCATTATTAGATATGAAGGGAGAGAGAAACTCCCATACAGTAGTAAGGGTGGGCATCCAGTACCCTACTTTTGTCAATGGAAAGATGATTCATGTAAAAAATAAAAAAGAAACATCAGGGTTAAACCAAACTAAAGACCAAAATGATTTAACAGATATTCACAGAACATTGTATCCAACAGCTAGAGTATATATTCTTTTCATCAGCACATGGAACATTCTCTAGGATAGATAATATATGAGGCCACAAAACAAACCTCAATAAATTCAAAATAATAAATATCACAATGTTCATCTTTTCTGAGGAGAGTGTAATAAAATTAGCAACAAAAGGAACAAAAAATTACCCAACTATATGGGGACTGAACAACATCTGCTGAATGAACAAGCAGGTCATTGAAGAAATCAAAAACAAAATTTTTAAAATTCTTTAAAACTAATGAAAACGGAACACAGCAAACTAAAACTTACTGAATACAGCTAAAGCAGTAATATAAGGAAAGATCATAGCAACAAGTACCTTTATAAAAACGTAGAAATATATCAAACAGCTAACAGTGTATCTCAATGATTTATATAAAGAAGAGCAAACCAAGCTAAAAATCAGTGGAATGAAGGAATTAATAAAGAGCAGAGCAGATAAAAATGAAATAGAAAGAAAATAAAGAATACAAGTGGTCAATGAAATAAAGAGTTGTTTTTTTGAAAAGATATATGGAATCAATAAACTTTTAGCCAAAGCAAGGAAAAAAGAGAGAAGACTTAAGTAAATAAAAATCAGTGAAGAAAAAGGACAGTAGGTACTTTTATGTATGACTGTATGTTAACAAAATGGAAAACACATATGAAATGAATCTATGAATTCATATAACCTACCAAAATTGAATCATGAAGACAGAGAAAATAATTAGACCAATGATAAGTAATGAAATTGAATCAGTAGTCAAAAAGAAGAGATGGCTTCATTGCTGAATTCTACCAAACTTTTAAAGAACTAACACCAACTCTTCTCCAACTGTTGCAGGAGTCTAGTTACAGTCATTCAGAGTCATGCCCTGTGACCAAGAAGAATGAGGAGCGTGGACAAAGGAAGCTGAGCAGGAAGGCAGGTTCATTAAGTGAAAAGAGGAAACAAAGTTTTATAGAAGTAAAGAAAGCTTCCGTAGTGGGAGGGGTTCCTGAATAGGCATCTGGTAGGGGAAGTTGCCTCAGGGTCTATATGCCTTAGGTTAGGGGAAGTTTGTACAGGGTAATGCAATCCCATCAGTTAGTCATTGAAGATTTTCTCATTGCTGGGGAGTCGATATCTGATGATGGACAAGCTGTCATCACATGCTGTTTTGTTTTTAGTTCCTGTCTTATTTGTGAGTAGTGGCTCATTTTAGTCAGCCTTGAATGTCAGGCTTGAGTTTTCTTCTGTACATCAGACTTGAGTCTTTCTCTACATGTCAGATTTGAGTCACTTGAGCCCTTTGTCCCTGGTTACCTACCTCAGACATCAGCTAATTGTCTCACAACTATTCCAAGAGATTGAAATGTATAGAACCTTTCCAATCTCATTCTATCATGCCAGCTTTATCTTGATTTTTTATTTTTTTAATTAATTAACTAATTAATTAATTTTTTTGACAGGCAGAGTGGACAGTGAGAGAGACAGACAGAGAGAAAGGTCCTCCCTTACCACTGGTTCACCCTCCAATGGCTGCTGCGGCCGGCGTGCTGTGGCGGGCGCACCGTGCTGATCCGAAACCAGGAGCCAGGTGCTTCCTCCTGGTCTCCCACGTGGGTGCAGGGCCCAAGGACCTGGGCCATCCTCCACTGCACTCCTGGGACACAGCAGAGATCTGAACTGGAAGAGGGGCAACCGGGACAGAATCCGGAGCCCCTACCGGGACTAGAATCCAGTGTGCTGGTGCCACAGGCGGAGGATTAGCCTATTGAGCTATGGCGCCGGCCAATATCTTGATTTAAAACCAGGAAAGAATACACCAAAAATTTAAAACAATTGGCAATATCCCTGATGAACATACATGCAAAATTCCTCAACACAATAGCAACAAATTGAATACAACAACACATCCAAAAAAAGAATTCACTTTAAGTGGAATTTATCCCAGGGAGATGGGAATGGCTCAGTATGCACAAATCAATGTCTACTACATCGCATTAATAGAATGAAGGATAAAAAGCATATGAACATCCTAATAAATGCAGAAAAATCATTTGATAAAATCAGCATCCATTCATGCTAAAAACCTTGAAAAAATTAAGTGCAGGAAAAACAAACCTCAATATAATAAATGCTCTCTTTCTCCTCTCTCTCTGTTTCTGTCTCTCTTTTTCTCTCTCTGCACACACACACATACACACACACAAACCTACAGAATATCATATTGAATGGGGAAGAGCAGCAAGCACTTCCTTTAAGATCTGGAACCACACAAGAATGTCCAATCTAACTGCTCTTACTCAATAGAATACTGGAAGTTTTAGCCAGAGTAACTACACAAGAGAAAGAAATAAAAGGCACATAAGTATGAAAGGAAGAAGTCAAACTACCCCTGTTTGCAGGTGGTGAGATTATATTTACAGAAAAACTAAAAGACTTCCTTAAGAGTCTCTTAAAACTGATAAATTCTTCAAAGTTAGAAGACACAAAATTGACACACAAACCTCTGTAGATTTTATGTACTCAATAGGTTTACTGAGGAAAAATTATGAGCAATCATATTTACAATAGCCACAAAAATACCTTGGAATAAATGTAATCAAGGATATAAAAGATCCCTATGATAGAAATTAGGAAACACAAAATACCGATGAAATAAGTTTAAAAATATATAAAAAATGAAATGGAGCACAGCATTGTGATGCAAAGAGTTAAACTACCACCTGTAATACCACACCCTATACCAGAGCACCTGTTCAAATCCAGGCCCTTCCAGTTTCCATCTGGATCCCTGCTGAAGTGCCAGGGAAGGAAGTGAAGAAGTGAACCTGGCCCAAGGACTTGGTCCCAAGCCACCCACATGAGAGAACCAGACAGGGTTCTGGGCACAGGGCTTTGGCTTTGCTTAGCCCTAGCCATTGTGGCCATTTGGGGAGTGGACTAGTAGATGGCAGATCTCTCTTCTCTTTCCCTCTCCTTCTCTCTCTTCCAATCTGTCACTCCACTTTCTAAATAAATAAATAAATACTTTTTTTAAAAAAAAATGGAAATATTCTCTTATGTTCATCGTTCAGAATAATCATCTTGTTAAAATGTCCATATCACTCAAACTTATTTACATATTCAATGCAATTTCCATCAAAATGCCAATTGTATTCTACATAGAACTAGAAAAAAATAATTTTGTAAGTTATATGGAAGCACAAAAGATCCTGAATAGCCAAAGCAATTTTGAACAGAAAGAACAAAGCTACAGGCATCACAATACCTGATTTCAAGGCATACTGGAGAACTATTGTAACCAAAACTGCATTGTACCAGCATGAAAACAAACACATAGATCACTAGAACAAAACAGAGATTCCAGACATTAATCCACACATCTATAGCCAACTGATCTTTGACAAAGATACCAAAAGCATACCCTGGAGAAAAGAAGGTCTCTTCAATAAATGGTGATGGGAAGCCTAAATGTCCATATGCAGAAAATTCAAACTGGACTCCCTCCTGTTCTGACCCTATAGAAAAATAAACAGAATAAATCATGAAAACACAGGGCAACACTTCAAGAGATTCACATCACAATGATTTCTTTCTTTCTTTTTTTTTTTTTTTTTTGCATAAGACACCAACAGTTCAGGCAACAAAAGCAAAAATATACTAATGGGATTATAGGAAACTAAGAAGCTTCTACACAGCAAAAGAAACAATGTACAGAACAAAGCCATAAACAACAGCATGGGAAAATTGGATTATATACTTACAAACTATACATCAGGCAAAAGTTAATATTTATAATATATATGGCACTCAAAAAATTCAACAACAAAAAAGCCAAACAATTTGTTTAAGAAATGCAAATGGCTAGGAAATATATTGAAAATGGCCATTAGCTATCAGAGAAAAACAAATCAAGACATTTATGAAGTGTCATCTCTCTCCTGTTAGAATGGTTTTATCAATAAGACAAAAAATAACAATTGTTGAAGAAGATGCAGAAAAAAGGGAATCCTTACATATGGTTGTAAATAGGTGGACTGATGTAAATATGTGTAGCCATCATGAAGAAAAGTATGGACGTTTCTCAAAAACTAAAAATTTACTATGTGACACAGCTATCCCACTTCTGAATATATATATCTAAAGAAAATGAAAACAGCATATGAAAGTGATACTTGTAATCCCATATTTATTCCAGCACTATTCACAATAGCCAAGATACGGAATCCATTCAGATATCCATCAATTGATGAATGAACAAAGAAACTGTCATGTATACATAATGGAATATTATTCAGCTATGAAAAGAATGAAATACTGATATTTGCAGCAAATCTGATGGAGCTGAAGATCATTGTGTCAAGTGAGATAAGCCAGACACACCAAGACAAATATTGTGTGCTCTTTCTCAAAGGTGGGAGTTTAAAAATAAGTCAATCTGAACTTGGAGTTGTGATTACTAAGAGGTTAGGAAGGGTGAAAGAAGGAGAAGAGATAGAGGTTGGATAATGGATACCAAAATACAGACAGAAGTAACAAGTTCTTGTCAATCACATACTGGAATGACTATAGGTCTCAATGCTCTGTTACATGCTGTATACAGTACTGGGAGAGAAGAATCAGAAGGTTCAGAACACAAAGAAAAGATAAAGAAATGGGAAGGCTAGCTATTTCATTTGATTGGTTTACATTGTGTATAGATTTTTGAAAACAAAATAAATTTTTAAAAATAATTATTTTAAAGATACAGTAATTGAGACAGTATAGTACTGGTGTGAAAATAGATTTATAAGCCAATAAAACAGATAACAGTACAGAAATAGACCTCCACAATTATGAAAACTATATCTATGATAGAAACTACTGCATAGAAGTGTGTAAAAATGGTCTTTTCAGTCGTAGTGCTGGATCAACTGGATATCTGTAATGTGAACAAATGAATCTTGTCCCATACCCCACTATATCCAAAATTTAATTAAACTGAATTGAAGTCCTAAATGTGAAATGTAAAACAATGAAATTTCTAGCGCTAATAAAGGCCAACATCTTTATGAACTCTGGTTGAGGCACTATTTCTTGAACAGGACAAAAAGTTAATCAGGAAGATAAAAAATGCAGAGTGAAAATGCAAATCACAGAATGGGAGAAGATATTTGAAACATACATTTCTGAAAAAATGATTCATCTATTAAGAATTCAGACAAATCAATTAGAACTGATGGGCAATCCAAGTTTTAAAAACGTAAAAATATGGAATAGGCACTTTACAGGAAAAAGGTATTCAAACATCCTATAAACAAGTGAAGAGTTGTTCATCTTTATTAAAAGAAAAACACAAATGTCAGACTATTGCTGCACATCAATTCGTATTACTGTTTCACAACAGTAATATCCATACATATATACATATATGTTTTATGTATATATAATACATACACACATATATCTTTTGTATTCCAAAACATCATACAATTTAGGGTTATCAATACCTGCAAAATAGAGTCACAGAATTTTATAAGTTTGATCCTCACGGGGTCATCTAAATGATATCCTTATTTCTATCCAGTTAATAGAAAAGAAATAGAGATTTTTTTCAACACATGTCAAGGCCATAGTTCTGTGGAGTAAATTTTATATGCACAGAATAACTTATGTGAGGCATGCTTAGCATTAAGCCTCAGAAAAGATGTGTTTACTCAAGGATATTTTTTCTCCTTTTTTCTAAAGCCTTTAACTTTTGAAAGTTTGTGGAATGGCTTCATTTCATAGAAAATGTGCTGCAGATATACATCATTAACAGATGTTATAGGGTGAGGGAGTGGGTGAAAGACAGAGAGCTGTGAGTTTCAGTTCTGAAAGACCAGCTACCTCAGCAATAAAGGCACATAAGCCGCAGTTGCCCTTGGCCATGGTTAGTGTGGAAAACTGCAGCCAGCAGTGCCGTAGTAACAGAAAGATCTCATACTGTTCTCCAAATACATTGGAAAGCCTTTGATGTTGATTTGCAGATGGATACCCTGGACTTTTAGTTTTGCTTATGTCAACAAAGCAAGGCAATTTGGGTTTCCTTGGCAAATACTGTCAGATGTTTTACATTCAGCCACAAAAATTGAGTGAAATTTTTCTTGCTCAAAATTATGCTACTGACCATCAATTTGAACACATATAAATATATAGATGTAATCACCCAAGATTATTACATGTGAAAAAAAGTCTACAGAACTAGTATTAGTCCAAAATTGTTCCTAAAAAATTAAACTCAATGAAAGAACTCTTTCCTGAATCTGTGTCATCATTTAAAAAATCATATATTCACATGTATATCCCAAAGTCAAGTTAAAAAAACCAACTTCTTCTTAGGGCTGGTGCTGCGGCATAGTGGGTAAAGCTGCTGCCTGCATTGCCAGAATCCCATATGGGTGCTGGTTAGAGTCCCAGCTGCTCCACTTCCTGTCTAGCTCTCTGCTATGGCTTGGGAGGGCAGTAGAAGATGGCCCAAGTCCTTGGGACCCTGCTCTCGTGCAGG
The DNA here is from genome assembly GCF_964237555.1 of Oryctolagus cuniculus. Taxonomy (NCBI): domain Eukaryota; kingdom Metazoa; phylum Chordata; class Mammalia; order Lagomorpha; family Leporidae; genus Oryctolagus; species Oryctolagus cuniculus. The sequence continues at coordinate 79,317,244 of NC_091439.1, read as the reverse complement.
AGACCCAATGGTGGCTCCTGGCTCCTGACTTTTGCCTTCAGATCAGCACAACTCTGGCCATTGCGGCCATCTGGGGAGTGAACCAGGGGGTTGAGGACCTCTTTCTCTCTATATATCTCTGTCTCTCTCTGACTCTGCCTCCCTGTAACTCTGCCTTTCAAATAAACAAATGAATCTTTAAAAAAAGGACTCAGTTAAAAAACAAACTTCTTTCCAAAATAGTGTAGCTATCATTTTGGGATAATTATTATCAATGTTCAAATAAATTACTCCTCAGATTCAAAATCTTCCAGTAGTTTAACTCTGGTTAGAATAGAAAACTCGTACTTTTTAGCTTTGAACTTAAATAAAATTCAAATATCATACATGGTCACTGTGTATCTTGAGATCTTGATAACATTGACTCATAACCTACTCCACAACTTTTAAAAAGTTTGCTAACCCCTTTGTATCCAGGACATGAAGGAAGAGGGAGAGTGAATAGGCTTCCGCTCGCATGATGCTTCCCAGCTTCAAGACTCTGCTTCCATTGGACTTGTTTGTGAATTTCCTTGTCATCTCACATGAAGACTCCCTACTCTAAGCTTCTCCCCCAAAGTGTGAACATAATACTTGTCTATTACTGCAGAAACTGTCTACCTTTTCTCTACATAGAGAGAAATAGATAGATAGATGTGGAGATATATACAATTACAAATAAAATATCAGATATCCTACCCATAAAATATCTTTTGTCTGACCTACATCTAGCCAGGCAATCCTGAAAGGCATCTTGGCTACTCACTTTTCCTTTTTCTACTTCCCTTATATCCTACCTCTTAGCCGCCCATAGAATTCTATTTTCTTATCACCCTAGTATGAATACAACTCCAGCTCTTCCAGATCTTCCAGCTCCTTTCCATAACAACGATCTATCATAGCGCTCAGGTAAATGATAGGACTCAACTCCCTTAGGAGCACAAAGCACTAATAGTTTCCTCCTGCTTTTCTCAAACCAGATCACCTCCTAAGAAGGAATGAGTAGGCTGGTGTTGTGGCGTAGCGGGTAAAGCCACTGCCTGCAGTGCCAGCATCCCATATGAGTGCCGGTTCGAGTCCCAGCTGCTCCACTTCTGATCTAGCTCTCTGCTATGGCCTGGGAAAGCAGTAGAAGATGGCCCAAGTCCTTGGGCCCCTGCACCTGCATGGGAGAACTGGAGGAGGCTCCTGGCTCTTGGCTTCGAACTGGCACAGCTCTGGCCCTTGTAGTCATCTGGCGAGTGAACCAGCGAGTGGAAGATCTCTCTCTCTGACTCTCTCTCTCTCTCTCTCTCTCTCTCTCTCCGCCTCTATGTAGCTCTGCCTTTCAAATGAATAAATCAATCTTTTTTATAACATTTATTTAGTAAATACAAATTTCCAAAGTACAGTTTATGGATTACAATGGCTCCCCCCCCCCAATAACTTCCCTCCCACTCGCAACCCTCCCATCTCCCGCTCCCTCTCCCATTCCTGAATAAATCAATCTTAATAAAGAAAGAAAAGAAGGAATGTGTGGATTTCAAAAGTAGTTGTTTGCCACTCTATTCAGTTACATGCAGTCATGCCTTTTCAACTAGCTTGCCAATCTCTACCTAAAAATGGCCTCTGTCAGCCTGAGAAGAGGGAAAGCAAGGGCATCCTGCTTGTCCTTCTGTACCCTGCTCCAGGGCCAAGTAAATGCTAAATAAACATACTCCTCCATGGACCAGGAGCTGTCAGAGGGTAGGGAGTATGGCTGTGCATATCTCCAATAAGGCTTTCCCAGGCACATTAGCATGGAGCTAGATTGGAAGAGGACCAGCTGGGACTTGAATGAGCAATCTAATAAGGGATACCAGGGTCACAAGTAGTGGCTTGAGCCACAATTCAGGGAGATGCTAGACATGCTGGCTTATGAATCTGTATTTTTTCAGCTCTTTCTTATGTAATTTTTTTGAAACTAATAGTTGAAATTAGAGTGAGACACTGGCTCACTCTCCACAAGTTTTATGAGCTCAGAACCTCAAAATATGAGAAGTAGGAAAAGGATTCACAGCGGGAGAAAGAGAAGAGGTAGGAGGAAGCAAAGAGAGGGAAGAGCAATATTTCTTGATCAGTTTCTGAAGGATGTAGATATCTTGTGTTGTTGCTAAATTCACAATCACAGGACAGACATTATGACTCTGTTTTTGAAATTCATTCATTAATTCATTCTGATTAGAAAGGCAGAGAAACACAGTAGATCTTCCGTTCCTTCTTCCAAATGCCCTCAGTAGCTGGGGTATGACCAGGTCAAAGCCAGGTTCTTGGAACTCTATCCAGATCTCCCACATGGGTGGCAAGGACCCAAGTATCTGAATCAACAGGGATGGCCTCCCAGGGTGTGAACTAGCAGGAAGCTGGAGCTGAAGGGGCAGCAGACTCAATCTCAGGCACTCTGATACGGGATGCGGGCTTCCCAGGAAAAATCTTAAGACACTGAAGCAAACACCCACCCTGTGACTCTGTTTTTAAACCGGGTAACTTACTTGCAGAGAGAAGAAATAAACTGATCAAGGTTGTGTAGCTGGGAAGACATAGAGATGGCACTCAAAACCATGTCTATTTAACAAAATAATCTGCATACTTTCCACTATTCTATTAGGCTTAGGAAGGCAAAACAAGTACAGAATAACTACATAGAGAGCCCCTGTGTAGTCACATGTCATTCAAAATGCTTTATATCTATTTTCTATATTCCTCACAACAATCCAGCTTGCCATTATTATACCCATTTTACAGATCAGGATACTGAGGCCCAAAGAGACAAACTGAATTCACTTAAGTTACAATTAGTAAGTTGCAGAACTGCAATAGCTTAATAAACTCTGGTCCTTGGGAATGGCATTCAACTGTGATTGAGAGGTAATACAAGAAATTGAGACCAAGCCCAAGCCCAAGGGATCTTTTACTTTCCTGAAATGTTCAGATGATACATTTCCACATGTTAGGCAATTTGCAGTTTGTCTACCATTTCTGGAAGATGCTCCAAGATGTTCCAGCCATTAGTATGTCCCTTCTTTCCCATCCTTGACACAGTATCTCCTATCTGACAGGGAGATAAAATACCAACATGAGAAGCTGGATTGAAACCCAAGTCTATATGTAATATCGGCAGGTCAATTAGCCATAGCCACAATCCAGAATGTCTAGTTCTATAAAAAATGCCACTTTTCAACCTCAGTCTCTTCCTGTACTCACATCTGCCACCTGAATGATCTTCATCAGTGAATATTCAGCACAAGCTTTCTCAAAACTTGCTTTCTAGTCCACCCATATCCAAGCCATATATATGTATATTTTGTTAAAAATAGAGATCTACTGAATCATAATTTCCTAAGAAGAGGGTCTTAGAGGGTTGCACTTTTATTTATTCCCCCCTGGTTATTTTCATGTAACTAAGTTTGAGAAACTGAATTAGCTGAGCTGGATGAATTTAGCATCTTCAGGCCAAATTAAAAAGTGGTAACTTAATGTGCTACACAGTTCTTCATGGAATATATAAGGCCCATTTCTCCCTGTCTGAATTCTGACATTAAATGAAGCCTACTAGAAGTGGATGCTGGAACCCTGACCAGCCACTATCATTATGAACTACGTAGCTCTCTCCCTATATTCTGCACTCAATTCCATCCACTTTAGGTCTTGCAATCACTGACTTGGAGATATTTTTGAAAGATTTATTTTATTTATTTGAAGGACAAAGTTACAGAGAGAGGTAGACAGAGAGAGAGAGAGAAAGAGAGAGAGAGAGAGAGAGAGAGAGAGAGTCTTTTTGTTCATTTCTCAAATGGCTGCGACGGCCAGAGCTGAGCTGATCTGAAGCCAGGAACCAGGAGCTTCTTCTGGGTCTCCCCCATGGGTTCAGGGACCCAAGCACTTGGGTCATCCTCTGCTGCCTTCCCAGGTGCATTAGCAGGGAGCTGGATGGGAAATGGAGCAGCTGGGACTCTAACCAGAGCCCATATGGGATGCTGGCACTGCTGGCCATGCCTTTAGCCTGTTGACCATATCACTGGCCCCTTATGGAGATCCTGAATGTGTCAACAAATCCTGATAATTACAGTGCAAATGGTCACACCTGGTAGGCTGGACTAATTTGGAACTATAAATGGGAACTAATCACATGTGTACCCAACAATCTCAATTTGATTCCCACGTTCCACTATCATGCTATATAGAGTACCATACCCCAGTTGGATCTAGGACAATAGAAAATTCTGGTAATGAGATAACAGTAAAAGCAAAGTGATGCTTTAAAAATAACACAGCATAAAATCCTCTTGTTCTCAGCAACAATTCTCATGGCAAGAATCAATGGATGATCTTGTAAGTGAGTGAGCACTCATTTTTTCCTCCTTTGTAGGTGGACTCTTTGGTGGTGATCTTGGGTCTATCTGGGTAATGCCTCTTAGGACTCATTATTCATGGAGCAATCTTCCCTTCAAATAGCTTCTCAGTTCCATGATGGAACTTACTGCCTGTTCGTGCGTGCCCAGTTCTGACCTTTTACAATTTCTACTTCCAACTAGACTCCCTGTCATGCTGGACATGTCATTTATGTCGATTATCTGCATTATCTAGAATTTCCTTCTGAGTGGTAGAAAGCACTTTAAATGCCTTTGTGTTTGAACAGTAGGATTAAATGGCACTGTATGTGTCTGAAAGAATAATACATCTCCCTAACCTGCTACCTCCCTCAGGGGAACAGTTTAATCACCATGTAGAATTAGTCTATTATCTGATCAATCTTTACCAAAACCCTACATTAGGTTTAAAATTCAGTTAGATAGACACAATAGCTCAGACAACAAAAACCTTAGGGATCTCATCTGCATCAATCCTTTTTCTGAAAAACAGTCACCACCTAGGCATCTGATAAGCATGTAAAGTAATATTTTACATATCCCTGTGATTCTACCTTCCTGCAAAGATAAGCCCTTGCACTTTTCTTCTGACACTCTTGAACAAACTCTCCAATTTCTCTGTTATGTTTTCTGTCTGTCCTTTATGGCAATCTATGTCTAGATATGTGCTTTGCATCCTCCTATACTCCAAAAACATTTGATGGTAAAAATTCTATACTATAACATGTAGTCATATAAATATATTCAGAGTATAGTAAAGCTGAAAATTGTAGTAAAATTAAATTGAGTCAAATAGAGAAGAGATGCCGAATCATACCCTAAAACTTTAACAGAAAATGAAATCACAGTAAATTCCATGTTACTGACAACACCTCATTGAGGACAATATTTTTTCTGGTTCCCTTTAAGTACATCTACCATGCCAAGTGGATACATAAAATTAAATAGTTTTCACAATTATATTTTTTATAAATGGGAAATATTATCTTAAGGTAATATAGCACTTTTCTGTCCAAAGCACTCTCGTATTATGGGGATTTCATATTGCCTCTCATGAAGCTAGTTATGAGATCTGTCCCAGCACTTTCTTTTCTTTTTCCAGCATGTTGTTTTCATATATGTCAAAAGTTACATACGTAGGATACAACTTATTGTTTTTTTAAATAACCACTTAGTTTTTTTTATTTGAGAGAGAGAGAGAGCACACTCACTCTCATTTAGATTCATAATCTAAACTGGCTACTCTGGTAAGGGATGTGGGCATATAAACTCATGTCTTAATAGACTAACTGCTGCCCCCTACACTTAATTCTTTCAGCCAGTCTCAATGAAAAAAAAAAAAATAGACTCAGCAGTTTGAATCTCCATGCAACAATGGAGTAGGTGGTGATTAGCCCTTTCTCTACCATGCTTGTTTGAGCTCCTGCAGAATTCAGAATGGCTGGTGGTAAGGATGGGGACTCCAGAAAGGCCAAGACAAAGGAGGTTTCCTGCTGCTGCTCACAGAGAGTTGGCTTGCAGTTCCTGAGGGGGCCACATTCACCGACACCTAAAATCCAGAGTGACCAGGCATGGACATATGGGTGTGACGGCTGCTGTGTTCAGAACAGCCACCAAGGAGTACCTCACCACAGTGGTACTTACACTGGGCAGGAAATGCATCAAAAGGCTTAAAGCCTATCGCCTCATGATTTGCAACTAGCAATTCATGGAGATACTGCTACTGTTGCTGGTGGTAGTGTTAACGCATCAACAAGTCTCGGATTAAGAAGGAAGGACAACAAAAAACCATCTAAACGATGCCTGGACAACAAAAAAACACCTAAAGGATGCCAGGATCTCCCAAGTACTCTACCAGCTGTCCAGTGTTGGTCGTTCCATTGGACTGTATCTCTGTGAAAAACACAGTTTTACCCTTTTAATATTCAATTTGAGCAAGTTGGAAGTTTAGTTAGCTGTCCAACCAAGCAGATTTCTATATTCAAGTATCACCATATTTAAGTATTACTCTGTCTTTAAAGAAGCTATTGATCTTGAAGTAGTGGGTTTTGATTTAGTTGACTATTTTTGAAATACTGTTTGGATTTTAATTGTGATACATGAGTTATAGTAACAAACATTTGGTTTTGAACAGACATCATTTACACTCCAGTGGATAAGCCCAATACATATTATATTCCTCCCCCCCAAAAAAAATTAAACTCATTTCACTTTCGTACACCAAGACAGACATTCCGTGAGTTCAAAGAAGGGAAGGATTTTTAAAGCATTTATTGAAGCTTAGTTGGAAAAGAATGTAGTTTACATAGATCATTAGTGTGTAGATGACAGGTAACAGAGCTGATGTGGTTGTTTGCAACAAGATGCTGAGAAATCGTGGAACAGACTTTTCTTATGATTTGTGCTATCCATAACCCATTGGAAAAGAGAACAAAGCCAGGGACTTCTTAGGCTGGCAAACTTTTCAAACAGTGTCTGTAGGGGACCGCCACATGGCCTGAATTCTGCTGAAGGGATCCTTGCCAGATTGCACAGGTGATTGGTGGGGTAATGTCAATGGCAAAGGTCATTTGACACGATGCTGAAGCAGCTAAGGAAATGCTATGGGCTCCGGTAAACAGCAAGTTGGACATTTGTCCCAGTTAATAATCATTTCCCCTGAAGACCCCTCCACATAGTGATTGTTCTCTTAACCCCAGCTTCCAAGCAAACAAGTAATTCCTGTAAACACTGAAACTCCTCACTGTTCTCTATTTCACTATGAAATCCTGTTTTCATGATGTTGCACAATTTTATAATTAATTGACGGTGTCACCTTTGGTAATAAATAGTTGGAGTGTCCAGATCTGGGCTTCTGCTTCTGCCTCCACCTTTGGAAGTGGACAGAATTTCCCCTTGTTTCCCCACATTAAAAATCTTTAATCTGAGTCAGCTTCCTTAATCTATGTGACATCATTCCTCTTGTGGGTAATCCTGACACCCTGCCATGCTGGACTCTGCAAGTATCTACATAGCTTTATCAAATGAATGACATAGATTATCTCATCTTAATGCAAAACAATATTATTGATTTTTTCACCAAAGTAAATAGATTGTTGCCTTAGCAAAAGGAAATGTGAAGTAATATTCTTAATATGTGCAAAATTTATATAAAGAAAAATTTTGAACTCACAAAAGAAGGCAAAATGAAAGTTTCTGATGGTTTTTAATTAGATGTAATTCCAACCAAAATACTAAGGGAATTTTATTTGAAATACGATACATTGACACTGTATGTCGTGGGGGGGGGGGACAAAAAACAAAAATAGGGCATTCAGAAATCCTCTGAGAAACCAGCAATGAGAGGGAGTTTTAGTAGACAATAAAATACAAACTGGGGGCTGGCATTGTGGTGCAGCATATTAAGCCACTGTGTGCAAAGCTGGCATCCAATTTGGGAGCCAGTTCAAGTCCCATCTGCTCTACTTCTGATCCAGCTCCCTGGTAATGTATCTTGGGAAAGTGGTGGAGGATGGCTCAAGGGCTTGGGTCCCTGCACCCATGTAGGAGACCTGGAAGTAGCTCCGGGCTTCTGGTTTCTGCCTGGCCCAGCTCTGGCTGTTGTGGCCATTTGAGGAGTGAACCAGTGGATGGAAGAGCTCTCTCTCTTTTTTTCTCTCTTTCTCTTTCTCCCTCTCTCTGTATCTCTGTCTTTCAAATAAATAAATAAGTAAATCTTTTTAAAAACTGTAATTTGAAGACAAAACAAAAACTGTGATAGTAGTGCATAAATAAAAGATCAGAGGAATACAATAGGAAGTTTAAAACCAGACACAAGGGTATGCAGGAATTTGGTATATTTTGAAGATGTCATTTTAATTATTAAGAAATGGATTCCAAAGCTATTTATATCAAGGAAGAATAACAAAGTTGAAGTCTCTACCTAACATTTTAAACTAACAAAATCAAATGGATGGAATATTGAATTAATAAACATGAAACAAATGTACTAGGAGAAACGAGAATGCTTCTTCTTAAGGATAGGTGGATACTGTCAGAGTGATTGATGACCTGCCAAAGAATGACACAGGGCATGAATTTTGTGCCACACTTAAGCCCTTAAGTCGTTTCTTGGGATGCCCACAACCCATATTGGAGAGCCTGATTTGGGTCCTAGCTACTCTGCTTCAGATCTTGCTTCCTGCTAATGTACACCTTAAGAAGCAGCGGATGATAGCTAAAGTACCTGGGTCCCTGTCACCCATGTGAGAAACCTGGTCCATGTTCCAAGCACCTGGATGCTACCTGGCCCAGTCCTTGGCTATTGCAGGCTTTTGCGGGGGAGTGAACCAGTGGATGGAAGATCTCTTTCCATTTCTTCCTCTCTCTCTCTCTCTGCCAACCCCTACCTCAAAGAAAATTAAAAAAAAAAAAAAAAAACTCAGAATGACCCAAATCCTCAGCCTCTTGCTGCACACACAAATGAATGAATTCAACTGCTTGAAATTCCAGAGCTTTTTTTTTTGGCAAATACTACCAAAAATAAGATTGAAAGACAAATGGTTACTTAGGAAAAAACATTTGTATCAAATATTACAGACAAAATGCCCATTCTTTTGGAAAGAAAAAAAATTCACATATCAATGAGAATTCAATAGATTAAAAGGTATACAGACTTTTTCCTATTAAAGCTTAGAAAATTAATTTTACAACTTCATGTATTAAATAAAAAATGCCCACTTTGCAATTCCTTTCAGACTAGGCATCCACTCCTGTACCCATCTACCCTATTTCTACCCCTCTCCCATAAACACCTACATTTTTATTGTTTATGTACTTTGTAGTGTTTCTTCAAATAGAATCAAATACAAATATTCACCTATATTTTTATTGTATTTCCTGTTCTTTTGCAAAAGTAATGCTCCATACACTGCTCTGTATCTTGCTATTTTCATTTAATTTGTCTTGGTGATTCTTTCTTACATTTAGAGAGAGCTTCCTTACAGCTGTATAGTGCTAATTGTGTGTTATATGCATCTAAAAGTTTACTAATCAGTTTTTAATATAGATTCTTTGTTGTTGCCAATATTTTGCTCTTGTAAATAATATTGTAAGCAATATACCAACAAATAATCTGGTATATGTATTATTTAGTACATATTTTTATGAGTATTTGCCAGATAGATTCACAAAAGTAGGAATAAATGCAGTGCTATGCATTTACCACAATAATATGCATTTATAGTATTAAATACTCAAGTAAATGCAAAGGGCAGATGCAGTTATAATTTTGGTTGATATTTCCAGGGCTCTTCTTTTTTTTTTTTTTTTTTTTTTTTTTTTTTTTATTTTTTTGACAGGCAGAGTGGACAGTGAGAGAGAGAGACAGAGAGAAAGGTCTTCCTTTGCCGTTGGTTCACCCTCCAATGGCCGCCGCGGCCGGCGCGCTGCGGCCGGCGCACCGCGCTGATCCGATGGCAGGAGCCAGGAGCCAGGTGCTTTTCCTGGTCTCCCATGGGGTGCAGGGCCCAAGCACCTGGGCCATCCTCCACTGCACTCCCTGGCCACAGCAGAGGGCTGGCCTGGAAGAGGGGCAACCGGGACAGAATCCGGCGCCCCGACCGGGACTAGAACCCGGTGTGCCGGCGCCGCTAGGCGGAGGATTAGCCTAGTGAGCCGCGGCGCTGGCCTCCAGGGCTCTTCTACAGAAATTTTCCAAAATTTTGGCCCACTATCAATGTATGAGGTGTCGAATTTTCCCTCTAATTTCACAGAGTCATGTCAAATGTTTATGAAATCAGAGATGACCCCCTAAAATCTATACCAAATTTTGGCCCTTTAGAGTTCCCCAGAAGCGCCATCTGGGGTGCCACATATGCTCCCGGAATTTGGTGTGCCATATGATATCATCATATGCTTATTAATAAATCCCCAATATTAATAAGCCAGATGGAATATAGCCTAATATTTAGAGAAGAATTCTAAATACCAGCACAGATAAATGAGGCAGCATAGTACATTTTAAGCCTTTATTTAGTGAGAAAGATGCATGGGAGAGTGAGAGCTTTAACTAAGAGAGAGAAGTAAATCTGGGTTCATACCGAGCACCAGGAACCAGTCATGTGGAGGCTAGGCCAGGAAGCCTAGGGCAGGTGGCCCGAAGGCCATGTGCCCTGGAGGCGCAGGGCTACAACAAGACCTCTCCTGCCAAGAGGCCATGGAAGAAGAGAAGGGTGGGACACACCATGTCCCAGGCTTTTAACCCACTTCCAAAGAGGAGTGGTTAATTAACCTGATTTGCTGGTGGGCACCCAGGTGTGGCCAGGAAGGGGCATGAGGTCACACAGGGGCATGGTGAAGGCATGGTCTTCCAGCTCACAAACCTAATCAATTTTAACCTTTATGCCTGCTTACTTCATTTACACTTTGCATAATCTGATAGGTGAAAACTGTTCTTTCACTGCATTTCTTTTTTCATGAGGGGCCTGAACATACACTATAAACATAAAGAATAGATATGGATGCTGATTTCATTGGCCAATGACTATGCTACATAATTGCATTATGAAACAGCAGGCCAGGTGGCTTTCATGCTACCCTAGCAGTAGTTGCCACAACAAAGAACTTACTCAATGACAAATGCACGGTTCTCTCTCAGCATCAAGAGAAAAAAATTCACCAAAGAAGTGTGAATATGTGTATGTTAAAAGAAAGTTTTTCTTCTTGAAAAATTATGGAGGTGAATTTAGTTTGGAAATAAAAATCTAAGTTGCCACAGAGCAACTTGCCAAGAGCTGTTGTGTGGGACTATACAATGGACTTTGAAGTTATTATTTATAAAGTAATAGAAAAAGAAAGCTATAGGAATAAAGCTATAGAAATGGAGTTGTTAATAGCTTTGTAAGCATTCTTAATGGAGTAGCAGCCTCTATACAACAGCTTCTCCTGAACTAGCAATTTGTAAGACAAAGTGTATAATAAATATTTCCCTTACTGTATATTCTGAGATAAAACTACAGACAAAGCAGAGATAGAGAGAGAATATCCAACCTCTTCCCATTGCATGTCAGGTAGTTCTAGAGATTATTCAAATTGAACATCTTTGCCAGCCCTTTAAGTATCACTTTAATTGTTTTTGAAATTCTATGTTTTTCTGTTTCCCATTAATGATCAATCCTCAAACAACTTTAATGTTTCATATACAATTTGTAATTCTCTCAAGTGGCTGTACTTGGTTTTTTTAAATATCTTTTCCACTGAAATACAAACAGCATTATTCTCAAGTAAATATTCCACTTAGGCAATTTTGGTTTTTTGTTCAAAACAGAATACATTTTTGATGTGATTAAAACAAGGAGAAGAATTTATTTTTTTAAAATTTTTTTTTTAAGATTTATATTTTAGGTTCATGCCCTAAGTGGCTGCAATGGCTGGAGCTGAGCTGATCTGAAGCCAGGAGCCTGGAGCGTCTTCCAGGTCTACCACACAGGTGCAGGGGCCCAAGGACTTGGGCCATCCTCTACTGCTTTTTCAGGCCACAGCAGAGAGCTGGATCAGAAGTGGAGCAGCTGGGTCTCAAACTGGCACCCACATGGGATGCTGGCACTGCAGGTAACAGCTTTATCTGCTATGCCAAAGTGCCAGCCCCAAGAAATTTATCTTTCACTCTATTCAGATAGACTTCTGTATTGAAAAAATTCCTAGTACCTCAGTGGTTGATGGAATTAGGTAGGGGGTTCCCTACCTTAGACAAACAGACAGTGGTGTATCAGATCGTATGCATGTTCTGTCCTTAGTGGGGGACTTCCTTGATTCGTTAGGTCAAGGCTGTATGCCCACACAGTGTCTCTGGAGCATCACCTCTCTCAAGTGAGGGAAGATGACTTGGTTCCGAATTCTGGGATGATCAGTCCCTTATGTGAATTCGCCGGGTGAACTGAAAGTAAAAGGAGGGGCCGAGAAGCAGCATTATGCTTCTGGGCAGTGTGCGTAACCTGGAGTCACTTCGACTGAGGACAAGGACAAGGAAAGGGGTGTGGGAGGGGGTTCTGTGCTCACCCTCACAAAACCGAACAGCACACAAAACACTGAAGGGCCTACTTGCTGAAATCAAGTGGGGACCTCGCTGAGTCCAACACACTGTCTCTCCTCAGTCACGTTGGATGCCAGATGTTGAGGTTGATTTGTTCTGAGAGGAGGAGCGCAGTGGGGACAAGAGGCGTGGAGTCACCATGCAGACCCCGGGAGTTGGGTAAAAGCAAGCCAGAGGCAATCAGCCCTCAGACTCGTTTGTTTCAGTTGTACAGCAGCTTATATAGCCAAGGCAGTCAATCTAGTCAAAGGGTAGTTTATGCCCTAACCAATCACAGCTTGTTGCCAGGCAGTTTCCAAAGCCATCCAACCACAGCCTGTTGCCATGCAGGCTCCTTTGCCATGTGGTTTCCAAAGCCATCCAATCACAGCCTGTCGCCAGGCAGGCACCATGACCAGCGGCCATCCTGGCATGGCCTTCTTATTCCACCACATAAGATGAAGCTTCATTGTGGTTTTTATTTGAACTTCTCTGATGCCTACTGAACCTGAATATTTTTTCATGTGTCCTCTGGAAATTAGAATTTTCTCATTAAAAATGCATGTTCATATCTTATGCCCATTACATAATTGGATTTTTTATGTTGTTGTTGAGTCTCTTCGGCTATTTATAGATCCTAGATATTAATCCTTTATCAGTTGCATAGCTTGCAAATATTTTCACCCATTCAGTCAGTTGCCTCTTCATTTTGTTGAGTGTTTTCTTTGTAGTACAGAAGCTTCTCAGCTTTGTCTATTTTTGCTTTGATTGCCTGTGCTTCTGAGGTCTTTTCCAAGAAGTCTTTGCCTATACCAATGTCTTACAGAGTTTCCCCAATGTTTTTGTCTGGTAATTTAATGGTGTCAGGTCATAGATTTGGATCCCTGATCCATTTTAAGTTGATTTTGGTGGAATGTGTAAGGGGTGGGGGAGGGGGTCTTGTTTCATAGTTCTGTATGTGTAGATCCAATATTTCCAATATTCCCAGCATCATTTGTTGAGGAGACTGTGCTTTTTCCAGGGATTGATTTTAACTCATTTATCAAAGATTAATTGGTTGTAGATGCATGGATTAATTTCTGGCATTTTAGGTCTATTCCACTGGCCTGTGTGTCTATTTTTGTGGTAGTACCAAGATGTTTTGATTGTAAGTAACCTATACTATTACTTGAAATCTGTTATTGTGATGCCTTTTGCTTTGTTTTGCTATTTAAGAATATTTTAGCTATTCATGGTCTCTTGTGTTTTCACATGAATTTTAGCATCATTTTTTCTAGATCTAATAAGACTATCATTATATTTTGATTAAGATAGCACTGAATCTATTAATTGCTTTGAGTGGCATGGGCATTTTGATATTAATTCTTTCAATCCAGTGTCCTCTCCTTTCACAGGGTTTGGTGGCCATCCTGATCCCACTAGTGCTGGCAGCCAGACTGAAAGTCAGTGTGGTCTGCAGAATTTTCTCTCAGGCAATATCACCAGTGACACAGACTGCCATAGGTGCCTCTCAACTTGCTTCAAGAAGATTGCATCTCCTCCAGCCTCCAGCTATAGGAGTTTCTGGTGGTGTCCCATCTAGCTGTTGCATGCTTGTACTGGCCACACTGCTCCATGGTATCTCTCCTCTTTCTGTAGATTTTCCACTGTGAACTTCTCTCCATTTCTCCCCTGGGAATGCAGTTTCTCCACTCTTCTTCTGTTATCTTCATGAGGTCAAAATCAGCACGTGTTTTCCCTATTTAGCCATGTTGGATCCTGTATTATATGCTTTTTTAATAAGGGAGGGATATAACATGACAAATGCATAACAAAGTTGTCAACTTAAAATAATTAAAATAAAAATGAGGGGTAGAGAGTAAATCTAAATGATAACGCTCTTAGTCATTTGTGATTGACTATTAAAAACTAGCCTTTTGGGCCAGTGTCATGAAGTAGTGGGTTAAGCTTTTGCCTGCAATGTCTGCCATTTCATATGGACATTAGCTCATGTCCCATCTGATCTGATTCCCATCTAGCTCCCTGCTAATGCATCTGGAAAAGCACCAGAAAATGATCCAAGTGCTTGGGCCCATGCACTCACATGGAAGACCTAGAAGAACTTCCTGGTTCATGGCTTTGGAGTGCTCCAGCCCTGGCCATTTCAAAAATTTGGTGACTGAATCAGTAGAAGGAGGATTTCTTCCTCTATTTCTCTCTCTCTCTCTCTCTCTCTCTCTCTCTCTTTCAAATAAATAAATTTAAAAACAAAAAAGAAACCAAAAACTAGCCTTTCAGGGGTGGGTGTTTGGTCTAGTGTTTAAGATGACTACATACCATATCGGAGTGCCTAGGTTCAATTTCTGGTTTCACTCCTGATCTCACTTCCTTATTTAAAATGTGCACCCAGCTGCTGCAGGTGATAGCTCAAATGGATGCATCCCTGCCACCTACTTAGAAGAACTGGATTAGATTCTATGGTGTCCAGCTTTGGCCTGGCCCATCCCCAACCATTGCAGGCATAAGGCGAGTAAACCAGTGGATAGCTCTCGCTGTCTCTCAAATTAAAAAACATCAAAACAATAGCTGCAACAAAGTTCATGGGAAATATAATTAAAAGATGTTTTTGTTGGTGCAAAAACTTTGAAGTCCATGCATTGTTTTTTCATAAGGCACCTTTTCATGAGCTTCTTGAAGACCCTTAATATTGCTGAGTAGCATTCCACCATTAGTATAAACATTTTTGATCACTTATTTTTTTATGTGTGATTGGAAACTGTTGGTTCACAATGAGAAGTTTATAAAGACCTTCATACTAACAAACATTTGGTACAAAGCTCAACAGGTGATATTATGAACAATGTCTTTGGCAATGACAAAAACAGAAACCATCTTCAGTTATCTTTTTCTTTTACCAACCCTTTACATCTACCTACTCTATGGTCCTGTAACATCTGGTTGTCTGACCTTTCAATTAGATTAGAAAAATAGACCTTAGAAAAATAGATGAGAATTGAGATCAACATAAAATCAAAACATATAAATTATTTTATTTCATCCAGCAGGATGTATGTGGGCCCAGCAATTAAAATTGGAGTTGGTATCTTAAAGAGATGCAACAGATTTGAGTAAAATGTATAATGATGTTATTTTCCATTGATAGTTTTATTGGTCTATACCGTACTGGCTTGAAAATATTTTTTCTTAATTTTTTAAAATTTGTTTGACAGGTAGAGTTATAGACAGTGAGAAAGAGAGACAGAGAGAAAGGTCTTCCTTCCATTGGTTCACTCCCCAAATGGCCGCCACAGGCGGTTCTGCGCCGATCTGAAGCCAGGAGTCAGGTGCTTCCTCCTGGTCTCCCATGCGGGTGTAGGGGGCCAAGCACTTGGGCCATCCTCCACTGCCTTCCCAGGCCACAGCAGAGAGCTGGACTGGAAGAGGAGCAGCCAGGACTAGAATCCACCGCCCATATGGGATGCTGGCGCTGCAGGTGGAGGATTAACCAAGTGAGCCACAGCACTGGCCCCAAAAAATTTTTTTAAAGATTTATTTATTTTATTTGAAAGTCAGAGTTACACAGAGAGAGGAGAGGCAGAGAGAGAGAGAGAGAGAGAGAGAGAGAGAGAGAGGTCTTCTATCCAATGGTTCACTCCCCAAATGGACGCAACAGCCGGAGCTGCACCAATCCGAAGCCAGGAGCCAGGAGCAGCTTCTTCTGGGTCCCCCATGCGGGTGCAGGGGCCCAAGAACCTAGGCCATCTTCTACTACTTTCCCGGGCCACAGCAGAGAGCTGGACAGGAAGTGGAGCAGCCGGGTCTCAAACTGGCGCCCATATAGGATGCATGTGCCACAGAGCCAGCCCCTTGAAAATATTTTTTTGAAAATATTTTTTAACACAGCCTCAATTCTGTGTTTTTTCAGAGTTTTCTATGAGGAACCCACCATATCCTTTTTAATAGATCTAACATGACACGTCTAATTGCCAAATAAATTCCAACTGTGCCCAACATCTAATGTTGTGTGTGCCCAACATAAGGATTATTTGTCATCTAACCCTCTATGTATATAATATGAGCATATTACAGGAGGTTGACAGAAAATTGTGATTAAAAGATAAGTTTATTTTTGTATAAAACATTTTTAAATTCATACAAAGTTTTATCATAATACATTATGAATAATAATGCATTAAATATGAACTCTTTGAAGACCCCTTATATGCATGGATTTCAATAATTTTTATATAAAAAATAAATTTATCTTAATTATTTTCATAATCTTTTAGAAGCACCCTTGTATATATTACTCTATATTACTTTAGTTGATCTATATCAGATGTCTGACATACTCACCAGTGAGTCTGAAACATTACAGATCGTGACACTTACTTCTATTCTGTTATGAGTCAAATGGAATAGTTGAAAATAAAATGAAGAAGCTGAAAGGATTATGCACAGCAAAGATGTCACTCACTTTATTTCAAGAAATTAAATTTGAAGGTGATGTTAAAGTATGTTTCTAGTGTGATTTTAGGTGTACACAAAGATGAATGCTTTTATAGGAGATGAATGTCTTCCATTTTAATTTAATATAATTGCTTTTCAAAACAAGAATTGACCTTAATTTGTTGTTTATTTAATTATAAATTATATGCCCTCTCTATTTTTAATAATATTTAATCCATTTTCTTTTAATTAATATTTTAATGCATATTACTTCATCAGCATACAAGAGGACTTCAAAAGATTTGTGTAAATGGAATTAAAGGATAAATATATTTTGGTACAAAGAAATTTGAAATCCATGCATAGTTTTTCATAATACACATTACTGTGAACTTTTTGAAGACCTGTTGTGTGTGAGTTCAAATTTTTTTCACCAAATCAATTTATCTTTTAATACCATTTTCTACAAGCCTTTTGAAGTACCCCTTTCATACACACAAACATCTTTCTCTTTCACATCTAAAGCTTAAAGCAAAGTTTCATATCCATAATTATAATTTATTTTCCAGTGAGACAATTCTTAGGATGATAAAAGAGACATGAAGAATTTCTCTACAACTTCTGAAACTAACATCTTCATCCTCTCCTCCTCAGCATCCTTAAGTTGGGGAAATTCCCATCTTGATTTTACCATAAGAGCTTCCTTTTGTATCTCCCCATGAAATTTTGAAACTAACTAGGGGAACAAAGATTTTTGAAAGTTAATATATAATTCTTTAGCTTTTATAGAATTAAAAATTTAGATAAGTCATGTCACATCTAACACTGAAATGCTAAATGCCTCATAATGCAAAAGAGAAAGACCATTGACAATAACAATCAAATCATTATTTGGAATATTTAAATCAATTTGTCAACCTTTCCTTTGGCTGGAAAGCTTACAGAAAAGTGTGATTATGAATATGCACTTGAGACACCATTCAACATTCATGAATTCAGAAATATGTGTGCCCATTTACTATTAAGCATTTCGTGGTATGATAATAAGAGTTCATTCCATGGAATCAAGGAGACATAGATTCTAATTCTCTGGGGATTTTGGCAACTTTTCATTTTATTATAAGCATGTTTCCTTTTCTGTAAGTGGGAATAATATTTCATTAGTTTGTTCATCTATTTGTTGAGATAACATATGCTAGTACTTGACAAAATTTTGGTGTTATGATTATATTGGGTATACCAGTATGTAGCTATATGATCTTGAACAAATAGTATCACTTCATTAGATTTTAGTTTCTTTTTCTGCAAAGTGGAATGAGGGAATAGATTTAGTGATTTCTAAATAGTTTATCCAATTATATGCTTGAACTACCTAGAGCTTTGTAGAAATAACAACAAATGACAAAAATATATAAAAATCTGAATTAGCATCTCTAAAGGCAGATTTAAGATTACATTTATATGACACATATTGTATGTATATTTAAATATATGCATGTGTGTATAAATATATTTTCTACTTTTACCAGGTATGCCTTTGATTTTTTTTAAATGATACAATCTCCAAATTACAGAAAAGTTACAGAGAAATAAAAAGGATGTTTTAAAATCTGAACTATTTGAGGATAAATTCCTGACACAATTTTATTAGCTATTCATCGTTACAGCAGAATACCTAAGATAAGCTATTTGAGAAGGAAGGGGGTTTATTTTGGTTCATGTCTTTGAAGCTTCATAAATCAGGAGCCCTCACTGGTTTGGCCACGCAGCAAGGCTCCAGCAGCCTATGTGGCTGAAGGATCACAAGGTGAGCCAGAAAGCAAACAGA
Organism: Oryctolagus cuniculus; assembly: GCF_964237555.1. Taxonomy (NCBI): domain Eukaryota; kingdom Metazoa; phylum Chordata; class Mammalia; order Lagomorpha; family Leporidae; genus Oryctolagus; species Oryctolagus cuniculus. Next base: position 79,298,532 of record NC_091439.1, on the reverse strand, counting down.
ATGGCTGCACCCACCTTGGTTTCATAACCAGCCGTCTCATGAGAAGGACCTCCTGATGCCATGCTCTCAGGTCCCTTAGGGACCTCCCACTGGGCCCTCCTCCTGAACATAGCAGTTGGCTTAAGCATTTACCCTCTTAGAACCATTAACCATGATTTTGGGGATTAAATATCTGCATGAGTTTGGGAGCTAAATCATGTTCAAACCAGAGTAATAACACCCCCAAATCACCCCTAAATATTTAGTGTGCATTTTCTACAAATGAGGACATTCTCCTTTAAAACTAACATTGATGTATTATAGTAATGTGTTACCATTTACTAATCCCTAGTCCCCATTCAAATTTCAATAAGTGACCCAATAATGTCCTTTATAGCTTAATGTTTAGCTGTGAAATCTCTTTAATGTCCTTCAATCTGGAGAGTTTTTTTTCTTATTTGCTTGACTTTTGTGACTTTTTTTTTTTTTGAGATTTTTTTTTTTTTTTTTTTTTTTTTTGGACAGGCAGAGTGGACAGTGAGAGAGAGAGAGACAGAGAGAAAGGTCTTCCTTTGCCGTTGGTTCACCCTCCAATGGCCGCCGCGGCCGGCGCGCTGTGGCCGGCGCACCGCGCTGATCCGATGGCAGGAGCCAGGAGCCAGGTGCTTTTCCTGGTCTCCCATGGGGTGCAGGGCCCAAGCACCTGGGCCATCCTCCACTGCACTCCCTGGCCACAGCAGAGGGCTGGCCTGGAAGAGGGGCAACCGGGACAGAATCCGGTGCCCCGACCGGGACTAGAACCCGGTGTGCCGGCGCCGCTAGGTGGAGGATTAGCCTAGTGAGCCGCGGCGCCGGCCGACTTTTGTGACTTTAACACTTGTTGATTACAGGCCAGTCATTTTATTAAATGCCTCTCTGGGTTTGTCTGATTTTCCATCCTGATCATGTTCAGATAGTGAGTATGTGGCAGTTAGAATACAGCATTGATGCTGTGGGTTTCTCACTGCAATCTATCAGATAACAATTGGTATTGATTTGTCTCTTATAGATATTCTGGATTACTGAGGCTCCCATGCCCAACCACCACCAGTACTCGTTCTATTTGTAAAGACCTCTGGCACTCTAGTATAGTCAGGGGGCTCAGGATGATTAACAGGGACCATTACTTTAGGCCAACTTTCAAATAAGAACTTGCAGCAGGTGTTTAGCCTAGCAGTTAAGATTCCTGCACCCCACATCAGAGAGTCTGGATTCAATTACTGCCCCCAGCTGCTAATTTCAGCTTTGTGCAAACATATAATCTTGCAGGCAACCAGGATGGCTCAAGTAATTGTGCTTTTGGTACCCACAAGAGAAAGAGGGATTTAGTTGCCAGCTCCTGGCTCCAAAACCAGTCTGGAGTTGGGGAGTGAGCCAGCAAATAGAAGTATTCTCTCTCTCTGCCACTATATCAAAACAACAAAAAAATAAAATAAATTTAAGAAATAGAACTAAATATATTATGCTCTCATGGAATCTAACATATTCTTTTATGGCCACTTAAATTCATATCCTTATGAAATATAAAATTTAATTTAAAAGTTGATTTTGAAATTTCTTAGGTTTTCAAAAAATTGACAAATAAGAATTGTGTATATTTATGAAATATGATATGATATTTGACAATTTGTATATATTGTGGAATGATTAAATCATTCTAATTAATACATGTATACATATATATTATGCATATTTAATATTTAATAAACTATTTTCCATCTTGTTATTTTAAAGATTATTTTTTAAAAACATAAAACAATTTTTATTTATGGTAGCATATACATTTCTATTAATCAACCTTAACAATGGGACTTCTGGGGAGGAGAGAACCTCCACTTTGACTATGACCTTGTCTAAACAAGATAAGAGTCGGAGAACTCAAGGGGCTTCCATAGCCTTGGAAACTCATGACTGGAGCATAGGGAGATTACTGATGCCATAGACAGGAGTGTCAATTGGTAAAGTCAACAACAGGAGTCACTGTGCACTTACTCCTCATGTAGGATCTCTGTCCTTAATGTGCTGTACATTGAGATTTAATGCTATAACGAGTACTCAAATAATATATTGCACTTTGTGTTTCTATGGGGGTGCAAACTGTTGAAATCTTTACTTAATGCATACTAAACTGATCCTCTGTAAAAAAAAAAAAAAAAAGAAAAGAAACTATCAACTCCCAACTTGACTCTCACTGGGATTAAACATGACAATAGGTCTGCTCTTATTTCATCATCATTAAAAAAAATCATCTATTATTTTTCACTTTATGTTTCTGTGTGGGAGCAAACTGTTGAAATCCTTACTTAATGTATACTAAGCTGATCTTCTGTATATTAAGATAATCGAAAATGAATCTTGATGTGAATGGAAGGGGAGAGGGAGTGGGAAAGGGGAGGGTTGTGGGTGGGAGGGACGGTATGGGGGGGAAGCCATAGTAATCCATTATTCGTACTTTGGAAACGTATATTCATTAAATAAAAGTTAAAAAAAAAAACAAAACAATGGGACTTCTGATATGTCTTCCAGTGTCTCTAGCCTACAACCAGGATTTCCTGTAGTTAAGCTCTTGTTTGTGCCTCTCAATGTACTGAGTGTCTTGACTGCAGTGCCCACATTCACCTGAACTTTCATCAAGAATCCAAGGTGCACAAGAAGGAAATTGTGGGTGCTGGGGCCACTGTGGACACACCACCCATGGTGTCTGAAGACAGTGTGGGCTATGTGGTAAAGATTATTTGACAAGCAGAGTGACAGAGAGAGAGAGAGAGGGAGAGAGATCTTCCAGCCACTTGTTCACTCCCCAAATGACAACAACAGCTGGGACCAGTCTAGGCATAAGCCAGGAATCCAGAACTCTGTTTATGTCTCCCATGTGAATGGTAGGTTACTAAGTACTTGGGCCATTCTCCACTGCTTTCCCAGGCATATTATCCAGGGCTGGATTGGAAGCAGAGCAGCTGGGACTTGGACAAGCACTCCAATATTGCATGTTGATGCCACAAGTGGCAGCAAAACCCATTGTGCCACAATGCTGGTCCCCAGGATTTCACATTTACTTTTTAGAGAAAATTTGAAATTTGCTCTTATCAATTTTGAAATCTACATTACATAAACTATAGCCACCATTCTATGCAACAGATCTCAAAAATTTATTTTTAATCCTTTTTATTGTTCAATAATTTAATTTTTCTTCTACTTTATTTTTTTGAGATATCATGCTGTTTTGATTATAACCGAACATAGCCCATCTTAAATATGGTATTATGATGCCTCTGCTTTTGTTTTTGTTGTATAAGACTGTTTTAGCTATTTGGAGTCTCTTGTGTTTCCATATAAATTGTAGCATCATTGCTTTCTAGATCTGAGAATAATGTTCTTTGTATTATGATTGGAATCACATTGAATCTGTATATTGCTTTCAGTAGTATGGACATTTTGATGATATTGGTTCTACCAATCCATGAACATGAATGATTTTTCCATTTTTTTGTGTTTTCTTCTATTTCTTTGATGTTTAAAATTTTCACTATAGAGATCTTAGAAATCCTTAGTTAAATTTATTACATTTTTTGTAGCTATTGTGAATGGGGTTGATCTTAGAAGTTCTTTCTCAGCCATAGTATTGTCTGTGTACACAAAGGCTATTGATTTTTATGTATTAATTTTATATCCTGACATTTTTAAACTTTTATTTAGTAAATATAAATTTCCAAAGTACAGTTTATGGATTACAATGGCACCCCCCCCTTAACTTCCCTCCCACCCACAACCCTCCCATCTCCTGCTCCCTCTCCCACTCCATTCACATCAAGATTCATTTTCAATCATCTTTATATACAGAAGGTCAATTTAGTACATATTAAGTGAAGATTTCATCAGTTTGTACCAACACAGAAACACAAAGTGTAAAATACTGTTTCAGTACTAGTTATAGCATTACTTCACATTGGACAACACATTAAGGACAGATCCCACATGAGGAGTAAGTACACAGTGACTCCTGTTGTTGACTTAACAATTTGACACTCTTGTTCATGGTGTCAGTAATCTCCCTAGGCTCTAGTCATGAGTTGCCAAGGCTATGGAAGCCTTTTGAGTTTGCTGACTTCGATCTTATTCAGACAGGTTCATAGTCAAAGTGGAAGTTCTCTCCTCCCTTCAGAGAAAGGTACCTCCTTCACTGATGGCCCGTTCTTTCCACTGGGATCTCACTCGCAGAGATCTTTCTTTCTTTCTTTTTTTTTTTTTTTGCCAGAGTGTCTTGGCTTTCCATGCCTAAAATACTCTCATGGGCTCTTCAGCCATATCCGAATGCCTTAAGGACTGATTCTGAGGCCAGAATGCTATTTAGGACATCTGCCATTCTATGAGTCTGCTGTGTATCCCACTTTCCATGTTGGATCATTCTCTCCCTTTTTGATTCTATCACTTAGTATTAGCAGACAGTAGTCTTGTTTATGTGATCCCTTTGACTCTTAGACCTATCTGTGTGATCAATTGTGAACAGAAATTGATCACTTGGACTAGTGAGATGGCATTGGTACATGCCACCTTGATGGGATTGTATTGGAATCCCCTGGCACGTTTCTAACTCCACTATTTGGGGCAAGTCCGATTAAGCATGTCCCAAATTGTACATCTCCTCCCTCTTTTATTCCCACTCTTATATTTAACAGGGATCACTTTTCAGTTAAACACTTAAGAATAATTGTGTGTTGATTACAGTGTTCAACCAATAGTACTAGAACAAAAAATGCTAAAAGGGATAAAGTATTACATTGTACATCAACAGTCAGGACAAGGGCTGATCAAGTCACTGTTTCTCATAGTGTCCATTTCACTTCGACAGGTTTCCCCTTTGGTGCTCAGTTAGTTGTTGCCAATCAGGGAGAACATATAATATTTGTCCCTTCAGGACTGGCTTATTTCACTCAGCATGATGTGTTCCAGATTCCTCCATTTTGTTGCAAATGACCGGATTTCATTGTTTTTGCCTGCTGTATAGTATTCTATAGAGTACATGTCCCATAATTTCTTTATCCAGTCTTCTGTTGATGGGCATTTGGGTTGGTTCCAGGTCTTAGCTATTGTGAATTGAGCTGTAATAATTCTTTTATGAGTTCCAATAGTCTCTTAGTGGAGTCTTTTGGATCCCCTAACATATAGAATCATGTCATCTGCAAATAGGGATAGTTTGACTTCCACCTTTCCAATTTGTATCCTTTTGAATTCTTTTTCTCTACTAATGGCTCTGGCTAAATCTTCCAGGACTATGTTGAATAGTAATGGTGAGAGTGAGCATTCTTGTCTGGTTCTGGGTCTTAGTGGGAATGCTTCCAACTTATTCCCATTCATTAAGATGCTGGCTGTGGGTTTGTCATATACTGATTTAATTGTGTTGAGGAATGTTCCTTCTATACTCAATTTGCTTAAGGTGGTCATTATGAAAGGATGTTGTATTTTATCAAATGCTTTCTCTGAATATATTGAGATAATTATATGGGTTTTGTTCTTCAGTTTGTTAAAGTGATTTATCACATTGAATGATTTGCAAATGTGGAATCATTCCTAAATACCAAGGATAAATCCCACTTGGTCCAAGTGAATGATCTTTCTGATGTGTTTTTGAATTCTATTGGCTAGTATTTTGTTGAGGATTTTTGCATCTATGTTGATCAGGGAAATTGGTTTGTTGTTCTCTTTCTCTGTTGGATCTTTTTCATGTTTAGGAATTAAGGTGATGCTGGCTTCATAGAAGGAGTTTGGGAGGATTCCCTCCCTTTCAATTATTTTAAATAGCTTTAGCAGAATTGGAATTAGTTCTTCTTTAAATGTCTGGTAGAATTCAACAGCGAAGCTGTTTGGTTCTGGGCTTTTCTTAGTTAGGAGGGTCTTTATTACTGATTCAATCTCCATCCTGGTTATTGGTCTGTTTAGGTTTTCTGTATATTCATGGCTCTGTTTTGGTAGGTGGCATATTTCCAGGAATCTATCCATTTCTTCTAGGTTTGTTGATCATAATCTTAACAAACATTATAGCTAAAGGCTTAATGGCAATGCTAAATAAAATGTTCAACAAATAAAAAGACTACAGTCTAACAAAAAAATAGGCAAGGGCTACACACAACAATCATATGAAAAATATTTAACTTCATATAAAATTAATTTTAAAATTGGCATAAAGTCATTAACGCCATCGCAGTATATTATTTCTAGCAATTAAAAAACTTATCCTTAAAATCTAACTGAAACTATGTACCCTCTGACCAACAATCCTACCATCCCAAACCCAGCCTCTGGTACCCACCATTGTACTCTTTTTCTATGAGTTTGACATTTGGGAACCACAGGGGTGACCTGGTGATTTGTAGAATAGGAATTGGAATCAAGCTTCCTGGAACTCTTTCATTGGAGATAAAGGACCAGAGTGGCATTTCTCAAGTGGGTTCTATTTAATGCTAATGACATAAGAGGCTGTTTTTTAAAAAAATCAAAATAGCTTATTCATCAAATTATTTTGGAAAGATTTGTAAACTAGATATTGCATCTAGATTTATAATTCGTACCATCATATTATTGATTCTGAAAATCCTGCTACGGTTAAATTTTATAATATCCTGTATCATACAGCATTCAGTTTAGAAGCATGCTGCTTGAGAAATAATATTCCAATTAAAAGATCTTGTCAGTACACACACATACAAATGTAATGTAGATGAACAAATCTGACATTTTGGGATTTATTGTTTATAGCCCTTGTCTGTACTCATGAGGAATAGTGGTTGTTCTACTTACTATCTGTTGAATTCTTTATTTAGTAGAAGAGAAAGTTAGTGATTATAAAGCAAATTGAAAGTATGTCATTGAAAAAAATATAAAAGAAAAGAAGGAGGAGGGTGCATGGGAGCGAGGGTGGTGGGGAGAGTAGGCTGGAAACATCATTAAGCTCTTAAAACTGCATATATATGTTTCCTTTATATAAATAAAATTTTTTTAAAACTTATCAGTAGTTCCAAAGGTTGTGCCAAGTAATTAATGAATGCCAGAGGATTCTTTTTCAGATAATACTTGTATTTTTTAGCTTTAATGAAGTATAATTACATATAATAAACTACATATTCAAATGGTTCAATTCAATGACTTCTGACAAGTGAATATATGGGGAATCCATAACTCCATTCACCAAAATGAGTATAATCATCATCCTCTCCTACCCACCATTGTCCAAGGCCATACTGATCTACTTCTGCAACTACAGGTTGTTTTTGTATTTTCTGGAATTTTATTTGTGGTATCAGGTAGTACTTTTTTTATAACTTTGTGTTTTTCATGTAGCAGTGACTATATCAACATTTCATGCCTTTTAATTGTTGAGTTGTATTCCATTGTCTTGTTGAGGGACATTTCAATTGTTTCCAGCTGTGCGCTATTATAAACCAAGCTGCCACAAACACTTGTGCTCAATCTTCATATGGAAACCTGCTTTCATTAATCTTTAGTGAATACCATAGTGGAATGTCTAAGTCGTATAATTTTATGTTTAACTTTATACCAAATTTCCAGGCCATTTTCCTGTGTCTTAATTTTAGCCATTGTGAGTGGTAGTATAGTGGCATCACACTGTGGTATTTTAAAAATTGATATTTATATAAAGGGAACAAATTTCATGTATTTCATATATAAAGTTTTAAGAGCATAATAATACTTCCTCCCATAATTTCCCTCCCTCCTTTGATCCTATCCCTTCTACTCCTTCCTTATTTTTCTTTTAATTTTTACAATGACCTACTTTCAATTTACTTATAGTCACAAGCTTAACCGTACACTAAACAAAGAATTCAATAAGTAGTAATTAGAAAAACCACTGTCCCTCAAGAGTTTAGACAAAGACTATAAATAATAATCAAATCTCAATATGTCTTTCACTCATATACATTATTTTTTGTATCCTATGTTTTGGTTATCACAAATCAGGGAAAACATATGATTTTTGTCTTTTGGGGATTGGTTTATTTCACTAAAAATAATGATCTCCAGTTGCATCCACTTTGTTGTGAAAAACAGGATTTCATTATTTTTTATGGCCAAGTAGCATTCCATCATGTATATATACCACAATGTCTTTATCCCGTCATCAGTTGATGGACATCTTGGCTAATACCATATCTTAGCTATTGTGAGTTGAGTTCCCATAAACATGAGGTTACAGATAACTCTTTCATATGCTGATTTCATTTCATTTGGGTAAATTCTTTTTTTTTTTTTTTTTTGACAGGCAGAGTTAGACAGTGAGAGAGAGACAGAGAGAAAGGTCTTCCTTTTCCGTTAGTTCACCCCACAAATGGCCGCCACAGGCAGTGCACTGCACCTATCTGAAGCCAGAAGCCAGGTGCTTCCTCCTGGTCTCCCATGTGGGTGCAGGGCCCAAGCACTTGGGCCATCCTCCAATCCTCTCCTGGGCCACAGCAGAGAACTGGACTGGAAGAGGAGCAACAGGGACAGAATCCAGTGCCTCATTTGGGTAAATTCTTAGGATTTGGATGGCTGAGTCATATGGTAGCTCTATTTTCAGATTTCTGAGGAATTTCCATATTATCTGAGTCATATGGTAGCTCTATTTTCAGATTTCTGAGGAATTTCCATATTATCTTCCATAATGATTGTATAAGTTTAATTTCCACCAACAGTATATTAGGGTACATTTTCCCCATTTACTTGCCAGCATTTTCTATTTTTTTATGATTTTTGATGATAGCTATTCTTATTGGTGTAAGGTGAAACCTCACTGTGTGTTTTTGTTTACATTTCCCTGATGCCTAGTGATCCTGAGCATCTATTTTTCCTTCTTTTTTCCCCTCCCCCTCACAATCCTTCTCCCTTTATTTTTTTTGTTTTGCTTTTGAGATAGCATATAGTAAATTTACATTACAGTAAAAAGGCTTAGTACTCCCCCAAATAAAAGTTTAACAAATGAAAAAGACCATAGTTTAGTGGGAATATAGACAATGGTCATAAATGATAATTGAATGAAAAAAAATGACCATTTTACCCATATACAGTAAATTTTAAAGCAATCACAGATCGTTAAAATTGTATTAGTATTCTTTTTTTTTTTTTTTTTTATTTGAAAGTCAGAGTTATGGCCAGCACCGCAGCTCACTTGGCTAATCCTCCGCCTGCGGCGCCAGCACCCCGGGTTCTAGTCCTGGTTGGGGTGCCGGATTCTGTCCTCGTTGCTCCTCTTCCAGCCCAGCTATCTTCTGTGGTCCAGGAAGGCAGTGGAGGATGGCCCAAGTGCTTGGGCCCTGCACCCACATAGGAGACCAGGAGGAAGCACCTGGCTTCTGGCTTCAGATCGGTGTGGCACACCATTTGTGGGGTGAACCAATGGAAAAGGAAGACTTTTCTCTCTGTCTCTCTTTCTCCCACTAACTCTGCCTGTCAGAAAAAAAAAAAAAAAAGGAAAAGGAAAAAAAAGAAAGTCAGAGTTACACAGAGAGAGGAGAGGCAGAGAGAGGGCAGTCTTCCATCCGCTGGTTCACTCCCCAAATAGCCACAGTGGCTGGAGCTGGGACAGTTAGAAGCCAGGAACCAGGAGCTTCTTCCAGGTCTCCCAACTGGATGCAGGGGCCCAAGTGCTTGGGCCATCTTCTAATGCTTTCCCAGGCCATAGCAGAGAACTGGATCAGAAGTGCAGCAGCCAGGACATGAACTGATGGGATGCCGGCGCTGCAGGCAGTGGCTTTACCCACTATGCTACAGCGGTGGCCCCAGTATAACATTTTTAACCACTGGTTTCAAAAAGGTATAAAACAAAGTTTTACAAAACTATATTTGCAGCAATACTGATACACAGAGACATTACCTTTCTTTTTCTTTCTCCTTTTTCTGTTTTTTGAATTTTAGCATCTTTTCATGTGCCTATGAGTCATTTGTATTTCATCCTTTGAAAAATATCTGTTCATATTTTTACCCCATTTTTTAACTGGACTGTTTATTTTCTTGTTAATGAGTTTCTTGAGCTCCTTATATACTGAATATTAATCCTTTATCAGACATATATTTTGAAAACATTTTCTCCTATTCTTTTCATTGCCTCTTTGTTGAGTGCTTCCTTTGCTGTATAAAATCTTCTTAGCTTGATGTAATCCCATTTGTCTATTTTTTCACTTTATGCCTCTTTTTCTGGTCTCTTATCCAAGAGGTCTTTGCCTATTGCAATGTCTTTCAGAGTTTCCTCTATGTTCTCCTCTAGTAATTTCATGTTTTCAGGTCTTACATTTAGATCCCTGATGCACTGTGAATTTATTTTTGTATAGAGTGTAAGATAGGGGTCTTGTTTCATATTTTTGCACTCAAAGATCCAATTTTTCCAAAACTATTTGTTGAAGAGACCATCCTTTCCCCAGGTAGTGATTTTAGCTTGTTTTTCGAAAATTAGTTGGTTGTAGATGCAAGGATTAGTTTCTGGGGCCTCTAATCTGGTCTTTTGGTCCACATGTCAATTCTTGTACAAGTACCAGGTTGTTTTCATTACAATTTCCCTTTAATATATCTTGAAACTTGGTATTGTAATGCCTCTAGCTTTATATTTATCACTTAGGATTGCTTCAGTTATTCAGGGTCTTTAGTGATTCCATACGAATTTTAGGATCCTTTAATCCAGATCTAAGAAGAACATATTTGGTATTTTGATTGAGATCACATTGAATCTGTAAATTGCTTCAGGTAGTATGGATATTTTGATGTTGTTACTTCTTCCAATCCATGAACATGGGTGATTTTTCCATTTTTGTGTCTTCTTCTATTTCTTTCTTTACTGTTTTTAACATTTATCATAAAGATCTTTCACATTCTTGGTTAAATTTACCTCAAGATATTTAAATATATTTGTTGCTATTATGAATGGTACTTATCTTACAGGTTCTTTCTTAGCCATGGCATTGTTTGTTTGTGTATACAAACGTTATTGATTTTTACATGTTGATTTGATATCCTGCAACTTTGCCAAACTCTCTTAGGAGTTTCAATAATATCTTAGTGGAGTTAGTTTTTTCGCTCTCCAATGTATAGGACCATATCATCTGCAAACAGGAATAATTTGACTTCTACTTTCCATTTTGTATCACTTTGGTTCCTTTTTCTTGACTAATGGCTAACTAAAGCTTTCAGAACTATATTGAACAATAATAGTGAGTGTGGGCATTCTTTTCTGGTTCTGAATCTTAGTGGAAATGCTTCCAGCTTTTCACCATTCAATATGAAGCTGGCTGTGGGCTTGTCATACATTGCCTTGATTGTATTGAGATATATTCCTTCTATACCCAATTTGCTTAAGATTTTTAATCATGAAACGATGTTGTATTTTATCAAATGCTTTCTCTGTATCTATTGAGATAATCATATGGTTTTTAATTATTTGTTAATGAGATGTACCACATTCATTGATTTGTGACCACTCATCAAGCCTTACAAATGATACTTAAGGATGTCATATATGCAGAAACAGAGAAAAATAGTCAACATCATGAAAAAATGTGAAGACAGAAAATCTCTGAGTACAAAGGAAATTCCAAACAAGTAATAGGAATATTTAAGGAACAGTGGCAAGACCGAGTAACTATCAATAATAACCTTGAGTGTAAATGGCATAAATTCTCCAATTAAGAGACATACTGGCTGAATAGATGAAAAAATACAACACCTTTGTTCTCTGCCTTCAAGAAACATACCTCACCAAGAAAGATGCACACAGACTACAGTGGATGGATGAAAAAAGATATCCCATGACAATGGAAAGTAAAAACAAGCAGGAGAAGCCATCATAATATCAAACATAAAACTGATAAAAGATACAAAGTGGGGCCGGTGGTGTTGCATAGCAAGGAAAGTTGCTGCATGCAACACTGGCTATTCCACATCCAATCCAGTCCACTGCTAATGTCCTGGGAAAAGCAGTATAGGATGGCCCAAGTGTTTTGGCCCCTGCCACCCAGGTGGGAGACCTGGAATTAGCTCCTGTCTCCTGGCTTCAGGCTGGCCCAGCACAGGTCAATACAGCCCTCTGGGAGTGAATCAGGGGTAGAAGCTCTCTTTCTCTCACTCTCTCCCTCCCCAGCTCTTTCCCCCTCTCTCTGTATCTCTGACTTTCTAACAGATAAATTATTCTTTATTGTTGTGGAGTTTCTTGATCTCTTTGTAGGTTCTGGTTATTAATCCTTTATCGGTTGCACAGTTTGCAAAATTTTTTCCCATTCTGTTGGTTGCCTCTTCACTTTCCTGACTGTTTCTTTTGCAGTGCTTCCTGTGCTTAGGAAGAGTTGAGATATTTTTCTTTTTTAAAACTTTTATTTAATAAATATAAATTTCAAAAGCATAACTTGGATTACAGTGGTTTTCCCCCACCATTACCACCCTCCCACCCACAAACCATCCCGTCTCCTACTCTCTCTCCCATCCCAATCTTCATTAAGATTCATTTTTAATTATCTTTATATACAGAAGATCAACTTAGTATATACTAAGTAAAGATTTCGACAACAGATTGTACCCACACAGACTCACATGTATTTGACTCACCATAAAACATTAGCCTGAAAGTATCTTGGGAATTTTAAGGGATACAATGTGAATTGGGTCTTTTGGCTCATGTGCTTAGATGGTTTGGAGTAGCTGGATGTTCAGAATTAGCTATCACCAAATTATGGCAGAGTCAGGCCAGTGGTTACTATCCAATTGCTATGGAGCATGTCTCCATATTAGGAAAGCATGACCTGAATTTGCAACACCTCCAGAGACAATTTTGGCTACAGGCTAGAGCATACTGATTTCTTCCTTCTTATCTACATTGAGTTGTTTGGATCTTCTAGGAAGCTTCTTACCCCAGTAGAATTTTACTAATATCAAAGCTTATCATCTTTATCAAGATGATACAAATACAAATGCCATGGAATCAAAGGCAAAAAAGAAGTGAGCATATTACCATTCTCTCATAGGCAATTGGACTTCATGTTCATTACCCTCGTTTTTAATATCTGCACACAAGGCTGTAAAAACACCAATGCAATATTCAGAAAGTTTTTTTAAATAGTCTACTGTCGCTCCCCCTCTTCATGGAGGAACGACACAGGACCCTGCACTGTTCTTTTGTCTGCTTGGCCCTTCCCGGGTTTGCTGCTGGTTCTTCCTGGGTTGGCTGCTGACCCTTCCACCTCCGTGGAAGGGCGGTTCCCCCTGCCACTTTCCCCACTTCCACGGGGGAGCGGCACACCGCCGGCTGGCTCTCTCGGGGGCTGTCAGGTGTTCCTTCAGATATTCCCTTAGATGTTCCTGGTGCATGTTGTCTCTCTCCTCCTTCATAGTCCTCCTCCACCAATCCCAACTCTGCTACCCACACGCCGAGTACGCTGCTCTCCTCCAATCAGGAGCGGGATCAGCTCCTGCAGGTTACTGGTTGAACCGGAGGCAGCTGTGTAAAAGTTGTTTTTACTCCTCTCCCAGCGCCATATTGTGGGAGAGCAGATGCATAGAATAAGTCTTAATTCTAGTAACTTAGTCTAGTCTGAGTTGCTCCCCACAGTCTACATTTGTTTTCAGTTTTACACTTTTAAAATCTATCAATATTTCTAGATATTCATAACTACAGAAAATATTGTTCAAAAATCTCCATATACAAATCCAGTACATCTATGGAAGTAACTATAATATCTACAGTATATGCAATATTAAAGAATGTTTTACTTAAAAGTAATTTGCAGAGGAGGTACATTGCATTGAATACCAATGGAACATTGATATGATTTTATCTCCATTTATTCTCATGTGCCTAATTCTTCAGGAAGGTAGATGGTACTGGCACACAGTGTGGGTTCACACATGAACATATATCCCATAGCCACACACACATCACACTATATCAGTTTTGGAGTTTCTAAGAGGGGAAAAATATATGCCAGAAAAGTCTATTTATTTCATAAAACTACCGGTGCCTCTTCCACAGGAAAGAACAGATTACTAATTCTTTTGAGGTTACACAAAAACAAAACAAGAAAGAGGCAGTTGAAAACACACAAAATTATTTGTTTTATTTCTGCTCTTCCTACTTTACTGCCAGACAAATTAGTATTTACTCTCAGAGAGCACGTTTAATTTTGACTCCAGGCACAAACTTACTTGTATATTCTAGAGACTACTATTACAAAATATATATAAACATTCTTGGTAAATATCATAATGCATCAAATAAAATATTTTCTATTTTTATTGAACTTTTCACATTTTTGCTTCATTGTCAGCCTTTGTGGCAAAAGGTTCTGCAAGCAGCAAATTCTGTGTAATTGATCAGCTGCTGGGTGCTCCTAAGGAGATTGATAAAATGGATATTGAGTGGAAAGTTCTCTATTTGAATTATATTATCATTCTATAGAACAGTAGGGTTTCAAAAGGGTTTTTGAAGCAATAGGGAGACTTTTAAGGAAAACCTAAAATGCATTCACAATACTAATTGAATTTCTCAGTTTTCTCAAAATGTGAAAATGAGTGACTATGATCTCTCCTGTTAAAATGATTTTAAAGTTGCTCTCTGTGTTATTCACAACAACCATATTCATTTAAAAGGAAGACAACAAAGAACAAATGAATAAAGGGAAAAATCCCTAATGTATAAAGAGACAGACTGACCAGACAGGGAATAATACCTGTTTTATTCTCTTCCTTTGCAATGATCTAACATTTCTTACTTCTGGCTCCACCACTCGGGAGATCACCCAGAACTCTGAAATGAAACCCTCTATCATACTTTCCACTAGGGCAGAGTCTCCATATAAGCACATTGTTTTGCATTTAAATATATATTGCTTTTAAATTTTAAATGGTGATATGAGTGAGAACCCTTGGCAGCAAAGAAATTAGATTGGGAAGTCAAGTGAGAAAACAAGAGCAGGCAAAAATATTAAAATAGGGCTTTTCATTTGTCGTGTTTGAAATACCTACCTGGAATCCAGAATGAGTCCACAGATGCCTGATACTCAAGTTGGTGCTTTCTCCAATGTTAACATCTTTCAAGATGGTAAGACTAGCAATGCTTTCAACATGTACTATTTGGGAACAAAGATAAAACAAATATAAATTCATCAAAAGAAAAACAGAAAATACCTAGCTCATATTCCAGAATTAGACCCAGATAAGGAAATATAAAGAAAACTGAGGTTATTATGTGTCTATATCTCAATTCTTTCCCATAAAACTAAGAAATAGAGTACTACCCATATAAATGCAATAGATCACTCCATTTCACCATCATACAGTTATTTATAAAGGTAAAGCTCCTAAGTGTGTACATATCTTTTTCTATGCAATACTGAAAAATGAACTAGAAAATGGACATGCTTTGTATAGAGGAGTGCAAATACTGGATATTCTTTGGTTTATTCATGCGTGTGTTTGTGTGTTCGTGTATGCATGTGTGTATCTCATACTTTCAAAAATTTTTGCAACAAAATCAGTGTCTTTTAATTCCATTTTCCATGAACTTTTTGAAGCATGCTGGTATGTTCTGTTCTGGGTAATTGATATCCGGATTAAAAAAGATCAAAGAGTAGTAATGAAAGTCACAAACAGATTTAAGAATATAACAGATGGGAAAATGTGAGGGAAGTGAGCATATTTTGCCAAAGCCATGATACTGAGAGGGTCAGGAAATGAAAGCATTACCTAAATACTTATACATGGAGCACAAACACAGGGGCAAGTCAGGCCCTCAAAGACTCAGCGCTGCCAGGGAAGTCAGATGTCTGCTCTGAGAGCCGTGTACACGCGTTTGAAGACACAGCTCAGCCTCAGACATCTAGTAGGCGAGAAAGAAGTATTTGTTTTGGATAGAAATGGCCAAACAAGTGAGCTTCGAAGGAGGAAAACTCATTTTTGAAGTAAAAGGGGACCTTTTTCACCATGAGGAAAAACAGATGCTGAAACAGCTTGTCTGATGAGGTCATCACAGTAAACAGTAGTCATGCTTAATTTAAGATTAATTAGGTCGCTAGAAATTCTATGTTGATTCAGTCAGGGACCAAGTGCAAACAACCAGCACCACTTTCCATCTAACCACCTCCAGGGTGATAATAGTAATCATTATTATATTACAATCTTCAAACATCTCTCACTCTCAATACTTTTTTTCTCCACTTAGCGTGTATTTACATGATCATGGCCTTTCAAAGACATAGAGACAAAAATGCATTTTAAAATGTATTTCTTTGTTGAAGGGATCTCAGGACACTAAAGCGTAAATTGGTCCCTTCAACATAACAGTTCAATCCAATGCATGAATATCTTTTGACTTGAAGGGAAAATATCTCTTCTGAAAACTGGAAGTGTACTAAGAAGATTGAAAAACCTGTCTGTGTTATGGTTATTAGCTCCAGACCCTCGGAAGGGGGCAAGGATTCCAGATCAACCTCAGCTCTAAAAGTTAGTTTTCCATTTGAGTACCTGCTTTCCAGGTACTTATTTCATATTTCGTATATTTTAGATGATAGAAAATTCCCTGAAGGTCTTTGCAGACCTCCTGACTAAAAGATCCAAAGAAGGTTCACCCCCACTGATCAGAAGAGAAACATTGTTGAATTCATTGACATTTCCATTTTATGCATTTAGCATGCAATATCCCCTGCAAATAGATAGGATAGAATCTATTGCTTTTTACAATGTGCAATGTTAGGCAGCATGTTTTTTTTTCTAATGCAAGGGAATGTGAAAAATAACTGTGCCAAGAATGAATTATTTGAATTTAACACACAAGCTGCAGCTGGTCACTAAAACCCATTTGTGACTTGTCAAAGAAATGTGTGGAATCACAGAATCATTTTCCCAGTTGTAGCTGCCTGTTCGTGTGTGCAGAAATTGAACATTTCTGATTGGATTTATGAAAGAGAAAGACTTCTCCAAGAAACTCCTTTTAGCACTCAAAATACCAAAACAACAAATTTGAAAGCCGTAACACTTGTATTTATGCGCTACTTCTTCACATTTCTAACTGCTGCCACAAGTTTCAAACTGTTTCTATAGCAATATTAACCTTATTTAACAGATGAGGAAATTGGAGTTCCTGTAGCAGATTTCCTCATGATTGTTTAGTCAGTCTGATACAGCTCCAGGAAAATCAAGACACAAGCTTCTCTTCTGAAGAGCAATGAGCACAACACTTACAGATTTATAAACCCAACTGCTCACCTACCGACCAGACATCCCCCAACCTAGCTCAGAGCTGATGTCCATTCATTTCAGCTACACCACCCTGTCAGTCTCCTAGCCTAACTGGGGCCTCATGTCTACTGTCCTCCTCTCCCACACTCACTTCTCTTTTATTCTGGGATTGCTAGTTCTTAGAGCACACATGCTGGATTCACCAGGAAGTCATGCTATCAGACATCAGCTGTTACCCAACATTTTGCTTCTTCTCATCAGCTGTGGGTTGTCCCGCCCAACACTTGGAGTCAAACTCAGATAATTCTGATACAGAATCAGAGTGAGAACAAGTCTTCAGCCATTCCCCAGTAGAGATCACCATTCCAAATGGGTTCTGCTCTTCTCACATTTTTTTTAAAAAAGATTTATTTATTTATCTGAAAGAGTTACACACAGAGAGAGGGAGAGTTAGAAAGAGAGAGAGAGAGAGTCAGAGAGAGAGAGAGAGAGAGGTCTTCTGCAATGGCCGGAGCTGTGCTGATCTAAAGCCAGGAGTCAGGAGCTTCCTCCAGATCTCCAATGCAGGTACAGGGGCCCAAGGACTTGGGCCATCCTCTACCGCTTTCCCAGGCCATAGTAGAGAGCTGGATGGTAATGGAGCAGCTAGGATGCAATCCGGCGCCCATATGGGATGCTGGCACTGCAGGCGAAGGCCTTACCCGCTGCACCACAGAGCTGGCCTCTCTTCTCATTTTTCTAATCTCATTCAGCACTTCTGACAATGTCCAGAATTGTGCTTTGCCCTCAGGAGAAACTTAAATGAATCTCACCTGGGTCAATGGAAGGATAGATAGATAATTAATACTATGGGGTTGATATATTTTATCAAGAAACACATGTTATGTTTAGAGTCTCATTACTTTTAAAGCAGCCATAAATTGGCAATGTGTGCTTCTTTAATCTCTTGAAATGTTGAATGAACTGGTATTTTTAAATTATTTTGATTAATTAGCCACATTTAAACATTGGGAAATTTCCATAAAATTTGCATTTCCTGCTTTTCTTGGAGAAAAAACACAACGATTTGGCAATCCTGAGTTCCTAGACCAGTGTGACTGCCCTCGGGTGAAGCAGACTTGGTTATCCCATTTAGGGAGGGCATAGCATTTCAATTTTGCCACAGCCCTTCGTGCTCTTCTCTTTCAATACTGAGATTGAGTGCCATTTGTCAGTTATTATTAACTAGTGACTATATTTTACAAAAATAACTTATTTACTTTTTTTAAACTTTTATTTAATGAATATAAATTTCCAAAGTACGGCTTATGGATTACAATGGCTTCCCCCCCATATTGTCTCTCCCACCCGCATCCCTCCCCTTTCCCACTCCCTCTCCCCTTCCATTCACATCAAGATTCATTTTCAATTCTCTTTGTATACAGAAGATCAGTTTAGCATACATTAAGTAAAGATTTCAACAATTTGCTCCCACACAGAAACTTAAAGTGAAAAATAATAGATGATTTTTTAAATGATGATGAAATCAGGTCAGACCTATTGTCATGTTTAATCCCAGTGAGAGTCAAGTTGGGAATTGATAATTTCTTCTTTTTTTTTTTTTTTTTTTTTACAGAAGATCAGTTTAGTATACATTAAGTAAAGATTTCAACAGTTTGCACCCCCATAGAAACACAAAGCGAAATACACTGTTTGAGTACTCATTATAGCATTAAGTCTCAATGTACAGCACATTAAGGACAGAGATGCTACATGAGGAGTAAGTGCACAGTGACTCCTGTTGTTGACTTTACAAATTGACACTCCTGTTTATGGCATCAGTAATCTCCCTATGCACCAGTCATGAGTTTCCAAGGCTATGGAAGCCTTTTGAGTTCACCGACTCTTATCTTGTTTAGACAAGGTCATATTCAAAGTGGAGATTCTCTCCTCCCTTCAGAGAAAGGTACCTCCTTCTTTGATGACCTGTTCTTTCCACTGGGATCTCACTCACAGAGATCTTTCATTTAGGTGTTTTTTTTTTTTTTTTTTTTTTTTTTTTTTTTTTTTTTGCCAGAGTGTCTTGGCTTTCCATGCCTGAAATACTCTCATGAGCTTTTCAGCCAGATTGAAATGCCTTTAGGGCTGATTCTGAGGCCAGAGTGCTGTTTAGGACATCCACCATTATATGAGTCTGCTGAGTATCTCGCTTCCCATGTTGGATCACTCTCCCCTTTATTTATTCTATTGGTTAGTATTAGCAGGTACTAGACTTGTTTATGTGCTTCCTTTGACTCTTAGTCCTTTCATTATGATCAATTGTGAACTGAAATTGATCACTTGGACTAGTGAGATGGCATTGGTACATGCCACCTTGATGGGATTAAATTGGAGTCCCCTGGTATGTTTCTAACTCTACCATTTGGGGCAAGTCAGCTTGAGCATGTCCCAAATTATACATCTCTTCTCTCTCTTATTCCTACTCTTATGTTTAACAGGGATCACATTTCAGTTAAAATTCAACACTTAAGAATAACTGTGTATTAATTACAGAATTAAACCAGTCATATTAAGTAGAACAGACAAAAAACTACTAAGAGGGATAATGTATTAAGTTGTTCATTAACAGTCAGGGCTATGCTGATCAAGTCACCATTTCTCATAGTGTCCATTTCACTTCAACAGGTTTCCTTTTTGGTGTTCAGTCAGTTGTTACTAATCAGGGAGAACATATGGTATTTGTCCCTTTGGGACTGGCTTATTTCACTCAGCATGATGTGTTCCAGATTCCTCCATTTTGTTGCAAATGACTGGATTTCATTGTTTCTTACTGAGGTATAGTATTCTAAAGAGTACATATCTCATAATTTCTTTATCCAGTCTACCGTTGATGGGCATTTAGGTTGGTTCCAGGTCTTGGCTATTGTGAATTGAGCTGCAATAAACATTAGGGTGCAGACCGCTTTTTTGTTTGCCAATTTAAATTCCTTTGGGTAAATTCCAAGGAGTGGGATGGCTGGGTCCGGTAGGGTTATCTTCAGGTTTCTGAGGAATCTCCAGACTGACTTCCATAGTGGCTTGACCAGTTTGCATTCCCACCAACAGTGGGTTAGTGTCCCTTTTTCCCCACATCCTCTCCAGCATCTGTTGTTGGTAGATTTTTGCATGTGAGCCATTCTAACCAGGGTGAGGTGAAACCTCATTGTGGTTTTGATTTGCATTTCCCTGATTGCTAGCGACCTTGAACATTTTTTCATGTGCCTGTTGGCCATTTGGATTTCCTCTTTTGAAAAATGTCTATTGAAGTCCTTGGCCCATCTCTTAAGTGGGTTGTTGGTTTTGTTTTTGTGGAGTTTCTTGATCTCTTTGTAGATTCTGGTTATTAACCCTTTATCTGTTGCATAGTTTGCAAATATGTTTTCCCATTCTGTCGGTTGTCTCTTCACTCTCCTGACTATTTCTTTTGCAGTACAGAAACTTCTCAATTTGATGCAATCCCAATAGTTGATTTTGGCTTTGACTGCCTGTGCCTCCCGGGTCTTTTCCAGAAATTCTTTGCCTGTGCCAATATCTTGAAGGGTTTCTCCAATGTTCTCTAGTAACTTGATGGTGTCAGGTCGTAGATTTAGGTCTTTAATCCATGTTGAGTGGATTTTTGTGTACGGTGTAAGGTAGGGGTCTTGCTTCATGCTTCTGCTCGTGGAAATCCAATTTTCCCAGCACCATTTATTGAATAGACTGTCCTTGCTCCAGGAATTAGTTTTAGATCCTTGGTCAAATATAAGTTGGCTGTAGATGTTTGGGTTGATTTCTGGTGTTTCAATTCTGTTCCATTGGTCTATCCATCTGTTTCTGTACCAGTACCATGCTGTTTTGATTACAACTGCCCTGTAGTATGTCCTGAAATCTGGTATTGTGATGCCTCCGGCTTTGTTTTTGTTGTACAAGATTGCTTTAGCTATTCGAGGTCTCTTGTGCCTCCATATAAATTTCAGCACCATTTTTTCCAGATCTGAGAAGAAGGTCTTTGGTATCTTGATTGGTATTGCATTGAATCTATAAATTGCTTTTGGGAGAAAGGTTGGGTGGAGAAAGAGAGAGAGAGAGAGAGAGAGAGAGAGAGAGAGATCTGCTGATTCACTCCCCAAATCCCTGCAACAGCCAGGACTGAGATAGGTTGAAACTATGAGCCTACTCAGTATGGGTCTCCCACATGGGAGAGTAAAAATAACATTTGCAGCAACTCATACTTATATCAATTGACTGTTATGAGACATAACTATTATTCATTTTAAAATGGGGACAAAATCGACTGAGTTTTAACAGATGCAGATTTCTGGGTTATTTTCTGAAAACATGAAGCTCATAGAAGTGTTTGATAGAGAACTGTTGAGGATCATCTTTGATATGCACCCTTAGTAGAATAAATTCAGTATAAGAACTGATATACTCGCTCCACTCTTTTGCCTACATAGAGAACATTGAAATAGTGCTGATTTTTTTCTCTTTCTTCACTGTTAGTGCCTCTAAGATTTTTCTGTCAATATTTTCCTCTAATGATTACTTTATAAACACTTGGCCTCTTCTCATGTGCAAAGCATGCAGGATCAAACAAGTGAACTTACCTGGAGTCTTTTGAACACTGCCTGACTTAGGAAATGACTGACTGGATTCACACTGTTGTTGACAACTATCTCAACAAGGAGGGATGGCATAGGTGTGGGAAATCTTTTTACTCTGCACTGTGATCTAGTCCTTATTTCACTATAGTTTTGATATTCCAAGGAAAACCCTTGAAGTATCTGCAGGAATCTTCCCGGAAGAACTACCCAATGTCCACAGAGAGACTTCAACAGAATTAAAGTATACTTACCCATCTGGAATAGGGGAGGGTTGGCTTTAGGGTAACAAAAGTGCCTCCAAATTGAATTAAAAAAAGTAGAGGGGAGATTCAATGACCCTTTCCATAACTTCCGTTTCTGATACTCATTCCACATCAAGTTTGGTATTGGGAGATATTGGGGGTAGGGATAGCATCATTCAGAGTGAGAACCAGTGAGATCCTGTATTGCATCAGGCAGCATCTGCCTTTCAGTCAAACCCTCTGAGCCATTCTCTGCATTATACAACTTTCTAATATTCCTCCTTCCTGACACTGGATTATTTTCTTGTAAGAGTCCATTGGACATATTTGATTTGATTTCACCCACATTCCCTGCTTCTGAACTCTGAGGAAACAGCAGACATGACTCTTGCTAGACCTTTCAATGCAGCCAAGTGAAAACTGGAGCACCCAGGAGGAAGTTTGTTGAGGGAGCCAGTGAGGGAGACTCTCCAAGAGATCTCTGGTAGCACAGGCAAACTCAGGAAATCTGTCAAATAAAACAATTAGCTCACTGATGTTACTGTTGACCATAATGAAAAAAAATGTCTCTGGCTCATCAGTCACTTTTTGTTTTAGAGACAGAAGAAATTTTCCCATGAATTGTTAAGGATCTGGCTGATTTTTTCATGAAAGCTAAAATGGATTATGAAGAAATAAAATTATAGATGTTAAGCCATTTCATAGACTCCTGTAGAGAAAAAGGCCCAAAGTAAACTTCATGTGTGCAATCCCCTCTGGAACACAGAAATATTTATAGAGTCTCATTAAATTAGTTCTTAAAAACATTTTTAATTATCCTGCTGGAAATGTGAATTTCCCAGGTCTACAAATATTGATGCTAGATATAACTCTGATGCTATTAAAGCACATAATTACCCTTCCTTCTTTTTGATCCATTCAACCTTATATTTTCATCTGTAAGACACACACAACAATCTATTTCAGACATGTTTTACAGTCATGTGTTACTCATGGATGGGGACACATTCTGAGAAATGTATTCTTAGGTTATTTTGTCATTGTGCAAATATTATAGAATGTGTTTACATAAACTACACATCGCCAGGGGATATAATCTCAAGGAAACATCATTGTATTCACAGCCTGTCATTGACTTAAGTGTCATTATGTAACACAGGACTCTATTTTGTACATTAGGTTTTATCTTATTACTCATTTGAAGCACTTACTTGGTGTTTTGACTTGAGAAGGATTCTGGAGCTGCAACCAAGACTGTGTGAATGATTGTAGCCATACTTTAGCAATGTCTGTCATGGCTGAAAGTGTGTGGTATATTCTGTCTTGAATACATGACCCAAAATTTGTTTGAATTCTAAAACTTTTGCACTTACCTTTTAAAACTTGGTATATTCCATAGGTACAGTTTAGGGGTCTATTTAAAGTAGTTACCATTTGAATAATTGGAGTTTCATATTATCTGCCAAGTCAATGCCCCATAAAGGCAAAATCAGCTAGCAGCAGAATATAAAACACTAGTTTTATCATGAAACTTGGTCTTCACACATATCTTTTATGATGTTCTCATTTTCTCCTTTTCCTCCAGAAAAGTCAAGAGATGAGCAAAAACCAATTATTGCTAAAATTTTCACTTAGTGGTGCTTTGTTGATAATCAAGCAACCAAGTGAACTGTGTCCTACATTGGAATTCCTGGGTTCAATTACAGGCAATAGCTTCTGATTCCAGGTTCCCACCAATGTAGACCCTAAGAGACAGCAGGGATGTCTGAAATTACTGGCCTCCTACCAGTTAGATGAGTGATCTGGATTTCTCCAGTATCACCCAACCCTTAGTGTTGCAGGCATTTGGGGAGTGGATCAGAGAATGGGAACACACATAAACACACACACATGCACTCTCTCTCCCTCCTTCTCTCTCTCTCTCTCTCTCTACCTCTCAAATAAATAAATAAAAGTTGACTGAAAACAGTGCTGTGTTATTCCAGCAGCAGCCTTGTACATCTTGTGTTTACAGTATATCTTGATTGCATCAAGAGGTCATGTCAGTAATTGATCTATACCATCTAGGTTTGTGTGAACTCATTTTTGATATTTGCCCAATGAGGAATTCACCCAAAGAAACCAAAGTTTCTCAGAACATATTTCCATTGTTAGGCAGTGTGTAACTATATTCTAAAAGTTCACTGATAAATACAGTATGACTAGAACAGCAAAAGCTGGAAGGATAATGATGAAAATAGCTAACTTTTCTAAGCACCTTGCAAAATGCTAAACACTTTATGCGATGATAATGGTGATAATAAATAGTTCATATTTAGTTAGCATTTACTGTACACTGGGCTTAAATCTAAATGTATTTAATAAATTAATTCATTTTATAACATTTAACATACTTTGGTAGTCTTAAAGGAGAAATCTCATGTAATTACTATGACAATCCTAAGACAGGCATTATTGACATTTTACTCCTCCTCCTTTGTCCCCTCCTTCTTCTCCTCTTCTTATTTATAGGTAAGGAAACTGAGAATACAAGAGTTTAAGCGATTTGCTTAACATCAAATGAATCCAGAATCCCTGGGTCTGATTCACATACAAGAGTATGGGAAGAATAAAGTTTTTCAAAAAATAAGCCTAACAAATCCAAACCCTTAACCTAGGCAAACCATGATGTGAAGGAAGAGCTATCCAGAAGCTATTTGTGAACCTCTACTGAAAAGGCTTTTGCTTCCTCCTGGACTTCAACGGAAAGCTCTGAGGGACTGTTTGGCTTCTGGTTTGGCTCATTGCCAGACTCTCACAATTTGAAGGTCACCTTGTATGATTTGAGGGGACTGGGTATTTTAAACATCGAATAGAAGTTCAGACAGTTTGCCCAATTTACTGTGTTACTGAGAAGACAAATTATACTGTGATCAAATTGCAGTCACAATTAGATGCTGTGATAGTGCATTTCTCTTGTGATAAGATTACCTATGTCTCAAAAAAAAATACTGTACTGTTTGTCTCTTTTGGCTTAAAAGATGCCACAATGTATACAATCTCCCTTTTCTCCTTCCCAAGGCTTTTGCTGGGGACAGTACACATTATTCGAAGGTGATGACAAAACAATGAGTTCTACTAGAGAAATAGAATTTATTTCCTGCTCTGCTCCAAAAGTCACACACCACTCCAGCATTGAAAACAATGAGTCTATTAAAATCATTTCATTTGGTACAATCTGATTTCTTCCTGTTAAATGTGAGTAGCCAGGCAGGCCAAAGAATAATGTCTTGGCTCTTCGGTGCTGTCCTCCATAAGACATTGACTTGGAATCTTTAGTAGACATTGAAAAAGAAAATTAACATTTAATTGGAGGGAAATATTTAATAATGGTTTGACAAGAGGTAAGAAGAAACCCACATTCTCCTCTGTACACAATGAGCATGATTAATGGCAACCAATGGAATTAAGATTTTATAAAGGATCCCATTCAGAAGTAAGGCTTCAGAAATTGTTTGCATGATAGCTATAAAAAACCCAATCACACATAACAAAACATTCATGGGAGGATGTTACAAATCAGACAGTTCCCTCCTTGGGCATGCACAAGGCATCAGGAGGGTCTCCCTGTTAAAAAAGAGGATGCATCTGTTAGGGCCTGTCAGGAAGCAGATGGCAAGCTCAGTTTGGCCAGTTAATGATAACAGTCTAATAAAATGCAGATTTACAAAGGTGTGGACTCCCTTCCAAGTACTAACCAGGCCCAAACCCTTAGCTTCCGAGATCAGACGAGATCAGGCATGTTCAGGGTGGTATGCAATCAATGTTTATTGCAGCTCAATTCACAATAACTAAGACCTGGAATCAACCTTAATGCCCATCAACAGTAGACTGGATAAAGAAATTCTGGGACATGTACTCTATAGAATACTATACAGCAGGTAAAAACAATGAATTCCGGTCATTTGCAACAAAATGGAGGAATCTGGAACACATCATGCTGAGTGAAATGAGCCAGGCCCAATGGGACAAATATCATATGTTCTCCCTGATCGGTGACAACTAACTCAGCACCTAAAAGGAAACCTGTTGAAGTGAAATGGACACTATGAGAAACAATGTCTTGATCAGCCCTTGTCCTGACTGTTGATGTACAATGTAATACTTTATCCCTTTTAGTATTTTTTTGTTCTAGTTAATATTATTGGTTGAACACTGTAATTAACACACAATTATTCTTAGGTGTTTAAATTTAACTGAAAAGTGAACCCTGTTAAATATAAGAGTGGGAATAACAGAGGGAAGTGATATACAGTTTGGCACATGCTCACTCGGACTTACCCCTAATGGTAGAGCTAGAAACGTGCCATGAGATTCCAATTCAATCCTATCAAGGGAGCATGTACCAATGCCATCTCACTTGTTAAAGTGATCAGTTTCAGTTCATAATTGATCATAATGATAGGATTAAGTGTCAAAGGGATTACATAAATAAGGCCAATGTCTGCAAATAATAATTGATAGAATTAAAAAGGAGAGAATGATCATACGTGGGAAGCTGGATACACAGAAGGCTCATAGAATGGCAAATGCCCTAAACAGCACTCTAGCCTCAGAATCAGCCCTTAAGGTATTCCAATGTGGCTAAAAAGCCCATGAGAGTTTTGCAGGCATGGAAAGTTAAGACACTGTGGCAAAAAAAAAAAAAAATGACCTAAATGAAAGATCTCTGTGAGTGAGATCCCAGCAGACCACCGAAGAAGGCAGTACCTTTTTCTGAAGGGTGGAGAGAACTTCCACTTTGAATATGGTCTTGTCTAAATAAGATCAGAGTCGGTGAACTAAAGAGGCTCCCATAGCCTTGGCAGCTCATGACAAGAGCCTCAGGTGATTACTGACATCATAAATAAGAGTGTCAATTGATAAATCAACAACGGGAGTCACTGTGCACCAGCTCCCAATGTAGGACCTCTGTCCTTAATGTGTTGTACTATTCGAATTAACAGTATAACTAGTACTCAAACAGTACTTTACACTTTGTGTGTCTGTGTGGGTGCAGTCTGTTGAAATCTTTACTTAGTATATACTAAGTTGATCTTCTGTATATAAAGATAATTGAAAATGAATCATGATGAGGAATGGGATGGGAGAGGGAGATGGGATGGTTTGGGGTGGGAGGGAGGTTTATGGAGGGAAAAGCTGCTATAATCCAAAAGTTGTATTTTGGAAATTTATATTTATTAAATAAAAGTAGAAAAAACTGTGTGTAGAAGGATTTGAAAGCCACAGGAATAATTCTCTACTCTGGGGCTCTGTTGGTGTGAGAAGCACTTACATCTCAAGGCCTGAAGGGCATGGGTATGAAGCACCTTCCAGAAGAAAGGCAAAGGTGAGTAAAAGGGAGAGAAAACAAGAAGCTGTGTGCTGGACCAGGGACTACAGTGTTTTGTTCTAGATCCACCCTTACCAACTTCACAGAGCAGGGTCCAGGAGAAGAAATACCCTGACATTATTCTCTTTTCTTCTGACTTGCTGCCCATGTCCCCCAGGGGGCTGTGTAACAGGAAGCTAGAGGGCAGGGGATGCAGTCCTGGAAGTGAGCTTCCCAGGGAACAGAGAGAACAGAAACAAAGGAGAAGGAAAGGAGCAAAGGAAAGATGTCTACCAAAGACACTTTTCCAATGAATTCAATCTGTTGAAGAAGCATCTACACTGCTGTGTTTATTGCCGCACTGTTCACAGCAGTCAAGATAGGGATTCAATCTATATGTCCATCAACAGATGAATGGGTAAAGTGTGGTAATACGCACAATGTGATATCATTCCATCACTAAAAATGATTGAAATCTGCATGTTTGCAACTATGTGGATGACTACATTATGTTATGTGAAATAAGCCAGACACAGAATGACAGATATAGTTAAGATCTCATTCATTTGTGCAGTATAGAAAAGTTTATCTCAGAAATAGAGTAGAATGGTGGTTCCCAGAGGCTGGAGAGAATAGAAAGGAGGGATTGTGGGGAGAAGCTGCTCTACAGATGTTAAGTTACAGATAGTAGAAAAAAATTTCATTACTCTTTTGCACAGTAGGGTGACTATTGCTAACAATAGTAGATGTTATATTCCAAAATAACTAGAAGAGAGGATTTTAAATGTTCTCACCACAAAGAAATTAGAGACGTTTGAGGTGATAGATGGGCTAATTATTCAAATACCATCATTATATACTGCACACATATGTAGAAACTCCACACTGTGCCCCATACCTATGCATATGTACCATTATATGTTAATTACAATTTTAAAAATTATAAAAAGGTTTAAACATTATAAAAGGGTTGGTGTTGCGGGGTAAGCCACTGCTTGAGATGGCAGCACCCGTATCAGAGCACAGAGCACAGTGTACATCCCAGCTGCTGTGCTTCCAATCCAGCTCCCTGCCAATGCGCGTGGCAATGCAGTGGGAGATGGCCCAAGTGTTTGGCCCCTACCACAAACATGGAAGACCAGGATCCCTTTCCAGACTCCTGGCATTGGTTTGGCGCAGTCCCAGCCATTGTGACTATTTGGAGAGTGAACCAGCAAATGGCAGATCTTTCCCTCTCTAACTCATTGCCACTCTGCCTTTCAAAAAATATTTTAAAAACTTACAAAAATATATTTCTCTGTACACTACTTTGTAATACCTGAGGCAGAATAAGGAGGTGGTGGTGGGGGAAGAGTGGGCAAAAAGAAAGAACAATAGTGAGCCCTACACACCAGGGTATGCTCCTCCACCATTCTGGCTTTCATCACCGGGAGTCAGGGCAAGCCCTTCTTCCTAAACTGTGAAATCTGCAAAGTCCTCTGTGTCATTCATGTGTAGGAGACTCTGCTCTCAGTTGGCTATCATAAACATTCCTGCCTCTTCCTCCTTTAGGAGTCATCATGTGATAGTTTAAAATGTTAGGCCTCCCAAAGCTAGTTGATTTCTATTTAAACTCAATAGGACACGCTCAAGAATAAAACAATTCCTAACATTCAGAGAGGTATCCAATAAATTTAAACAATTATTCATCACTTTAAGAATATAGAGACTCAGAGCCAGCATAGTAGGCTAAGCCTCCACCTGCGGCACTAGCATCCCATTTGGTAACGGGTTCGTGCCCTAGCTGCTCCTCTTCAAATACAGCTCCCTGTTTATGGCCTGGGAAAGCAATGGAAGATGGAACAAGTGCCATTTGGGAGACCTGGAGGAAGCTCCTAGTTCCTGGCTTCGGATTGGCTCAGCTCTGGCTGTTGTGGCCATTTGGGAAGTAAACCAGCAAATGGAAGACCTTTCTCTCCCCCGCCCCTCACTTTACCTCTCAAATGAATAAAATAAAAATCTTTTAAAAATGTAGAGGTTCCATGTTAGAGTCTTACCTAGACATTTGAGTGATCAGCATCATGCTAGGAGCTGTGGAAAATACAGAAGGAAAGGGAGGTAGAACAACTCTGGTTGAATTTCAGCAGGTGAACATATTTTTCCTCAGAAGGTTCCCTTCCAATTAAATGTTGCTAAGTCCTTCCTGCTTTTCTCCCTCTTGGTCTAGGCTGCCTGGCTGTTCCCTTTCTGAGATCACTATCAGTCAGTCAACAAGTATTTATTAGGCACCTTCCCCATGTCCTGCACTGTTCTGGGTTCTGTAGAGCTAAGCCATGTTCAGAAAATTCAGACAAATTGCAAGTCCATATGCAATTTCTGGACAATGACATAAATTTAGTTCCCTTTGGTATTCTAGGTATTTATATAAAGATTCCTGTTATTTCTTCTTGGAGACTCAATTAATTCCTTATTTTATGTTTCACAATTTGGTGGTCATAAATGCCAATGTAGGCTTCCTATGTTTTCTTCATTCTATGGGGGTAAGAACTACACAATTCCCTTTTAACAATACATGTTTCCGCATTAAAGACATCACTAGAAATCATTATCATGACTTAAGAATAAAATTAGACTTGAGTTAATCTGGGCCAGCATTAGAAACATGACACTAATGACACAGAAAAGTCACATAAATCTGGAACTCTGAAGTCAGGGCTTTTGTTTGAAAAAAAGACAAGAAAATGTACTGACCAACTCAATCAAATAGGATGATTGGTTTCCTACCTACTTGAGAGACATCAAGGCCTGCGACAATGTGGAAAGACCTCAGGGTAGCTTCAGGTGAGTTATTTTAGTGGGTGAAAGTAAAAGAAATGGTATTCCAGTTGGCATTAACAATGCGACCAAGAGCAGGAGTGCATGACTCAACTGGCATACAAAGAACTGGGGTCTCAGGGGAGGCAGAAAATTCAATTAGAAGAGAAGTTTGGATCCTGACGGTAGGGAAACTTCAGTGTCTGCTATGGAGTACGAAAGAACTGGATCAGAAGTAGAATAGTTGAAAAATGTCCTGGGAAAAGCAATGAAAGATGGCCCAAGTGCTTGGGCCCCTGCAATCACAGGGGATACTCAGAGAAAGCTCCTGGCTCCTGGCTTTGGTCTGGCCCAGCCCTGGCCATTACAGTCATTTAGGGGTTGAGTCAGCAGATGGAAGATCTCTTTCTGGTTCTCTCCCTCTTTCTCTATAACTCTTTCAAATAAATAAAATAAATCTTTTTTTAAAAAAAAGAAGTGGAGTAGTTGGGAGTTGAACTGGCACCTATATGGGATGCTGGCATCACAAGAAGTGACTTTACCTGCTATGCCACAACACCCACCCCTGAATCTTTTTAAAGAGAGACAGAGAGAGAATTCCTATCTGCTGGTTCATTCTCAAAATGCCCCACAATGACTTAGAGCCAAGAACTCAGTTCCAGTCTCCTGCATGTGGGTGGCAGGGACTCAACTACTTGAGCCATCACCTGCTGCTTTTCAAGATGTGATCAGCAGAAAGCTGAAATTAGGAGCAGAGCTGGGACTCAAAAACAGGCATTTTACATGGAATGTGGGTATGTCAGCCACCAGGCCAGATGGCTGTAACCACTAGTGACTCTTGGGTTATTAAGACAGAGGTAAAACTTATAAAAGCAGAACATTACCAGGGATGGAATCTGAAACCCAGTTTGGTTCTAAGGCCCAGTTTTTTGCCATCACATAAACAATGAAGAAGACAGGTAAAAGGGGACAGGGTGTAGACAAGTCTGTAGGCCTATGGGGAAGAAGAATGTCTGGAAGGCTCCTGATTCCTAAAACATTATGCATCTGTATGCAATGCTGACCTCAGATGTGAGGCAGGTTTTTTTCCTCTTTTTCACTCTGAAGGAGCAGGGGTGAGGGGAGGCTGTGTGTAACCCCTGTGATTTTGTATATAACACATATAGTCCAGTGGGAGGTAATTTCTCTGTCACTCTCACTGTCACTCAATCCTCTTCTGGCCAAAGTTAGTAATCATTTACCTGCCCAACATCCCAAGTTTCAATGAAACTGAAGCCTACATTACCTTTTTGATGTTGAAAAGAGGCTGACAATCCATGTCAGGATCTGATGCAAAGTGCAAAGCAATGCTGATGAGAAACATAAAGGCCAAATTACTTCATCTCTTTGGTGTCACTGCTCAACTCTTATGGCTCCCATGATCCCTATCATGTTGCTGCAGCTTATAACACTGAATCAAGTGCTGCAGATTTGAATGGGAGAGTGGATAATGGGCTTAACTTTTCCAACAGACCTTGTCTTTAAAGTGCTGTCAAGAAATGATTGGCTTTCAGTTCAGTAGAATGTAAGCTCCATGAGAGATCAGGCCAGCTGGTGTCCACTGCCATGTTTCATGTACTTAGAGGGCACTTGTGGCTAATTTCATGATAGAATATAAGCAATCCTTTTATCTGACTCATATTTAATATGTATAAAATATATTGATATAGATCTAAATATTTTGTATTCCACACATACTATGCTATATTATATATGTATACCTATAGTTACATACTTAAAAAGCCTTGTAATTATTATCACTAGAATTCAGTTCAAAAAAGAAATTTAAACCACATATTAGAAATAGGTAGCCAACTATATGAAAAATAAGAATTTCTATTTGGACATTTAGATTTATGTCCTTGTAGAAAAAATGGCTAGTAGAATTTTTTAAATTGCTGGTATTAGTTTTTTAACTTTGAGTTCATTAGGTTTTCATTAGTAAGCTCATTTTCATGATAAAATCTTGGTAGGAAGATTGAACAAAGTGGGAACAAGGAGAAGGATGCCCAGCGGGAAAGGTGGAGTCTGCCTCTTCATCCTCCATGTTCCTTTGTGGTGGGAGAACACCTCTTATCACCGTGGTGCCCTTATCAAGGACCCAAGAGTCCCCTTGGACCGCTTCTGTTCCTGCAAGCTCACATTCTCATAGCTACCAAAGCTGGGTGGTTTCAAAATGATGTTCAAGTCAGTTCAGCGGAATGCATAGGAGGTGGTGAAGCAGGGGTAGGAGAGGGACTCCCTTTACCATACAACCCTGATGGTGTAGTGATATTGCCAGATTCTATTTGATAAAGAGCATTCCACAGTGCAATCTTTCAGAGACTTTGCCTTTTATGTCCACATCTCTTCTTCATTCCTGCTGCTGCACTTACTCAAGTCAGGCAACCCAGATTATGACCAAGACCCACTCACTGGTGCCCTGCCTGTGGACTTCTCCTTCCTCCTCCTGATCTATTTGGTTGCCAGAAAATCATTCCTCTCTCATTTCCTCAAATTTCTTCAATAGCCCCCTTTTAAATGCTGGATAAAACACTAATCATCTCTGCAGAGAAAGCAAAACCTTTGCTTTGTTGTCTTCCTGCCTGGCTTTTCCCACTAACCACTCTTCCCCTCTCACTGCTGCCACAATAGCACATTGTTCTGCAGTGCTGCAGAATTTTATCTCTGTGCCTTTGTATAGACTGATCTTTCAGCCTAGAATCCCTTCTTCTTGTGTGTGTCCTTCCTCTTATTTAAAATCCAAATGAATACCACCATTTCTGAGAGTATTTTTTAAAAAATGATTTATTTATTTATTTTAAAAGTCAGAGTTACAGAGAAAGGGAGAGAAAGAGAACTTCCATCTGCTGGTTCATTCCCCAGATGGCCTGCACAGCAAGCCCTGGGGCAGGCAAAGCGAGGACCCAGGGGTTACTTCTGGATCTCCCCCATGGGTGGCAGGGGCTGGAACACTTAGGCCACCTCCCATTGCTTTGTCCAGGCCATTAGCAGGGAGCTGGATAGGAAGTGGAGCAGCCAGGACACAACCTGGCACCCATATGGGAGGTTGGTGTCACAGGCAGGGGCTTAATCCACTATGCTACAACACCAACCCCTGTCTAAGATATCGTTCACAGCAACTTAAAAAAAGCTTACTTTCATCTACTTGAAAGGCAGAGTGACAGGAAGACAGATGGGATATGGGGGTGGGGGTGGAGAGAGGGAGAGAGAGAGAGAGTGAGAGAAAGAGAGAGAGAGAGAGAGAGATTCTTCCATCTGCTGATCTACTGTTTTACTCCCCCCAAAGCCTGTATCAGCCAGATGGCGTTAGGCCAAAGCCAGGCACCAGGAGCAAAAACTCCATCCAGGTCTCCCACGGATGGCAAGGCCAAAGTAAGCCCTTGAGCCATCATCTGCTGATTGCCAGGGTGCATTATCAGGGAGCTATATCAGAAGCAGAGTAGCCAGGAGTTGAACTTGGGATGCTCTGACTTGGGATGTATGTGTCCCAAGCAGGGGCGTAACCTGCTTGTTCCAACAGGTACTCCTAGTACTAACCTAAGATAGCCGAGAGATGACTATATTGGACTACACTGTTGGAACCATGTGGTGAACTATCTATTGTCAGGAGTCTCAATTCCCATCAGCTTATTTTTCAAAAGAGATTTACTTTTACTCAGTGCTCTAAGTGTAAAGATCTTATGGTGTTCAGTTTTGAGGAAAATATAAAGTTGTTTTAAGTTTATGCCTCCAGTAGTTCACGGTCAAAATGTGTAATTATCTTATGAAATGTATCAGGCCTTCCTATGGGGATGTATATACAATAGTCTTCCCCGATTTGCAAGGAATATGCTACAAGAACTGCAGCGAATGCTTGAAAATACAGGCAGCACCAAACTCCCTATATCTGTATTGTGACGCTGATAAAGCTTAACTTAGAAATGCAGCACTATAAGAGATTGACACTGTGAGCTAATAGTAAAGTCAAAGTTGTGCCAATATACTATAATGAAAGTTATTTAAAACTTAAATTCTTTCTGGAACTTTCCATTAATATCCTTGGGCAATAGTTGTCAAGGAATGAATGAAAATGTGGAAAGAGAAACTACAGATAAGGGGGGGTGGGTACCGTATGTTGTTCACCACCCTACAAATTCAGGAAGATCCCTAAGTCTGGACAACAGGCAAGTCTGTTACTTACTGAGTGATTCACTCCTTGGTTTTAGGGGCTTCACAATAGGATGTAAGTATATGCTACCCTATTTACTTATGATTACTCTTTCAGAATATGAATTTATTACACATCAATTGTTTTCTTTACCATTTTGCACTAGATGGCACCCTAAACTGAGGTTTGTGCGATTTGCTCTTGGTGTGCTATTGTTATATTAGCACTAGGGGGCACCCCCAGCCCAGATTTGTTTCAAAGCCACAGTTGCCACATTGTTGAGAATGAACTGGGGGAGTACTTAAAAAGGGTAGCCCATCCCTACCAGCCTCTACCTGGAGTTGGAGTAGATCCAGTTGCCTTATTCACAGTCACTGGCACCACAGGATGTGCTTGGCCCTGAGCCCCACTGTGGAGGAACTAGCTTGAGTTCCTATGTAGTGTCTTGACATTCAACTTCCCTTTCTTTCCTCAAGCAATTACTCTTTCCACTTTATGCTGCCTGGGGTCCCATTTACTGGGGTCATGGGTCTTAACTTGGCACTGGAGAAGGTTCAGACGCTCCACTCACAGGCACTGGCTTGAGGACAAAGGACCACTATGATTTTTTTCGAATGTTAGATTTCGCAGAGCAACACTGAGTTCCAAGAAACAGTTCTGGGGTTATTATTGTGCCCTGCTGTGCACTGGATACTTGTTCTCTTCCCAAGGTTAGGGGAGGAGTGATAATAGGCTGACACCAAGCTGGGTTACACCTGAGTCCTACAGCCACAAGCTCATGTGCTAGTTCATGGATATGGGCCAGGCAATAAGGGCTGAGAATGGTATGGGTTGAAATACTAGTGCTTCCCACCAATACAAAGATCTCTACCTAATGCTAGACTACATTTAGAGGCTCTATCCATGAGTACTGAGTCTTAGTGCTCTTTCTGGTGCTGGGTTTCACTGCAGCAGGCCTGGCACTAAGCTCCTTTCCTGTCCTCCCCAGCAGCTAGAAATTTGTATCTGTCTAATGGAGGCAGGGTGAGGGATAGTGGAGGTGGTCTCTTGGCCCTCTACCTAAAGAGGATACAGGGTTTGGTCTACAGATACTGGCTTGGGAATAGGAACCTGGAGCCCTGTTCAGGTTACCATATATAGCCTGGTACTGGGTTTCAGGTCTAAGATCTGGGTTTAATTCTCTCTTCCACTCCCAAGCAGGGGGCATAGAATCTATCTCTAAGCTGTAAAGTTTGAACTGAGGGAGAAGTGACATATGCAACTCTTCTCTTCTTGACTGCATCGATTCATCTTTTGGTATTATGGCCCAACTAACCAAAAAGAGGAGAGAAAAGACTCAAATCAATAAAATTAGAGATGAAAAAGTAAATGTAACGACAGACACCACAGAAATAAAAAGAACCACCAGAAATTATTACAAAGAGCTGTATGCCAACAAATTGGCGTTATGACACCAAAATGAGGCACTGTGGTCTCTCACCTGGCTTCCTTAATTCTTTGAGGTGGCTTAGTGTGAGATGGATAGACTAAGTTGAGATGGTCATCTCTAGGAAGCTGATCACTGGCATGTCTTACTCAACTGCAATCTTGCTCAGTCTTCTCTTATTATTCTGAAGAATAGAAACTTTTGGTGTTAAAACAGAAAGTGTGAAATTTGTTCATAATGTGGGCCTAGATTGGTTAAGCAAAAAGCAAGGCAGCCAAACTAGTAGCATAAAGGATAAACCTGTGGAATTTACTGAACCAGCACTGAATTGCTTGCTCCCCTGAGATTATTCAGTTTTCCTGCAATTATGTACCTGCTACCTGTGTGAGGAATGAGATTCGTAAATATAATCTAGCCAATTCGATTTAAAAACCAATGCAATTCACAAGTATTAAAATTTTAGTAAACAATCACTATTTTGTTTATATGTTGACATTTACAAAAGCACTATTTGGAGCTAGATATAAATGAATACAATGTCTAATTGCATCAATGCCTTCTACCTACTCATCTTTACACATTTCTTAACTTGACCTTTCTTTGCAATATATGAGGTTGCACTTTCCAAGGTGCAGGATCTTCCAGATCCTGGTCCAGATGCAGGAAACTGCTGAACCCTGTGGGTCTGGAGTGCATCCTTCACACCTGCACTGTGTGTTCTCTTCTCAGGGAGTGTGGTTCAGTTCTGTTTCTCCTTGCTCTGTCCACCCAAGATCTTTTGGCATATAGCAGTGGTCTGTGTTGCTTTATGGGTACTTTACGGTGCATGGAGATGTAACTGTCCTGGTCTCTTCCATTAGCTGGCTTTACTCTTTCTTTCTCAGTACATCTGCCTGCTTCAGCAGGATGCAAGCCCTACTACTGGATTATTTTCTTTCTTGTGGTTCAGACCATTTAAAACTGCAAAGAAACTACAAAAAGATGTGACAGGAGGCTGATGAGCAAAAGCTAGCTTTTCCTACCTTAACAACCACCACCGGGTGCTTTGTTACCCACTTTTGATGCTGCCCTTTATAACTAGAGTGATGATTTCTATAACTGTACTTAGATACTAAACACATTAGACAATTTGCCCTGGTATCTCCTAGTTGTGTTTTAAGGATAAATTGCCTCTTTTCCCCTTATTACTATCAGTCAAATCTATATTGGTAGATTTCTCAGCATAGAAATGGTATCTCAGTAGTGAGATAATCCATGTTCGGAGGAATTTTGGCTTGCCTCTTTATCATAATGGCACCTCATATTCCTACAGCAAATTAAAATGTTTTCTTCAGTTATACATTCCTCCTGTTTTCAGTCCGTGGGGTCTAGGTGGGTGACTGTCACTCAGCCCTATGTCAATAACGGTACCAAATTATTTTGGTGATGGCAGTAACTTCAGGATTGGAGACATGATCCAAGTATATGAAGTCAGAATGAATCTCAACTCGTGCCTATCTATTCAACTTGGACTTGAAAGAATGCTAGACTGGAGCAACTGTAGTTACTTTGTCATCATGTGGAGCTAAAATGAAATCAATATAACAAATAGAGGAAAGTAGAGAGTGAGGATGCTGTTTAAAATCTGTATCTGTATCTATCTGAAGGCACATCTCTTCCTCCACTTCCCACTAAGATAAGCCAATGTATTTCTTCTTTAGGGTTTACTTAGACCAGGGTGCCTTGAGATTTTCATCACTTGCAACATGAAGAGTCCTGTTTGATACTCTGTGCTAAGGTTACGTACACCAACAGTTTGTCTGTTGTCAGGGCTTTTAGTGTGACAAGGATCTATGAAAAGCAAATAGATTTCATAGGAACCCTCTAATAAGCAGCTCCTTATAGAAGAAAAGCATTATATTTATCTCCAAGTCTTTAATTAAATGTCCCTCACTTCTGGTCATTTAAATTTAATTTTCCTTAACCAATTCTTCCTTAGTTAAGGAAGAGTTTAATGTATTTTTAAATTATCTATTTATTTATTTGAGTGGCAGAGAGAGTGAGAGATCTCCCACCCATTGGTTCACTCATGTGCCCACAACAACTAGGACCCCAGCTGGGCTGAAGCCAGGTGCTAGGAACTCAATCCGCATCTCCCAGGTGGGTGGCAGGAACCCAATTACTTGAGCCTCTGCTTCCCAGGGTGTTCATTAGTCAGTAGCCAGAGCAGGGCTTAGAACCCAGGCACTCAAATAGGGGACGTGGTTGCCTTAACTGCTAGCTTGTTAAATGCCTGTCCTCAATTTAATATTTTGAAACCATTTTCTTTACTAAAGCACCATTTAATTTGCTTTTGTGTGTTTTAAAATAGATCCTTTCTTCAGCTTTGGTATAATTAATAATACCATCTCAACTAAAACTGTTCTTTCCAATTGACAACCAAGGAATAAGTTTCTCATACAGCTGTCTGAGATTCTCTGTCTTTCACAACTGTGGGAAGGAGTGCAGTTAGCAGAAGCACTAATTGATCCTTAATGAGGACAAAGATTATTTCGTCACACCATCATGGAGCTACACCTATTTTAAAATAGATTAGCTCCTTGCTTCTCTTCTGTCTTTGGGAAACAACCAACCAGACCATGTGTGGCATTTTTGTGCCTGTGATCTAATTCCAATGCCATTATAGTGCTATTAGGCAAAGCCAGTATATTTAAAGTAAATATCATTTACCATAAGAGGCTTTCTACCTGTATAGTTCACTTATCTTTCAGCAATACATAATGAAGATTTTAATAGTACTCATGAAAACAAGAAAGAAGTGTACCATAGGAAAAGGAAATATTTTCTTACAATTTTTCCTGTGAATTTTCAAGTGATTTCCTTAGGAGCAAGAAAAATGGTAATAGAAAGTATATTTAGAATATTTAAAGGTGAGAGTCATATTTTCCTTCTCTTCCTCTATGAAAATATAATAAAGGCATTAACAATAAAGGCTGCTTTCTCCCCAGGGAGGGAATGTTTGGCTGCATTGAGACAGGCAAATATTTTTAGAATAGTCTTTAAAGTATAAAATAAACAAAACAATTTTCTTGCTCAGGAAAGGTTATTTGATATAGTTCTGCTCTCCTTTCCGTTCATATCCTCTTGAATGAGGTCATACTGTCTGTGCACTTCCTGTCTGGGGACTTTTGCAGAGATAGATATATTCCAAGTGTGTTTATTTGCCAGCTATCATTACTTTCTTCAATTCCCAGCAGGATTTTTTCCTACCCACAGATTATAACGAAGAGAAAAATTGCTAAAACTACTACTGTGCCCCTATAATCCTAAGTGAATTACTTACTTATGTGCTTGCTTTGGCTAATTAAATTTTAATTTTTCTCAATTGTTTTTATGAGTTTTTCTTCTTTTAGAAATGAATAAAATAAATGAAAGTTCAGTTCAGTTGCCCTGTCTCAGCCTCCAACAATTTACTATCAAAGTCCACAGGAAGAAAATTTTGGGACTTTTTTGGTTAAGTGGAGTGGTTTTTGTGTTACCTCTCTTGGCCATCAGTCCTTTCTTTTCTTTAACCTCTCTGCTGCATCTTTTTTTTTTTTTTATCCTCCTTTCCACACAATCCCAGAAAACCTTTTGTTCACTGTCAGGTCAACAAGAAGCTGAATTAAAAACTAACAACTTTTGAATTCCAACAGCCAGACAAAGTGAATGTCGACTAAGAAGTGAAAAAAGGAAAAAGAAAGGAGGAAAGAAAAGGGTGGTGGTGTGAGGGGGGGCCAGGGGGAACCCTAAGGAAAGAAAAGCCCAGCTGAGGGATTTGGAGGGCAGCGGCTCTGGAGGGGCAAGGCTGCGTCGTTTGATGTGGGAGGTCCGTGCAGAACCTGCTGGGATGCTCTCTGGGACATCTCATTAACCGTGTCATCAAAGCTCCTCAGGCCCAGCGAATCACAACATTATCTCTGACATTACCACACAGACACAAGGTTCCCGAGGCAGTCTATAAACATGCCTGTACTAACCAATTCATCGTGGCTTGACACCCTGGCCAGGGCTGGATGCCCTTTAGTGAGCTCTGTGAATTGCCCCAGTCATTCATCAAAGTTTCTTGGAGTGCATTTCACACAGCATTAAATTTAATTAAAGCAACATTGACTGCATTGTAATCCTCAGGAGGCTCTTTGTCAGAGGGATCTGGAACACTTTCAGCTCAAAATATCTATTGTTTTGTTGGAGTCTTTCTTGGTTGTTGGGTTTGGGGTTTGAACTTTTTTTTAAAGGTTGGATATCCGGATCAAACTGAAGTGGTGGTGACTTCCTTTTCCTGACTTTTTTTTTTCTTCCTTGTTTCTTCTTCTTTGGCTGCTTCTTCCTCTTCTTTTTCTGATTTCAAAACTCAACCTAAAATTTTGTTGCAAAACTACTTTCAAGAAAGCATGTCACAATAAGACAAATAGCTTTGTGTCCCAAAGAATGCCAGCCATCCACATATCAAGGAAATGGAGTGCTACAGGTTTGCAAAGACACCTTCCAGCACAGAAATGCACTCACTTCTACACCTAAGTGGGCAAAGAAGCACACCAAAACTGGGGAGGATCCACACATGCATTGCATTTTTCTGCATCAAATATGCAATTTTAAAGTC
The DNA here is from genome assembly GCF_964237555.1 of Oryctolagus cuniculus. Taxonomy (NCBI): domain Eukaryota; kingdom Metazoa; phylum Chordata; class Mammalia; order Lagomorpha; family Leporidae; genus Oryctolagus; species Oryctolagus cuniculus. The sequence continues at coordinate 79,258,090 of NC_091439.1, read as the reverse complement.
ACAGTTAGTGGTTGTATGTAATTCTCCCAGTTGGTGTCCTTAGTGATGCTTGGAAGTTGGTGCTCTCAATAGTTTCTGCTGAGGAAAAAATAAATGTCTTTCCTTTTCAACAGCAAAGAATACTCGATGTTGAGGAGGAGGGAGCAAACCCAAGAAGTCAGTGAACTGTCCTAATATCCTTTAGCTGAGTTATTTATGGAGTATGCCAATGGGTGTGTGGCAGAATGTGTTAGGTAACGCTAGTTAGGTAAGAAGGAAGGTGGAAGGAAAATAAAGACTGAAATGAAACTTATGGGGATTTCAAAATATACTTTTACCTATAGGTATTTCTAGCTACTTTTCAAAAAAATCTGTGAGTACTAAGCTTAGTTTTTCTCCTACATCTACTCTCACAATGTGTGTAGAATTATCCAAGAATGAAGGCCAGCTGACACATCTAAGTTGGAAAATTGGGGGCAGTGGAATCTGGTTAAACCAGGTTCAAATTGGTCTAATTGGAAAGTATTTTTTTCTTTTCAGGGACTATTCACATTATTTTCTTGTTGTCACTTTTGTGTGATTGTATTGAATGACTTGATTTCTTCATTAAATCTTGATGTAGGGTCCTGCACTGTGGCATAGTAGGTTAAGCCTACACTTGTGGCATCAGCATTTCATATGGGTCCCAGATGCTCCACTTCCATTCCAGCTCCCTGCTAACGGCCTGGGGAAGAAGCAGTGGAAGATGGCCTAAGAGCTTAGTTCCCTGCACCCATGTGGGAGACCTGGAAGAAGCTCCTGGCTCCTGGCTTTGGATCAGCCCAACTCTAGCTATTGTGGCCATTTGGAGAATGAACCAGCAGATGGAAGACCTCTCTTTCTATCTCTCCTTCTGTCTGTAACTTTGTCTCATAAATAAATAATTAAATAAATAAATAAAATATCAATGAAAGGACAGTCATTTGGCCTTGCAGTTAAGATGCCCATATGCCAAGACAGAGTACCCAGTTTCAACTACCAGCCCCATTCCGATTTCATCTTCCTGCTAATGTGTACCCCAGGAGGCAGTAGTGATGGCTCAAGGGTTGGGTACCTACCACCCATGCAGGATATATGGCTTGAGTTCCCAGCTCTAGGCTCTGGCCTTACCCAGGCCCAGTCACTGCAGGCATTTAGGGAGTGAACCAGAGGATGTGAACTCCTTCTCTCTCAAATTAATTAATTAATCAAAAGTTTTTACAAGGACTTCAATGTGTACAAGTAGTATGAATTTAGTAAATGGGTCTTGGTGGGCATTATTATGTAAATCTACATACATCTAATCTATTTTGTCAGAAAATGAGGTCAGCTAAATTTTCTATTGCAATTTCTTGGTCTATAAAATGAGAATAATAAATCTGCCTTACTGAACTACTATGGATATTGTAGGGATACTATAAAGTAATGTATGTGGAAGTTCTTTGAATAAGATTAATGTACTTTAAAATTATAATAATTTTAAATGAAATATCAAAAATCAAAAGCAGCAAAAATGTTTTATTTCATATAAAAACATTAATCATGCTAATTAGTGATTTCAAATGCAAATTATCATGTATTATCTTTTCAATTTATGGCTTAGTGAATATGAAATAAGGGCAGACAAAGATGGGTGCAAAATTAGAAAGAATTGTTACACCTTTGGGCCAAAGGAAAAAAACAGCTTGAACATCATATAAAAGTGTATTGTTGAAACGAGGTGTCAGAAATTAAACCATTGAGGCAGACATTTGGTGCAGTTAGTAAATGCCACTCTGAATGCCCACATCCCATTTCAGAAGGCCTAGGTTTGAGTCAGCTCTGTTTCTGATGTCAACCAGCTTCCTTATAATATGTACCCATGGAGGCAGCAGGTGATGGCTCAAGTACTTGGATCCCTACTACGCTCATGAAAGACTATGATTGAATTCCTTGCCCCTGGCTTTGGCATGGAACAGCCATGGCTGATGTAGGCATTTGGGTATTTCAGATATAAACCAGCAAATTGAAAGTATCCCACCAGCTCCATATGTGTGTTTATGTAAGTCTTTATCTCTCTTTCTCTCCTTTTCAAATACATTTTTAAATTAAAGTGATATATTTCCAAAACAAAAATGAAACTCTGGTTTAATATGCTCAGCTACTCTGGGCATATCAGACTAGAATGGACTCCAGAAGCAATCTGCCTTGAAGTTAATTTACAATATATAAATTCTGTGTTCCCTCATTCTGGGTGCAACTAACTGTTAAAGGAAAAGACATATCACAGTTTTGTGGTAGAATGTATGAGGTGTGAGGTCAGACAGGTGGGTGTCAAACCCTAGCTCCATGTGTTACTAGCATGTGACCTTGAGGAACTTGCTTAAGTACTGTGTCTTGATTTGCCACCCATAGTATGAAGATAAGATCTTTCTTTCACAGTGGTTTTAAGGTTTTTTTTTTTTTAATAAGTAGTATAGAAATCAATGTCTGCAAAGTCTTTAGCAAAGAAATTAGCATGTTGTAAGCACTTTGATTTTAAAATATAAAACTTAAAAGTAGAAGGTATATGGATTACAGGATAGAATCTCACTAGTATCCAGGAGATTAACAATAGGCCAGCCAAGGAGCCATTTACAGGTCTATGAAACCATATTTATTCAACTCCCACCATCCCTCTGTCCAGGAATGCATTTCTGATTTCACAATGGCCTTGGGTGAGCTCTCAAGAAACAGGGTGAAATCACTGTCCTGTGCAAGCTAGTCTGTGAACTCCATGCAAAGCAGGATCAGAGCTGAGATGTACAAGGACCATGGAAGGTGTTAGAAAGTCATCTAGGGGAGCCTCAGTTCTGCTCTGCATTCAACTCATAAAGTATGGTCCACCCAGATTGCCTAGGATAATCTCTCATACTCAAGGTTGATTGATTTAACCTCATCTATCTCAAAATACCCAGATTAGTGCTTCACTGAGTAACTGGGGATGTTCCCTACACAAGCTGACACATAAAACTGACAATCACACTCACCAAGTTAAAACAGAAGGCTCTATTCTAGACTGAAATACATCCAAATAAGTTTGTCTACCATGCTGTAGAATACAATAGGATTGAGAGCTAGACCCTAGAGTGTGATACATCCATCATGATAATAAAACTCACCCTGTGGAGTAGCTGTACAGCAAGTTTGGGGTCCTTGTCTTACCTATTCAACAGTCCCCATGGGAACTCCCCACTTTTCTCTGGAGGTACCTGTTTGAATACTGTAAATTATATAATCATTATTGCCAAAGGCGAGTGTCCACTTCTAAAGAAGTGTCCACTTCTAAAGAGTGTCCACTTTCTAAAGAAGCTTGATCATATTTACAATACCTGGGAAAGGATCATCTGCCTCTTTGAATCTCTCATTATTGACATTTAAAACCAGAGCGTCTACCTGTTTTGTGATTTCCAATTGCCCCTCTTTCTTGGGAATCTTATAATCAATAACCAATTTTTTTCTGTTTGTTCTGGATAATCTTTCTAACATGTGTTTAAACTTCCTCCAATCTCAGAAAAATGAATAGAATTCTCTACTCAATTTTCCACTGTTACTCTCTTCTTTTCCAGGCTGACCTCCCAAAGAGTTGTTTTATGTCTTGTGTCCATTTCTTGACCTATCCCTTCTATTTAACCCACTCCAACAACTCCTCTGAGATGACTCCCTCCACAGTCACCAGTGACCTTCATGTCACTAACCTCAGTGATGTTTTAGCATTCGGCTGACAGTAGCATCTGATCCCAGTGACCATTCATTCCTCTTTATAGCATCCTCTTCCATCAGTGGGTGTGTTTTATACACTCTCCTGACTTTCTCCGTATTATTTTGGACATTCTTTCTCAATCTCCTATTCTTGTTTCTTGTTTACTTTTCTTTACCCATATTTTAGTTGTTGGAGTTCCTCAAGATTTGTATTGGGCCTTCTTCTGACTCCTTACTCCAATTATCATCCACTTTCTGATGATTGTCATTTGTTTTAACTCTAACCATAGCAGTCAGAAATTATTTTTTTCCATAGTAGAAAACAAAGTACTTGAAATAAATATAACTTTGTTTATAATTTCATAAAGTCTGGGAGTAGCATGTTTCACATGTTTAATGATATCATGGCTGACATGTCTAAGATTTTCTTGCCTATATTTAGATGGTGGAAGCAATGTTGCCAAAGCTCCAAAGCTCCACATTCAGAGAAAGAATAAGGCAGAGATGAGATAGCATCTGTATCCTGGGTTCCCGATGGTTCTGTGCTCCCAAACCTAAGCTAGACTCTTACCGCACTGGGGATCAGTACCCGTCAGAGTGCAATAAAAGTATCCATTACTCCATGCACTCCGCCTGTTATATTCAGTATCAAACCTGTAGCAAGGGAAATCAGCGTTTATTGTTTGTTGTTATATCAGAAGATTATGAGGGAATGTTTGGAGGAGAGTTGTCCTCTTCACCCTTCAGCTCCCCCTCCTGCCCCATAAGGGACAAGTAGCCTGCTGGTACCCTATAGCCCCTGTGGGAGTGTCTGACAGTGGAGGCCCTCAGGATACCCTTACAAAATTAAAAACACAAAAGGTATTTGAAAGCCTTTACCCTTCCCTTCAATACCATCCCCTGGCTAAAGTTCACTCCAGAGGAAACAAAGACTTGGATGTCAATACCATCGATATCCTTACCAACACCCATAAACTGCTTAATCTCTCTGCCCCAAACCTTGCAAGAGACTACTGGCTCTGTCTACGCCATGGACCCCCCCCCCCCCTTCCTCTTGCCATTTTTTACCGCTTAATAATACCCTTGGGTTTAATAGCTTCTTGGGCCGCCCCCCTATGCAGCCCTTTCCTGTTCTTCCTGTCCCAACGGAAAATATCACTTGCCTTTATAAACCTCCCAACAATAATCCCTTCGATATCGATGTGGGCCTTGCTCCCTTTTGTACAAATAATGTAACAGTAGAGTACCCTCTTTATGCCCCTAATTCCACCGTTTTTGTATGTAGGGATAATTTAGCTTATACCATTTTACCAACAAATTGGACCGGTAATTGCATGCATGCTATACTTTTTCCTGATATAGAGATTATCAATGGAGATACCCCTGTTCCTATCCCTCCCTGATTATATTGCAGGGAGACAAAAGCGAACTATTCAGTTTATTCCTTTATTAGCCACATTGGGAATTTCCTCAGCTGTGGTTACAGGATCCACAGGACTGGGAATCGCGGTCCAAAAATATAGAGAATTGTCCCAACAACTTATTAATGATGTGCAAACCCTATCCACCACCATTCAGGACCTTCAAGATCAAATTGACTCCCTAGTGGAAGTGGTTTTACAAAATCGTCGAGGCTTAGACTTGCTTACTGCTGAACGGGGAGGTATTTGCTTGGCTTTACAGGAAGAATGTTGTTTTTATGCTAACAAATCCGGCATTGTTTGCAATAAAATCAAGACACTTCAAGAAAAAAAAAAAAAAAGAAAGAAAATAAAAGCTTTCCTAACAATGCCTTAACAAAACAGACTATGACACACTGGCCAGGTATTTGTGCCATGATTATCACTATGTGCAAGAGATAGGAAATGTAAAAGGTTTCTTACCCAGTCCCCACAGTGAAGGTTGTCAAAATAGGAAAGAGTTGGGAGTAAGAGCTGGGTAAGCCAGGGTACAGTTCTACCGCAACATGCCAGATCTCCTTGCTGATATTGCATCGGGCTCTTGACACTGCCACTTGGATCTTTCCAAGCACCTCAGAATTAACATACCCGAAACTTAACTCATGATGTTGCCTCTGAATCTGATCGGCCACCACTCACTGCTATTCTTTGTTTTCCACCTGTCTGGCCTTGCCTCTCACCTGCTTCTCCTTCTCCCCAATCCTCTCACTCTGACCCCCTGGAATGCTCCCTTTCTGTTCCTCCCTCAGACTTTATTCTTCTGGATTCTTTCAAGGTCTGAAAAACTCTCTTCTTCCAAGAACTTGATTCCCACACATCCTTCCCATCTCAGTTCAAACATCACTTTCTCAGAGAAGATGGTTCCAATTTCTAGACCAAATCACATCTTCCTTTTAAAATCATTGAAGTGTCTAGTTCCTTCCTCTCATGGTTATATCACAATTTGTATTTATCTATTTATTTAAAGATTTATTTATTTATTTGAAAGGCAGTGATAAAAAGAGAGTGGGAGAGCTAGAGCTAGAGCTAGAGACAGATCTTTCATTTGCTGGTTCACTCCCCAAATGACCACAATGAGTAGGCTGGGCTAGGACAAATCCAGGCACCTGGAACTCCATCCAGGTCTCCCACATGAGTGTCAGGGGCCTAAGGGCCAGGGCCATCATCTGCTGCCTTACCAGGGGCCTTAGCAGAGAGCTAGAAGGGATCAGAAGTGGAGTAAACAGGACTCAAAGCAGCGCACATATGGGATGCTAGTTTCTCAGGCAGTGGCTTGACCACTGTGCTACAACATAGCCCATTATGTTTATTGTTCATTGACATGACTATTTGATTAACAACAGGCTTCCCCCAGGAGAATGTAAATCCCTTGAGAGCAGAGATTGCATCATTTACCTTTTTTAAAATTTTTATTATTTTATCTCTGGTGCCTTTCTTGACACAACTCTGGTCACATAGAATGAGTCAATATATATTTATTGAATAAATATTTACACACAATTGTGTTTGTACATTGTCAATTTTTAATCAACCAACAGAGCTTATTGATTTCTTACTATGTATCTAGCATTGTGATGAGTACAAATAAAAGCAGCACTGGTAAACCAGAAAAGACAAAGAATTTTCTAATCCTCTTAAGGGTTAATCTCAACGAAATGCCTTTTGAAAATCTCTAGTATTTGTCCTGTATCACCACCTGATACTGTTGGCCATGCTATCTGGAAAATCAGAGATAATTCATTCATAACCACTGTGGTTACAGGGACTGCTTCTGCCACAAGCCAGAGATGGGGATTATACATAAGCTCTAAGTTTCTCACAGTCCTGGCACTGGGTAATTTCCATGAAGTCCCCAGTGGTCAATTTTCAAATATCATAAATTCTCACTCTACCCATACACTTCTCACCTTTTCAGAGCTAGAACTGGTCCCCGACCTCTCTTACCAAGCCAATTGCACCTCAATGTGACAGTTGTAGACAGAGCTTTAAGGAAACCCCAGCAAATAAAACTGAAATAAACTCTTTCTCTTCCTTTCTGCTTAAGATTAATGCTTGTATGTCAAAATAAAGGTTGAGTCCCAGATTAATAAATGCTCCTGATCTAGACTTGTGTACTCTCCATCCATTTCAACCATCACTTATTCTTTGAGATAAAGGTTCACCCTATCCTTCTCAGAGTGCACTGAGTGTGATCCCCTAGCCAAAACAACACTACATGGTTAGAGGCACTGAAAGAAGCAATGAGTGAGGGATTCATTTTAGTGAAAGTATTTAAAGCAGCATGTGCACCTGTTCCCTGCATAGGACTTAAGCTTTCTTTTTATAGCTTGTCCTTCTTTCCTTAGCCAGGCCAGATATATCTTTATAAATGGCAATGAATTTTCTGTAACAAATTGTTTGAGAATGAAGACAGTTTTAATGGTGTACAAATTGGGCTGGGATGGTTAGTTCCCACTCCTTCAGTGCCCTCACAATCTCCATGTGCCTGTCCAGGTCCACTTTGCCCTCACCTACACTATTCACATGGTAGGGCACATCATTGGCTCTTGAGCCCTTTGAATTCATTGGCTTTAGCCAACGAGAAGAACCAGAATAGGAGATTAGAAAGAAACAGTAAAAGTCCAAGCACATGTTCCCTTCATTTCATCAACAAGCAAGGAAGTGGAATTCACATCAAGCCAGCCCAGAGTGTAGAAGGTGCTAGGTTTCAACAGAGGGAAACATGCATCTGACAAGGGTGGTGATTGTAGGTGTTGCTTCTAGCTCTTCTAGACTTTATGCACCATTCTTTTCCATTGCATTAGAAAAATGGCATTCTTCCCCTTCCTCTCATTGAGTGTCTGGAATAGTAATTCCAAAATGCCAGTTCCAGAATGAATAATCAGAGGTGTTTTTCTTTACATTAGACAGACTCCCACATTCTAGGTACCAGGTTACAGTCTGGCAGGTTCTTAGAGAGGCCCTGAGATTGCTATGTTTTTTAGTTTCTCTAAGTCCCGGAAAGTCATTGATCTATATCTATTACTATCTATATATATCTATGTCTGTATCTATAGCTATACTGTAAATAGATATCTGTATCCTTATTTAATCTACATATATATATATATATATATATATATATCTGTATCTCTGGCCCATTTCTTCAATCTTCTATTTCCTGGTATGGTGTTCTCTTAAACTTAGACATTTTCTTCTATTCTCTTCTCACAGTTCTTCTCCTTGTTCTGTTTTTCTCCAATTGTCTGGATTTTCAGTTTTGTCCAATCTTTATTTCCAAGAACAGTTTAACATCTTGACCAGGTCAATACATTTTTTTTTTCTCTAACCTATTTTTTTGAGAAAACAATCCACATTCCATTTGAGTATTCCTAAATCTTTCATTCTCTTCCAAAGTCAACTTTCCGCTAACAGAAACACTACTGTTACCCAAGCTGTTCAGAGCTTCTTCTTTTTTTTTTTTTTTTTTTAACAGGCAGAGTGGACAGTGAGAGAGAGACAGAGAGAAAGGTCTTCCTTTTGCCGTTGGTTCACCCTCCAATGGCTGCTGCGGCTGGTGCGCTGCAGCTGGCACACCATGCTGATCCGAAGCCAGGAGCCAGGTGCTTCTCCTGGTCTCCCATGTGGGTGCAGGGCCCAAGGACTTGGGTCATCCTCCACTGCACTCCCTGGCCACAGCAGAGAGCTGGCCTGGAAGAGGGGCAACTGGGACAGAATCCAGCGCTCCAACCGGGTCTAGAACCCATGTGCCGGCGCCGCAAGGCGGAGGATTAGCCTAGTGAGCCGTGGTACCGGCCCAGAGCTTCTTAATAGGCTTTTTCAAGCTGCATCTTTCATTTCTGTATGATTCATCAAAATTACAAACCATTTCATTAGGTTTTCCACTAAGTTTTCTGTTCCCTAAGTTTCCTTTCCACTTAGACTTGTACCTACAGGATAGGGCAACCAGTTAGCTCACTCTTTCTACTCTCTAACTGCTAAGTTTGACATACAATGCCTGACTTTACCTACAAAGTGTCTGCCTTCACTAGTCTTCTGCTGTTTGGGACAAGGGGATTGCAAAGGAAACCTCCCTTTAAGTCTGGTGCCCTCTCAGTGTTTGTTCCCTCCTACAAATCTATTTGATTGCAAACAACTAATCTTTTTGTCTCCCCAAACTTCATCTCATATTTTTCTATAATATTCTATCTCATTCCATTTCTATATTAATGGAACCACTGATTTTTATGTAGGCACATGACTACATCTCTATCCCAAGTAGAGATTCCATTTGTCAATGGGTGTAACCAAATGGGTAAATCCTACTGGTCTGTGCAACTTCGTTTGCTTTTCTTTATTTCCTCCTTGCCCCGGTTGAACTTTGCTGAAAGGCACAGCTGCTTGGATTCTGAGTTAAATGGCAGGTGATCTACCACAGACCGAGAAGAGCAGAGCAATATCCAACTTAACACATGATGGCTGCTAGAAGAGAATCTTGACCACTAAGCACTTGTGGAACAGAACCACCATGCAGGTTTGGAACACTTACTTTCCATGATTGTTTCTTATGAGAAAAAAGGAAAACACCATGCTATCTAAGATATGGTTACTTGGAGAGATTTCTTTCTTTCTCAGCTAAGTGTAACCTGGCATCTGTGAGTGCAGGGCTGCAAGTAAATATTCCCAGAATGTGTCACTGGCCTACTGTGACAGGTTGGGTTGTGGATAGTGCAATGGAATGTTGTAAAACGTGATTAAATCACTTTCAGCAGAAATTTGGAAGCCAAACCATGAGCTGATTGAAGCATTAGGGGAAATTCAGGATGTTAGTGTGTGTGTTAGTCACTTCATGACATTTTCAGCACAGTCCTAAGGAGAAAGATAAACTGAGGTCAGCACTAGCTCAACAGCAAATAGATAAAAAGAAAAGAACATTTTGACTTGTGACATACCAATTACTAGGATCCAGTCATTCAGTTTCTTACAGGGATGAAAAATCTAATTGCAATTGTATCCTAAACAGATTCGTAAGAAACAATGACTTTCTAGCCCAGGTAGGACTGGATTCCAACATAGTTTCCAATATATTCTAATAATTTTTTTCTTCATGACAATGGGAGCCTGCTCAGAGACTAGTTTGATTCAAAGAGGCTGCCTTTAGGGAGCTACTGGGGAGAGAGAAGGAAGTTATAACAGTGGAAGGCAAATCCAAGAGTGTTTATACTTGAAAACTGCCAAGACCAGCTCTTAGGCTAGTATAATCCATACATGGAACCGATTGGGCACAAACAGATTAGAAATCTACCAAATTTCCAGGGCATCATATGGCCAAAGAAACCATGAACTTAGTCTGCAAAAATCTAGCCAGCCCCAAAAGTAATCCCTGGGCTATAAACCCTGCACTGGCAAGAAACAAGATATAAAAACTGTGAAACCCAAAGAAAGGCATCGCTCCAGTGCCCACCTCAGTTGTGGTCAAGGAGAAAGAAGAAAGTCTCAGGGTGCAAAAGCAGAGACCACAGAGGATCAAGATACAAGGAGGACCTTTTCAGGAATCAGAAAAAAAGGCAACCAGGTTGGCTAACCAAAGTGTTTTCATTCTAATTCTTACTCAGAAACTTCATTAATGTTTCAGGCTAATGATGCTTATATTTCCCATTCTTATTCCTAAGTGGTCATTTTTTTGTCCTGCAATGATTCTGTTCCTTTTTCATTATTGTATATAGGATTTGAGGGGGGCAGATAAATAACCAGCAGAAGTAGGAACACACTGAGTCCTTAATTTCTTTAACTTCTGTTGTTTTCAAATAAGAAATTATAAGATCAAAATGCCAATCTCCTTATAAAGTACAAGGGAAATATTGGATTTTTTTCCTCTTTCTATAGACTGCAATTTAATTATGTATGAAAGAGTAACTTTACTACTGTGAATGCAAAATACAAAGAGAAGAAAAAGATTTAAAAAAGTTTCATAAAGTTAAAAGTTGTGCATGACATTATACTTTAGATGACCTCCTGCTGGTTTGGAAGGAAAACATCTAACTTTATTCTATTTTCCCTTGGTATTAGCTTCTATTTCCTTCTCAAGCTTCTCAAGCACACAATAAGCTTTTGATTATCAAGATTTCAAGTGCTCTACTAGGCAGCCAATGTGTATTTATGGATGGAATTACTAAAGAAGCAACTTGACTCCACCTAGGGAACAGCTTCAGCAAGTCCTAAGCGATTCTCTGGGACTATAGAGGAAACTGAAAAGAACTCTTTGGCCCCATTTTCACAATTGTTTTGGTACCTCTAGGGAAATTCACAAAAGTGTTGCTGAGAAATATATATTTCATTTTTATTTATTTATACCCTATCTTATGCCAGAAAGGGTTGAAGATGCATATTGTAACACAAATAAATTCACAAGAGGTGAGAAAACCAAAGTAACATAGAAAGTATGAGATCAAGATGTTAACAATCATAAGTTTAATATATAAAAAGTGCAGCCTGAAGTCTATTTGTTTGCCAATCTTGGGGCACCAATTTGTTTAAAGAAGATGCTGTTGCTCATAAGATAAAATCCTACCACTAGCTCCAAAGAAGCAGAACTATTTCAGAGAAACATATTTCCTGAGAGCCCTCCTAGAATAGAGAATGTCCACGAATTGCTTTGTAGTTCATACTTTTTCATAAAGTTCTCTCTTATACTCCCTTGAATTATAAGCTGACAATATCATTCCATAGCATTTTTAAGTTTAATTATATGGTGGGTGGGGTGCTGAGTGGAAATAAGGGGTTCAGGTATAAATATCTCTTACTCATTGACTTTATCTAAGTTTGGATTCTTAAATACCTAGAATAATGAAAGAACAGCATATCTGCATCAATCATCTTCTTCCTTTGCATATGATGAATGGCTATTAAGTGGAATCAAATTGTAAGCTCAGGACAAAGGGACCTTAAAGTACAGTCTTAGTATCTGTCTTTGGAGAGGAAGATGACAGATGTTCATCAGATAATATCAAAAACTTAAATGTAATTCTAAACTATTATAAGAAGGCTAGTAGAAATATTTGAATGTCAGGGACAATTTAGCAGGGACAAGGAGTTGTGTAGGATTTATTCAGCCTTTGGTGGACATTGTGGTATCAAGGGAGTAGAGGGATGGGTGGGTAATGGGGGTAGAGTGATGGGAGTGATGGGAGTAGTCAACTGAGCAAACAGCACATATAAAGACGCTGGGATAGAAGCACTTGGGTACACTGGGCGGACTGAGAGAGGTCTGCATGTCGGTAGGCTAGAGGGCAAGGAGAAGGGTATTGTGAGATAAGAGTAGAAAGATGGACAGAGGCCAGACCATGCTGGACCTTTACAACAAGATAAAGATTGACGACTTCAACCTAGGAATAATCAGAAGTCATTGATGACTTTATTTTTTTAATTATATTTTACTTGTTTAGCTATTTTATTTGACAGGCAGAGAGAAACAGAGAGAGAGAAATCTCCCATTGGCTGGTTCATTTCCCAACTGCATGCAATGGCCTGGGCTAGGCCAGGCAGAAGCTAGGAGCCAGAACTCCATTGTAGTTTCCTACATTGATAGCTGGGACTCAACTACCTAAGCCATTACCTGCTGCCTCCCAGAGTGTACCAAATTAGCCAGAAGCTGGAATTTGGAGTGGAGCTGGCACTCAAACCCAGACACTCCCATATGGGATGTGGTCATTCCAAGTAGCCTCTTGAGCATTGCCTCAAATAAATGCCAGCCACAACTGAAGACTTTTAAAGAGGCCCAGTGAGATTTCTAGTTTTTAAAATTGCTGAGAGTGAGGTGTGGAAATTGGAAAGGTTAGAGTAGTAATAAAGGAGGTAAGAATTTAGAAGGCTCTGTGATGGAAAAGACTGTGATATGGCTAAAGTTTGGGTGATGTGTTGGAATGAAAAGATGAGAACAGATTTGAGAGATATCTTAGATATCTTCAAATCAACAGTGCCATTATTTTTGCTTTCAAGAAACTTAAACAACTATTGATTGGCAGTGATTTGGGGGATAAATTTCCCTACAAGTCTGTGGTGTGCAGTTATTTTATGTAGCAAATTAAGTACAGAGCTGTATGCTTTAAAAGCCAGCTGAGCAGGGAACAGAATGAATAAAAGCCAGAAAGGCTTGGATAGAGGCCATCTCACCTCCCCCTGAAGATGAGTAGACAGACCCTGGGGAGGGCCAAGATTCTCTTCAGGAAGTAATTCTTTAAATGTACCAGAACACACAGAACCAATAACTACTATGTCAATGTCCTCTGCCACTGAGTGTGGGCGGTAAGGACTTTAATTGGGAAATTTACAAAGCAGATTTTTCTACCTTGACCATTAAAAATCTCAGTAAAGCACTCATGTCACATCCAATTTCTGTTGTACTCCTGTGTAACTTCCTGTGCCCATCCACAAAAGGAGCAGTACAATGTTACCACATTTTTCCAAGTGAAATGAACTGCTACAAAGGATTATCAGATTGAAACCAAGGCAAGCCAGCCAACAATAGCAGACTTCAGTTTTGGAGGAGTTGATCTGTAGCCTTCCTTTCTGGTGAGGCTACAGAACCAGGTCTATTGCCTATTAAGACCACATCCATGAGATGCTAAAGTTGTGTTACCTGTGAGAGTTCCTTATTCAGACTGCCCATAGCAATTTAAAAGGGGATTCTAGAGCTCAGCTCTGTTTTAGCACATGGAGAAGATTCCCATTTTCAGAGGCACTCACAGCCAAGTGTATATGAGAACCAAGTGCCAAGAGTCTTCATTCCTGCTCACAGTATCAAAGGCTGTGGCACAAAAACGTGTGCCATATGTAGAGGAATACCTAACACTCCTGTGACATTCATGTTGAAGGCACTGTTCTCAGAACGAGTTTTACAAATAAGAAAACCAAAACCCAAGAAAGCTGGGAAGTTACTGAGCCAGGAGTCAAGTCAGCATCCTTCTCTGGTATCCATACTCAAGCTCTCTACAGTGCTGCCTTGAGCTTGTATGCTTGAGAAACTGTTGATCAACATAGAGAGGGCCTTGTGTAGTAGTGTTTCCTATTTGTTTTGTTTTTTTTTTTTTTTTTAATTTATTTGACAGGTAGAGTTAGACAGAGAGAGAGAGAGACAGAGAGAGAAAGGTCTTCCTTCCGTTGGTTCACTCCCCAAATTCTGCTACGGCCGGAGCTATAGCCGATCTGAAGCCAGGAGCCAGGCGCTTCTTCCGGGTCTCCCATGCAGGTGCAGTCACCCAAGCACTTGGGCCATCCTCCATTGCCTCCCTGGGCCACAGAAGAGAGCTGGACTGGAAGAGGAGCAACCAGGACTAGAACCCAGCACCCATATGGGATGCCGGCGACGCAGGCGGAGGATTAACCAAGTGAGCCACAGTGCTGGTCCCTATTTTTTTTTTTTTATCTCTTATTTGCCTCCACCATGGGAAAATAAATGTTCATGTCTTTTTGGCACAAGAAAATACAGTGGTGCTCTGTGGTTTTCACAGCTCTAAATACACACAGCTTTCACACCACGTTTAAGCCAAAATGCCAAGGAAGATGGAGCATAGGACATGACACATCCTCTTATCTGACTTCTCTTCTGCCATTAAGTTTGCTAGAATTTAATGTGACAGCACACTGGCAAGGAGCTTAATGATGTTTCTTATCTATTTTGAAGTTTGCTTTATTTAAACACCAAAGCAAACCACTCAGCTACTGTCACAGGGAACTGCTTTGCTTATTTGTGTACAAGGGGGTTTCAAAAAGGTAATGGAAAAATAGAACAAAAAGAGAATGCACATTTCCCATGCATTTTTGAAGCCCATCATCACAAGCAGCTGCAGCCTATAGAGACAAGGTTCTATTTCTGTGCTTGATAGATCTCTGTTTAAAGAAAGGAGTTGGCCCACTCTTTGTGACAGTGCCTCCAGAAAGTTCAGCTTACATTTAGAGATCAATTGTTGGGTGTCCTTGGCCTATATCCCTGCTTCTCAAGGTCAATGGAGTCTATCGGGTAGGCACAGCCACCGCTTCCTTCCCCTAGTGCATGCCCACCTGTACCCATCCTCATGTCCTGTTCTCCCAGTCTCCAGGGTGGGCTCTGAAGGGGACTCTCCAGAAGGCAGACTTGGGCAGGAAAACTGGCCACAGGAAGAGGAAACAGATAATTGGTCAGGAAGAATATCGACAAGCATGTCTTAGAATAGAAAATAAATCATATACTATAGAGACAGGATTTTGAAAGAGTAGAAGAAATAGATATCTTCAAATAAATATTGCCAGCTCAATTAGTTATCAACTTGTTATATTTGAGTAAATAAAATTTGCATATGCATAGCGAGTTATACAGCTAGCTCACCATTAAAATAGGTTCTTGGTTGCTGCTAATGAATCTGGCTCTGGATAGTTTACACTGAAAAGAGACACATTGAGATTTTAGGCAGATCACACATTTAATGAGAAATCCATGGAAACTGTCTTGGGAAACAGGGGCAGCCATTAAGGTTAACAAGTTTGTTCACTGTCCAAAGGTATTGGACTCAGGGGATAGTTAGGAACTGAAAATAGGCCCCAGTTCCTCTCCTGAACACCAGACTATGTGTCCTGGTATGTTCTACACTAACTCACAGAAATAGGTGTTTTATGTATGCACACAAGAGCTCTATTTGCCAAGTGGTGTATTCAAGGACTTGTGAGCATGTGGAAGGATCATTTTCTATAACTTGCATAGGACATATTCTTGGCTAGTAACGGTCAGGCCTGGTCACAGGGTTGACTGGGTTGACCCATAGCCCTGACACTAAATACTAGATGCCTCACTTGACACAGCTCCCAAAACAGAGCCACAACCACAGCACAACCACGGAAGTGAACCTGAAACTGTTCCTGTTCTGTTTGGGGATTTTGTTTTCAGCCTCACTAACTCCAAGGGATTGGAAAGTTCAGTTAGCCAAGCTGGAGCCTGTACCTACCTATCTGAGACAGAGAAAGCTAAGATCTGTCTTTTGGACTTCTGAAAACACATATAAGTGTATTTTTCATATATAAAAATATTCAGACACTAGAAAGCTAAAATTTAATGCTTGTTGGCTAATTATTATGTTTTTAAAAATAATTTTTCAGGTCCTTGTGTGATGAAGGACTTAAGAACATAAAGCAACAGAAACTACATAGGCAGAGATTGATACATGCAGCACAGATGAAAACTTTGTGTCAAAATAAGCAAATCGCATGAGAAAAGGAAAGACTATACAAGGTAAAGCTCTGATAAGATTATTATAACATTTCTCAAAAACATTTCAATAAAAGATGCTACAAAAGATAGGCAAGGCGCCTATGAGCCGACTGACAGGCTAAAGAAGGAATGTGAGAAATGTTTGGCCTTTCTAGTCATCAACCCTCTTGTGGGTCAGAGCTTGTGGGGCCACAGAGCCAGGCCTGCCACTTATGCCAGGTATAAATGAGGTTGGCACTGAAAAACAGGAGACTTTGGAAAAGTAAAATCCAAAGAAATGACACGGAACAAGAACGAGATACAGAATGACAAGCTAGCAAAGCAGCACTGACAAGACGAAGTTAAGAGTTCAGGAATCTTTCTCATTGCACCATCTCATTTACCCTCAAACGAGCATAAGGGAGATTCTTTCCTAACTCTGTTTTCCGGTAAAGGAAATAAAAGCTTAGAAACTGAAGGGACTTGCAGGTAAGATGCATCCAACTCGTGGGAGAGTCAGAATTCGGACCCACTGACGTTTACAGCTTTTCACTGCTTGAGTTTACAGCTTGCCAAAAATACTTATGACATTTACACTGACCTTGAAAAAATGGATCCGTGGCTTATGATAGACAGTCATTAAAGCTGATTTCACGCACTACCTGGGCTCAGACAATTGCACTTAATCTCTCCTCTGCCTGGAACTTCCAAGAAGGACATTTTCACACAGGGGTGGGGCCCTTGGAATCCAAGGGGGTGGGCGAGAAGGGGGTGGGTGTCAGGATTTACCTCGCCTTGTTAGGTCCCTTGCTTCTGCCCTGCCAACCTCACATTTGGCTCAGCCCTTTTTTCCTATGGACAACGGTACAGACAAAAAAACTCCTCCCTGGGCAGAAGTGCTTCCATAGAGATGCTAAGCCCATTCTCTGAGGCTCCAGCTCTGGGCCGCCCTCAGCTGCTGGCCACCCGCCCCTCCTGCTCTGTCTTTGCAGCTGCAGAATCACCACTACATCTCTGCTCATTGTCAGCGGCCAGACTAGGCAAATAGGAAGACGAATGGTTAGTCAGGGAGATTTGGGCCACCAGGATGGGAGAGGTGCAGAGGAAAACATCATGGCCAGAGTCCCTTTGAGACACACTGACAGTTGACAGATGAGGAGCCGTAAAATGACAAAGGCCTCCCTGTGCAAAGGCCTGTGCCACCAGCGCTTCTCCCTGGGAAACTGACTACCCTCAACTGTCAGTGAAAATATGATTTCCTCCGTGTTTCTCGAAACACAGAATAGCCTGCATTTTGCAAATGTAGGTGACTGCTACACTGGCCCTCCCCAAATCCTCCCAATAGGAAGAGATGACTTAAAATGCTGATTGAATGATTATAATCAGGAGAGTCAACTGGAGCATGTAACTGTAGGAAACCTATGTGGATCACATACGGGGAGAAGCCTAAGATTCTTTTAAGTGGTCTTAGTGATCCCCAAGGAGCTGTGAAACAGATCTGCAAACTCTCCTGAACTTTGTGTCAGCAGCAAACAATGGATACTAAAATGGAGCTGCTGCTGTGACCCTGCGTTTTCCTCCTCTGTTTATTTTGTCTGTCCCATTGCCTTCTGCATAGAGAATATTAAAATAGGGAGAGGAACGCAGGAAGAGGGAACCTGGGCTAGGACGGAGGGTTGGCAAATTGGGACAACATGTGGCAGGAGAGGGCTTCTCTTTCCAGCAGGATTCCTTTATCCTGAGAATTTCCCAGGAATCAATAGGAGGCATTTTTCCCTCCCAGATGAGACCTAGAATTCAAGGTCTCTCTTGATAGTTTCTCCCTCCTCTGGAGCAGTGCCTCCCAGTAGCATGTCTGTTGCAATAGAAATGTCTTATGTACATACTGTCCAGTATGTGGTCTCTTGTGGCAATCGAGCACTTGAAATGTGAGTAGAGTGACACAGAAAATGGACTTTATATATTATTTAAATCCATTTAACTTTTGGGGCCAGCACTGTGGCATAGGAGGCTAAGCCTCTGCCTGTGGTGCTGGCATCCCATATGTGCCAGTTCATGTTCCGGCTGCTCCTTTTCCAAACCAGCTCTCTGCTATGGCCTGGGAAAGCAGTGGAAGATGGCCTAAGTGCATGGATCCCTGTAGCCACTTGGGAGAGCCAAAAGAAGGTCCTGGCTCCTGGCTTTGAATTGGCCCAGCTCTGACTGTTGTGGCCATTTGGGAGGTGAACCAACGGATAGAAGACTTCTTTCTCTTTTGCCGTACCTATGTCTCTCAAATAAATAAATATTTAAAAAAAAAATTCATTTAAGTTCGAAGTTAAGTAATCGCATGTAGCTAGTGGCATTGAACAGTGCAGGTGTACAGCTGCTACCCCGTCTTCTTTAATGCAGTATTTGAGAATTCAACTATTGCAGGAGTAAGCATCAGACACACAGCTCAAGTACAGAGTCTTCAGAGGCTCCAGTGATGTACACAAGGTAGAACAGTGATGGAGCCCTTCTGGGAGTTCCCTATAGTTAACGCCACCCTCTTCTGTCTTTCCCTCTGAATGAATTTTCTACTTCTACCCCTAGCTTGAGCAGATTTCCATTTCATGTCCTTGTCTTTGAAAAACAGTGGATCCTTTGCTCTTTTGGAGTTTATTCCCAACCCCACTGGCTTCAAATGACAGTTTCCTCCCTGTTAGCCACCTGATCCTCCATGTTGGACAGTGTCCCTGGGCTCTGAGCCCAGGGAGGGCCTGAGGAGCTTTTCCCCAGTTCCTCAACTTGGCTTCAAATTTTGATGGGTGACACCTGCTGGCTTCTGATCTCCCGTTACTTCCCTGCCAGCCCTTTCCTGTCCTTGCTTTTCAGTTTTTGCATCCGTCTACATTTTCTTTCCTCATGCTATTATATATACCTTGGATCTGTGTATGTGTATGTGTCCTATAATTACTGAGTTATTTACTCAGTGGCAATTGTTTCTTGGGTAACTCCAGAGTTCAAGTATATTTGATATGTAAAGGAAAACTTCCTCTTCACTTACCAAATTCCCAGCACCATTTACTCACAAAGCTTTACAACTTTAAAGCTCTGTGACTATATTTGCATTTGTTTCCACTCATCTTTAAATTTATTTTTCAGTCTACTCTCCCTTTCTGGAAAGATGCTAGGCATGTTTTTCTTTGTTTTTTTTTTTATCACTTTATTCCATTTTTTTTTTTTGCTTTCAAACTTTTATTTAATGAATATAAATTTCCAAAGTACAGCTTATGGATTACAATGGCTTCCCCCCCATAACGTCCCTCCCACCCGCAACCCTCCCCTTTCCCACTTTGTTGGCTATTATTTGTTTTATAGTTTTATCATCCTATACATACTCACATATTATAATAATTTATTAAACCATAATACAAATTTAGCAGGGAGAAGCTCTTTTAAATGTGTGCATATATTTTATAATTCCCCTTCCTCAACCTTTCCATCCCTGTTACCATTAAAATAACTTGATAAAGTATACAAGAAGCATTTTATAACCTGCACAGTGCTGTATACATGTAAATTTTTGTCATCAGTGTTTCAACAACACTCTTGGAGGAGCACACCTTTGGGGTGACTGCTACCAACTTGTGCAGCGCTCACCTTTCCTGGAAATTGCCAGTTGATCAATGCACAGTGTCCCCTGTTGCTGTTATCTGTACATAACTGTCCTCTTCTTGTTGACTGTCTAGAGGCAGCTGGTGGTCCATGCTGGACAAAGGACTTTCTTCCTCCTAGGAAAATGATTTGGGATTAGAAGGCAGGCAGTTAATTTGAGATTAAAACATCAGAGACAATGTAAATACAGGAGCTTTATAAGGAAAATTTTCTACCTTCCCAAAGGACTGAGAATGTGCAAAAGTAAACAGAGTTCACAATAACACCTAATGCTGAGAAAGTAGAAATTCTGAGCACAATCTAGTTAACTCCTTGGTGTTCTATAATCCTCATCATATTTATTCCACACTGTTCTTTGTCTCGTCAGTCTCTGTATGAAGCTACTTCAGTCATCACAAAGGTAAAGAGTGCTGGAAAATCAATCCAAATTCATTCTCACCTCTGGAAACATAGAACACTGTGTATACACACACACACACACACACACACATCCCTTTAATGATTCAAGGCTAGTAACTATCATAAAAACCCAAGTCACAAGTGGCCATGGTCATGGTCTTTGTGAGGCACTGTTGTAGACTGCTTGCTTTTTTGAGGGCCTAGGGAACTCTGGGGGCCACATTTATGAAATCCATTGGCAGGTTTGCTCTTGTTTGGTGCTATGAATGTGATACATGATAAACAGCTATGTGAATTCTAATCATCTTTAGAAAATGTTTATTATGGATGTAGGTGCAGAGTTCCTGTAGCATCTACCTCCATTTCTTATCAAATGTGTAAACAGCCCCTCAGCCAACACATAGTACCAGTGTGTGTGAAATTTTGTGTGTTGTTGGGGGGGTACATGTGGAGTGAAGGGGAGAAAGGAATGCATCTCAGATGTCTAAAGAGAGAATGCTTGTGATGACATAGTTCTAGTTTTCTCAACTATCATCGTGTCTTTCATGCTCCTGTTTTGAAGTGACATCCCCCAATGTTCTCAGTAATAATGATAATCTCTTGATGTTTGTTCTCACAATTAAGCTTTACATTATGCAAGGTGATTTTTCTAATGTTACTACTCATAAAGAAGACTTGTTTACTTATCTAAGGCCTAATTCAATGATGAGGAATAAAAGGACAGGAACATTCATCTGTCCTTCCCTAATGCAAACCATTCTACAAAGCCCAGTTCACTCCATGTCAATGTCATTCACTCATGACTTAGACAAGGAAACTAGTGGTCTACCCATCTTTGAAGGTAATGCATTGGCTGTTGTAGTGAGAGCTGCAGGGAGGGGATCAAAGATCCCCGGGTCTCGTCCTGATTCAACTACCCACACAATTCTTTCTAAATCATACCATTGCTATTTCTCTCTTTTTTTTAAATTTATTTAATGAGCATAAATTTCCAAAGTACAGCTTATGGACCACAATAGCCTCCACCCCCCCCCCCCCGTGTCTTCCCTCCCATCCACAACGCTCCCCTCTCCCACTCCCTCTCCCCTTCCCCTTCACATCACGATTAATTTTCAATTATCTTTATATACAGAAGATCAATTTAGCGTATGTTAAGTAAAGATTTCCACATTTTGCTCCCACACAGAAACACAAAGTGTAAAATACTATTTGAGTACTAGTTATAGCATTGATTAAACACCTAAGAGTAATTGTGTATTAATTACAGAGCTCAACCAATAGTTTTAAGTAGAATATAAAATGCATCTTTTGTAGCTATTTCTCTTAACTAACTGCGGGAGTTCTCTTTCCTCCTCTATGAAGAAATGGAGGCAATACACCCATTCTACATTCTTACCAAATTGATCTAAAGGACAGACAGAGATAATAAAACATTCTTCTAACAAAGAAGCATGTGATGACAAACAAGGTTCTATATGACAGCAGACTAGATTGATGGAAGATAGATATACCATATTAATGTATGTAGGTTTTCCTCAAGCCCATACAATGATTCATTTTGATATCACATTTAAATTTTGGTCTCACACTCCCCTCATAAAATACATTTTCAGTCATTTTATCTTTACAAAAAAGAGACTACTTTGCCACAAATTCAAGATAAAAGAGAAATTTGCAGCTAAAGGTTCACAAGGGGGAAAAAAATCTAAATGAGTCCATTAACGATAACTAAAAAGTCAGTCCATCACAAATGGAAAAGGCAAGTAAACAGTCACATTTAATGAAATCTAGTTAAGGAAATAAATTACTCTCTATTTCTCTTTTCCCCAATGCCAGAGTTTCATGACTAGGTTTTAGAAACCAAGTGTTTGGAGATAAAGTTAATTCTAAATGTGGTTTCTCAACTATTTAAATAGCAAGTCTTTCTTTCATGTTTACTTAAATGCACACCCAGAGCTGTATGAAGTCCAAACACTGAACACTTTATATACTGAGACTATGTAGTATCAGTGCAAATGAGAACCTACGTGATAAGAAATATCATGCCTATACCCCATTCTTTTCTGTTCCAAATGGAATTTTTAGAGATAAAACTTCTTGAAGTGAATGATTCAAAAAAGTCAAATTTTATCATTATAATGAAAAGCAGTGTTAACAAATAGACTCATATGCAACATTGCACGGGCAGAAAGTCCTCTTCAGAACACGTTAGTCATTTTAAAAAATGCTTAATACATCTTCCACACTTACGGAATGCTTATCTATACCAGTTGACATGCTAAGCATATGGTCTGTATCAATAAACAAAAGGAAATATTAAATGTTAGAAAGCAACATTGGAAGGTAATACATTATTTTTAATGCAATATACATTAAGTGATTTTCCAGCTTACCTGAATGGATAACATTAATAATAATGATTTTTCTGTTCTCTAATCTACAGAAGTAATAATTATTATTCATAAACCAATTCCCTATTTCAACCTATCAACAGGTACATTTTTCTGAATTCATCTTACCTTGTAAAGCCCACACAATAACGGTATGTTTAAAAAAGAGTTTTAACTGAATAACACCCTATCTTCCTTCCTTTTTAAATATTGTGAAGTTTTATATTTTGTTTTTCACTCAAGAAAATTGAGGCTATAAATAATGTTAGAGAACAAGGTTGTATCTGGTACAAATTAACATTCTTGTGAGCATTTTTCCAGGGGTCTTTGTAGCACAGGTGTAGATTGAGAAAGAATCCTCGATTAAAAGGCAAAGTTGGCCGGCACTGTGGCTCAACAGGCTAATCCTCTGCCTTGTGGCGCTGGCACACCGGGTTCTAGTCCCAGTCGGGGCGCCGGATTCTGTCCCGGTTGCCCCTCTTCCAGTCCAGCTCTCTGCTGTGGCCCGCGAGTGCAGTGGAGGATGGCCCAAGTGCTTGGGCCCTGCACCCCATGGGAGACGAGGATAAGTACCTGGCTCCTGCCATCGGATCAGTGTGGTGCACTGGCCGCAGCGCGCCGGCCGTGGCGGCCATTGGAGGGTGAACCAACGGCAAAAGGAAGACCTTTCTCTCTGTCTCTCTCTCTCTCTCTCACTGTCCACTCTGCCTGTCAAAAAAAAAAAAAAAAAAAAAAAGACAAAGTCATAGGTTCTACTTCTTGCCTCTATATAAATGCATACAAAACATTAAATCTTCCAGAATTGTGGTTATAAAATTCTCTAGTTCCTTCTGATAGACCTAATATAGGACATAGGTAATTCTGGACATGAAGAAAAATATGTAAACAAATACACCATTAAATATTGATCTGAAAATTTGACATGGAAAAATAAAATATTAAACAATAAATATATTAAAACTGTAAAAACAATGAGTTACACTGAATTCTCAAGCCTATGGTTGCCCTTGAAAGTAAGTCAATATTCAAACACCAATAAATAGTACCGCAAAGTGTTCTTGGGAAAGTGGAATTCAAATATGTGCTTATTTTGATGCAAAAAATGAAATTGATGTTTTTTTCAAAAATAAGTTCATAGAACCTACAATGGTGGTCAGTGATATACTCATAGAGGTTAGAGAGGATTTCTTCTCGGTTGCTAATTCTGTGCCTTACTGCTTCCATGTGCTTACAGATCCCTGTCAATTGATTCCTTCATTCAATTAGTTTTTTTTTTTTTTTTTTTTTGACAGGCAGAGTGGACAGTGAGAGAGAGAGAGATAGAGAGAAAGGTCTTCCTTTTGCTGTTGGTTCACCCTCCAATGGCCGCTGCGGCCTACGCTCTGCAGGCAGCGCACTGTGCTGATCCGATGGCAGGAGCCAGGTACTTATCCTCGTCTCCCATGGGGTGCAGGGCCCAAGTACTTGGGCCATCCTCCACTGCACTCCCTGGCCACAGCAGAGAGCTAGACTGGAAGAGGGGCAACCGGGACAGAATCCGGTGCCCCGACCAGGACTAGAACTTGGTGTGCAGGCGCCGCAAGGTGGAGGATTAGCCTATTGAGCTGCGGCGCCGGCCCTCAATTAGTTTTTTATTAGTTTTATATTATATGAAAAATAATGGCTAGAAAACAGTGTGGTAGAGAACATAGGCATGGTACACATAATCAAAAGCTGTTAAAATGTTGTCTCTAATTCTCTGAATTTCCCCCATTTCCTCAAGGGATAAATTGGAAGGCATTTGAACAGCACCATCCAATTACTGAATTCCAAGTATCTTCCCTGGAGCAATCAACTAGTGTCTCAAGATTGTATGTATATATGTCAACCCTATTTTAATTTCCAAATTTTTTTCCTGATATTCTAGGAGCTATTTATGGACTGTCAGTCACACAATTGTCTTTAGTCTATCAAGGTCCTTCATAGTAGGGTTCAGGATGTAGGCATGCCATAGATTGATGAGACCATGAACTGTGGTTTCGAACTGAATTCTAACACTCACTGGCTGTGTAATCTGAGGCAAGTTATGCAGTCACTCTGAGCCTCAGTTTCTTTACCTAAACAACAATGGACTTGCAAGGTTATTGTTAGGATTAAATATAATACCTGTGCTTCACACTTACCCTGTTCATAATATACCCTCAAAAATGATAGTTCTTGTTATTCCAAGACACCTATTCCAATATGCATACATATTGACAAGAATGGAAAAGTTTCAATAATGAATATTATATCATTATAGATAAAGTTTTTGGTGACCATTAATGATATCTTGCTATCTATTGCTGTACTTTTGTATAATGAAATTATACATGTACAAGTATCATTATTTATTGAAAAAATCTGTAGGAAGTAAAGTAAAAAGAAGAAAAAATTAACACCCATAATCACATAATCTAGAGAGATGCACTATCAAAATAAATGTATTAAATGCTGAATTTAAATGGTCGTAAACTTGTCAGCACCAATTATATTTAGAAAATAGATGACAAATATTGAAAGATTGATTTAAAAGGAGATAAAAAGGGACTGACATGCAAGCTACAGGTTTTTTTTTTTTTTTCTGGAGGGTCTTGAAGACTTTCTCACTGACTAGGCTGAGGGAGCCCAGGTCTAAGAAATCATTTGAGCCAAAAAATCCCAGCTCATTCATTCCAAGGAAAGAATTTTGTGAGACTTTCCAGCTCTGAGGTTTGGCCTTCCTTCCCAGGAGAACAAAGATCATTTCAGGAGATTCTGTTTGGCTCTGCCAAGTTATTCTATAAAATATTTAATTGGGCTCATCTTCAGGGACAGTCTTTATAATAGACTCTTGGTCATCTCCTGTCCTTTCTTATCCCACATTTCTCCTACAGTGTTTGTTCATCCTTTCTGAAATTTTACAAGACAGAAACTTTGATGCCACACACAACCGATCTTGTTCATACTACTCCCTGGCCTCCTTAAGGTATTTTCACCTTATTTTCTTCCTGTAGTTACCACTGTCTAAATACTAAGATATTTTACTTGTTTATTTGTATTTTTATCTCTCTATCATCTCTAGAATGAGATTTCCATGTAAGGATGTACATTTAATTAATTCTCTGTTATGTCTTTAGCACCTGAAACTTAGTGGATACTCAAGGAATATTAGTTGAATGAAAATGGAAAAATAAAAATAAAGAAAAAACTGTTGGGGCTGGGGCCGTGGCTCACTTTGTTAATCCTCCACCTGCGGTGCCAGCATCCCATGTGGGCGCTGGGCTCTGGTCCCGGTTGCTCCTCTTCCAGTCCAGCTCTCTGCTGTGGCCCAGGAGGGGATTGGAGGATGGCCCAAGTGCTTGGGCCACTGCACCTGCATGGGAGACCAGGAGGAAACACCTGGCTCCTGGCTTTGGATCGGCGTAGCTCTGGCCGTGGCAGCCATTTGGGGGGTGAACCAACGGAAGGAAGACCTTTCTCTCACTGTCTCTCTCTCTCTCTCACTAACTCTGTCAAATAAAAAAATTAAAAAAAAAATAAAAACTTTTATTGGAGATTGTTTGATAAGAAAACCACCTCATTTTAAAGATTCATTTGGCCAATGAGCTTACATTTTCAAGAAGCCCCATGTAACAATATCCTGAACTGAAAATCATAATTTATCTGCCTATATTTCCAGTGAAAAAGAATTGATTATCCTCATCATATTCAACATTGGGTGCTATTACCAATACTGTTACTGAGGTGAACATGAGCGCATCGAGCCTTGTGATATAAGGAGACAAGGTTATTTGGGGGTAATATACCCAGGTTACCAACAGTCCTGAAAATTATGGATGTTTAAAGGCAATTTCACACAAGTGATTCTGTGTATTTATTAAAGACCACAAGTTAAAGGGGAAAACTACCATGACTATGATGTTTCTGGTACCAAATGGCCTAACACATCAGCAGTCACCATGAGAACTATTTATTAAGGTATAAAAAACACTAAACTGGCCCTACTTTATGAAAGAGAGAAGGAAAGAAAGAAGGAAAGGGAGGGAGGGAGGGAGGGAGGAAGGAAGGAAGGAAGGAAGGGGAAGAGAAGGGAAGGGAAGGGACGGGAAGGGAAGGGAAGGGAAGGGAAGGGAAGGGAAGGGAAGGAAGGAAAAGAAAGAAATCTGAAGCATAATGCTCTGATATGATTTGAATGTTTATTCCTTCTCCAAAGTTCATGAGGGTACCCCAATACATCAGCATTGAGAGGTGGGCTTTCAGGAGGCTACTAGTGTATAAAAGCACCACCCTCCTGGATGGGATTAGTACATTATGAAAGTGGCAAGGGTCGCCTTGAGCCTCTTGCCCTTCCACATGTAGGGTGCCACATTTCTTCCTCTCAGAGGAAGAAGTATTCAAGGTGCTACCTTGGAAACAGAGAGTAGCCTTCCCTGGATACCTGAGGTACCAGCACCTTGATCTTGGGCTTCCCTGTCTCTGTAACTTTGAGCAATACATTTGCATTGTTTGCAAACTGCCCAGACTATGATATTTTGTTATAGCAGAAGGAATAGGATATCTTTCAGTAAGTAAGGACAAAAGCTCATCTCAGATCATTTACTGTTGTGATGATGGGAAATGTTGAAGAGAGACTACAGGGGGAAAAAAAACAGAGGTGGCCAGTGCTGCACAAAGGAAGAACCAGCATTCTAGTGATATATTCATGTCACATATTTCATAGTGGAATATACATGTTGCATATTCCAGAGCATTGCTAGGTTCTGGTGGGTTCGCAATAATTCAATTGGGTGTGAATAAAATTATTCATTGACTCTACATAAGAAAACATGTGTAGGAACAGTGCTTTAGTCTGCAAGGGTTGTCATAGACCAGGTGGTTTAAAATGGCTTAATGGAAATCTATTTTCTCACAAATCCTGGAGCCTAGAAGTCCAAGATCAAGAGTTTAGCAGTTTGGGCTTCTTCCTGTGAGTCCTCTCTGTAAGAGATGTGTAGATGGGGCCCTCTTGTTCCTTATTCACATGTTTTTTTCTTTATGCATGATCATCATTTGTATCTCTTTGTGAGTCCCAATCACCTTTTTCACAAGAACTTCAGGCAGATTGGATTAAGGCCTATCCTAATAGCCTCATTTTAACTTAATTAATTCTTTAAAGGTCCTGATTCACAAATACAACCTCATTCCGAGATATAGTAGGTTGGGATTTTTAATATATGCATTTTTGAGAGACTTAGATTAGTCCACAATACCCTGTTGACTCATTTTTGGTGGTAAGTCACTTTCTTTCACATGAATGTAAACTTATTTTAGTTACATTTTTTAACTTCAAAGATAGAACACTTTTATAGAGAAATTATTATTGGGTGTTCAATAACTCATGCTGTTCTTAATAAATGTGACATGTCTCAGAAATAAATTTCTCTAGGGTTGGCATTGTGGTGTAGTGGGTTAAGCTGCCATCCGTGGTGCCAGCATCCCAAATGGACATCAGTTTGTGTCCTGGCTGCTCCACTTCTAATCCAGTTCCCTGTTAATGCGTCTAGGTAAGTGGTGAGGATGGTCCAAGTGCTTAGGCCCTTACTACCAATGTGGGAGACCCAAATTAGGTTCCTGGTTTTGGCCTGGCCCAGCCCTGGCCATTGCAGCCTTCTGGGGAATCAACAAGGGGATGGAAGATTATCTCTTCCTCTGTCTCTCTAACTGCCTTTCAAATCAATAAATAATTCTTTAAGCACATGAAGTATAAATTTCTCTAAGTTTCTTTTACAAATCTAACTCAAAATGTACAGTGGTACCCACAATGTTACAAACCATTGATTATCATAAAAATATAAGGATGCTAAACCATAGGTAAATTGTCCTGAAAATTTTTGAGACACAGACATACAAAAAGATTTTATATGAACATATTAGACAAAGTTTCACTAGATCTAATTTCATTTCTTTTTTTTTTAATATTTATTTATTTACTTGAAAGTCAAAGTTATACAGAGAGAGGAGAGATAGAGAAAGAGGTCTTCCATCTGCTAGTTCACTCCTTAGATGGCCACAATGGACGGAGCTGTGCCTATCCGAAGCCAGGAGCCAGGAGCTTCTTCTCAGTCTCCCACGTGGGTGCAGGGGCCCATCTTCCACTGGGCCATCTTCCATTGCTTTCCCAGGCCATAGCAGAGAGCTGGATTGGAAGAGGAGCAGCCGGGACTCATATGGTATGTTGGTGCTTCAGGCCAGGGCCACTGTACCACCACACTGGCCCCTAATTTCATTTCCTTAGGAATAGAATGTAGAAATAAAGTAAGAGTATTTAATACAAATAAATGGCTTAGAATAAAACTCTCAAAGATAAGACATGAAGTTTATAAAAGCAAAGATGGCAAGTAGAATAGTATTCAATATGTGGGCTAGAAGGAAATTAAATATAATTTATTTATTTTATGTATGAGGAAATGAATTAAAGAGAAAATTGTTTTCTCCATGTGACAGAATATAAACAGAATCTAGACCTTCCCCTCCTCCTCATTCAGTGCTCCATTTCCTAGTCTACTCTCACTACAGTGAGCACATATGAAATCTAAGGCAAATGTCTTGCACTATCAAAAGTTGTTCCTAATCTTGATAAAATTACATTCACAGAATAGTATTATAAGGAATTAAGTGGCTACCATCCAAATCAAAGTAGGAAATAAGAGAGCCTCGCAGAAAGGGAGAATTCAGATCGAAAGGAAATGGGAACATCATTTACCATCTTTGTGAGCTTAAGGAAGACACTTCACTTCATTAAACCTAATTGTATCATCTGTGTACTGGGAATAAAAATAATTCTTGTTCCTCACCAGCTGCACTGAGCTACTGATGAACAAAAAAGATAAAAGACCTGCAAACTCTTAGTAAATATTAAAGTGGTATTCAAACACTATATGTGATAATCATTGTTATATGCCAAGAATTAATGTGCCAATGAGATCTATTTTTTAGGCAGAGAATTGGTTGGGAAATGTAATCTGGGCTAGAAATACTAAGAATGAAAATGTCAGTTTTATTTACTTTCCTTAAAAAAAAGTCCCATTCACATGAACCACTTCAGAGTTCAAGTTTAAAGAACACTATCTCCATTTTAATTGGAGTACAAAAACTATGGCCTATAATGACAGCTACTACCGAAAGGAGATCATATTTTTTTAATTTTTTATTTAGTAAATATACATTTTCAAAGTGCAGTTAGTGGATTACAATGGCTTCCCCCTCATTAGTTCCCCCCCGCCCGCAACCCTCCCAACTCCCATTCCCTTTCCCATTCCATTCACATCAAGATTCATTTTCAATTATCTTTATATACAGAAGATCAATTTAGTATATATTAAGTAAAGATTTCAACAGTTTGCACCCACACAGAACATGAAGTATAAAATACTGTTTGGGTACTAGTTATAGCATTAATTCACATTGAACAACACATTAAGGACAGAGATCCTTACATGAGGAGTAAGTGCACAGTGACTCCTGTTGTTGACTTAACAAATTGACACTCTTGTTTTTGGCATCAGTAATCTCCCTAGGCTCTGGTCATGAGTTGCCAAGGCTATGGAAGCCTTTTGAGTTCGCCGAGTTTGATCTTATTTAGACAAGGTCATAGTCAAAGTGGAGGAGGTTCACTCCTCCCTTCAGAGAAAGGTACTGAAAGGAGATCATATTGAAACCAATCATTTCCTGGCACCATTCCATCGGAACCAGTCATTTTAATAGAGGATGGGTACAGTTTTGGGATATAGCATTCCTCTGAGAAGTGAACTCCCTGCTGGCAGGTCTCTGAACATCCAACAAGCAGCAACCATGATGAGTTAGTTATTGAAGGTAATACCTATATAAAACCTGAAAGCTCTTGTCCTCATTAGATTGCATACAAAATAAACTCATTCTTTCTCCCAGAGCCTCTATCTGCTTAATCTCCAGAAAACATAAGCCCTCAAAATATCCCCCTGATATTATTGAATTTCCAGAAGGTTGACCTCATGAGTAAGTCATTCATGGTTTTCTTTTCCTAGCTTCTACACCATCACTGACTGCCTCTGCTGTCCATGGATATCACAAATGTTGAAACTCTCATGGTGCATTGTCATTTATTGGTGATAGCCACTGACAACCCAAGGCATAATTTGCTTGACCCCTGGTTTTTCCCCATGAGGAGAGTCAAACTCACTTCAAGGGATGAGCATACTCCAAGCTTCTTCTGGTCTCAGAATCCACCCTCCTCTTAACCTCCATCCCTTCAAGTAGAGAGAAGGAAGGTCTTTCTGAAGCCTGTATCCCAAAACAGCTAAACTAAGTCTTACCGCAGGGCTGTCCTGTCCACAAGATGATTAACAATGTACAGATATATTCCTTATAGAAAGAATCATCTACTCACAATTAAAATAGAATAAATTTCCCAAAGATGAGCTTGTTGGGTATTAAAAATTTGACATTTGCAATATACAAGGTCTGGTCTAGTTTGCATTAGTTTTGGTTCAGCCCATTTCTTTTTGTTTTATACTTCCTATTGTGAAGGAAAAAAAAATCAAGTCTGCATGGTTTCTGTGATAGTTTGGTCTTGGCTTAGAGGTTTCTGTAAACAAAGAAATTAGAAACTACCACTCAAGACAGAACTGATTGATCACAGCAGGAAGTCCTGGGGTGGCACTCTCCTAGATGCCAAAAAAGTCCCATGATGTCATTTCTGGATTCCCTCCTTATCTCCAGGCTATG
Source organism: Oryctolagus cuniculus (assembly GCF_964237555.1). Lineage (NCBI taxonomy): Eukaryota > Metazoa > Chordata > Mammalia > Lagomorpha > Leporidae > Oryctolagus > Oryctolagus cuniculus. The sequence goes on along the minus strand of NC_091439.1, from coordinate 79,226,546 downwards.
CATCTCTCTGACATTAGAAGGAATTTGCCCAAGTAGCAGGTAGAGAGCTGAGGATTTAATGACTACAGATGACTCTAGACCAAGTGTCATTTCATCCCAGTTTAGCAGCCCCAAATGGGATAGGAGAAAGAATTCTGAGCTGCTTATCCATTGCCGTCCAATCATTATTTAAAAGGGATATAGTCCGCTCTATCAAAACCAAATACCGTGGAAGAAGATAGGCTAAAGGAAAGAAGGTGCTATTCCAAGATGAAAGTGGGTACACGGACACATCAAAATACGGGATTTGGGCCAACTAAGTCTTTTACTCTTTCAAAAGCAATTTTCTAAAACTTCCAATTTACTAAGCATAATTCTTAATACTGGTGTGACAAAGTGCATTTAGGTAACTTTACTGAGTCAAAAACGACTTTGATGGGTGTTTTTCCCCTACCTTAAATTCTAAAGGCCCCACTGAGAATGTACTGTCTCAAAACAGAATTTGTTGCAAGCTAATTGCTTAGATCCTTCCTAGAAGACAGAAATTGCTTGCAATGCTCTAAGTAAGATTTTTAAACCAGGTGAATCTGGATTCTTTCGCTCATTGCATCCACAACATGAAGCAAATTTTCTTTTTTTTTTTTTTTGTCAATTCCTTTTTTTTAAAAAACTATTATTTAATGAATATAAATTTCCAAAGTACAGGTTATGGATTACAATGGCTTCCCCCCCATAACGTCCCTCCCACACGCAACCCTCCCCTTTCCCACTCCCTCTACCCTTCCATTCACATCAAGATTCGTTTTCGATTCTCTTTATATACAGAAGATCAGTTTAGCATACATTAAGTCAAGATTTCAACAGTTTGCTCCCACACAGAAACATAAAGTGAAAAATACTGTTTGAGTACTAGTTATAGCATTAAATCTCAATGTACAGCACACTAAGGACAAAGATCCTACATGAGGAGTAAGTGCACAGTGACTCCTGTTGTTGACTTAACAAATTGACACTCTTGTTTTTGGCATCAGTAATCTCCCTAGGCTCTTGTCATGAGCTGCCAAGGCTATGGAAGCCCCCTGAGTCCACCGACTCTGATCATATTTAGACAAGGCCATGGTCAAGTGGAAGTTCTCTCCTCCCTTCAGAGAAGAGTACCTCCTTCTTTGATGACCCATTCTTTCCACTGGGATCTCACTCGCGGAGATCTTTCATTTAGGTGGTTTTTTTTTTTTTTTTTTTTTTTTTTCCAGAGTGTCTTGGCTTTCCATGCCTGAAATACTCTCATGGGCTTTTCAGCCGGATCCGCATGCCTTAAGGGCTGATGCTGGAGAGGATGTGGGGAAAAAGGGACACTAACCCACTTTTGGTGGGAATGCAAATTGGTTAAGCCACTATCGGAGATTCCTCAGAAACCTGAATATAACCCTACCATTCAACCCAGCCATCCCACTACTTGGAATTTACCCAAAGGAAATGAAATTGGCAAACAAACAAGCTGTCTGCACATTAATGTTTATTGCAGCTCAATTCACAATAGCTAAGACCTGGAACCAACCCAAATGCCCATCAACAGTAGACTGGATAAAGAAATTATGGGACATGTACTCTATAGAATACTATACAGCAGTCAAAAACAATGAAACTCGGTCATTTGCAACAAGATGGAGGAATCTGGAACACATCATGCTGAGTGAATTAAGCCAGTCCCAAAGGGACAAATATCATATGTTCTCCCTGATCAGCGACAACTAACGGAGCACCAAAGGGGAAACTTGTTGAAATGAAATGGACACTATGAGAAACAGGGACTGGATCAGCTCTTGTCCTGATGGTTAATGTACAATGTAATAATGTACAATGTAATACTTTATCCATTTTAGTATTTTTTTTTGCTCTAGTACCGTTGGTTGAACTCTGTAACTAACACACAATTATTCTTAGGTGTTTAAATTTTAACTGAAAAGTGATCCCTGTTAGGAATATGGAAAACATTATGCTGAGTGAAATAAGCCAATCCCAAAGGGACAAATACCACTTGTTCTCCTTGACAGGTGACAACTAACTGAGCATCAAAAAGGAAACCTGTTAAAGTGAAATGAACACTAGGAGAAACGGTGACTTGATCAGCCCTCGCCCTGACTGTTGATGAGCAACTTAATATGTTATCCCTCTTAGTATTTTGTTTGTTTGTTCTACTTGAATACTGTAATCAATACACAATTCTTCTTAAGTGCTGAAACTTAACTGAAAAGTGATCCCTGTTAAATATAAGAGTGGGAATAAGAGAGGGAAGAGATGTGCAATTCAGGACATGCTCAAGCTGACTTACCTCAAACGGTAGAGTTAGAAACACACCAGGGGATTCGAATTCAATCCCATCAAGGTGGCATGTACCAATGCCATCTCACTATTCCAAGTGATCAATTTCTGTTCACAATTGATCATAATGATAGGACTAAGAACCAAAGGGATCACATAAACAAGAATAGTGTCTGCAAATACTAGCTGCTAGAATAAAAAAGGGAGAGAATGATCCAACATGGGAAGTGAAATACACAGCAAATTTTCATAGTATTTCTGTTTCCATGTGAGTTAAAGAAATGTAATGATTCCTCCTCCACTAGATTTTTGTGAGGATTAGTTAGACAATGATTATAAATGAGGCAATGCCTCTAGGCTTAGTATGCACTAAATGCTCTATAAATGTCAACTGTTACTAATGGTAGTACCATAGTTACCATAGTGATTTTAGAAACTAATACACTTTGACTTTCACTGAGACTTTTTTTCCATGTTCTTTATCAAGAAGTGAAAACTCTTTCCAAGTAACTACCAGGTGGATCATCTATACTAACCATTCAATTGAATTCCAAAACAGAAAACTGTTGGTGATGTCATTTTTAGACTCATTCTACCACTGATGAAGCCAGAGTGTTCACAGAAGATTGGCCCATATTTTACACAAACCAAAATCCCATTCTTACTCTATTGGAAAATGAGTACAAAGAGAGGACAGGAGTGCATAGATCCAGGGACAGTGAAGTATCTGCTGGTCACTGCAGATTCTGAAGGCAGAGGGTTCTCACAGTGATTCCTGATTTACAAACTTGAACTAAAGACCTCATACAAAGCAGAAACTTCAGTTTCAGAGTCTATGATATTTGGGATTCCTATCATATTCATTGTATAGTTGACCTTAAAGACTGTGTATGGATTTGGGTACTGTATTTAGTTAAATAGGTAATATATTTTGTTAAATTTTCACACCTGAACTCTGTTGTCCACAATCAATCAAGGCCATTCCACCTTCCTTTCCAGTCAGATGGCATTGAATGGACCATGCACATTTTGGGGTCAGGCTAAGGGGAACTTCTGGTTTGGATTCAGTGGGCTCTATAATGTCCCAGTCACAAGAACATGTGGTACAGAGCTAAAGTTCATATTGCCATATGGATAAGTCTTAGAGTGTCAGCACCAGAAAGGTGTATCTGGCAGAGAATAAATGAGGTTTGTCATGGACAAGGCTAGAAGCCAAATTGGAAAGATTGTTGCATGTTATAACTCATACATAAAAGAAATTGGATAGAGTTTTCCCCATATTCAACAACCCTAAATATTTGTATAACATAACCAGTAACAAGTTTTGAGACTGAAGAAACTCTTCTACACTGCAAGTAAATCAAAAATTCTTGGACTAACTATTTCAGAGGAGGCACTACTGTGTTTTTCAGTCCTTTTGTAAAAAAAAAAAAAAGGCATAATAATCTAGGGTTTCCAGATAAAATGCATCAGGCCCAATTAAAATTGAATTTCAAATGAATGACAAAAATTTTTAATAGATTTAAATAGATTTTGACAAGTAAAAGTTCTATATGAGACAAAAAGTGATGCTATGATATATATATACACACACACAATATGGAATGATTTATCAAGCTAATTAACATCCATCATGTCAGATATTCATTTACTCCTCCTGTCTTACTGTAACATTGCACTCTTTGACCAGCCTCTCCCATATCCTTACTCCTGAGACTTTGGTAACCACCATTTTGCTCTCTGCTTCTATGTGGACAATCTTTGAGCTTTCACATGTAAATGGGAACATACAATATAATAGATTGTATAGTGTTCCCAAATATTTGAAGGATCATACTTAGATGAAAAATTACTCATTGCTGATTTTAGATTCAAATTTAACTCAATATCTGCCTTCTTAAAAGATTGTTTATTTGGGAAGCAAAGGAGCTAGAGATACAGACAGAAACACACAGAGTGGACTCATCCATGGGTTTTTCTCCAAATGCCCACTATGGCCAGTGGGTCTGAAGCTGGGAGCCAGGAACTCAATTCAGGTCTCCCACATGGGTTGCAACTATGAGAGTTAGCGCCACTGTTTCCCAGGGAACAAATTGACAGGAAGCTGAAATTGGGAGCTTCCAGAGCCAGGGATCAAACAAACCCAGATACTCTGATATGGGATGCAGGTGTACTAACTAGCATCTTAACCACTAAGCCAAATGCCCTTCCCTGAACATCTGTATTTTTATTCCCTAAAACTGGCAACCCTATATTCCAAAGTCATTAGTGTGTGAAAACATAACCAAAGACTGTGTAGCCAATATATACAGAAAAGAAAGCATAATAGAAGTATGTCTGTCAAGTAATAAATTAACCAAAAAAACCCAGTTTTATTTTTCTGGGTTTGCAGTAATTTCCAGTTTTATCCTATAATTAATATTCACATTTATACTTAAATCTGTAATTTTTCTTGATTAGAGGCCCACAAATCTGAATCTATTCTTGCCCCTTCCTTTACCCTCACAGGATACAAAAATCTATCAGGGACTCCCAGGAGTGGAAAGAGAAGGGCAGCCAAAAAGGAATATGAGCTAATGCTGGCCAAATACATTAAAGGCAATAAGAAGGTGTTTTACAACTGTACCAGGGAGAAGAAATATCTGAGCATATGTAGAGCCATTAACAAATAAGGAAAGGAGTGAAATTAATAATGACTCTAAAACAGCTGAGATAATGAACTCCTTTTTCAACTCTGTCTTTGGCAAGATAAATAAGGAAATGGAATCTGCAGAATTAGGAAGTAATGAAGACCTTGTTAAAATAGCTATTAATATAAAGTAAGTAAAAAATGCTTAGAATACCTGAATAAATCAGAGTGACTAGAAAATATGCCTGCTAGGTCCTAGAGGTGAGTAGATAATGAAGTAACTAAACTATAGACCATTGTTTTTAAGAATTGTGAGGGCTAAGGGAGAAAATTGAGAGCAAACAGAGGAAAGCAGGAAGAAGCAAATGAAAATGAATCGAGCAAATAGTGTGAAGAGAATAAAAATTATCCCATTAATTATAATATACACTTGAATTATTTAATAACTCAAAGTAAATAGAACACTTATGGAAATCCTACAAAAATGTTTATTAAAATTCAGAATTTTGCAAGTTGGACAAGATCTAACCATTTGTGCAATAAAGAGGGCATCAGAAAAAGCACATATAGTAATAGAATAGGCACACATAATATTCTAAATTGTGAATATTTCATACTCAAAATTATTAATTGGCTGGATAAGTTATTTCATAAAAATCAATTAAGAGTAATACACAATAATACTAAAATATAATGCCAGAGAAAGCATAATTGAATACCAAAAAGGGTCTTCTAGGTAGAAGATTTTTTACTTGTTAGCCAGATTCATACAGTCTCTTAGAGGGATTTTTTTTAAAAAGGAAGATAATATGAGCTATAATTTACAATTTTTCCTTATTAGGAAAAAACTTTGACATAGACTTCATAAAATCAAGGGGTCATACTTTGAGATGCAATGACTTTGAACAACCCTTGTCTATTGTTGAGGAACAGCTTTTTTTTTCATACTATTCATTGAATTCTTTACTTAGTATAGATTTAATAATATGTGTATAAAGTTAATTGAAAATATATCTTAGTAAAAAACAAGAATGAGAATAGGAGAGGGAGAATGAAGCAGCGGGGTGGGAATGTAGGCGGGAGGGTGGGTATGGTGGGAAGAATCATTATCACTGAATTCCTAAAGTTGTACTTATGAAATGCATTAGGTTTTTATTCCTTAAAAAAGCAAATTGTAATAATTTTATTTTCCCATGTTAGGAAACTGGAAAGATGTATTTTGAAATAAAAAGAATTATCTTCAAAAAAAGCAAGGGGTCATATTAAGGGATGTTTATAAAATTCACAGTATCCTTCAACTTCATTTTTTCTTAGATGCTTTAATGTCTCCTCACAGAACAGAAAGGTACTTAATATAAAGTATAAATAATAATTTTTATAAGGCAGCTAATAAAATCTACAGAACTACAAATCAATGAAAACTTAGTATAGTCCAGTTGATTCATTCCAGAGAGACTAAACAATGTGCCCAAGGAAGGCAGAGACAAAGCCAGGATTAGAAACCAAATGTCTTGTATTTTTTTTTTAACTGATGATTCCTTTTCCTTTTGTTATTGAGAGCTTCATGAAGGAACAGAAGAACATAAGTCAAGTTTGTTTTAAATCACTATTGCCCTAATGTCTGGCACAGATATATATATATATATATATATAAAATTTCTTAAATAATTTAATGAAGTATGGACATGATACTACCACTATTCATCCCTACTTTAACTTAACAATGGATTTCTCTCCATCCTCTCCTTTGGTTCCTATTCAATAGGCCTATTGAGGTGCCACAAGCAAACACAAATTCATTTTCAAATATGATTAAACCAGTAGCAGCGACAGGGGCATTGAAAACCCTATGAGGATATTAGAGTTAACTCAAAATGTTTGCACTTAAAAGATTTGTGAATTCATCCTATGGCAGATTTTTCAGGGATGTGTGGGTTTAAAGAGAAAGTGATATCTAGAGAATTGGCATTATGTATTTAAAGAAGGTAGCTAACCGTAAGTGCTATGTGCAGCAGAATAAGCAGATGGTCAATAAATGCTTTTTTATTCTCATTTTTGACAGCAGGGGTGTTTACAAGTTCTCTATGATCACTTCTTCAGTATCATGGAGATGATCCAGAATGCTAGTAGATGTTACGGTGAAGTGGAAACATTTTAGAAAAGGTGATAGGAAGGGCTGGGAAATCTTAGTGAATTAAGTAGTCTTGATCTGCAGCCTTCCAAATGCATCAACACTTCACTTTATTATCAAGGAGCCTTGAAACATTCATGAAAGTGCCTTTTGTGCCTGTAACTGAGACTCCTCTTTATACAGTAGAACTTCAGAATTTCTACAGAGGAAGGGTGTCTAGGAAGCAGTCTGTATCAAGGTACTAGGAGAAAGCACAGCAAACACGTTATTTTAACTTAGGTGGTGTGTTTACTTTTGGGTACTTCAGGGGAGTTGCTCTACTCTCACAGATAATCAATATTCTAAAATACATCTCTCCTCTCCAGCCAGAGCATGGGCTCTAGCTGGCATTGTCCTCACAGATAATAAAGAGATTATTGTTGGGCAACATAGGAGAGCTCTATTCAAACTATCCTAGAAATCTCTGTCTTCCATATGAATAACAAATAATTTTTACAGGGAATAACATGGCCCATAAAGTAAACTATGGCAAGACAAAATGGGAATGATTTACTATTGTACCACTAGACTGAGATTGAGTGTTGGAGATGATCCTATATTCAGAATAACCAAGCAGGATTCTCAACTCTAGCAGTAAGAGAGATCAAAAGCAACTCTTGCTTATTGTCTTAACTGCTGGCAGTTCACACCAATTAAGAATGTTTGGAAGGGAGTTCTTGGTTAGAATATTGGGTTTGGTAGGCCTATTGCAATAGCATTAACATCCAAATTCTAGGTAGGCTTCTTGACTCAAATAGACACAAGGCAATATTCCTTATACATCATTTGGATGTATGCTAAGTCAAATTTTTGCTTAAAATTTTTGAAGCTACTCAGATATGTTTCTTTTACTTGACCATTTGTTCCCCAAATTATCACTGCATGTGTGTCTCTTTGGAATATTCAATCAGCCTACTATTGGAAAAATAAAACTAGTCACTTTGTATTAATTTTCAGTATTGTATTAGGAGAGTCTTTCTGTAAAGACAGATGAGAAGAGTGTATTCTCAGTTGATTCAGAAACTGATTACAGAAAAATGCAGAGAAGGTTCTTAGAGACTAAGGGAGATGAAAGCTTAGTTCAGACATGTTTCTGAAAAAAAGCAGATGCATAAGGTCCACTTTGTAATGGGGAAAATTCAGCCTTTTTCATTATTTAAAGGAATTTATTAACACATTAGCTTGTTAGGGTCAGCAAACACATAATTACCATGACAGAATTCCCATCAATTCTCATATTAATGTAATTTTAATACCAAGAACAGATTCAGTACAGATCTTAGATGCAGTTCTAAGAATATAGTGATACTGCTCATTTCCCTCCCTCCATTTCCCCTTCCTTCCCTCTCTCCATCTATGTTTGTTTCTTTTTCTTTCTTAATTTTTTAAGGAGACACACTTTAGAAAATCACCCAAGCATGTCATTTCGAAGGTTAATAATTTATTAAGCCCCAACTACATACAAGTAGTATGCTGAGTGAAGGGATGACAGAAACATATAATACCTGTGTTTGGATGAAGACCTATGATCAGGAGAATTCAGAGGCAAATTCACAAATAACCATGAGTTAGCTGTGTATTCAACAGACAAGGGTCATGAGAATATCTTTAAAATCTTGGGCTATAACTAAATGACAGAACAATGAAGAAAATGCTTTTGCTCTCTATGGTGGTGGTTAGGTAATTTCTGTCTTATTGGGTTGAGTGCTGAATATTACACTTTAAGAGGACTATAGTCAAACTGGATTACCTTGAAATGAAAGTAAAAGGACAGCGAGGAAATTGACAGGACAGGCCTGGAGAGTAGCTTTAGCAGCCAATAGGGACTAGCCTGGGGAAGGGAAGATAAAGTTGTAAGTAACAACTGTCTAGAGAAACAAAACTCATGTAAACAGAGAGTTGGCTGAATACACAAATCAAATATCAGTGAGAACTAAGATTTGAGGAGCAGCTAGGATCTCAGGACATAGTGAAGAAGACAAAGTGCATTCCAACTGGAAGAAACAGCATAAACAATTGTAAATAGATACCATCCTTGAGAAAAGGCAAAATGAATTGTAGAGAGTTTGGACTTTGGGGTTAGGTCATCCTGATTTCAAGTCCTGGTTCTTTTTTGATGACTGCAACATCACCCATGATTTCAGTTAAGACATTTCTCCTAGATCCAAGGCAATCCAAGAGACACTCCCACGGATCTCATACATGTCTAAAGCTTAATATGTTTCCAACTAAGCTGGCTCTTGTCTATTAAATCTTCTCCTCTTTCCATATTCTCTGTCTCAGTGATATGATCACTGGGAAATCCAGCTGTCTAATCAAAATATGGGAGTCAGCATTGATTAATTCTTTCCACTCTTGCCTGTACCAATCCCCATATCCTAGTCACTCTACCTCCGAAATAGGATTTAGATATTTTCCCATCCTTTCCAGGCCCACTACTTTTGCTTTGGTTCAGATTCTTTATCTCTGCTTTCATCTGCTCTTTTTCATGCAAACTCCTAAGTGATCTAATTCTATTCCCACTATGTTTTTGCTTCTAGCACATCCTATACCTCAAAGTAAAAATGTCATATTCATTGTAAATGTTATCACAAATCTCTGATGCATAAATTATTCAACAAATTCTCAACATCCTCATTAAACATTCAGGCTATTTAAAAAGATACACAAAGTACTTCAGAGTAGAACCCCATTATTATTCAAAACAACCTTATCCTATTCTCAATTCCAACTTTAGTGAATTTCTTGCACTTACCCTTTGTATAACATTTCTTTAGGCCTCCAGTTCCTTGCTTATGAAAATTTTTGCACTTTGCAACTCCCTTCATAGTTATCCTCTTTGTTCATTGCTTCATGAAGTCTCAGCTCTAATATAACTTCCCTTAGAAGTCTTTGTGGAGCCCATTTTCCTCTTGCCTCCTTCACTCTCACAGCAACCTTCACACAACTTTGTCATAGCATTAACCATACTCTAGTGTAGTTTGTTTAGAAGCCCATCTTCCACACTAGTTGATTAACTCCTGAATGGCAAGAACTGAATCACCATGGCATCCAGCAGGGACACAGCAGGCTCTTAAGGAACGGATGACAATTTTTCTAGTTATAAAATTTGGAACTTAATGTATACAAATCTCACTTTAATAGCTTTTGAAGCAGAAATTATATTGTGCATTTCATAATTTTTGTCAAAATAAATGAGAAACCCCAGATTCCTCACCCATAAAATTAGAAAAACATACTTAAAGAAGGCTATTAAAAATAAAACTAAGTTTGATGACATATGTAAATTACCAAAGCTATTTTTTGGCAATCAGTGATGCCCATATAGACTTAAATATTATTTACTATGTGCCAGCCACTAAATTATTCCCATATATTATTCCCATTTTATTATTCCCATTTTACTGTATTGAGTTAATTCTGCCATTATCTGCAAATAATATGAGGAAACTGACAAACAGAGAAGTGAAGGGTCTTAACCAAGGTGTTAAGACTTATTTATTTAACTAACATTTATGAACCATTCACTCAGAGATGAACACTATGTTATATATTTAGATACACAAGTAATAAAGCACAACTTCTGAGAGTTATGTAAAAGTTATGTAAAAGAGCAACTGCAAAATAATATGAAATGAGCAAAATTGTGGGACATAACACTTTCAAAGATGTGAATATAAGGGAGGATGGAATTCTGGGCTCCTAGTGGTGACTAACAAAGATGGGGATAAATAGTAGGGTGAAAAACTTCTGTTTAGATAAAGTCAGGGTTCAATAGAATGAGAATAAGGAGCAGGAAATTGGGAAAGGAGCTTTATTCTCAACTCTGTTTGGCAGCAGCCTCATCCCACAGCACAGGGCAGCTGTAACTCTGGCCTCCAACTTCATTCCTACCCACCACCACTTCCAATCCAGCTCTCTGCTAGCTATGGCCTGGGGAAGCAGCCAAAGATGACCTAAATCCTTGGGCCCCTGCACCTATGTGGGAGACCCAGAAGAAGCTCCTGACTCCTGGCTTCTGATCAACTTTCCTCTGGCAGTTGCAGCCATTTTGGGAGTGAACCAGTAGATGGAAGACTTCTCTCTCTCTGCCTCTGCCTCTCTGTAAAACTACCTTTCAAATAAATAAATAAATCTAAGAAATTAAAACTTTATGTTTTATCAATATAAAGAGAACATGGAATCAACATAAATGCCCATCAACAGAAGACTGGATAAAGAAATTATGGGATATATACTCTGTAGAATACTATACAGCAGTAAAAAAAAATGAAATCCGGTCATTTGCAACAAAATGGAGGAATCTGGAAAACATCATGCTGAGGGAAATGAGCTAGTCCCAAAGGGACAAATATCGTATGTTCTCCCTGATCGGTGACAAATAACTGAGCACCTAAAAGGAAACCTGTTGAAGTAAAATGGACACTATGTGAAACAGTGACTTGATCAGCCCTTGTCTTGACTGTCGAGGGATAACTTACTATTTTATTCCTTTTAGTATTTTTTTTGTTCTACTTAATACCATTGGTTGAACTCTTTAATTAACACACAATTATTCCTAGGTGTTTAAATTTAACTGAAAAGTGATCCCTGTTAAATATAAGAGTGGGAATAAGAGAGGGAGGAGATGTACAGTTTGGCACATGCTCATTCAGACTTACCCTTAAGAGTAGAGTTAGAAACATGCCAGGGGATTCCAATTCAATCCCATCAAGGTGGCGTGTACCAATGCCATCTCATTAGTCAAAGTGATCAGTTTCAGTTCATAATTGATCATAAAGATAGGATTAAGTGTCAAAGGGATCACATAAACAAGACCAGCATCTGCTAATAATAAAGGAGAAAATGTTCCAACATCTGAAGTGGGGTACACAGCAGACTCACAGAATCACTAATGCCCTAAATAGCATTCTGGCCTCAGAATCAGCCTTTAAGTCATTCAGATCTGGCTAAAAAGCCCATGAGAGTATTTCAGGCATGGAAAGCCGAGACACTGTGGCAAAAAAAAGAGACCTGATTGAAAGATTTCTGTGAGTGAGATCACAGCAGAAAAAACGGGCCATCAAAGAAAGAGGTACCTTTCTCTGAAGGGAGGAGAGAACTTCCACTTTGACTATGACCTTGTCTAAATAAGATCAGAGTTGGCGAACTCAAGAGGCTTCCATAGCCTTGGCAGCTCATGACAAGAGCCTTGGGTGATTACTGACATCATAAATAAAAGTGTCAATTGTAAAATCAACAACAGGAGTCACTGTGCACTTACTCCCCATGTAGGAGCTCTGTCTTTAATGTGTTGTACTATGTCAATTAATGGTATAATACTTCATGTTTCTGTGTGGGGACAAACTGTGGAAATCTTTACTTAGTATATACTAAGTTGATCTTCTGTATATAAAGATAATTGAAAATGAATCTTGATGAAGAATGGGATTGGAGAGGGAGTGGGAGATGGGATGGTTGTGGGTGAGAGTGAGGTTATGGGGGGGGAAAAGCCACTATAATCCAAAAGTTGTACTTTGGAAATTTATATTTATTAAAAGTAGTTCTGTATATATAATGTTTCTCTAAAACTTTATGAGTTAAACATGTAGGCATATCTTCTTTCAACAAATCTGAAAAATTGGAAAACTGCATCAGAATTCTATGAAATTTCCCCAGAATTATGAAGGAACTGTTTTGTGAAAATCCCATACTCTTTCATACCAAGTTATGATTTTCAGCCATTATATTTGCCTATGAAAACATAAGAAACAAAACTCCCAAAATATGAAGCACAAAGAGAGACCATGTTGGTTGATAATCTCATTAGTCTCACTGTTTTGAAAGCTTTATGTCCCACTATTGTAGGCTTAAGTTGTTTTCCTATCAATGATGGCAAAGATCTGTATGGAATATTTCAGGGAGATGTGTGATTCTGACCTCTGAGAGCAAGGCTGACTTTCACAATCTGTAGGCTGGCTTTGGGACCAGCAGACTTTGATCATCTCAGCTTGAGGGGGTGACTTTATTGGGAGTGCTTATTGAATACTATGCATACACTGCCATTTTTACCTACCCACTGTCTATCCAAAAGAACAGAGTGGCACAGGGGTTTTTCCTGACTCATGGAACTGGTGACTAAGGTTTGTTTTATTTCTTTTTAAAGCCGGCTCCCTTCAAAACAACTTGTCAGGGGGCCGTCCTCATCACTTAATTGTGAAAAGAGCACCACACCAAGATCAAAACAGCTTAGAAGATGGAGAGGAAATATTAGGATAAGAAAAAAAAGAAGAGAAAAGAAAGAGAGAAAGTGAAAAACAGAAACAGGAGCCTAGAGTAGGTAGAGTGTGACTCCCAGGCATCTCCTTCTGCTTGTTTATGTCTATAGGGCCTTCACAGTCATGTATTTGTATACCTAAGATTCATGAGTAGTGTGAGCTCCTGGGCATGTTATGCTACAGATCCCCAAAGTGAGGACAGTAACTGTCCAGAGGCTCAGCTATGATGGCTATCTCTGGACTCTGAAAACACATTTCCCACTGGGTTTTGTTTGGTCACTGCCTGGCTCTGCAGCTGTGCTGATTGCTCAGTAGGGAATGCCATGTCTGTTCTCCAAAGGAATTTAACAAATTAACTATGAACAAAGTCACTTGGACATGACACAGATTCATACATGCTGTGTCATTGCAAAGAGAAGCTTGTTAACTTGCTGTTTTCTCAGATATAAAAAGAAAATTCCCAGGACCTACCAAGTGCACGGAAGCACAACTGTTTAGAAAAGAAGGCAAAAGAAGTAAAAGAAAAGTGCTGTGCTACAAGCTGAGATGAAAATTCTTGGATACACCCACGTGAACAGGGTCACCAAAGTAGCTTATTAGACATAGGAAGAAAAAAATTGTGTTAAGTAGATCCTCAAAGATTTGCAAAGTATCTATATGCATATAAAGATATATACAATAATTTTTTTGACAGGCAGAGTGGACAGTGAGAGAGAGAGACAGAGAGAAAGGTCTTCCTTTTGCCGTTGGTTCACCCTCCAATGGCCGCCACGGCCGGCACGCTGCGGCCAGCGCACCACATTGATCCGATGGCAGGAGTCAGGTACTTATCCTGGTCTCCCATGGGGTGCAGGGCCCAAGCACTTGGGCCATCCTCCACTGCACTCCCTGGCCACAGCAGAGAGCTGGCCTGGAAGAGGGGCAGCCGTGACAGAATCCAGCGCCCCAACTGGGACTAGAACCCGGTGTGCCGGCGCTGCAAGGCAGAGGATTAACCTATTGAGCCGCAGCGCCGGCCACTCTATTTCTCTTTAAGTTAATTTCATATCCTTCAACAATGTTTGTGCTGCTTATCACCTTAAAGTTAAGAATATTTAATTCATTAATCCCATATTCATATAATAATCTTACTTCTAGTTGCATGAAAGGTTTAATGTTTTGTGAACTGCATCAAAATCCAAACAACACTTATATACTGCTTGTGTGGAGAAATATATCCTAGAATCTCAACAATTCATGTGAAAAGAAAAACTGGTAGAAATCCTTGAGCTGAGAACTGCTATGCTGTTCATCTTCAAGGAGCCACTGGAGTGAACTCACTGTATCTATGCCAAATATTGGACAATCAGTGGCAAGCATGGATTCTTCCATGGGGAAACCAGGGTCAGAGGAGTTACATGATGAACTGAAAGCCTCACAGCCAAACATTACCAAGGTTAGCTCCTACTTCTACAAGAGCACTTATCTTTCCATCAAAACTTTTAAACATAGCCAGCATAGAGATATGATACTTAGTAGTTTATCCTCCACATATGCATATAAGAGAAGCCCAAATATCCTGAAACTGCTGAAGGCCTGAGTCCTTCTAAACATCATATTTAATTTGAGCCCAGGCAACCTCAATGATGTTACCCAACCTTGATCTTGTAAAGGCTTGGAACGGTTCTCTGGGATGCATCCATGGCAACGAGGTATGGATAGACTGGCTACAGTCCACAATAGCTTTGGGTTGCTCATGAGAAACTGTATAGCCACACTTCCAACACTGCATAAATCCTTGAATTCAGCACAAATAAAATTTTGATCTATGACATTAAATCCTTAAATGAAAAAGCCGTATGTTTTTGTTTGACTTAATTTGAAGCATACTAAAATTGTACTCTATTTCTATAAGGAGTGGATAGCAAGAATGTTCGGGGGCTCAGCCTATTTTTTAAGCTGTCATTAGAAATGATTAATATTTAAGAAAAATCAATAAAAATTGAATTTGAAAAAAATCAATATTTAAGCAAAAGCATTACAAATCACATGACCAACATTGACACCCTTCATATATTAAAATGGTTTGTTTTCCTGTGGCATGTCAGTAAAGCTACAGCTGTATGAAGCAAAACTTTAAAGTGGTGATGTATTAGTGTGAGACACAGGGATAAATCATTTTGAAAATCAACCTCAGTTCTTTAGAAAAAGAAAAACATTGAAGTAAATGCCAGCAAATATTAAATCTGTCAAATATATATTAAATATAAGTACATATGGATTTGTATGTGTATATAAGCATATGTATATATGAATATATATATGTGTATGCATGTATGTATATTTTTTCTAGCAAACTTGCTTCCATCTTTTCTTGCTTGCATAGTAGCTGCATCTAAAAAAGCAGATGTAGTCATTAAAATGGTAACTATGGTTCCATTTCATTTTAGTTTTGATAGGTTAAAAGGAACAACAACAAAATCATGCTGTCATAGCAATCACAAAAGAGTCTCCAAAAATATATATGCTCTTTGTAATGAGTTCTAAGTTCTTCCCAGCTCACTGTGGGATTGTCTAACCTGCTGACCTAAACCAGATTATACAGGATCTTTACCATCTCTTCTTGTCCTTTCAAGCATTTGTATCCCTCCAACTGGCACCACACTAGTTCCTACTTGGGTTTTCAAGAGCAGCCTGGTCTCATCAAGAGAGATCTGACCTGTCTGTCTTGGCTACATGTAACCCAAGAAAACACAATGGAAGAGAACATTTCTCTAAGTCTTCTATTTCTAATTCTTTTACTGCAAGCCCCACTTAAAGATCTTATGCTTTTATCCAGACACCTCTTCACTGTTATGTCATTTCACACTTCTCCATGCTCACTCTGCTAGCCGAATTGGTCTTTATAGATGAAGAGTAACTTTCTTAAAGACTGATCCATCTGCTTTCTGTGTAACGTATGGTGCTGACCTGAGGCCTGTTAAGAGTATTTGAATCTCCAGGGCAATGGCATTTGGAGATAGCACTCTAGGGAAGTCATCAGGTCATATGTAGCACCTGCATGGGTTGGATTAATGCCTTCGTGGGATTAATGCTTTAGTGCTCTTAGAAAAACAAATAGGGTGGCCCCCCGCAGACACTCTCTTCACCAACAATAGGGCCTTCATGAAGGATTCAAACATGCTGGCACCCTGATCTTGACTTCTAGCCTACAATTTGAAACCTCAATCAACACTAACACTAATATAGATTTTATTGTTTTATGCACAGGTATTTATGCTAATTCAATAATCTTTATTAAAAAGAGGGTAGGCCTTAACTAAGAGTATTCAAATACACACATAACCCAGAGAAAATTAAAATGATGCTTTCAATACAATACAGATTTTATCATAATTAAACAGTTACATAGAAAGAATAAAAAAGGATGGGGGAAGAACCATCTTTTTTTAAGATTTATTTTATTCATTTGAAATACAGAATTACAGAGAGAGAGAGAGAGAGAGAATCCATCTTCTATCCACTGGTTCACTCCCCAAATGGCTGCAACAGCTTGGGCTGGTCCAGGCTGAAGCCAGAAACCAGGAGTTTTATCTGGGTCTCCCAAGTGCATGCAGGGTCCCAAGCACTTGTGCCATCTTCCATTGCTTTCCCAGGCGCATCAGCAGGGAGCTGGATTGGAAGTGGAGCACTTGGGACTCAAATCAGAGCCCATTATGGGTTTCTGGCATCACAGTCAGAGGTTTAACCCATAATGCTACAATGCCAGACCCAGGAGCAGGTTTTTAGTCCAGCAGTTAAGATACCAGGTACCATATTTGTTAAGATACCATATGTGCTCAAATCTCATATTGGAGTACTTGTGTTTCACACCTATCTCTGGTTCCTATCTGTAGCTTCCTGCTACTACAGACCTTGAGAGACAGTGGTGATGGCTCAGGTAATTAGTTTCTTGCCACCTACATGGGAGACCTGGATCTTTGGCTCCAGCTATGGTTATTGAAGGCATTTAGAGAGGAAACCAGTGGATGCAAAGCTTTCTCTCTCCTTCTCCCTCTCTCTCTTTCTGTCCATTATGTCCTTTAAATAAATTAATACATAAATCATTTTAAAAGTTAAAAAGGAATTTGGTTAAATTATAGGCTAGAAGTCCAACATCAGGGTGCCAGCTTGGTTGGGTCCTTCATGAAGGTCTTATTCTGGTTTACAGGGAGGGGTAGAGGTGAGTCAGGGAGAGAACATCCTTTCTGCTCTTTATAAGAGTACTAAGGCATTAATCCCACTCATGTGGGTTCTACCTATATGACCTGATAAATTCCCAAACGCATCATCTGCAAATACTATCACACTGGAGATTAGGCTTCAACATAGAAATTTGGGAAAGAACACATTCAACCCATAGCAATGGGAAACAGTGTTCCTTTTAATCAGTTTGAATTCGTAACAGTCTGAATTTGAGTTTTATAAAGACTCTATCTACCAGGTAGGCTAACTATAGAAATTTGAAGCAGCAGAAATTATGGACTAGAAATAAAACTGTGGAAATGATTAACATTAAAGTCGTAGCTCAAAATAATAAAAAAAAGATATTCAATCCTCTACTTCACTTTGACAATGAAAATATAGTTTTGTTATCATAAGCATAGCTACCAGTAATCATCATTTTAGCCAATTATACAGAAACTCCTTGGGCACTGGAAAGTATCAAAGACATTCTGCCATTCTTTCCCCTTCTGATAAGAATATTTTTCAAATTCTGTATGAGGACATGTCAGTGGATTGTGAAATAGATGTCTTTGCTTGTCATAAATGTTCTATCTGAACTAAATAGAAGATAATAAAATAGACTGGAATAGAAGAAGCTAGAAAACATAGTATCCAAATGTGTGTGTAATTGAACAAAATTAAAAATTATTTTCCCATATTATATGAGATTCATCATATATAAGAAATAAAGAATTTTTTCTTCTAGTCTATTCCATTCTATTTGCTTGTGTGTGTGTGCGTGTGTGTGTGTGTATACATTATAGATTGAAGTGTTTGAGTTATAATCAAAAACATTTGGGGCTGGTGCTGTAGTGTAGTGGGTGAAGCCACCATCTGCAGTGCCGGCATTCCAAATGGGCACCAGTTCAAGTCCTGGTTGCTCCACTTCTGATGCAGCTCTGCTGATAGCCTGGGAAAGCAGCAGAGGATGGCCCAAGTCCATGGGCCCTGGAACCCACATGGGAGGCCCAAAGGAAACTCCTAGCTTGTGGCTTCAGATCTGTGTAGCTCCAGCCATTATGGTCATCTGGGGAGTGAACCAGTTGATGGAAGATTCTCTCTCTCTCTTTCTGTCTCTGTCTCTGTCTCTCGGTCTCTTTGTAACTCTGCCTTTCAAATAAATAAATATTTTTTTAAAAAAAAGCATTTGAAATCCGTATCTTAGACTGAAAAAAACTACAAATATATTTTAAATGTGGAATAAAAGAGAAGCACCCTTTGGCCTGGTGGTTAAGACACTCATGCCCTGTATCAGAGTACTTAAGTATGACGCCTGCTCCAACTCCTCGCTCCAACTTCCTGAAGATGTAGATCCTGAGAGGTTAGTAGTGATGGTTCATGGGACTGGGTTCCTGCCTCCTACATGGAAGATGCAGCTTCTGGCTCTCAGTTTGTGCTGGCCCAGTCCCAGCCATCACAGCCATTTGAGGAGTGAACCAGCAGGTGGGAGTGCACTCGCTCTCGCTCTCTCTCTCTCTAATAAAAAAGTACTTTAAAATAGTAAGTTAATATTTTTAAGGGTCATTTTACATTTGTATTTAGGGAAACAACTAGAAATAAGGTAAGTACTAACAGGTCATGGGGATTACATTAAAGTTAACTAAAGAATGAGATGCCATGATGTTGAATTTGCCTCTAAATAAATGAAGTTTATTAAAATAAAATAACAGATAAAAATCAACTAAGAATATAATTTTGGAACAGGGAGAAGTTTTGGAGTGAAGATGAAACTCTTGAGGTACATCAGAAGAATACAGGTTAATCAAGAAGGGTCCACAAGAAATTTGGGAAGGAAATATTAGAGATTTACAAAGAAAGAGAGGAGAGTGGGCTATCATAAAGACAAGAATACTAAAGAGTTCAAGACTCCCTCAAAATCTACAAAATCTTCACCTTCAAAATATCCTGGGATAGGTTGCCCATGAAGACTTCAGAACAGTGAATGTATTGTTTGATTTTCTCTCATGTTGTAAAACCTCCCCCTTTTGACTTGTGTTTTTTACTTTAAATTAAATTAAAATAAATTTAGAAACCTGTAACTCTAAAGATAAAGATTTCAAATAGAGGAATCATTGCATTAAAAAGTCTAGGGTTTCCTATAATCACAAAGGAGTAGAGAAAATCATATTTTTTTTTTTTTTTGCTAAAACTTCTTATATCAAAGGATTTCATTCACCCTTGGGTAACTTAAAAAGATATAAAATATCTTTAAAAATAGAAATTTTCTTCTTCACATCTTTTTTAAAGACTTATTTTACTTATTTGAAAGTCAAAGTTATAGGGAGAAAGGAAGAGAGAGAGAGAGAGAGCACAAATCTGCAAATCTTCCATCTGCTGGTTGGCTCCCCAAATGGCCTCAGCAGCCAGGGCTGGGCCAGACCAAAGCCAGGAGCCAGGAGCTTCTTCCAGGTCTCTCACATGGGTGCAGGGACCCAAGCACTTGGGCCATCTTCTGCTGCTTTCCCAGGTGCTGTAGCAGGGACCTGGATTGTAAGTCTAGCTGCTGGGGCTCAAACTGGATGCATTTGGGATCTGGCATTACATGCAGTGGCTTTACCAGATGTGTCACAACGCTGACCCCAGTTTCCTATCTCTTGATCAAGAAGTTCAGTGGTAAGCTACCAGGCAGATATGCCATTTCACAGTGATGATGACACAGGCTCCGTTGGGTATAACTTTTATCCCTCAGACCATCTCATCATCAATAGAGTGGCAGATACAGGGAAAGGAGAAACAGGACACATCACCTCCCTTTGAGCACGCATCCCAGAAGTTTCATGTGTTACTTACAGTTAAGTTCATTATCCAGTCCTAGTCACATGACTAGAAGAGAGATTAGAAAATTCTAGGCTGTTTTGTGCAAGGCAAAATGAAGGTATTGTGTAAAATTTCTGGAAAATATGTATGGTAAAAATACTATGCATGAGTTTCAAAATGTTTTGCACCAAAATAAATGTATCATTGAATTCCACTTTCCCACAAACTTTCAAATATTTTTGTATATACAGGATTCTATCACTAACAGGAAAAGACACAAAGAACAGTTTTTGGAATAAAACTTTGCTTGAGGCATAATTGTTATTTCTTAAATTCTATAAACTTAATTGTTTCAAAGATGATCATCATCCAAATAAAAATAGTGCTCTGTCTAGGGTAGTCTTTCTTTCCATTTTCCCCAGGACTGAGGACATGCAAAACTTTCAGGATCAGGCTTGGGAATCTCCTGTTCAAACTATGGTGAGTATTTCGTCTTTCATATAGTCTAAAACTTCATATTTTATTTTCAACAATGCTCCCCATCCTAAAATCACATTTGGAATGCCTGTTTATTTTTATTTATTTATTTAGTTAGTTAGTTATTTTTAACTTTATTTAATGTATATAAATTTCCAAAGTACAGCTTATGGATTACAATGGCTTCCCCCCTCCATAACGTCCCTCCCACCCGCGCCCTCCCCTTTCCCACTCCCTCTCCCCTTCCATTCACATCAAGATTCATTTTCGATTCTCTTTATATACAGAAGATCAGTTTAGCATACATTAAGTAAAGATTTCAACAGTTTGCTCCCACACAGAAACATAAAGTGAAAAATACTGTTTGAGTACTAGTTATAGCATTAAATCTCAATGTACAGCACACTAAGGACAAAGATCCTACATGAGGAGTAAGTGCACAGTGACTCCTGTTGTTGACTTAACAAATTGACACTCTTGTTTATGGCCTCAGTAATCACCCTAGGCTCTTGTCATGAGCTGCCAAGGCTATGGAAGCCCCCTGAGTTCACCGACTCTAATCATATTTAGACAAGGCCATGGTCAAAGTGGAAGTTCTCTCCTCACTTCAGAGAAAGGTACCTCCTTCTCTGATGACCTGTTCTTTCCACTGGGATCTCACTCACCGAGATCTTTCATTTAGGTTTTTTTTTTCCCCCAGAGTGTCTTGTCTTTCCATGCCTGAAATACTCTCATGGGCTTTTCAGCCGGATCCGCATGCCTTAAGGGCTGATTCTGAGGCCAGAGTGCTGTTTAGGACATCTGCCATTCTATGGGTCTGCTGTGTATCTCACTATCTCACTTCCCATGTTGGATCATTCTCTCCCTTTTTGATTCTATCAGCTAGTATTTGCAGACACTATTCTTGTTTATGTGATCCCTTTGGTTCTTAGTCCTATCATTATGATCAATTGTGAACAGAAATTGATCACTGGGACTAGTGAGATGGCATTGGTACATGCCACCTTGATGGGATTGAATTCGAATCCCCTGGTATGTTTCTAACTCTACCGTTTGAGGTAAGTCAGCTTGAGCATGTCCCGAATTGCACATCTCTTCCCTCTCTTATTCCCACTCTTATATTTAACAGTGATCACTTTTCAGTTAAGTTTCAGCACTTAAGAAGAATTGTGTATTGATTACAGTATTCAACCAAAAGTATTAAGTAGAACAAACAAAAAAAAATACTAAGAGGGATAACATATTAAGTTGTTCATCAACATAAGCAGTCTTTTAACTTTTTTTTTTTTTTTTTTTGACAGGCAGAGTTTACAGTGAGAGAGAGAGACAGAGAGAAAGGTCTTCCTTTGCCATTGTTTCACCCTCCAAAGGCCGCCAAGGCCGGCACACTGCGGCCGGCGCACCGTGCTGATCCGATGGCAAGAGCCAGGTACTTATCCTGGTCTCCCATGGGGTGCAGGGCCCAAGGATTTGGGCCATCCTCCACTGCACTCCCTGGCCACAGCAGAGAGCTGGCCTGGAAGAGGGGCAACCAGGACAGAATCCGGCACCCCGACCAGGATTAGAACCTGGTGTGCCGGCGCCGCAAGTTGGAGGATTGGCCTAGTGAGCCGCGGTGCCGGCCTCTGGAATGCCTGTTTAAAACACTATATTCATCGGGTGGGCATTGTGGCATAGAGGGTCATGTCACATGGTAGGACCCCTACATTCCATATTGGAGTGCCTCACTCAGCACAGCAACCCTGCATCAGTCAACCTTCTTGCTAACATGCCTGGGAGCCAGCAGATAGTGTTCAGTTACCTGGGTCCCTGCCCCCTACCTGGGCCACCAGGATGAAGTTTCTGGCTCTCCCACATGGGTGAAAAAACCTCAGTTTTTTAGCTCTTGTTAATACTGCAAGAACTGTGGTCTTACTACATTTTATTTGTTGAATATTATGGTTAGGCCTGTGAATAGAGTGGACTAAAATTTTTTCTTTGCAAAAGCTTATGAAGAAAGGGGAGGGAGGAAGGGGTTTGGGGAAGGA
Source organism: Oryctolagus cuniculus (assembly GCF_964237555.1). NCBI lineage: Eukaryota > Metazoa > Chordata > Mammalia > Lagomorpha > Leporidae > Oryctolagus > Oryctolagus cuniculus. The sequence goes on along the minus strand of NC_091439.1, from coordinate 79,203,683 downwards.
AAGAAGTATGGTTAACTTCTTGGAACTGTACCTATGGGATGTGTAAAATCTGTTTTATATATTTTAATAAAAGCTTTTGAAAGTTACATCTAAACACAACTGAATCATTTTTTAAGATTTAGTCATTTATTTTGAAAGGCAGAGTGATAGACAGAGAGAGGAACACATGGAGAGAAAGATCTTCCATCCGCTGGTTCACTCCCCAAATGGCCACAAGGCTAGGACTGGTTCAGGCTGAAACCAAGAGCCAGGAACTCCATCCAGATCTCCCACAAGTCTGGAAGAGGAACAACACTTGGGCCATCTTCCACTGCTTTCCAACTTCTAGTAGCAGGGAATTGGGTTAGAACTGGATCTACCAGGACTCAACCTGATGCTCATATGGAATGCCAGTATTGCATGTGGCCATTTAGCCTGTTGCACCACAATGCCAGAGCCTCAGTAAATTTTTTTAAAAATTTATTTTATTTATTTTAGAGGCAGTGAGAGAGTGAGAGATAGTGCTCCCATCTACTGGTTCAATCCTCAAATACCCACGGTGACTAGACCTGGGTTGAGGCCAAAGTTGGGAACTGGGAACTCAATTCAGGTCTTCCACATGGGTGGCAGGCACCCAACTGCCACAGCCATCATCATTGCCTCCCAGATTATACACAAGTAGCAAGCTGGAGGCAGGAGCTGGAGCCAGGAGTCAGACCCATGCATTCTGATATGAGACTTGGACTTTATAACTGGTATGTTAAGTGCTAGGCTACACATCTGTCCCCAGTTGTTTCCATTTTATTTCTTAACTCTTTGTCTTGTTCTTTCCTAGTATTTCTCATGGTTCATAACTGTGTATTTATGTAATTATTTGGTGATGTTCTTTATTTCTCATAGTAAGAAAACTCCATGTGGGTAAAGACTATACACTGAGGAACAGTTAACATACAGAAAATGTACAGCTTCGTAGGTGTATATTTAGAGACACATTGAAAAAGTAACCTACAAAAGACAATTCCAGTCGGGACATAAAACATTTCTATTAACCTCAAAAATTTCCCCACACATCATAGTAGTCAAACCTCAACCTCCACAGCCAATTCCCATTTCGATTTCTAGCTCCATAGAGTAGCTTTGCCTTTCTTGAACTTCATAAATGGCATGCTACAGTTTGTATTCCTTTGTGGTCTGACTTTTCCCCTTCAAAATACATCTGTGAAATTCATTCATGCCAAGTATTCCAGTAGTTTGTTCTTTGTGTTGCTGAGTCCATTATATGAATCCATTCACTATTTGTGTATTCTAGCTTTTGTTAACATATACTTGTTTCCACTTTTTAGCTATTATGATGAAAGTATTACTATGGACACTAAGCAAGTCTTTTGGTGGACATAGTTTTTTAAAAATGTATCATAAATAATTTGGAATAGTCTCATCGGATTTTAGGGTAAGTATACACTTATAAGTATCAGTTATAGAATTTCCCAAGTGTTTGTACTATCTGACACTTTACCAGCAATGTCTGAGATGTTCCTTGTCGCTCCCCCTCTTCGTGGAGGAGCGACACTGAACCCTGCCTAGGCTTCATATCCGAGTCACGGCACCATTATGTCGCTCCCCGTCTTTGTGGAGGAACGACACAGGACCCTGCGCTGTTCTTTCGTCTGCTTGGCCCTCCCCGGGTTTGCTGCTGGTTCTTCCCGGGTTGGCTACCATCCCTCCACCTCCGCGGAGGGGCGGTTCCCCCTGCCACATTCCCCACTTCCGCGGGGGAGCGGCACACCGCCGGCCGGCTCTCTCGGGGGCTGCACAGGTGTTCCTTTTAGATGTTCCCCTTAGATGTTCCTCGTGCATGTTGTCTCTCTCCTCCTTTATAGTCCTTTTCCACCAATCCCAACTCTGCTACCCACACGCCGAGTACGCTGCTCTCCTCCAATCAGGAGCAGGTCCTGCAGCTTGTCAAGTTGGTGAGAGGCAGCTGGGTAGAAGCTGTTGCCTCCTCTCCCAGCGCCATATTGTGGGAGAGCAGATGCATAGAATAAGTCTTCATTCCAGTAACTTAGTCTAGTCCGAGTTGCTCCCCACATTCCTTTCCCAACATGAGAGAGCTTGAAAACGTCCATGTAAAAATTGAATGAACACACACACACACACACACACTTATTTCTCAAATTAACTTCTATCAAGTTCAAGACACTTCTCTAAGAGATGATAACAGTCATTTAGTTCACCCCAAAGAACTGAGGGTCCTGGGAATTAAACTATGTTAATGCTTTTTTGAAAAATGTTATTAACTGAAGAGAAATTGGTGCCCTTTTAGGAGAATTTTTTTTTTAAATGTATTTATTTACTTGAAAGGCTGATTTACACTCACAAACACACACACACACACACAGAGACAGAGAGAGAGACAGAGAAAGAGAGAGATCTTCTACCAAATGGTTTACTCCCCAGAGGAAACTTCTTCCAGGTCTTCCACATGGGTGGCAGGGTCCCAGGCACTTAGGTCATATTTTGCTGCTTTCCCAGTCACATTAGCAAGGATCTGGTTCAGAAGAGTGGCACATGGCTTCTTACCATGTCATGGCCTCTTACCATGTCATGATGCTGGCCCCTAAAGACATTTTTTAAAAGGTTTTTATTTATTTGAGGAGGCAGAGAAACAGACACAGGTGTAAAGATAGAAATGCAAGCAGAGGGAGCTCCCATCCACTGGCTCAGTTCTCAAATATCTCAACAATATCTGGGGCTAGGCCAGGGCTGCAGCTGGAAGCAAGGAACTGTGTCTAGGTCTCTGCATGGGTAGCAGACAATTCTCAGGATCCACATTATCAGGCAGCTGGAATCAGAACATGAAGTCAGGTACTAAATCCATCTGATGTGGGATACAGGTGTCCTAGCCAGTGTCTCAACTTCTGGGCAGAAATTTTTTTTAAATTCATGCATAGTTTTTATAAATAAACATTTTTCATAAAATTTTTAATGACCTTTTGTATTTGTTGTTGCCAGATTTTTTAACTTGAATCATTTGGTGAAGTTACATTTCATTATTTTGTTTTAATTTGTCTTTTCCTGATGACTAGTGATCTTAAGTTTGATGTATTTATTGGCCATTTATGTATATTTATTTGTGAAGTATTCAGTCAAATATTTTACCCATTTTTATTGTTACTTTTACATATTATTTGATTATGTAAGTTCTATAAAAGTTCCAGAAAAGTCTTTTGTGAGATATGTACATATTGCAAATATTTTTTTCTAGATAGTAAAGTGCCTCTTTATTATTTCTTAAATAATTATTCATCTATTTGAAAGGAAGAGCAACAGAAAGAAAGAGGAAGAGAGGGAGACATTTTCCATCTTCTAGTTCACTCTTCAAATGCCCACAATAGCCAGAGATGGGCCAGGTTGAAGCTAGGAGCCTGGGACTCCATGTGGGTCTACCACATGGGTGACAGAGGCCCAAGCATTTAAGCCATCACCTGCTGCCTCCCAGGATATCAGAGGCAGAGTGGCCAGGAGTCAAACTGGCACTCTAATGTGGGATGCAGGTGTCACAAACAGTGGCTTAACCCAGTGTGCTTCAATGCCTACCCCTGCCAACTTTTTTCCTAAAAGTATCTTCTGGTAAGTAGATAATTTATCCTTCGATAAAGTATGATTTATCTTTTTAAAATTTTGATTTGTGTTTTTGTGTACAATCTTTGTGAACAATCTAACCCAATGTCATGAATATATACTTTCTATGTTTTTTTTTAATTTTTAAAAGAGATTTTATTTACTTATTTGAGAGGTAGAATGACAGACAGAAAGGGAGACACAGAGAGAAAGGTCTTCCACCTGCTGGTTCACTCCCCAAATGTCTGCAATGGCTGGAGCTGAGATGATCCAAAGCCAAGAGTCAGGAACTTCTTCTGGGTCTCCTACATGGATACAGGGGCCCAAGCACTTGGGCCATCTTCCACTGATTTCCCAGGTCACAGTAGAGAGCTGGATTAGAGGAGCAGCTGGGGCATGAACCCATTCCCATATGGCATGCCTGCACCACAGACAAAGACTTATCCTACCACATCACAGTGCCAGCCCCTGTGTTCTTTTAGATGATTTAGATGTGTTTTTTTTTGGTGAAATCAATGACCGTTCCAAATTAACTTTTTTTTTTTGACAGGCAGAGTGGACAATGAGAGAGAGAGACAGAGAGAAAGGTCTTCCTTTGCCGTTGGGTCACCCCTCAATGGCCACGGTGGCCTGCGTGCTGTGGCTGGTGCACCGCGCTGATCCGAAACCAGGAGCCAGGTGCCTCCTCCTGGTCTCCCATGCGGGTGCAGGGCCCCAGCACTTGGGCCATCCTCCACTGCACTCCTGGGCCACAGCAGAGAGCTAGACTGGAAGAGGAGCAACCGGGACAGAATCTGGCACCCCGACTGGGACTAGAACCCGGGGTGCCAGTGCCACAGGCGGAGGATTAGCCTAGTGAGCCGCGGCGCCAGCCCATATTAACTTCTTATATGATGTGGTGTCATAATTTTCCCCATAAATTATCATGTTTTCCAGCACCATTCATTGAAAGTCTTTTTCTATTAAATTTCCTTAATAATTTTGTTGAAAATTAATTGGCTGTACAAGTCTAGAGTTCTGTCTAGAATCTCTATTCTAATCAATTACTGTAAGTTAATTGTTTTTATACCATTATCATGCTGTCTTCATTACTTTACAGTAAGCAATAAAACTGTAGACTGTAAATTTTCCAAATATGTGCTTACTTTTCCAACATTATATTGGCTATTTACAAATCCTTGGTTTGTTGAATTCCACGTTTGACTTGGCCACTAATTCAAAATGATCTGTTGGATTTTTTAATAGAATTGAGTTGAGCCATATCTCAAGTTGCAGAAAATTGACATCTAACTGGAATCTTTCAATCTGTGATTGAGACATTTCCATTTACTAAGGATTTTAAAAATTCTCTCAGAGAACTTTCATAATTCTTACCATGGTGATCTTGCACATATTCTATTAAATTTATTCTTAGTATTTTGTTTTTGAATGGTATTATAAATGTTACTTTTAATTTTCAAAGTTTGAGATACTAGTAAATATAATTAATAAAAATAGAATTGATTCTATCTATATATGAATCTTGTATCCTGTGACTTTACTGTATTCATGTATTCACTTTAACATTATCTTGGGAGGTTCATTAGCATTTATGCACACATAATCCTGTCAAGTTTGATAAGAGTTTCTTTTTTTCTGATCATTATGCTTTTGTTTCTTGTCACATTATACTAAGAACTTCAATATAATTGTTGTAGTTTGAACATATTTTGGCTCCCAAGCTCATATTTGATTTTTTTTTTTGACAGGCAGAGTGGACAGTGAGAGAGACAGAGAGAAAGGTCTTCCTTTTTGCCATTGGTTCACCCTCCAATGGCCGCCACGGCTGGTGCATTGCGCTGATCCGAAGCCAGGAGCCAGGTGCTTCTCCTGGTCTCCCATGTGGGTGCAGGGCCCAAGCACTTTGGCCATCCTCCACTGCACTCCCGGGCCATAGCAGAGAGCTGGCCTGGAAGAGGGGGAACCAGGACAGAATCCGGCACCCCGACCAGGATTAGAACCCAGTGTGCCAGCGCCGCTAGGTGGAGGATTAGCCTATTGAGCTGCCGGCCGCTCATGTATGATTTTAAAATCCAGTGTCATGGGTTGATAGTGCTGGGAAGAAAGAAACTTGATCCATTCATGGTGAGCTTTGGTGGGAGGTCCTCAGGTCCTCAGAAGGTAACTCTCATGAGAGGGTTTGTAATAAAAGCTGAGTTGTAGACAGTCCCTACTTCCTGGCTCACCAAGTGACCTTTTTTCCAATGTGGCTTGTCCAGTCTTGGACTATAAACCTCATTGCTTCCTATATAGCTTGTGTAGGGCATTTACTTAAAGTAATGAAAATCTGACTAATAAAACAATCTTGAACAGATGTAACAAAAGCAAAATCATGGTTTTGTTATTGATGCAGAAGTAAAGGATTCAATAGCTTATCATTATGTAGTTGTTACCTGTAGAGATTTTAATATATATTTATTTTTCAAACTAAGAAACTTCCTATTTTTGGAATTCTTAAAATGTTTATCATGGTTATTAATCCTGTTTCTGTTGCATAGTTTTGCAAATAATTTCTCCCACTCTTCACTTTCCTGACTGTTTCTTTTGTAGAAAGAAGCTTCTCAATTTGATGTTATCCCATTTGTTAATTTTGGCCTTTATTGCCTGTGCCTCTGGAGTCTTTTCCAGGAACTCTTAGATCAAGTAGCTCCACAACAACAAAACAAACAACCCAGTTAAGAAATGGGCCAAGGACCTAAACAGAAATTTTTCAAAAGATAAAATCAAATGGCCAACAGACAGATGAAAAAATGCTCCAGATCATTAGATATCAGGGAAATGGAAATCAAAACCACAATGAGGTTTCATCTCACTGAGACTCCAGTGGAGAGAAAGGGCTATCAAAGAAGGATGCACTTTTTTCTGAAGGGGAGAGAACTTCCACTTTGCTTGTGGCCTTCTCCAGATACTGACAGAGTTTGTGGACTCAAAAAGCTTCCATGGCCTTGGCAGCTCACGTCGAGAGCCCCAGGTGAACATCGACATCATACATAAGAGTGCTAATTGTTAAACTGACAACAGGAGTCCCTGTGTACTTACTTCCCATGCAGGAACTCTGTCCTCAATGAGCTATACAGTTGTCCTGTGAGAATTAACTGCAAAACTTGCTCTCAAACAGTCTTTTATATTGTGTGTGTGTGTGTGTACAAATTATTGAACACTTAGTGTAGAGTTGGTCTTCTGTGTTTTAAGTTAATTGAAAATGAATATTAATGGACAATGGGACTTGGAATGGGAGAGGGAGGAGCATGTGGGGTAGGAATGCGGGTGGGAAGGTGGGTATGTTGGGAAGAATTACGATATTCCTAAAGTTGTATTTAAGAAATTTGTGCTCCTTAAATAGAATGTTTATAAAAATAGATTAAAAAATGTTTATCATGGATGAGGGGTGACTTTCATCAAATACTTTTTCTCATCCACTGAAATGATCTTTTGGTTTTTCTCCTCAACTTAATGTGGCAAATTATACTGATTGATTTTAAAATGCTAATCAACCTTGCATTCCTGGAATTAATCTTTCTTGATCAAGATGTGTTCCCTTTGATATCTAAAAGGACTTTAAAAAGTGTTTGGAAGAATGAAGTAAAAAGATGGGATTATTTTGACATAAAAAAGTTAAATCCATGCAGTTTTTATAATATGCATTTTGTGTGAATATTGTAAAGATCCTTAATAGTATTAAATTCTGATTTGCTAAAATTTGACAAATAATATATCTATGCAGATGTGGAAAACTCACCCACATTTTCTTTTCACATGTTGTATTTATCTGGTTTCTTTCCTCACGGTTGTTCTGGCCTCATAAAGGAAGTTAGGAAGTGATTATTCTCTTCTACTTTCTGAGTGAGTTTGCATAAAACCAACATTATTTTTCCTTATATTTTAGGCAGAATTCACCAGGGAAGTCATCTGCTATGTACTGAATTGTGGCACTTCCACATTCCCAAATTCTCATGTTGAAGCCCTAATCCCAATGTGACTATATCTGGAGATAGATCCTTCAAAGCAATTAATTAAAACAAGATGAGGTGAAAAAGATGGAACCTGAATCCAACATGAGTGTTGTTCTTGTAATGAGACAGAGGCACCAAGGATTACCCACATACAAAGAAAAAGCTGTATGAAGATAGAGCAAGTCATGTAAAAGCCAATGAAAGAGGACACAGAAAATAGCAACCCTGACAATACCTTTATCTTGGACTTCCAACTTTCAGAACTGTGAATAATTTTTTTTAATGTTTAAGTCACCCAGTATGTGGCATTTTGTTATGACAGCCCTAGCAGACTAGTACATCATTCAAATGCATAAAGCTGTGTGTGTGTGTCAGTTTCTATAGATTCAGTCTCAGTAACTGATGTAAGGCTATTAAGATTTTCTATTTATGTTGCCAGCACTGTGCATAGTGGGTAAAGCTGCTGCCTACAGGGCCAGAATCCTGTATGACTGCCAGTTTGAATCCCAGCTGCTCCACTTCCAATCCAACTCTCTGCTATGGCCTGAGAAAGCAGTAGAAGATGGCCCAAGTCTTTGAGTCCTTGAAACCATGTGGGAGACTCAGAAGAAGCTCCTGGATCCTGATTGGCCTAACTCCAGCCAATAGGTCCATTTGAGGAGTGAACCAGCAGATGGAAGATTCTCTCTCTCTCTCTCTCTGCCTCTGCCTCTCTGTAAGGCTGGCTTTCAAATAAAATAAATAAGTCTTTTTAAAAGTTTTGAATTTATTCTTATGTTTATTTTGGAGAATTTTGAATTTCAAGAAAATTAGCCATTTCACCTGCTATCAGAGTAATTGGAAAACGAATTATTCATAAAATCTCATTACTTCAAAATTTCTGTGTGAAATTAAGTAATGTCCCTTTGTTAAATTTTAATATTATTGTTTTTTTCTATTTTTGATTGATCACCACATATATTTTAAAACATTAATATTTTGAAAGAAATAAACTTTTCTATATCTCAGTTGTTTATCTGATTTCTATTTCATTGATAAAGACTTTAGTATATATTTCTTCAATGTAATTTGAGTTTCATTTCTTTCAACCTATTCTATATTCTAGCTTCTTAAGGTAGCTTATATAATTGATTTCAGACCCTCCCTCTACTACATAATAAGAATTTTAAGATTATTTTAACACTAAATAAAATTTAGTTTTTAAGTATTGTGCTTTTATTTTCATTCAGCGTAAAATATTTTCAAATTCTCTCATTTTAAAATTTCTTAAGTAAGAATGGACTGTTTAACACAGAATTAATAAAATATATATTGTATTAACAACATGTAGAGATTAAAAGTCTTTAAATTCAATATGTATTCTGGATTTGGCGCAGGCCTCCCGTCCTAAGGCCTGGAGACGTTCTGCCTCCCAGGGCTGCTCACTGTCCCTCCCCTCAGGGCCAGCGCACTGCCGGAAGCATCCAGAGCTGCCGCCCAGGGCCCAGCGTGTGGGCTGAGTGGTGGGCAGTGGTGAGAAGTTCAGCAGTCACAGGGGGTCGAGGGTACAAGGGCCCCGCCTGCTCGGGCTGGGAGTAAACCGCTGAGTGGAACGAAAAAAAAAATTCAATATGTATTCTTTATTACCTTTTTCTTCTAGTTTTCTTTGTAATATCTTTTTCAATATTCAAGCCATGAATAATATTTTCATTTCCAAATATTTGGATTATCTACTATTTCTGATTCATAACTTAATTGCACTGCGACAAGAAAATATGCTCTGTATAATTTTAATACTTTTAAATCAATTACAACATGTTTTATGTCTAGTACATAGTCTGTTGCCTTGAAAGAATGTATATTCTGTTATTGTTAAGTGGAATGTTCTATAAATATCCATTAAGTTAACTAGTTGACAATAAAGTTCATGTTTCTGTATCTCTATTGGGTTTCTTTTTGTTCGCTTACCCTACTTGCTTGTCTACTTGTTCTCTTTTTTGTCTATTTGTCTATCATTGTATGAAAAAATGATATTTGCCTATTTTCCAGCTGCTCTTTTAAGTATTGCTGGACCCATTTTGGAGCTCTACTATTAGTCACATATATATTTAGAAAGTTTCTTTTATTCTTCATAAATTAAACTTATAACTCTTGAATATACTTCTGTTTCTCAGTTAATGCCTTTTATCTATTTCAAATATTAACATAGTCGTCCTATAATTAGTATGCTCCTGGTGTATCTTTTCCATCCTTCTGCTTTTAATATATCTATGTTTATACTTAAAGGACAACTCATAACTAGCATACATTTGGATATGACTTTCTTAGTCTGATATTCCTTCTTTTTTAAATGGCCCTTTTGTAGTTTGAAATTATAAGTGAACAATATTATTCTAAATTTCTTACATCATATGTGAAGTGGTATAACATTAATTAAGAATGGATTTTAAAATATTAAAATACATATGATAATCCCTGGAGGAGACATAGAATACAAGACAGGGATGGTTTTTGGCAACAGCAGTTAAGATGCCACTTGGGACACCTGCATCCCCTATCAGTGTCTGGTCTGAGTCCCAGTACTCACTTCCAATCTAGTATCCTGCTAATGCATACCCCAGAAGGAAGCAAATGATATGTCTGAAATAATTGGGTCCCTGCAACCCATGTACAAGACCCAGACTGAGTTCCAAGGCTCTTGGCTTTAGCCTGACCTGGCTCTGGCTATTGTGGATGTTTGGGAAGTGAACCAGGGGATGGGAGATTGTCTGCCTTCCCTTCTCTCTGTCTTTGTATCTTCAAAATAAAGTAAAAATAATGAAAAAAAAACCTTATAAAACATTGCTACTTGGGACAAAGATAGCCCATACTCAGGTTTCTGGATCTGAGTTCCACCTCTGCTTCTGATCCTGCTTCCTGCTAATATGTACCCTGGGAGGCATAGGTGGTAGCTCAAGTACCTGTGCCCCTGCCACCATTGTAGGAGACCTGGAACAAGTTCCAGGTTCTTGACTTCGGTCTGGCTTGGGAAGGCTGTTTTAGATATTTGGGGAGTGAATCAGTGAATAGAAGTTCTCTCTCTCTCTCTTGTGCTTGCTCTCATGTGGGATCTGTCCTTAATGTGTTGTCCAATGTGAATTAATGCTATAACTAGTACTGAAACAGTATTTTACACTTTGTGTTTCTGTGTGGGTGCAAACTGATGAAATCTTTACTTAATATATACTAAATCGATCTTCTGTATATAAAGATAATTGAAAATGAATCTTGATGTGAATGGAATGGGAGAGGGAGCGGGAGATGGTAGGGGTGCAGGTGGGAGAGAAGTTATGGGGGGAAAAAGCCATTGTAATCCATAATTTGGAAAATTACATTTACTAAATAAAAGTTAAAAAAAAAGAAGTTCTGTTTCCAATTTTCAGATCTTCACTCACTGATACTTTCTAGGCATTATTTGTAGTGGGAAGAACATTTTCAGACTGAGCATTAGCTTTGCATCCTTCACTCTTTCAGATTCCAACCTGTTGCCCTGGCCCACACTTTTGTCAAAGGCTCATGTGATTTCTTCACACCCACAAAGCCTCTGTGTATGTCAGGCTGGTTTTTCCACTTGTCACACCCAAATCATGAAACTACCACTTAGTATGGAGGCTGTAATCCTTCTGGAATTTGGTTTATTAAGGCTTCCTTTGTCCTCTACAATTTTCTGCCCAAAAGAACACATTGGTTTTTATTTCTCTTGTTATTATCATGAAGGTGAAGGTCTTTTACATCATTCTACATTGTAACTGGTAGTGGAACATCAGTTCATGCCTTTCATGCTTACCATTAAAAATCTAATGATGAAAATCTAATGATGAAATCTAATGATGAAACAAATAGCATTCCAAAATATCCATATATCATAAATAAAGATATAAAGATGCTTCAGATATGTGGAGCAAAGAAAATATGATATTTACAGTACATGGAATGAAACAATAGATGATAAATCTGGATTGAAATATTTTAAATAAGGGTATAATTGTCCTTAAAAAACCTTTAAAAATCCTTTAAAAGTGTCCTTAAAAATGGTGCTTGGTAATAATATCCATGAGCTGGAATTATTCCTAAATCAGAACAAGGAGAATGCTAAAGAGATTCTCTTAGGCAACATCTGATACAGAGAAAAAAGAAAATCTTGACCTTGAGAAAAGTTGCAATTACTCTTGAAATTAAGCATTCTAAGGGATAAATATCACAAAAAAAACACTGTTTACTTAGAATTTACCTATCCAAAAGCTCAATGTTCTCCACTAACATGATCTTTACTGACATAATGATGTTACATTATCTATGACTGGGTTGGTATTCTTTGTTTCTTGTCTTCCTTAAGTCCCTTATCTTCTGTGTCTATCCTGTTCCCTTGGAAGTCTAAAATCACTTGGGATTTGACCTAGATGTTGAGACATAGCTGAGCTGTAAACTGAGGATCGAGTGTCCTCATGCTATGTGAAGACAAATTACATAAGCTCTCAGAATCAAGTCAAGGCTAGCAGTTTGCTATGCACTTGAGAAAAAAGTTATCTATTGATAGCAACTACATAGATTACTCCTTATTTGCAAACTTCTCAGGTTTCCTAGTCCAGAAAGCATAAACATATTAAAAATAGCAAAGAAAATTCAGTCTTCACATTACATAATATGTTACATTATTTCATTAAACTGAAAATTTAATAAGTATATTTTAAATGCTTGGGAGCAAGTAATGGTATAGAATTGGATACCATCAATGTCCATTTATCTCCAACTTATACATCATGTCACATCTTCTAAACCCTTAGAAGGCAAATTATCAGTGACTCTGAGCCAGAAAGGGTCAGATAGCCTGTATAAGGTCCATTCTCCACTACCACTAATGATATTACTCTAATACTAAAATGCTGATATCAATTGTATTGTATTGGAGTTGGTGTTGCAATGCCGACATTGGCACCATTTTGTTGGCATCAAGCCTGTTGGCTTGGATCCTCTATAGGCAATCATTATTGCATCTAAGGTATTAATTCAATGACTGTTTCATTTTATTTTTTGCTATACCTGCTTTTGAAGATCTAACAGTATGCAACAAACTGTAGTGATAGCCAAGGTCTCAAATAGTAAAATAAAGTATAAATATATTAGGTATGTGGAAAAGAGAATACATTAATGCAAATGGTTGATTGGAATAATCAGATTACAAGATGGCAGAATAGACACAGGGTGGTCTGTTCTAGGCTAGGTGAAAATAGTAAAAATAATAATAGTAATAATAATAATAATTCCCAGGGAGGAGTTGGAGGAAAAACTTCAGTGCAGATTCTGCAGAAAGAGGAGAGATACTGTGGATCTGCGGAGAAGTGCAAATGTGCAGCAGCACAGACACAACAAACAAATCCAACAGCCCTGAGCTGGAGAAAGCATCAGCTTTGGAGAGCAAGGTGAGATCAGACTGATGCAGCCCATGCCACTGGTGATAGAGCTGGAGGGAGAGCCTAGCAGACTATACTGTCTTTGAGTCTGGCCCAGTGCCCTGAGGGGAACAGGGTACCTGCTCACCCAGAGAAAAAGAAAAGGGGTACATCTCTTCCCATCCCTCCCAATCATGGTACCTGGTAACCAACTAAGACAGGACAGGTGCCATTTTGGACATAAACAGATAGTAGCATAAATGGGTAACAGGTCTTGTACACAGCCCCAGCAACTACAGGGGACAGTCCCCATCTTGTCAGCAGAGGCAACCACAGCATCTCAGGTACAATTGGCAGGGAAAGTTGCCATCTTGTCATCAGAGGAAAATGCAGCAGCACCTGGGCACAGACCTGGAAACGGGTGGGAAGAAAGAGCCGTTCTGACATTAGCCCCAGTGGCAGACTCTTGTACATGACTAGAACGATTGTGAAATGAATAAGGCTGCAGTCGGTGGGTATTGTGCACACATGTGATCCAGGGATTTTACTGAGGAAAAAATCTGTGTTCCCCACTGACTTTGACTCTGGTTGGGAGCACTGACTGGGGGCTGAGAGCCCACATATGACTGTGAGGTGATCACAGGGTCTCAACATTTCACCGGCTCCAGGGCTCTGGGACTCTGAGGTTTAAACCACTCTGAGGTGGAGTACCCACAGGCAGTTGGCTCTGGGAATGTCTCAGCCTCTGTGGGTACGACTGGGTAGTGGGGCAAAGCAGATCCTCTGTACTCCATGACTATTGGAACCCTGAGAGCTGAGACTGTGGGAATTCCATGACTGCATGAGAGGGTACACAGTGTAGCTGGATCTCTGGAAAATCACTGTGTGTGGATTCATATGCTTACAGCTCCCTGATTGCCTGGTGTGGGTCATTGCAGTAGGATCCACACTCACACTGAGGACTGCACATAGCCTTTTGCAGTTCAGGTGAAGTATGGATGAGTGTTTCACACATTGAGGGCTAACACCCAGGCATTTATCACCTAGGAATACAAGAGGCGAGAGTATGATTTCACCAACAGAGGTGACCGTATTTTCCTACTGTTAACAAGAGATCCACCATGTCCAACCTGGGTGTCAATCTCAATATTTGCCCCACCCTGGAGCACTGACCAGAGCTCCATAGCTACACCCAGCACACACCTCTGGCATTCAGTGAAAGAGCAAACATTCCACTAAGCTACTAGCATAATTCAAAGATAAAAGCCAGTAGAGGAAAAGATCAACAAATAGCTCCACAAATGCCTAAAAAATAAATGCAGAAATTCAAGAAACAAGATTAAGGAAGACAACATGACTCCACGCCCCCCCAAAGAAACATACCAACACTTCAATATTAGAATGTGAAGATGAAGAGATTGATGAAATGCCTGAAATTGAATTCAAAATATTAATCACAAGATTACTCAGAAGCAAATCAATGAATTAAAGAAATCTATACATGAAACGAACAAAATTTTTCTCATGAAATTGATATTTTAAAGAGAAAACATAATGAAATACTTCAAATGAAGAATTCAATAGATCAAATAAAAATGCTGTGGAAATGCTTAAAAACAGACTTGGTTAGACAGAAGAAAGAATATCCAAGCTAGAAAACAAATCTTTGGAAATTTCTCAGACAAAAAACAAAAGAAGTTAGAAAAATTAAAAACAGTGTTGCAGTTATGGGATACTATCAAATGACCCAGGATATGGATCCTAAAAGCGTGGAAAGAGAGAATGGATTAGAAGGCCTATTTAGTGAAATGGTTATAGAAAATTCCCCCAATTTGGAGGAAGGAAAGGATATCCAAGGATAACACAGAACTCCTAAAAACATGACCAGGAAAGATCTTCATCAGAACACAAAACTTAATAAATGTTATGAATTCAATCTAAACTGAGCTCAAGTGTATAAATATGCTAATGACTTCTGTTCAGGATTTTAATACCCGTGGGATCATAATGACTAGATGTCAAAAATCATTATAAAGTCATACTTACATTTAGAATATAATATAGCTTATTACACAATAAATATGTAGATTGTAAAATGTAAAAAAAAGAAATGACAAAAGTAATGAGGACAAAGGTGTTTTTTTCTATCCTTCCACTGGGTCCAGAAAGTTTTCCCTAAATTAGGAAGATAAAAGAAGCTGTAAAGAATGAAAAAGGATAGTGCATAAAGCATATGATGATTCCTAAAAGTTATATTTAACAACATGTTAAAGTGGAATAAAGGGGAGACTTTATGATCTATAGACAATGAGAAATGATTGATTCTTAAGCAACTATCCCAATTAATAGACACCAAGTATACTTTAATCAGATACATAGGTTCTTGCTACTTTAACATGACCTTACATGATATGAGGCTAACTGGATGATGAAGCCAGATATAAGTTAATTTTGAACATCAAATGTTGTAACTGGCACCACTTTTGTATACACTTCTTATTTGCCTACACTTTAGTATTTACCCCATGTCATATCTTCAACTTTAATCACTGGGAACACTAACCTGTACTAATTAGCTTAACTCTCTCCTTGATACAACCCTTAATATCTCTTCTTAACTGACAAGAATACAACTTCTAGTCAACTACTTTGTCCAAAGTTCTGCAATAATTTAAACTACATATAAGTAAGACAAATAGGAAATATTTCTAAATAAATCTAATAAAATATGTAAAGGATCTATATGGGAAAAATGATAAAACCCTGATGAAAGAAATCAAAGAGGATTTACATAAATAGAGATGTATTCTGTATTCATGACCTGGAAGATGCCCTATTATTACAAGTTAATTCTTCCCCACTTAATCTATAGAGTCAATGAAATATCAATCAAAATTCCAAGCAATTGACCAACTGATTCTAGAGTCCAGAAATACAAAAGACTCATAATAGTCAACATAATACTGAGGAAGAACAACAAATCTGGAGGACTGACACCTACTGGTTCAAGGTTTCCTATAAAACTATACTAATAGAGAAGAGAGATTCAAGATGGCTGAATAGAGAGGCCCTGCACTCCCCTTTGCTACAGAGAAGAACCAGGGCAATAAAGGAAGGACTGCACTTTCAGGGGGTTGACTGAGGGAAAACTTCAGTAAAGAAGTGATGACAACTGTAAGCAGCACAGAGATTCTGAAAGCCAGAATAAGGACTGGAACAAAGCACACTGCAGGACTCATTATGGCTTGCCAGCTGGGGAAGTGGGGACTTCATCTTTCAGGGAAGGGGTAAAAAGAAAGCTCTGGAACCCTCACCATTGCCTCAGACCAGCAGCCGAACTATAGGAGAATGACACACTCCTCAGAGGTTTTAAATCCAGTCTAGACAGCTGACTGGCATCCAAGTGACTTCTTTGCTGCAATAAAAGGGACCCACATTGCCTCCCTCTACTCTCAAAGTCCCAGCAGTGAGCTTCTGTGCTACAGTTGCTGCTAAACTCCATTCTGTCTTAGGGGACAGCAAGCAGCTCCATTGCTACCAGAAGCCTCCAGAGCCAGGGAACTTCACAGGGAAGAGAGCAGGCCACTCGGTATCCTACAGCTGTGCGATTACCAGGCACGATCTCCAGAGTCATGCTACTTCATTCTGTGAGATCCTGAGAAGTTCCCCCTCTGCATCTTGGGGCTTGGCACTGGCAGCAGTCAATACACAAGCCTGGGGAATCAGACTTGAAGAAATCTCCTTCTGCATCTATTAACATAGGGTGCTGAGTGGCCAAAAGTATGTCTTTTTGGAGCAAGGTGCAGTCTCTTCCGTATCCTATAGCTCTGGGACTGTGGCTGTTGATGCTACAGTCCTTGGAGTAAATTGTACTAACTAGTGAGACTTGGAGGTCCCTATCAGTGTTTCTCTGCTTCAGGTTGGTGGCTACCAATACAGAAATCCCAATATAACTCGCACTTAACTGAGAAGACTTAAGTAAGGACCCTGCTGCATCCTGTAGCTCTGGAACTGTGATTATAGTTCTGTAAGTCCAGGGACACCTACAATCTCCTGTGGAGCAAAGAGAAAGCCCAAATATCTAGACTTGCACCTACTAGTTCATCATCCCTAGCTTAAACTTTGATCAACCTAGGGAATGTGGGTAAAGTCCTCTCCAAGTCACACAGCACTGGGACTGACTAGGACTGTTGGATCTATGTTCTACAGAGTAACTGATGTTCTCCCCAGATCCCAGGGGATCTGTAATCCCTGCTCCAAACTTGTGCTTTCCAGTGTACAACCTCCACCATGACCTATATATACAACATGAGATCACAGTAAGGTTTCTACTACATCCTGCAGCTCTGAGACTTTGGTTATTGGCTCTATTAGTCCTAGGTACACCAGTCTTGCCACGTGGGACTCAAGCAAGGCTCCATCAATTCCACAGCAGAAAACTCATGGTTTCCAGTCCACAATCCTCAGCATAACCTATGCTTTTCCTGTGGGACCTGGACAAATTATCCTTCCTGCCGTAGAGTTCCAGGACTGTGTCTATTACTGCCATATTCCTCAGAGTTAATGGAACTTACCCTGTGGAACCTAGAGATATCCCTATAATTTACCACTACTCTAGGTCCACACTTGACAGTGTACAGTCCCTAGAGTAACATATCACCTCTGTGGAGCCAAGGCAAGGTTCTCTCACATCTCATAGTGCTCGAACTACAATTTGTGGTCTTTTCATACTATAAGACCTAGCATTCCCAACATCCATATAACAGGACCCGGATAAGGTCCCATACACATTATAGTCTCAGGGCCACAACTTTTGGTGCCACAAGACACAGCATTGGTCAGAGTTGCCTGGTATGAAAAAGAGACAGCCCTCACTGGATCCCACAACACCAAGAAAGTGGCTACAACCATTACAATCCCTAGTGTGGTTGACACCCAGCACTCTGGGGCCTAAAGTCACACACACATACCTCTGGAAGTCCATGTTCACTTCAAACTCATAGTACTACCTCCATGAATTGCTACAGACTAGACAACTATGGAACTTCTAGTCACTGTGGACACTGATTGTAGCTAAAGAAATCACTCAAAGTTTACACTTCTAGCTTCACCTAGAATAAAGCCAAAACAACCACCCAACCTGTACTGTATGTTCCATATGAACAAAAAGTTCTTTTCAATGAAAACTACTCATTAAAGAAGAGACTGTTACACTAGATGCATGAATGTCAAAGTAGCGACACAGGGGACACAGAGACACAAAGAAGCATGACACTCCAGAGAACAAAATAAAGTTCCAGAAATCCTGATTTGAAGGAAATCCATGAAATACCAGAAAAATAATTGAAAGCAATGATCCTAAAGAAGCTCATTGAGATGTAAAGAATGCACATAGATGAGCCATCAAAGAAATGAGGAAAAAAATGAATGATAAATTCAATAGAGATAAAATATCAATAAAAAATAAAATTTTGGAACCGAAAACTTCAGGCAATGAAATAAAAAATACAACCAAGAGCTTCAGCAATGGTATAGACCAAGGAAAAGAAAGAATTTATGATCTTGAGGATAAGCCTTTTGAAATAACCCAGTAGACAAAAAAAAGGGGAAAAGATTGAAAACAAATGAAGGAAATCTGTGAGACATATAGGATAGCATTAAGTGAAAATATTAATGTAATATAATATTATATTGATCATCTGAAGGAGAAGAGGAGGGAAAAGACATTGAGAAGCTATTGATTTAAATGATAATTGGAAACTTCCCCAAGTCCTGAAAGAGATACAGACATCTAGATCAGGAAGTTCAAAGGACTCCAATCAGTTTCACTCAGAAGAGACTTTCTCCCAGGAATATTAAAATCAAATTGTCAGAAGCTAAGGACAAAGAGATAATCCTAAAGACAACAAGAGAAAAATAAGTTATACATAAAGTAAACCCATTAGAATAACAGCAAATTCCCGGCAGAAACCTACAAACAAGAAGAGAATGAGATGACATATTAAAGGTCTTGAAAGAAAAAAATAAATTTCAAACAAGAACATTATATTCAGTGAAGCTATCCTTCAGAAGTAAGGGAGAAATAAAGTATTTCCCAGAGAAGCAAAAACTGATAGAATTCATAACCATCAGACCAGCCCTAAGGAGAGTGCTATAATAGAAATAAAACCATAGTAACTATCAGGATGAAATTACACTACTATACAAAATTCAGTAACATGAGAAGATACATACAAGAGAAAACAGAGAATCCAAACTTATCATGACAGCCTACAAATAACAATAAATAAAAAAGGCAAAAGGAAATGGAGAACATATAAAAAATCAATAAAGAACCAACAAATTGTTAAGTCAACAACAGGAGTCACTGCATACTTACTTCTCATGTGGGATCTGTCCTTAATGTGTTCTCCAATGTGAAGTAATGCTATAACTAGTACTGAAACAGTATTTTACACTTTGTGTTTCTGTGTGGGTGCAAACTGATGAAATCTTTACTTAATACATACTGAATTGATCTTCTGTATATAAAGAGAATTGAAAAAGAATCTTGATGTGAATGGCATGGGAGAGGGAGTGGGAGATAGGAGGGGTGTGAGTGGGAGGGAACTTATGGGGGGGAAGCCATTGTAATCCATTAACTGTACTTTGAAAATTTATATTTACTAAATAAAAAATAAATAAAAAAAGAATCATGAAGCAAGACCCCTACCTTTCACCTTACACAAAAATTCACTCAACATGGATTAAAGACTTAAATCTACAACCTGACACCATCAAATTATTAGAGAGCATTGGAAAAACCCTGCAAGAGATAGGTACTGGCAATGATTTCTTGGAAAACACCCCAGAAGCACCGGCAGTCAAAGCCAAAATTAACATTTGGGATTGCATCAAATTGAGAAGTTTCTGTACTGCAAAAGAAACAGTCAGGAAAGTGAAGAGGCAACCAACAGAATGGGAAAATATATTTGCAAACTATACAACTGATAAAGGGTTGATAACCAGAATCTACAAAGAAATCAAGAAACTCCACAACATCAAAACAAACAACCCACTTAAGAGATGGGCCAAGGACCTCAATACACATTTTTCAAAAGAGGAAATCAAATGGCCAACAGGCACATGAAAAAATGTTCAAGATCACTAGCAATCAGGGAAATAGAAATCAAAACCACAATGAGGTTTCACCTCACCCCAGTTAGAATGGCTCACATTCAGAAATATACCAACAATAGATGCTGGAGAGGATGTGGGGAAAAAGGGACACTAAGCCACTGTTGGTGGGAATGCAAATTGGTTAAGCCACTATGGAAGTCAGTCTGGAGATTCCTCAGAAACCTGAATATAACCCTACCATACAACCCAGCCATCGCACTCCTTGGAATTTACCCAAAGGAAATTAAATTGGCAAACAAACAAGCTGTCTGCACATTAATGTTTATTGCAGCTCAATTCACAATAGCTACGACCTGGAACCAACCCAAATGCCCATCAACAGTAGACTGGATAAAGAAATTATGGGACATGTACTCTATCGAATACTATACAGCAGTCAAAAACGACGAAACCCAGTCATTTGCAACAAGATGGAGGAATCTGGAAAACATCATGCTGAGTGAATTAAGCCAGTCCCAAAGGGACAAATATCATATGTTCTCCCTGTTCAGTGACAACTAACTGAGCAACAAAGGGGAAACTTGTTGAAGTGAAATGGACACTATGAGAAACAGTGACTTGATCAGCTCTTGTCCTGACGGTTGATGTACAATGTAATACTTTATCCATTTTAGTATTTTTTTTGTTCTAGTACCATTGGTTGAACTCTGTAATTAACACCCAAGTATTCTTAGGTGTTTAAATTTTAACTGAAAAGTGATCCCTGTTAGGGATTTGGAAAACATTATGATGAGTGAAATAAGCCAATCCCAAAGGGACAAATACCACTTGTTCTCCTTGATAGGTGACAACTAACTGAGCACCAAAAAGGAAACCTGTTAAAGTGAAATGAACACTAGGAGAAACGGTGACTTGATCAGCCCTCACCCTGACTGTTGATGAGCAACTTAATATGTTATCCCTCTTAGTATTTTTTTGTTTGTTCTACGTAATACTTTTGGTTGAATACTGTAATCAATACATAATTCTTCTTAAGTGCTGAAACTTAACTGAAAAGTGATCACTGTTAAATATAAGAGTGGGAATAAGAGGGAAGAGATGTGCAATTCGGGACATGCTCAAGCTGACTTACCTCAAATGGTAGAGTTAGAAACATACCAGGGGATTCCAATTCAGTCGCATCAAGGCGGCATGTACCAATGCCATCTCACTAGTCCCGGTGATCAATTTCTGTTCACAATTGATCATAATGATAAGACTAAGAACCAAAGGGATCACATAAACAAGAATAGTGTCTGCAAATACTAGCTGATAGAATCAAAAAGGGAGAGAATGATCCAACATGGGAAGTGAGATACACAGCAGACCCATAGAATGGCAGATGTCCTAGACAGCACTCTGGCCTCAGAATCAGCCCTTAAGGCATGCGGATCCAGCTGAAATGCCCATGAGAGTATTTCAGGCATGGAAAGCCAAGACACTCTGGGGGAAAAAAAAAAAGCCTAAATAAAAGATCTCCGCGAGTGAGATCCCAGTGGAAAGAATGGGTCATCAAAGAAGGAGGTACCTTTCTCTGAAGGGAGGAGAGAACTTCCACTTGACCATGGCCTTGTCTAAATATGATCAGAGTCGGTGGACTCAGGGGGCTTCCATAGGCTTGGCAGCTCATGACAAGAGCCTAGGGTGATTACTGAGGCCATCAACAAGAGTGTCAATTTGTTAAGTCAACAACAGGAGTCACTGTGCACTTACTCCTCATGTAGGATCTTTGTCCTTAGTGTGCTGTACATTGAGATTTAATGCTATAACTAGTACTCAAACAGTATTTTTCACTTTATGTTTCTGTGTGGGAGCAAACTGTTGAAATCTTTACTTAATGTATGCTAAACTGATCTTCTGTATATAAAGAGAAACGAAAATGAATCTTGATGTGAATGGAAGGGGGAGGGAGTGGGAAAGGGGAGGGTTGTGGGTTGGAGGGACGTTATGGGGGGAAGCCATTGTAATCCATAAGCTGTACTTTGGAAATTTATATTCATTAAATAAAAGTTAAAAAAAATCTTTTTTTAAAAAAATTGTGCAACCATATTGGTGAACAATTAGGCAGTTTCTCATAGAGTTAGATATAGCTTTACCATACAATCAAGCAATTCTATACTTTGATATGAAAACATATACTCACAAAATATCTGTTACACAGACATCAATGGGATCCATTGTCTTAAAAGCCCCACACTGGAAAGAGACCATAGCATCACATGTTTCCAGGCAAGTGAATAAGTTATTGTATAAATGTCTATCAAATTTTTATTGTACAAAATGAGTACTACATGCTAAGTATGAAAAGTGGACCACTGGCAAAGACATCTCAAAATCATTATGATGAACAAAAACATAGTAGTATATGTGTATACACTGAATATATAATATATATAAAAGCTTCCATTTTTATATAATGCTACAAAATGTAAATCTGATCTGTTGCAACAGATAGTAGGTCAGTGTCTGGGTGGAGTTGGTGGTTGGGGATTGCCTGGGATGGGGTACAAGGCAGCTTTTCAGATGAACGAAATATCCTTTACCATGATTACAATGGCTACATGGAATAATTACTTACTGAAAGTCACCCAAAGTACATTTAAATGGGTGCATTTCATTGTGTGCAAACTATCTCTTAATGTTGTATTTAAAAACACACACACACACACAGAAAAGCCCTTTCTGTGTGTTTCTTTTGTACCCAAAGTAAAAAAGGAGGGAGGAAAAAAGGAAAGGTTGAGGGATGAACTGACCCTCCCCTCCCAATAAACCACTAAAAAGTAAACACTAAGAAGGAATTTTTTTAAGAATCAAAGAACTATTTTTAATTATTCATATTTGACCCTGCACTCACAGGAAAAATTAATTAAAGTGAGAGACCTGGTAACACAGACCCAAAAGAAGCAAATTGCTATTTTGTATAATAATGTCCAGGTTTGTATTTTGGAAAGAATAACGTATAAATATTACTATTCTTGAGAGTAAGTGGTCTTCAGAAGAAAGTCAAAATTTTTTGTAGCAAGAAATTGTATTTGCTCTCAGACAATTAAACATCAAATGACAGCAAATGACAGCCATTGCTGATTGTGAAATTGAATTCGATGTATTATCTACTCCCCTTCTGCATCTTTTGGTTCTATCCGACCAAAGTTATTCCCAGTAGAACCCACTGAAACTTGAGCAGCTGACCACACATTGACATCCAAGTGCAACCTAGATGTGTAAAAGGAAGTGAGTGTGATTGAGGCTGTATTTTGGAAGGGGTCAAATTGATAATTTGTCAAACCCAACAGGAAGGAGTCCTGCCCTATGAAGGGATGACACAGCAAAATTTCAAGGTGAACAGGGTGTGGCTGAACAGAGAGGGAAGAATAGAGCTTATAATGAAATGAATGCATTGCAATCATTCCTCATGGATACAGTTATCCATGTCCCTCTCACATAGCAAATGCACTCATTCTCATTGCAGGACCAGTAACTATCTTTTCTAGTCATGGCCTCACACTCAAAGCCTTTACACAAATCATGGCAGTTTCCTGGGCAAAACTTCTGGTGGTTCTTACATGCTTAAAAAGGTACACAGCACCCTTCACAGTCTGTCCTCACTCCCTTCCCTACATTAATACCTGCAGATACTCAGCCTCCTCTCCTAGCAGATACAGAGCTTTCTCTTATTGCTGACCATCTGGTAACATAACTTGTTCTTTTGTGCATTCCTACCTCACACTTGCTCCTACCTCTGTCTTCACTCTCCTACGCAAGCAACAGTTTATATCTATCACTGGACTGTAAGCTCTTCCATAAGGGGAAGACATAACACCAATTAATTATTGTACCCTTAGCTCCTAACCACACAGCCTGGCACAGAATTAAGTATCCAATGAATCAAAGTAGTCAATTATAAAAAATGATGTCCCATGTTTGTAGAGAATTTAACCAAGGCAAACTTCATAGCTGTTCCACCCAAGGTCAATCCTAGTAGCACTCTAAGCTAAATTTTGCCTAATAAACAGTGGCATTCAATTCACAATTTAGGCAGCTGGAAATAAAGGTATTTCTTCTGCTGGAATATCATAAAGGAGGTTGTCTCTATTCATTGTCTGTTTATGCAAGAGGACTGAGAATCCAATTTATTCGAAGCCCCAACATGCTTGGGTTTTTGCTCCAGTCTACAAGGTTGGGGGAAGATACTAGGAGGCTTGAACACAGGCATAACATGACAGAGAAAGAAAGGGAATAAAAGAATGTGCAGGGGATGATTAAGTACTTCTGAACTGACATAGTGAAGTATGGACAGTTTCAATGTCTTCACTATTTGCTTCCTTTCGAACTGTGAGCAATTTCAAACACCCCATACTGTTCCAAGATTAATTGAGTTTTACGTGCTTTTAGCTTGCTTTGGGTACCCAGGAGAAAGGATTTCCACAGAACCTGTACTTGCCAAAGCAAAGAGAATATCTCATGAATGTATGATTAATAGCCATTGCTGGAATGATTAATTAGTGATTCTGACAATAAGTTGTGCCTATGTACATGCCTTTGCTCGGTCCCAGGTTTCATATGCAGAAGAAATGGAGAAAAAAATCTTGCTTCTTCCTGCTTCCTCCCTGTACCAAGACTATGGAAAAATCCAAAGGCCTTTGCATATTCTGGTCTTGTCTGATTTCATCTGGTTTGTCTTTAAGAACAGCAGCCCTGAAATGGAAGCTCTTGGGCATGATTGATGGCTTCTCTTTCTATCTGCAAGCTGGAAATTCAGAGAAGGATTTTTCCCCCATAGGTCTTACTGCTTATTGGTACAAGAGTTATTTCCACTTTGCTGTGGAATTGATTTGCAACATTGGTGTATGAGTTTGTATATTTTTCTCACTGGCCCGTCACAAAGCATAAGTCAGCAAGTCTTCTGCAGTATGATGGATTATGTAGCTAGGACCTCCTAGCAACGTTTCCATTAAAAAGATGAGCATGTTGCCATTAACTTTTGGGGACTAGAATCATCCAAATTCTGTACCTTGACATTTCACAAACTATATTATTTAGTAGCACTGGTTTTCCCCACATCCAATACTATCCATTGGACCTTGGGTTGTTTCCTGCAGTCCCAAATTGTTCATGCTATAGAAATACAGACATTAGTAAAACACTAAAGGAATGATAGCCGTAGTTCTAAGTTTACCTCCTGATGTATCTCAAATAAAACCATTCATTTAATTCTAAATTGAGAAGGAAACAAAGAGAGAGAAAAAAAGACTCTTCTATCTAAACTGTTACAAAGAAACATTCATATCAGGATTTATAGACATGTCATAATAACTTAATCAAAATGAAAACAGGAGAAGAAAAGTCAGACCTAAGACTTGTGATTTTTAATTCATTGTGAAAAGCACTTAAACCAAGGGACATGAAACTCTCATCTCTCCTTTCCCGTTCTCCATCTCTCTATAATTTAGTGTAGGGTTGTGTGGAGGATGTAATACTTGAGACCTTTTCTGAAACAGAGTACAACCCAATAAACAAAACAAAGTAATGAAAAAATGCAAATTAAGTGTAACATTCCTGGATGATATTGCATGCTGCTTTTTAAAAAAGAAGTATTTACTTACTTGAAAGACAGAGTGACAGAGAGGGGGAGGAATAGAGATAGAGAAATAGCAAGAGATAACTTCTATATGTTAGTTCACTCCTCAAATAGCCAGGCTGAAGCCAGGAGCCTGGAATTCAGATCTCCCACATAGGGGCCAGTACTTAGGCCATCTTCTGCTGGTTTCCCAGGCGCATCAGCAGGGATCTGAATCATAATTGGAGCAGTTAGGACTTGAACCAGTGTTCAAATTGGATGTCAGAGTTTCAGGCAGCAGCTTAACCTACTGTGCAACAACACCAGCCCTCACACTGGTCTATAAAACAACTACTGGTTTAAGTGTGACAGAGTTGAATTTGAATCCTAGCTTAATCAATTGCTAATTGTATTCCATGGGAAAGTAAACAATCTCATTAAGCCTTGGCTTTAATTTAATTATTTTTTACTATTTTTGGTTATTAGTAATACTTGTATATTTTTATGCAGAGTCGTACAATATTTCAACACATATAAACAATGTAAACTGATCCAGTCAGGCAGTGAGCACTTCCATTTGCTTATCTTTTCATGTTTGGAGTCTACTAACTCCCCTCCTCCAGTTTACTATTGTGACTATGGTTGTCACACAGTGCTGAAGAACCCTAGAAATTAATACTCCTGTGTTTTGTTAAGCTTCAGTTGTATATGTAAAATAGACATCATAATACCCATCTCATAGATTGTTGTGGCTATTATAGAATTAATTTTGGGCACCTATAAAATATATAGAGTACCTGTCACATAACTAAGGCTTACATGGATGTTAGATATTGAGGTGTGCATGCATGTGTATGTGTATGTGTGCAGGCAAAACCTCTAGTACCACTTTTTGCATGACTTGAATATCCAATATGCCTAAGCAGAAGAGCTTCTTGTACAATCATGTTGACATAATTAAATACAAAGGTGCAAGTGTTCTGGGAGCAGATAGGGACTCCCTAAAGGAGCTGCAGCCTCTGAAGAAGCAAGTGCTAAACTGATGAAAAATGAAAAAAAAAATTCTACTATTCAGATCACCTTGTTAACACAGATGTAGCTTCAGTTAGCTACTTTCAGTAGAATACGCAGAGTGAAAACAGTACCTGTCAGTAACTGACAAGTCATAATGACTAAAACATAATGTGTATCACACAATGGCTTCAGTAGACATGGTTACATTGCCATTTACCAAAACTATTATGACTCAGGGGCGAGTTGAGGTCTCTGGAGTGGAAAGCTGGGAGAATGTAGCTAATATCTTTTCTCATTGCTTTAAGACCTACTTCCTTTCTACACTTAACATCTCTGAAATCAGAGATGTCTTCTAATCAGTACTGTGTCTTTGTTTAATTGGCAGCATTTTTTATTACTTAATGGAACATAATATATTAGTGTGACTTATAATTGATGAAGTTTTAGATTTGATGAAATATATTAAGTAATATTCAGTCAAGAGCAGATATTGCCATAGAATTCTTGTGTATTCCATTACGTGGCCTCTGGAGGACACCAACTGAGGTACCACCACCACCACCACAGGACCGCAATGCTCATGTCTGCCCAACACAAACTACCTGCCATTTTCTAGTCAGTATTTAAAGATAAAAAAGCTACTATGGATTTTGTTGGCAGAATATGTCTCAATAACAATTTCATTGGGAAGAGTGTTCAGCTGGCATTTTTAAAATATATAATAATAATTCTACATAAATCTTCAAGGAATATGCATTGTTAATCATATAATAATAGCCCCATCTTCTGAGATCACCATAGTAAACTTAATAGGAATTAATAGACTGCTTCAATGTCACTTGACAACTTCCATTACCAAATTCACCGTAAAAGTAAAATATATCTCCAAGAAAACCCAATCAATATCATATCCAAGTCACTCTGTTATTTTATGTAACTTCAAGCCAGCAATAAATATCCTTTGATTTTTTGATTTTCTCTAAGTGTTTGAATTCAAGTGAAATATTACAGGTTAAGCAACTACTTGACAATCTTTCATTTTATTCTTAAGATTTCTTAAGCCTTTGATTCCATTGCTCTAGAATTTTTTTTAAACTTAAGAAACTTTTAGCTAAATTCACTATTTTTCCTACTAATGCAAATGACATAATGACAAGATCACATAGGTTATTTATGAATGGGTGAGAAGATGAGGTTTATCTTCATCACAAACGATTCCTGCTTTAATATGAGGAAGAATTTTGTAATAGTGAAGATTTATAATATGAAACAAATTATTGAAGATGGTAAATTATCCTTTTCTTTCAAATGTAATTGCTCTATTACTTAGAATTTGTCCACCCATAGACAGGGGGAAAAAGTGGGCTTTAAATCACCAGCAGGGGCCAACACTGTGGTATAGCAGGTAAAGCCGCCGCCTGCATGGCTGGCATCCCATATGGGTACCAGTTTGAGTCCCGGCTGCTCCACTTCTGAGCCAGCTCTCCACTATGGCCTGGGATAGTGGTAAAACATGGCCCAAGTCCTTAGGCCTCTGTACCTATGTGAGAGACCCGGAAGAAGAAGCTCCTGGCTCCTGACTTCAGACTGGCACAGCTTGGGCCCTTGTGGCTATCTGGGGAGGAAACCAGCAGATGGAAGACCTCTCTCCCTCTGCCTCTCAAATAACTAAATAAATCTTTAAAAAAACAAACTCCAGCTAAGTCATTACTGTGTTTTAATTCAATGATGGATATTTATTTCTCAAATCTTTGGTAAACAAGACTCTCAAAAAATGAAGGAAGTTTTTTCCTCTGATCATGGAACTTCAATTTGTGAAGACCAAATGGGCTCTAAATTAATACTATTATTCACCTCTTAAAGCTATGTTCAGGGGGAGTATACTACATTAACTAGTATATTAATGTATCAGTGTAATAGTAAAATACACTGTGAAATATCTTAATTGGGGAGAAAATATAGATTCTTCTGTTAAGCTAAGAAGCAATGATAGAGCACAATAAGGCAATTCAAGTCTCAAACTTAAAAGACTTTCGATAACAATAATGGAAGTAGCAGGATGAATGGAATGGAATTGTACTCAGCTAATAGCAAGATTCTACAATGGTCATAAATCAAGACAAAATTCAGAAAACTGAAAATTCTAGATTAATTTGTAATTTTAGATAAATATCTACAATGAAGTTGAGTTTTGTCATTATTCAGTTGGTTATAATGGACATGTTCACTTGGAGGCTTTCATATTTAAAATTGACAGAGTGGAATTCCCAAAATTTGCTGTGCTATTTCTCTTTAGTGGATTCAGTGTCAGGATATCTGTGTAGTGGTTAACTCCACTAACCACATGGTGACAACAAAAGTTTACCCGTCACTCAAAACCCTGAGAATCAGCCCTTAAGGCATTTGGATCTGGCTAAAAAGCTCATGAGAGTATTTCAGGCATGGAAAGCCAAGACACTATGGAAAAAAATGACCCACATGTAAGATCTCTGTGAGTGAGATGGCAGTGGAAAGAAGGGGCCATCGAAGAAAGAGGTACCTTTCTCTGAAGGGAGAAGAGAACTTCCATTTTGATTATGGCCTTGTCTAAAAATGTCAGAGTTTGTGGACTCAAGAGGCTTCCATAGCCTTAGCAGCTCATGACAAGAACCTTGGGTGATTACTAACGTCATAAATAAGAGTGTCAATTATTAAATAAACAACAGAAGTCACTGTGCAAGTACTACCCATGTAGGATCTCTGTCCTTAATGTGTTGTACTATGAGAATTAACAGTAAAACTAGTCTTCAAAAGTACTTTATACTTTGTGTGTCTGTGTGGGTGCAAACTGTTGAAATCTTTACTTAGTATAGAATTGATCTTCTGTATATAAAGCTAATTAAAAATGAATCTTAATGAATAATTGAATGGGAGAGGGAGTGGGAGGTGGGATGCTTTGGTGTGGGAGGGCAGTTATGGGGGGAAGAACTGCTATAATCTAAAAGTTGTACTTTGGGAATTTATATTTATTAAATAAAACCTTTCTGTAAAAAATAAAAAAAACCCAGTTACTTTCTCAACCAAAATTTTTTTTAAGTTTTTATTTAATGAATGCATTTTTTCATAGATACAACTTTAGGAATACAATGGTTTTTTCCCCCATACCCACCCTCCCCACCCCAAACTCCCATCCCACCTCCCTCTCCCTTCTCCTTCTTCATTATGGTTCCTTTTCAGTTTGACTTTATGTACAGATGACCAACTCCATGCTAAGCATAGACTTCAACAATTTTCACCCATGCACACACATAACATATACAGTACAGTTTGGGAACAAAATTTGTAGTTGATTCTCATTAGGGATGGAGGTCCTATATGGGGAGTAAGTGCACAGTGACTTCTGTTGTTCCTTTAACAATTACCACTCTTATTTATATGTCAGTGATTACCTGAGGCTCTTGCCATGGGCTGCCAAGGCTATGGAAGCCTTCTGTGACCCTAGACTCAATCGGTATTTGGACATGACCATAAGCAAAGTGGATGTTCTCGCCTCCCTTCAGAGAAGAGTACATCCTTCTTTGATGACCCTTTCTTTCCACTGAGGTCTCACAGAGATCCTCCGTGTGGGATATTTTTTTGCCACAGAGACTTCCCAACCAAAAATTGAGAGTGAGTAGCAAATACGGAATCCAGTTTGGTTTTAACTCTTTCATGTCTGTTTTATGTTAATATTCTTTTGGTTCAATTGTTTTCCCCTAGCATGACTTCATCCAAATCAGTTTTAAACTTTTTGTAGGTTCATGCCCTTCTTTGAAATTATAATGAAAACTAAGGACACTTCCCTTTCAAAAATATTGCTAAACTCATATGGATTAAATTTCCACCAAATCATAATGGGTGTGTGGCATTTAACATAATGAAATAGGTAGGTTAGCTGAATGATGATCAGTGGCATATAAATAGCAACTGCCAGGTAGAGATATAGGACATCTGTAATTCTTTAAACAGAAGATAGAGGGGGTCAGTGCTATAGCTGAAGCTGTCATCTGCAGGGCCAGCATCCCATATGGGCTCCAGTTTGGATCCTGGCTGCTCCACTTCTGATCCATTTCTCTCCTAATGGCCTGGGAAAGCAGCAGAACATGGCCAAAGTCCTTGTGCCTACTCCTGGCTCTGGCAAAAGCCTGGCCTAGCCACAGCCACTGTGGCCATTTTAGAAGTGAACCAGTGGATGGAAGATCTCTCTTTCTCTATCTCTCTCTCTTTCTGACTCTAACTTTCAAATTAAATAAATAGATCTTGTTTAAAAAAGATCTTTTTAAAAAACATTCTTTTTTTAAAATAGATATTTTTAAATAGATCTTTTTAAAAAAAAAAAGTTATACAGAGTTACACACAGAGAGAAGGAGAAGCCGAGAGGGAGAGGTTTTCCATCCACTGGTTCATTCACTCCCCAGATAGCCACAAGGGCCAGAGCTCTGCTGATCTGAAGATAGGAACTAGGAGCTTCTTCTGGATCTCTCACATGGATGCAGCAGCCCAAGGACTTGGTCCATCTTCTACTACTTTCCCAAGCCATAGAAGAAAGCTGGCTTGGAAGTGGAGCAGCCAGACTTCAACCGGCACCCATAGGCGTTGCCAGCACTGCTGGCAGTAGCTTTACCTGCTGTTCCACATCAACCACCCATAAATAAGTCTTTAAAAAATAATTAAATACTTCCACTTTGATTATGGCCTTGTCTAAATAAGATCGGAGTTTGTGGACTCAAGAGGCTTTCATAGCCTTAGCAGCTCATGACAAGAGCCTTGGGTGATTACTAATGTCATAAATAAGAGTGTCAATTGTTAAATCAACAACAGATGTCACTGTGCACTTGCTCCCCATGTAGGATCTCTCTCCTTAATGTGTTTTATTATGCAAATTAATGGTAAAACTAGTCTTCAAACAGTACTTTATACTTTGTGTGTCTGTGTGGGTGCAATATATTGAAATCTTTACTTAGTATAGAATTGATCTTCTGTATATAAAGCTGGTTAAAAATGAATCTTATTGAAGAATGTGATGGGAGAGGGAGTAGATGGAATGGTTTGTGGGTGGGATGGTGGTTATGCAGGGAAAAACCACTATAATCCAAAAGTTGTACTTTCAAAATTTATATTTATTAAATAAAAGTTTTCTTTAAAAATAGTAATTAAATAAAGAGAACATAGAAATTAAGATAAAATTGTTTATATGAAATACATGGAATATCAGGATGGGTAAATAGGGAAAAGACATACAGATTTTAATGAGGGGAAGATAGCACAAGAAAAGCAGAGGAAGTATATTCCCAGGGGCAAGTTGGACAGAACTTTGCAGTGGAAACTCTGCAGGTAGAAGAGGGACACTATGGAGCAGCATTGAAAGGACAGATTTACAGCAGCAAGTGGGGACACCGCACACAACTCACATAACTGGAGACTGGAGGAGATGCCAGCTTCTGAGACCTAGGTAAAGGCAGACTGCAGGAAGTCATGCCATTGGTGATATTGCATGAGGGAGATCCTTGTGGACCACACTAACTTTGAGTCTGGCCTGGAGTCCTAGCAGGGGACATGGTACCAAATTAATTCTGCTCCTGGCATCCAGGCACATTTCTTTCTCTATATACCCTTACAAGGGCAACCATCAACCAGCCGGAAAAAGGCATTATCTTGATTCCAGTAGAGGCTGTGGTGGTTCTTGAACATGTGACCAGGGGATTTTACCAGAAGAAAAACATCTGCATTTCCCACTGACTTTGAATCTTGCTTGGAGGTTTGACAGAGGGCCAACACCAACTTAGAATCATGAGGTACCACTCCTCTCAACCCATAATATGCTCCAGGTGGAGCACCCACAGGCAGCTGGCTCTGGGAATGGCTCTGCTCTCTCCATTGACAGGGTAGACTCACAATGGGGAGAGGGGATCCTCTGCATGCTGTAACTGTGGGAGCCTTGCACACCATGACTATGGGAATACAATGACTGTACAATAGAGTGTGGGGTATAACTGGATCTCTGGGCAATCACTGTGCCTGGCATCAGAGGCTCAGAACTCCCTGACTGCCTGGGGTGGGTCATTGAAGAGGGATTCATGCTAACAATGAGGACTGCACAGATTCCTTCATGTTTCACGTATCAGCATGGATGAGAGTTATAGCCACTGTGAGCTAACCACAGGCATCGATCACCTTGGAAGAGAGAAGGTGAGGTTGTAATAACCCCAACAGGCATGATCATACCCTACCCTCTATTGACAATAGGGGAGACCTACCATGCCAAACTTGTGAGTTACCCTGGAGTCTTGTCCCTTGAGCACCGACCAGAGCTCTTTGAACCCATCCAGCACATGCCTCTGGGTATTCACTGAAGTAGCATACCCTCCACTAAGCCACAGAGGCATAGTTCAAAGATAAAATTCATCAGTGAGAAATCCAAAAATGTGTTTCCAGAGATGCCTAAAAATACATGCAGAAATACAAGAAACAAGACTAAGGAAGACAACATGACTCCCCTAAAGGACAATAATAACACTTCAGTATTAGAACATAAAACAAAAAATTGATGAAATGCTTGAAATGGAATTCAAAAGATTAATCCTCGGACTACTCAGTAGCAACTAGAAGCAAATTAATGAGTTAAAGGAATCCATAAATTACATGGAAGAAAATTTTTCCCATGAAATAGAGATTTTGAAGAGAAATCAAACTGAAATAATAGAAATGAAGAATTCAATAAGTCAAACTAAAAATACAGCAGAAATCCTAAACAACAGACTGATAAGGCAGAAGAAAGAATATATGAGGTAGAAGACAAATCTTTGGAAATATCTCAAACTAAAATAAATGAAAAGGAAGAAGGTATTTGAGAAATTAAAACAGTGTTTTAGATTTATGAAATACTATCAAACTACATAACATATAGTCTTAGGAGTTCCTGAAGGTGTAGAAAAAGGGAATTGATAAGAAGGCCTATTCAGTGAAATAGTAACAGAAAACATCCTAAATTTGGAGAAAGAAAAAGATATCCAAGTACTAGAAGCACATATAACTCCTAACAAACATGATCATAAAAGATCTTTACCATGACATCTTGTAGTGAAACTTTCAAAAGTAAAACAAACAGAAAAGATTCTAAAATGTGCATGAGATAAATGTCATATTACCTTCAGAGGATCAACAATTAGACTGACTGTAGATATCTCATCAGACACCCTACAGGCTATGAGAGAATGGAGAGACATAGTCCAAATCTTACAAAGAAAAAAAAAAGTCAACCTAGAATACTGTACCGTGCAAAACCTTCATTTATGAAGAAAGGTGAAATAAAGACCTTCCATAACAAACAGAAATTGAAAGAATTTGTCACCACTTATCCAGCCTTACAAATGATGTTTAAGCCATCATTATGAAAGAATATGAAGGTACATATTCTCCCAGTAAAAGTACAAAAGAAATCAAAACACTAAGAATATTTATAGAAAAATGCCTGGGCCAAGTCATTACTTATCAATAGTAACCTTAAATGTAAAGAGTCTAAATTCTCCAATTAAAAGATACAGACTTGCTAAATGGATTAAAAAAAAGAGCCATCTATTTGCTGCCTAAAAGAAGCACACCTCACCAACAAAGAAACACACATACTGAAAGTGAAAGTGAAAGGATGGCAAAAGATGTTCCATCCTAATGGAAAGCAAAAATGAGCAGGTGTAGCTATCCTAATATCAGACAAAAGAGACTTTAACACAAAAACTGTTAAAAGAGAAAAAAGGACATTATGAAGTGATTAAGGGATCAATTCAACAGGAAGACGTGACTATAACAAATGTATATGCACCTAATACCAGGGCACCTTATTATTTAAAACAAATGTTAATGGATCTTCAGGGAAACATACCCCAATACAATAGTAATGGAGGACTTTGATACTCCGCTTGCATCAATGGACACATCAAGTAGACAGAAAATCAATAATAAAACAAGAGAACTAATCTACACTATGGACCAAATGAAATTAACTGATATATATAGAAACTTTCATCCAACAGTTGCAGAATACCCATTCTTTTAATCAATGCATGAAACATTATCTAGAATAGATCACATGCTAGGCCATAACACAAGTATAAGCAAATTAAAAAAATTGAAATCATACTATGTATCTTTTCTGACCACAAGGGAATGAAGCAGGAATAAACAACTCAGGAATTTCTAGAACATACACAAACACATGGATACTGAACAACATGCTCCTGAATGAAGAGTGATCCTAGACAAAATCAAAAGGGAAATTGAAAAAATCCTTGAAATGAGTGAAGATGACAATTTGACCTACCAAAACATGGGTTACAGCAAAAACAGTGTTAAGAGGAAAGTTGATAGAAATTAGTTCCCACATCAAGAAATTGTAAAGGCATCAAATAAATGGGCTATCAATGTACCTCAAGGACCTCAAAAAATAAGAACAAACTGAATCCAAACTTAGTATGAGGAAAGAAATAATTAAAATTGGATTAGAAATTTTAAAAAAATTGTAATCAAAAACAATACAACAGACCGGTGAAATGAAAAGCTGTTGTTTTTTTTTAAAAACACACACACACACACAAAATTGATACATCGTTGGCCCAACTAACCAAAAAAGGAGGAAGATGACCCAAATTAATAAAATCAATGATGGAAAAAAAAGATGCACAGGATGCATACAGTCAAACCAAAGAGAAGAAGAAGAAATTAGAAATCTAAAAAATATTGTTTGGAATCTACAGGATACTATTAAAAAACCAATATTTGGGTTTTAGGAGTTCCTGAAGACATGGAGAGAGAGAAAGAATTAGAAGGCCTTTTTAGTGAGATACTAGCAGAGAACTTCCAAGGCTTGGAGAAAGAAAGAGACACGCAGGTACAGAAAGCACACAGAATTCCCAATAAATATGACCAGAAGAGATCCTCACCATGACACATTGTTATCAAACTCACCACAATGAAACATAAAGAAAAGATTCTAAAATGTGCAAGAGAGAAACGCCAGATTACTCTCAGAGGATCTCCAATTAGACTCACAGCAGACTTCTCATCAGAAACACTACAGGATAGGATGGAATGGCAAGATATAGCCCAAGTACTAAGAGAAAAAAAAAAAAACTGCCTTCTCAGAATATTATATCCTGCAAAGCTCTCATTTGTGAATGAAGGTGAAATAAAGATCTTTCATAACAAAAAGAAACTGAAAGAATTTCTCACCACTTGTCCAGCCCTGCAAAAGATGCTTAAATGTGTTACACACAGAAACACAGAAACACAGCCATCAATACGAAAAAAGGTAAAGGAAGAAAATCTCCCAGTAAAAGATCACAGGAAGTTCAAAGTATATATTAGAAATATCTTTGGGAAAATGGCAGGGCAAAGGCACTATTTACAAATAGTCACATTGAACATTAATGGCCTAAACTCTACAGTTAAAAGACACAGACCGGATGAATGGATTAAGGAACAAAACCCATCTATTTGCTGTCTACAAGAAACACATCTTTCCAAGAAAGATGCATGCAGACTGAAAGTGAAAGGTTGGAAAAAGATATTCCATACCAACAAAAATCATAAAAGAGCTGGTGTAGCCATCTTAAAATCAAACAAATAAACTTTTACACAAAAAAACTGTTAAGAGAGACAAAGAGGGGCACAATATAATGATTAAGGGATCAATTCAAAAGGAAGATGTAACTATTATACACACATATGCACCTAATGACAGGGCACCGGTTTATTTAAAAGATATTTTAAGGAACTTAAAGGGAGACTTAGACTCCAATATTTGGGGACTTCACTACTCAACTTTCAGCAACAGACAGATCAACCAGACAGAAGATCAACAGGGAAACAGCAGATTTAATCAGCACTATAGACTAAATAGATCTAACAGATATCTATTGAATTTTTCATCCTACACTTAAAGAATACACATTTTTCTCAGCAGTACATGGAACTTACTCTAGTACTAACCACAAACAAGGCCATAAAGCAAGCTTCAGCAAATTCAAAAGAATTAGAATCATCCCATGCATCTTCTCAGACCACACTGGAATGAAGCTGGAAATTAGCAATGCAGGAATCCCTAGAGCATATGCAAACACATCGAGACTAAACAACATGTTCCTAAATGAACAGTGGGTCATAGAAGAAATCAAGATAGAAATCAAAAACTTTCTGGAAGCAAGTGAAGATAACAACACAACACATCAAAACTTATGGGATACAGCAAAAGCAGTGTTAAGAGGAAAGTTTATAGCAATAGGTGCCTACATCAAGAAATTGGAAAGACACCAAACAAATGAGCTATGAATGCATCTCAAGTATCTAAAAAAACTGCAGTAAACCAGACCCAAAACTAGCAGGAGAAGAGAAATAATTAAAATCAGAGAAGAAAGAAACAAGACTGAATCCAAAAAAAATTACAAAAAATGAGCCAAATGAAGAGCTGGTTTTTTGAAAAAATAAACAAAATTGACACCCCACTGGTGCAACTAACTAAAAAAGAAGAGAAAAGACCAAAATCAATAAAATCAGAGATGAAAAAAGGAATGTAACAACAGACAACACAGAAATAAAAAGAGTCATCAGAAATTATTAAAAAGAGTTGTATGCTAGCAAACAGGGAAATCTGTGAGAAATGGATAGATTCCTGGACACATACAATCTACCTAAATTAAACCATGAAGAAATAGAAATCCTAAACAGATCCATAACCAAGACAGAAATTGAAACAATAATAAAGGAGCTCCCAACAAAGAAAAGCCCAGGACCAGAAAGATTCATGGCTGAATTCTACCAGACATTTAAAGAAGAACAAACTCCAATATTTCTCAAACTATTCAGAACAATTGAAAAAGAGGGAATCCTCCCAAACTCTTTTTATGAAGCCAGCATCACCTTAATTCCTAAACCTGAAAAAGATGCAGCAGAGAAAGAGAATTACAGATCATTGTCCTGATGAACAAAAAACACAAAATCCTCAATAAAATTCTGGCCAATAGAATGCAACAACACATCAGAAAGATCATCCACCCAGACCAAGTGGGATTTATCCGTGGTATGCAGGGATGGTTCAATGTTCACAAATCAATCAATGTGATACACTGCATAAACAAACTGCAGAAAAAAATCCATATGATTATCTCAATAGACGCCGAGAAAGCTATTGATAAAATACAACACCCTCTGATGATGAAAACTCTAAGCAAATTGGGTATAGAAGCAACATTCCTCAATACAATCAAAGCGATTTATGAAAAACCCATGGCCAGCCTCCTATTGAATGGGGAAAAGTGGGAAGCATTTCCACTGAGATCTGGTACCAGTCAGGGATGCCCACTCAGACCACTGATATTCAATATAGTACTGGAAGTTTCAGCCAGAGCTATTAGGCAAGAAAAAGAAATTAAAGGGATACAAATTGGGAAGAAAGGAGTCAAATTATCCCTCTTTGCAGATGATATGATTCTTTATTTAGGGGATCCAAAGAACTATCCTAAGAGACTATTGGAACTCATAGAAGAGTTTGGCAAAGTAGCAGGATATAAAATCAATGCACAAAAATCAACAGCCTTTATATACGCAGGCAATTCCTCAGATGAGAAAGAACTACTAAGATCAATCTCATTGAAAATAGCTACAAAAATGATCAAATACCTTGGAATAAACTTAACCAAGGATGCCAAATATATCTACGATGAAAATTACAAAATCTTACAGAAAGAAATAGAATAAGATACCAAAAAATGGAAAAATCTTCCATGCTCATGGATTGGAAGAATCAATATCATCAAAATGTCCATTCTCCCAAAAGCAATTTACAGATTCAATGAGATACCAATCAATATACCAAAGACATTCTTATTAGATCTGGCAAAAATGATGCTGAAATTCATATGGAGGCACAGGAGACCTCGAATAGCTAAAGCAATGTTGTACAATAAAAAGAAAGCCGGAGGCATCACAATACCAGATTTCAAGACATATGACAGGGCAGTTGTAATCAAAACAACATGGTAACGGTACAGAAACAGATGGATAGACCAATGGAACAGAATTGAAACACCAGAAAGCAATCCAAACATCTACAGCCAACTTACATTTGATCAAGGATCCAAAACCAATCCCTGGAACAAAGACAGTCTATTTATCAATAGTGCTGGGAAAACTGGAACTCCACATGCAGATGCATGAAGCAAGACCCTATCTACACCTTACAGAAAAATCCACTCAACATGGATTAAAGATCTAAATCTACGACCTGACACCATCAGGTTACTAGAGAACATTGGAGAAACCCTTCAGATATTGGCACAGGCAAATAATTTCTGGAAAAGACCCGGGAGGCACAGGCAGTCATAGCCAAAATCAACTATTGGGATTGCATCAAATTGAGAAGTTTCTATACTGCAAAAGAAACGGCCAGAAGAGTGAAGAGGCAATCAACAGAATGGGAAAAAATATTTGCAAACTATGCAAGAGATAAAGGATTAATAACCAGAATCTACAAAGTGATCAAGAAACTCCAACACAGCAAAACAAATAACCCACTTAAGAGATGGGCCAAGGACCTCAATACACATTTTTCAAAAGAGGAAATCAAATGGCCAACAGACACATGAAAGATGTTCAGGATCACTAGCCATCAGGGAAATGCAAATCAAAACCTCAATGAGGTTTCACCTCACTCCGGTTAGAATGGCTCACATACAGAAATCAACTAACAACAAATGCTGGTGAGAATGTGGGGAAAAAGGGACACTAACCCACTGTTGGTGGAAATGCAAACTGGGAAAGCCACTATGGAAGACAGCTTGGAGATTGCTCAGATATCTGAATATAACCCTAACATACAACCCAGCCATCCAACTCCTTGGAATTTACCCAAAGGAAATTAAATTGGCAAATAAAAGAGCTGTCTGCACCTCAATGTTTATTACAGCTCAATTCACAATAGCTAAGACCTGGAATC
Source organism: Oryctolagus cuniculus (assembly GCF_964237555.1). NCBI lineage: Eukaryota > Metazoa > Chordata > Mammalia > Lagomorpha > Leporidae > Oryctolagus > Oryctolagus cuniculus. The sequence continues at coordinate 79,163,951 of NC_091439.1, read as the reverse complement.
AACCTAAATGCCCATCAACAGTAGACTGGATAAAGAAATTATGGGATATGTACTCCATAGATAGTATACAGCAGTAAAAAAAAAACAATGAAATCCAATCATTTGCAACAAATTGGAGGAATCTGGAAAACATCATGCTGAGTGAAATGAGCCAGTCCCAAATGGACAAATATCATATGTTCTCCCTGATCAGTGACAATTAACTCAGCACCTAAAAGGAAACCTGTAGAAGTGAAATGGACACTGTGAAAAATAATGACTTGATCAGCCCTTGTCTGTGAGGGACAACTTACTATTTTAGTCCTTTTAGTATTTTTTTGTTCTATTAATACCATTGGTTGAACTATTTAATTAACACACAATTATTCTTAGGTGTTTAAATTTAACTGAAAAGTGATCCCTGTTAAATATAACAGTGGGAATAAGAGAGGGAGCAGATGTACAGTTTGGCACATGTTCACTTGGACTTATCCTTAATGGTAGAGTTAGAAACATGCCAGGGGATTCCAATTCAATCCCATCAAGGTGACATGTACCAATGCCTCTTACTAGTCAAAGTGATCAGTTTCAGTTCATTATTGATCATAATCATAGGATTAAGTCTCAAAGGGATCAAATAAACAAGACTAGTGTCTGCTAATACTTACTGATAGAATTAAAAAAGTTGAGAACAATCCAACATGGGAAGCATGATACACAGCAGACTCATAGAATGGCAGATGTTCTAAACAGCACTCTGGCCTCAGAATCAGCCCTTAAGGCAATTGAATCTGGCTAAAAAGCTCATGAGAGTTTCTCAGGCATGGAAAGCCAAGACACTGTGGAAAAAAAAGACCTAAATGAAAGATCTTTGCGAGTGAGATCACAGCGGAAAGAACGGGCCATCAAAGAAGGCAGTACCTTTCTCTGAAGGGAAGAGAGAACTTCCACTTTGACTATGGCCTTGTCTAAATATTATCAGATTCTGTGAACTCAAGAGGCCTCCATAGCCTTGGCAGCTCATGACAAGAGCCTTAGGTGATTACTGACATCATAAGAGTGTCAATTTGTTAAATCAACATCGGGAGTCACTGTGCAACTACTCCCCATGTAGGATCTCTGTCCTTAATGTGTTGTACCATGTGAATTAACAGTAGAAGTACTATTCAAACAGTACTCTATACTTTGTGTGTCTGTGTGAGTACATTCTGCTGAAATCTTTACTTAGTATATACTAAGCTGATCTTCTGTATATAAAGATAACTTAAAATGAATCTTGATGAAGAATGGGATGGTAGAGGGAGTGGGAGATGGGATGGTTGTGAGTGGGAGGGAGATTATGGAGGGAAAAGCTGCTATAATCTAAAAGTTGTATTTTGGAAATTTATATTTATTAAATAAAAGTTGAAAAAAAGATGCTCTTTCAAGGAAAATTCCAGAACCAGGTGGCTTAATGCTCAATTTTAATAGATGTTTAATACTAATTCAATTATTTTCAAAATATTCAAAATAATTCAAAGGGAGGGAATCATCCCAAATGCCTGCTATGAAGCCAGCATCACCTTAATTCTAAAACCAGAAAAAGACACAACAGACAAAGAGAATTATAGATCAATATCACTGATGAAGATAGATGCAAAAATTCTCAACAAAATATCAGCTAATCTAATCCAACAACACTTCAGGTGGATCATCCACCCAGACCAAGTTTGAATTATCCCTGGTATTCAGGGATGATTCAGCATTCAGAAATCAATAAATATGATATATCACATTATAAATTGAAGAATAAAAGCCATATGATTATCTCAATAGATGCAGAGAAAGCATTTCATAAAATATAACACTCTTTCATGAAAAAAAAAAAAAAAACTTAAGCAAATTAGGTAGAGAAGGAACATCCCTCAACAGAATCAGGGCAGAATATGACAAACCCATGACCAGCATCATATTAAATGGGAAAAATCTGAAAGCATTTCAAGTAAGATCTAGAACTAGACAAGGATGCCCACTTTCACACTGCTATTCAATATGGTTCTGAAAGTTTCAGCCAGAGTAATTAGGCAAGAAACTAAATCAAAGGGATACAAATTGGTAAAGAAGAAGTCAAATTATACCCATTTGCAAGGAGGCCAATGGACCCCTCACCCACTTGGGAGACCTGGATGAAGCTCCTGGCTCCTGGATTTGGATCAGCCCAGCTCTGGCCATTGTGGCCAACTAGGGAGTGAACCATCAGATCGAAGATCTCTCTCTGTCTCTGCTTCTGCCTCTCTGTAACTCTGACTTTAAAATAAGTAAATCTTCTATAAAAACAGAGGCAACTGACAGAGTAGGAGAAAACATTTGCAAACTATGCAACTGATAAAGGGTTAATATCCAAAATCTTTTTTTTTAACTTTTATTTAATGAATATAAATTTCCAAAGTACGATTTATGGATTACAATGGCTTCCCCCCCAAAATCTATAAAGAGCTCAAGAAACTCAACAACAACAAAACAAACAATCCAGTTAAGAAATGTACAAGACTTAAATAGGCATTTTTCAAAAGTGGAAATCTAAATGGCTGACAGACACATGAAAAAAATGCTCTGGATCACTAGCCATCAGGGAAATGTAAATCAAAAACACTGTGAGGTTTCACATTGCCCCAGTTAGAATGGCTCACATACAGAAATAAAAAAATAATAATAAATTCTGGTGAGAATATGATGAAATGGTTCCCTAATCCACTGCTGGTGGGAATGCAAACTAATATAGCCATTATGGAAGACAATATAAAGAATCCTCAGAAATCTGAATATAGATCCTATGACCTAGCCATCTCAGGCCTCAAAATTTACCCAAAGGAAATGAAATCAGCATGTGATGGAGTTACTGTACCCCCATGTTTATTGCAGCTGGATGGAGTTGGTCTTTGGCCTGGCCCAAGCTTGGTTTTTGTGGCCACTTGGGGAGTGAACCTGCAGATGTAAGATCTCTGTCTTTCTCTGTCTCTGTCTCTCTCTCTCATCATCTCTCATGCTCTAGGTTTTTAAAATAAATATTGGGGCTGGTGCTGTGGCATAGCGGGAAAAGCCATCACATGCCGTGCTGGCATCCCATGTGGGTGCTGGTTCGAGACCTGGCTGATCCACTTCCGATTTTACTCTCTGCTATGGCCTGGGAAAGCAGCAGAAGATGGCTCAAGTCCTTGGGCCCCTGCACCCGTGTGGGAGTCCCTGAAGAAGCTCCTGACTCCTGGCTTTGGATCGGCCCAGCTCTGGCCATTACAGTCAACTGGGGAGTGAACCAGAGGATGAAAGACCTCCCTCCGTCTCTCTCTCTCTCTCTCTCTCTCTCTCTCTCTCTCTCTCTCTGCTTCTCTTTCTCTCTCTGTGTAACTCTGACTTTGAAATAAATAAATAAAGACTGCTTATGTTGATGAACAACTTAATATGTTATCCCTCTTAGTATTTTTTTTTGTTTGTTCTACTTAATACTTTTGGTTGAATACTGTAATCAATACACAATTCTTCTTAAGTGCCGAAACTTAACTGAAAAATGATCGCTGTTAAATATAAGAGTTGGAATAAGAGAGGGAAGAGATGTACAATTCGGGACATGCTCAAGCTGACTTACCTCCAACGGTAGAGTTAGAAACATACCAGGGGATTCCAATTCAATCCGATCGAGGTGGCATGTACCAATGCCATCTCACTAGTCCCAGTGATCAATTTCTGTTCACAATTGATCATAATGATAGGACTAAGAACCAAAGGGATCACATAAACAAGAATAGTGTCTGCAAATACTAGCTGATAGAATAAAAAAGGGAGAGAATGATCCAACATGGGAAGTGAGATACACAGCAGACCCATAGAATGGCAGATGTCCTAAACAGCACTCTGGCCTCATAATCAGCCCTTAAGGCATGCGGATCCGGCTGAAATGCCCATGAGAGTATTTCAGGCATGGAAAGCCAAGACACTCTGGGGGCAAAAAAAAAAAAAAAAAAAAAAAAAAAAAAAAAAAAAAAAAAACCTAAATGAAAGATTTCCACGAGTGAGATTCCAGTGGAAAGAATGGGTCATCAAAGAAGGAGGTACCTTTCTCTGAAGGGAGGAGAGAACTTCCACTTTGACCATGGCCTTGTCTAAATATGATCAGAGTCAGTGAACTCAGGGGGCTCCCATAGCCTTGGCAGCTCATGACAAGAGCCTAGGGTGATTACTGATGCCATAAACAAGAGTGTCAATTTGTTAAGTCAACAACAGGAGTCACTGTGCACCTACTCCTCATGTAGGATCTTTGTCCTTAATGTGCTGTACATTGAGAATTAATGCTATAACTAGTACTCAAACAGTATTTTTCACTTTATGCTTCTGTGTGGGAGCAAACTGTTGAAATCTTTACTTAATGTATGCTAAACTGACTTCTGTATATAAAGAGAATCAAAAATGAATCTCGATGTGAATGGAAGGGGAGAGGGAGTGGATAAGGGGAGGGTTGTGGGTTGGAGGGACGTTATGGGGGGAAAGCCATTGTAATCCATATTCTGTACTTTGGAAATTTATATTCATTAAATAAAAGTTAAAAAAAACAAAAATAAAATAAAAAGTATTCTTAAAGTACAACAGCATTGCTGCAACCATTTCTAGAGGAGACAGAGGAAATGACAGCAACATGTTTCAATTCTGTAACTCAAGAGCAATATTTAGAAATTCCTCTAGTCAGGAGTGAATTCTTTCATAATCTCACATGCACAACTCCTTATTTCTGAAATGGTCTGTTCTCATGCTTTCCCCATCCTACCTTAAATATCTTTCCCAGGGTACACCTGCAATAGATATTTAATGAGGGGCTATTTTTCCAAGTACTGCCCTAGAAACTGGAGAAACAGTGATGAGGAACACATTCCCTCCCTTGGAGGCAAGCTATGGTCTAGGAGAGTTAGAGATAAAGAAGGATTCATTGCTTGATGTAAGTTGTACTGCAACAGACTGTAGATGAAGGAACAGTAGAAAAATGGAAGACAGAATGGCCAGTCCACATGGGGATTCATGAGCAATTTTACAAAGAAGCAAATGCTTGGGCAGAAGTCACCCAGTAGCAAATATGAGGAAGTATGTTCTAGACAGAGTGGGGAAAATGGACAATGACCAACAGGAGGGAAACTACATATCCAAACACTGAACTTCAGAAATCAGCCAGTAGGGTATTGGCTAGATTGAACATGCAAGATTGTTGCTGAAGAGAGGGTAGGGGCCTGGAACACTCCATAGGCTACTCTAAAGAGTTGAGTGGTTTTTTGCTCAAAATGTATATGAGTAGTGAAATATTGACTTCAAGATATTCATATACGCCTTCATATGTCCCATTTCTTCCTGGCAGATGGGCATACTGAGACCAATCCCCTTCATGGCTGCACATTTGTTTACACATACAGGTGCACAAAAGGTTTGACCCCACACGCTCAGGTTTTATTTCTCTGAGCCTGCTTTCTACTCATGGAACCAAACTGTAATTTCAGATTAAGCAGAAGGAAGGAGTGAAAAGAAAGAAAAGTAAAAAAGAGGGATATTTGTAGTTTGAGCATTTTTAGTGATTTCTGTGTGATAGGAATCCTGTATACTGGAGCTGTCAGAGACAACAGAAAGGAAGAAGTTAAGCTACTCCCCATGGAGAGACATTGGAAGCAAAATTCAAGTGCTGGTCTTATATAGAGACAGACACAAGAACCTGAACTCTTTCACTCTGTCTGATTACTTCTGCAATAACTTGCTAGCTCTATTTAGGCGTCTCTCTAGCTGGGAATGGAGTCTCTTATATCCATCAAGTCAAACCACTATATAATGAAATAGCATTATAAAACAACAGACAGACATCAGCACCTATGCATATTAATGATGTGCTAACATTTCCCTGTGGTTCAGAATTTGTAATGAGCTTTCTCTCTCTGCCAAGTGGACGGTAGCACAGTATAGGTAACATAGTGCATTCACACCTTTAAAATAAATGCAGTCCATTTATCAAATATGACCCTCGGTAGCAGGAGAAAGGAATCTTGAAAATGTGATTTTTATTTTACTGCTTGCCCCTCCATGCAAACTCTGGCTCCCTGCCGGTCGCTGATGGAGAGTTATTCCCAGTGACAAGGGGCCCGGGGCATATTGCAAGGGAACCTGCCTTGTTCCTTCAGTGCCTTTCAAGAAAATGAACACAGCACTTAAAAGTCACAGAAGTTTAGACTGTTTTTTCTATGCACCTAAGCTGTGCAAGAACATATCCCGGTTCCTTGTCAGAGTTATCCTGCAGGACCAGTGACAGAGAGATCACTACCAGAGCCAAAAATCACCTTGAGTCCGTTCAACCTGAAGGTGTAAGGATCGTCCCCCTCTCCTCCCTGCCAGGTCAGGCTCTCCTGCTGCCTTTCAAAAAGCATGGGTTGCCTTCTTGATTTTCACCTCTATGATACAGGGGTATCCACTTCAGAAATCCTAAAGCTTTCTGACTGTTGCTATAAAATCATATCTGACCAATTTCTGGGCTGGAGTTTAAAATTAATCTTTTTTTTTTTTTTTTTTTTTTTTGACAGGCAGAGTGGACAGTGAGAGAGAGAGAGACAGAGAGAAAGGTCTTCCTTTGCCATTGGTTCACCCTCCAATGGCCGTCACGGCTGGCATGCGGTGGCTGGCGCACTGCGCTTATCCGAAGGCAGGAGCCAGGTGCCTCCTCCTGGTCTCCCATGGGGTGCAGGGCCCAAGCACTTGGGCCATCCTCCACTGCACTCCCTGGCCACAGCAGAGAGCTGGACTGGAAGAGGGGCAACCGAGACAGAATCCGGTGCTCCGACCGGGACTAGAACCCCATGTGCCGGTGCCGCAGGCGGAGGATTAGCCTATTGAGCCGCGGCGCCAACCTACAATTAATCTTAAGCTATTATAGAGTGAAACTGTATTTATATTTAAAATTTGTTTGAAGTGTACTTTAAAGCATATAGGATGAAGAGGGAAAATGCATAGTGATATAAAACCACCTGTTTGCTTTCAGTTCTAAGAAATGGAACTGTGATTGAAAATGTAATAACTAAGTATTCAAGTATAGATATATATAATACCATATTTTGGATATGTATATATAAAATATAATAAATGCCAATTTACATTTCTAATTACATAAATGTTAACTTTCATTTTATATATTTAACATATTTAGTATATCCTTTACTGTGAACTATTAATATCCCTTGCCCATTTCTCTTTCATGTTTTATCTTATCATGGTAGGAGCTCTTCATTGATTAAGTCAATTAATCTCTTGTAATATGAGCTGCGAAGTTTCCCTGTTTGTTGTTGTTTTGGCTTTGCATATGGTATCTTTTGCCACATATAAGTGTTTTGTAGCAAAAAATATAAATTTGGGTCAGGTATATGGTATAGTATTTAAGAGGTCACTTTGGACACCCACATCATATGTTGGAGTGCTTGAGTTTAAGTTTCAGTTCCACTTCCAGTTCTAGATTCCTGTTAACATGCACCGAGGAAGGCAGCACAGGCCCAAGCATGTGGGTCTCTGTCACCAGCTGGGAGACCTTGATTTAGTTCCCTGCTCCTGGCTTCTGACTAGCCCAGTCCTTGGTGTTGGGCTACACAGAGAGTGAACCAGTGGATGGGAGATCTCTCTCTCTCTCTCTCTCTCTCTTTCTCTCTCTCCATTTTAAATAAAAAAATTGACTTTTACAGTATCTGGATTTTGAGTTATAGTAAGAATGGTTTTCATGAAATCAAAATTATGAAAAAAACTCTCATTTCTCCAAGTACTTACATTTTTTGTATTTTTCAATGAAGTAATTGATCCATTTAGCATTGATAGTGGCAAATTGTGCAATATATGCATCCAATGTTTTTCAAATATCCGCACAATTGAAATAAAACATATATTGAAATTCTTTTGTAAATTAACCACATTTGAGATATCACCAGTATCATTTATTAATCCTGTATATATTTGTATTAATTTGGAATTTTCCACTCAATTTCATTGTTTTCTTGTACTTTTTCCATTTTTTTCATGATTCAGTACCACACCCTTTAATTGTGGAGATTTTCTAATGTATCTTGATATCTGACAATCTTCCTCAGTACTCCGATTTTTTAAGAACTCATCTGGACATTTTTTTCCTTAAGACACTTGATATCATTTTGTTCAGCCCCTAACCTCATTTCTCACTACCCAAAATAAAATACTGGGAGCATTTTCATTATTACTGAGTTTTGTAAATTTGTGAAATAACTTTGAGAATATCCTTATGATGTTGAAAGTTCTTATTTACAAATATAGTGCATTTCCATGTGTGATTTTGTGTGCATGTGTGACTTCTAAGAGTCTTTTAAAGCTTTCTTAAGTCTTGCATGTTTATCTGAATATTCTTATCTTTTTAGTAATATTGCAAGTGAAAAAGTTTTTCTTTGACCATATCTTCTAAGTTGTTCTTTGTATAGTTGATTATGGATATCAATTTTGGGCTCCCTAATTGTTTCTAGTAGTTTTTATTGATTTGCTGGGTTTTCTGCTCATCAATTTATCTGGAAATGATGAATGTCTTTGCATTTTGAATTTTTAAAGACTTATTTATTTGAGAAATAAACTGATTTTCCATTTTTCTGGTTCATCCCCCAAATGCCTACAACAGCAAAAGCTGAAGTCATGAAATCCGTCTTGTTCTCCCACATGGGTGAAAGGGGCTCAAACACTTTGGCCATCTTTTATTGTCTTCCCAGGGGTGAAGCTGGACTTCAATAAGAGTGTCTGGGACATAACCAGCACTGGGCTGTGTAGGAATAACAAGCAATGGCTTAATCCACTCTGCCACAATGTTGGCTCTTTTTCCAAATTTTATATTGCTTATTTATGCTGTTTATTAGTCTTATTTTTTGCTACCTTAACTAAAATCCCCAAGAACAGCTTCTTGGAACAGAAAAGATTTATTTCATCTTACAAATTGAAGCTTACAGTTCAGGATGGGATGATCCATGATGTCTGGTGGAAGTACATCATGACAGATGTGAAGGAATGATCAGATTGTGAGCCAAGAAGGAAATCACAGAATTGTGAATGCAAATAATCTACCCACTTGCAAGAAACACCCTCTGGGGTAAGCCCCCAATGACCCAGCCATCTCCCACCAAACCCACCTCTTAGATAGCACAGTCAGGCTCAAATTCTCCTGCAGTCTCCCACTGGGTTGCAAGGTTACCGAATTGTAGCATCTCTGGAGAGTACTCACATGAATTCCGTGAGTTCTCTTACCCACCATCTCTTTTTTTCACAGTCTCAGTTCATTAGCACCACACATTCACTAGGTCCTAATGTGCCAGGGGATTCCAATACAATCCCATCAAGGTTGCATGTATCAATGCCATCTGACTAGTCCAAGTGATCAATTTCAGTTCACAATTGATCACACTGATATGTCTAAGAGTCAAAGGGATCACACAAACAAAACTAGTGTCTGCTAATACTAACTGATAGAATCAAAAAGGGAGAGAATGATCCAACATGGGAAACGGGATACACAATAGGCTCATAGAATGGCAGATGTCCTAAACAGCACTCTCGCCTCAGAATCAGCCCTTAAGGCACTCAGATCTGGCTGAAGAGTCCATGAGAGTATTTTAGGCATGGAAAGCCAAGACACTCTGGCAAAAAAAAAAAAAAAAAAAAAAAAAAAAAAAAAAAAAAAAACCTAAATGAAAGATCTCTGCCAGTGAGATCCCAGTAGAAAGAATGGGGCTATCAAAGAAGGAGGTACCTTTCTCTGAAGGGAAGAGAGAACTTCCACTTTGACTATGATCCTGTCTGAATAAGATCCAAGTCGGCGAACTCAAAAGGCTTCCATAGCCTTGGCAACTCATGACTAGAGCCTAGGGTGATTACTGATGCCATAAACAAGAGTGTCAATTTGTTAAGTCAACAACAGGAGTCACTGTTTACTTATTCCTCATGTGGGATCTGTCTTTAATGTGTTGTCCAATGTGAAATAATCCTATAACTAGTACTGAAACAGTATTTTACACTTTGTGTTTCTGTGTGGGTGCAAACTGATGAAATCTTTACTTAATATATACTGAATCGATCTTCTGTATATAAAAATAATTGAAAATGAATCTTGATGTGAATGGAATGGGAGAGGAAGTGGGAGATGGGAGGGGTGTGAGTGGGAGGAAAGTTATTGGGGGGAAAGCCATTGTAATCCATAAACTGTACTTTGGAAATTTATATTTACTAAATAAAAGTTTAAAAAAAGATAGCACAGTCAGATCAAGTCTCCGCACTAATTCATCAACAATAACATTAAGACATCAGAGTTTAAACATCTGCATGAGTGTTTGGGAGACAAGTCCTAGTCAACTTACAGCATACTATTTAAACACATTGGCTTCTACTTCTAGCACCATGTTACAAAACAATGATAATGGGCACAGTTCTTTTATTCTTTAATGGAAAACCTCCTGATGATTTCTCTTGCTTTGGGGATGTTATAAATACCAAAAAGGGCTTAAACAAAATTCAATATCTATTCTTAATAAAATGGGCAATAAAAGAACAAATGTTAATTTTTTTATCATATGATGCTATCTCTTTTCTGAGATCTATTAAATTTTCATATTCATTCCTTTGGATTTAACTGGAGAATTAGTTTTGCTGCTATTGTGTATCATATACTGCACTATCCTTGGTAAGCCCCATTATCTGTCTAAGTCTTTGTAAATAGTCCTTTTATTGAGCTCTAATAGATATCCGAATATGAATGTGCCATCTCTGACCTGTTAGGATTACAACTAAGGCCAACATTTCAGTTTTACTCCTGTATTCTTTAATAGTACAAGCCAGGACTCATCACAGGGCAGGTCACCAGCAAGATAAGAAGGGTTCACCAGAATATGCAAATCAGTGCACAGATTTTTTTCATCAAGAAAGTCTCAGTAAAATAAAATTCACTGTACTAAGTGGTGGTTACTAACATGGTTGATATTCATTTCTTATTCTACCACTGATGAGTTACGATGTTGGCTACAAACATGGATGAGCTGCTGGTCCAAGGACCACACTTTAAGAAACAATAATAAATAGCATTAGATTTGTTGATTTTTAAATGTATGAATATACGTCTGTGAAAATAGCGTGACCTAAGCGTTGGTTTGGAAAAGCTCTTTGACAAACTTCATTATTTATCTATTTCTTCAACAGAATTCAGTTTGTTGTGATTGTCCATCTTTTCTAGATTCAGCTTTCATTTTGTTATATTGCGCTTTTTCCTCTTCAGGTATTATTTGCATACAGAAAAAGGCATAGTTCTTGCTTTGCCTAATATACACATCTTTAACCAGTAACTTATTCAAAACACAGAGCATTTTAATCACCCCCAAGAGTTTCCTCATGCCTCTTTGACAATCAAGCCAATTCCTCCCCATGCAACCACACATTTAAATCACTATAGGTTATTTTTTACATACTCTTTGATATATATAAATGAAATGACATAGAAAGAATCATGGACTTTGGTATCTGGTTTCTTCCATTAATATGCTTTAGAGTTAACTTTGGTTCTACATTTTTCTAGAAATTTTAAGTGTTATTGGCAGTTCTTAAAATTTACTGGCATAAAGTTGTGTAATATAATTCCTCATGATTTTTAAAATTTAACCTTTTTGTATTTATTTTCCCATATTATTTAGCATATCAGTCATTTATTCTCTTACTCCATGGTTTTATTCTTCAGGTGCCATTAAGATTAAACTCTCCAAGTGATCAGCAATGGATCATGTCACTCTTCAGTCAAACTCCTTAACATTTCTCACTGTCTATGAAAATAACTCCAAAGTTCCTACTCTGTCATCCAAATCTGTCCATTATTATTATGTTGCCTGATTTTATTCTTCAGACTCCACTAGGCTTTTTATGCACTTGGATTTGCTCTGTTTAAAAAAAATCAACAATAACAACAGCACAAAGATAAATTCATGAGGGAGAATTTCACGGGAACATAATCCTTTGTCTTTCACTATTTCCTATATAAATATTCACTTAAATAAGCATTCTTGGAGAACTGCCATGTTTCTTCAGTTCTGCAAAGAGATCTATATAATTAGCCAGGATTCTTCTTCATTTTGGTCACCATAAATTTGAAACTCATATTGAAATATAGTGACTGTGTAAGATTTTGGAAGCTGCCTATTGACTTCTCTACATCTTGTGTAATGTTTAATTCTATTACAGCTTAAACATCTTTATCTCCTGGATACCCGGTTATTTTCCTTTTTAAAAACTATCCTTAATATCTTTATTTCTTCATTTTTTTGACAGGCAGAGTGGACAGTGAGAGAGAGACAGAGAGAAAGGTCGTCCTTTGCCATTGGTTCACCCTCCAATGGCTGCTGCAGCCGGCCCGCTGCGGCCGGCACACCACGCTGATCCGAAGCCGGGAGCCAGGTTCTTCTCCTGGTCTCCCATGCGGGTGCAGGGTCCAAGCACTTGGGCCATCCTCCACTGCCTTCTGGGGCCACAGCGGAGAGCTGGACTGGAAGAGGAGCAACCAGGACAGAATCCGGTGCCCCAACTGGGACTAGAACCCGGTGTGCTGGCGCCGCAGGTGGAGGATTAGCCTAGTGAGCCACAGCGCAGGCCCAATATCTCTCTTTAAATGATCTCTGTAACTTACAAATGAAGTGAACACGCATGAAAAAATAAAAATTACAGCCTACATAAGCAGTCTTTAAACTTTCAAGTTGCTTTGCACTTCTTTCTGATTTTTTTCTTAATCTGGATGATTCCCATGCCACTATCTACACCCCATAACCTAAAATATTTTACTATCCATACACCAATGACCAAAACTCTATCCTGCCTTCAGTATTCACATTGAATTTGGCTATTTCATAAGATTTCCCTCACCCCCTACTGAGTGAATACAGCTTGTTGTAAAATTCACCTGTAAGTACCATAAAACCTGACACAGACTTCTTGAGCTTCTCTTACTCTGTGTTGGCTTCACCCCAGGCTGATGTCAGGATGGTCACAGCAGTTCCAGGAATTACACCACACAGTGGCAACATGCCACACAGAAAGAAATCCATTCTCCCTCTTGCCATGGGGTAGGGAAATCTTTCCTTGGAGCCCTAACCCATAATCATCATTGGCTAGAGCTGAGTGTATAACTGGACCCAAATTCTTCCATATGCACTGGAGGAATTAATGTGCTTGCCAGGACTAGATTGGACAAATCAGCTTCATTCCTCTGAAACTGGGCATATGCTCAGTTTCCATGAAGCCTATGAATATGTAGAGAATGGAAGATACTAAACCAAACCAGAGCTCTGCTATGAAGGAAATTGGAGAGGAGTGTCTACATGGTTGATCAATGGTGAGTTCTGTAATTGTGAGCTCTTCCTTCCAGATTCCTTATGTCACTGTGGTTATGCTTTTGATAACCTACCTTTTGCTTTCTGATATATATTATAGTTCTCTTTGTCTTTATTTAATTTCTACTCTCTGGTAACATTAAGTTATCTGAGGATAGATAGGTACTGGGTGTCCCAGTTGGCAACCTGAAGAATGGTTGACTGTAGTGAACACTCAATAATTGCATGTCTAATTAGCTTTCAGGTTTTCCTCTACAACAGCATGAGTTTAAAAATTCAGCCTCTTTGTATTTCTGCCCATGGAAGATATTTTTTGATAATTTTACATTTTGAAGATGCCTCCTATTAAATGCTACTCACTGGCCCAAACCCACAAAGTTTCTATAAACAGTTCAATATGTTCTATGCTTTGATTTTCCTACAGTGCGAATGAGTCCCTCTTTCATCATCATACCATCACTTGGTTACCCTTTGGACTCATTTGTAGAATGGCTGTCAGGGGCTAGGTGCAAACTAAAGCCAAAGGACAAAGCCATCCCTGTGCAAAGGTAACTTCTCAAACCTGGATCATGCTTGTAGCCAGCCCTCATTAGCACCATATTCTAATGCAGCACAGAGCTCCAGCTAGATCTCCATGAATGGCAAGAACAGCAGGCTCTCTGTGCCTGATAGTGGGCAGGCCCAGCCAGAAGTAAGAGAACATCTGGTAGGATTATGCACTATAGGGTGCATTTATTCAATGTTTGAAGAAAGGAATCGCCTGACCCCACCAGGCCCCAAGATATAGCACTCAAAGAAAGGTGCCTACTCATTCAAAGCTGCTCTCTTCCCCCCTCTCACCCCAGCAGCAACAGTCAAACTACAAATAATCCCAGTGGTTCTTTTTCTCCCACAGCATGAACACAATCTGAGTATAAGCAGGCAGTTGTTTCCAGAATCCAATGAAATATTTTATTTATTTCAACTAGAAATCGCCCTAATCAGCTCTTTTGAAAAAGTATACCCTGGAATGCACAAACACTACTTTCTTCTCCAACATGAAAGAAAAGGTATGCTATCATGTGGAAGAGAGGTAAAATAATAATAATAATAATAATTTCATAGTTAAATTCCTGGGAAGTAAGCCTGACCATATTTGCAGCAACTTCTCTGACTGAAAGTATCGTTGGTTGCCTGTTAAAGATACTGGATATATTTAATGATTAATCAGTTGATAGAGACATGGGAATCATCAGACATTCATCAAAACTATTTAAGGATTCGAAAAGCAGAAAAAGTCTTCTGGGATGCCCCCAAAAGTCATTTCTGGAAACAGCATATGAGGGTCAAGACCATAAAATGTGTTTAGGAGTTGGAATTTAAACCTCAATAACCCTTCAGCACATCTCTCTGAAGTTGAAGACACCTATTTTTCTTCATCCAATGCCATCTGGCACAGTCAATTATTTCAGGGAGGCACTGTCAAATAGGCCTGGGGGACTTACAGACTTGCTTTCTTTGACTTCTTTCTATTGCACAGGTATTCTAGTTTCACTTCTGGACAAGTAAGGCTTTATATGCAGGACTTAGAGCTAATTAATAATAATAATAACAATAATGAGTTTGGGAGGAAGGGGGTCCTTACAGATGGCTGCTCACTGTTTTTGAAAACAAGGTATCCTGTTTGCTGGAGGTGAAGCCGCGGGAGCTTGGTACTGGTACTATAATGAATGATGAGTGAGTGAGCACATGAGCATAACCGGCTCTTGCTGGCACAAGGACATTAGATAAGTCAATCAACATTTCTGAGTCTGTTTCCTCATCTGTAATTTGGAGAGATTCATAGTTTCTCCTTTGCCATATGAAGTTTAGATATGATAATCTATATGTTATGTTTAGCAAAATATGTAATGCTTTAAATTAATCCAAGAAATATGAATTGTGATGATTATTATAATGGCTGAGTGCCCTCTTTCCGTGATAATAGGGCCCTAGGCTTGGGAGAAATATCAACTTTAAATTTATTGAAAACAAAGATATGGCTTGAAAACCGAATCATTGTCAGTAAAGCTATTCTCAACCATGTAGACAATATTGACTGGGTCACAGGAAAAAAGGATGTCCCTAACCATGAAAAAAAGGAGACAGTTACTTATATCTGGCAACTTTTGCCACTAAAACTAAATATTTAACACAAGCTACTTATGAATGAATGGAGGTTATTTTGACTCACAGTCTTGGAGGTTCGCAATCCAATATGGGTGGCATCCACATTGGTCTAGTAGTTGATGAAAGTGGTGGATGGCAGAACACATCCTGAAGAAGAATCAGATGGTAATCTAGGAATCAGAGAGAGGGGTCATGTCTGATTCTCAGGCTTCTAAACCAACCATCTCATAAGAGCCACCTTCCATGGGCATTCCTTCAATAACCTAATGATCAGTCCCACCTCCTAGACACCACAATTGGATCAAGTCTTCAACCCCTGGTACCATTAATTCATGATTTGGGCAATTCATTACCAGCATGAGTAGGAGAATCGAGCCACTTTCAAATTGTCATTCTGATGGAGGCAGAAATCATTTAGTCAACTGATAATGATCTTGGTTAAGAGGCTTAACTAAGAGCCAGATCCACTGAATGGAGGTCAGAACTGGTTCTTCCTGAAATAGTGAGTGACAGGCAGGCTCAGGTAAATATCCAAATTTAGATACCAGCCTAATGTCATGGCACTTGATGTTGGAAAAAGGAGAGAGATGACAATTCAACTAACTCTGAAGCCCCAGTCAGAAAAACTAGGCTGATGCTTAGAAAAAGGATATTTGGTTTTCAATTTTCCTAAAGCCAATATAATCATGAGTCATTAGTAATGTTTCAGTTAATGACTGTGTAAACAATAATGCTGTAAAGTTATAATGAAGCTGGAAAATAACTTTCATTTCCTATCTTTACTGTACCTTTTCTATGTGTAGATATGCTTAGTTACACAATTAGTTCCAAGTACATAACAATTTCCTATAGCATTTAGTGTAGTAACATGCTGTACATGTTTTTAGCCCAGGAGAAATAAGCTATACTATACAGTCCGTATTCATGTACGCATAATCTGTTTGCCCAATGATGAAACTGCCAAATAATCCATTTCTCATAATGCATCCCACTGTTAAGTGATGACTGTATTTGAGGAAGAATCCCAGTGTATCTCACTTCATGCTCCCCTCTCTAAGTAATATTACTTTGCTTTCTTCTTGTTTAAACTTGTGGGGAGCGGCTCGGACTGGACTAAGTTACTGGAATTGGGACTTGTTCTGTGCATCTGCTCTCCCACAATGTGGCTCTGGGAGAGGAGAGAACAGCTTCTGCGCAGCTGCCTCCAGTTCAGCCAATAAACTGTAGGACCTGCTCCTGATTGGAGGAGAGCAGCGTACTCGGCGTGTGGGCAGCCGAGTTGGGATTGGCAGAGGAGGACTATAAAGGAGGAGAGAGACGGCATGCACCAGGAACATCTAAGAGGAACATCTAAGGGGAACACCTGTGCAGCCCCCGAGAGAGCCGGCCGGCGGTGTGCCGCTCCCCTGCGGAAGTGGGGAAAGTGGCCAGGGGGAACCGACCTTCCACGGAGGTGGAAGGGACAGTAGCCAACCCGGGAAGAACCAGCAGCAAACCCGGGGAGGGCCGAGCAGACAAAAGAACAGCGCAGGGTCCTGTGTCGTTCCTCCACGAAGAGGGGGAGCGACAAAACTCTCTCCACATCACAGAACAGAAGCACACATGCAAACTCTAAGAATGGTTAATACATACTGCTAGGCACAATTCTAAATACTGTATCACTGTTTCTTCATATAATTGTCAGATTAACCCCTGGAGATAGGAATTGTTTATAGTCTCATATTTAGACCTTTAGAGAGATTAATTCTCTTGCCACTATTGAAATTCAGACAGTCTGGCTCCAGAGTCTATGCTCTTAATATCTTCACCATGTTACATAAAAACATGAAGCAAACATTGCAAGGATTCATAATTCGTTTAACAAATAATCATTAGAGTCTTCAAAGGTAAATTATAAAAGTAAAGACTTTGACCTCAAAAGCCTTAGTGCCTAATACATATGTTTACTGCATACATAAATGACTTTAAATGTAAAATAACATGTGCTACATAATAGGGTTATGGGGTTCCAAGGAAAAATAAATTACTCCTGTCTTAGATGGGCAAAATTTTCATGGAATAGTTAGGATGTAAGTTGTAACGTGAGCAATGGATAAGAGCTGGCATGACAAGACCGTGTGGAACATTTTCATCCATAAGTGACATGAGAATCACCTGGAGAATATATTGAAGTGGTAAAACTTGAACTTATACTGATTAAAAGAAATAATGTTAGAGATGTCATTACATACTTACTAGAATGGCCAAAGTTAAAAAGTCCAATATTAGTAAGTATTGGTGAAGATATGGAACAACTGGGCGTCTCACATACTATTGGTGGGAATTCAAATGGTACAGCTATTTGAGAAACAATATAGCACCATCTATAAGGTAAATATATACTAAATATATGGTTCAGTAATCCCATTCCTAGAGAAACAAAAACATATGTACACATCAAGACTTGTATGCACACAATTCATAACAACCAAATAATGAAATAGCTTAACTCTCTATCAACTGGTAAAAAGATAAATTGTGGTTTATCCATACTATGGAATTTTACTCATCAACAATAAGAAAAATATTAATGTATGCAAAAATATGAATGAATCCCCAAAACATAAACGTATGTTAAGTACAAAAAGTCAAACCCAAATGAATATACATTCTATGAATTCATTTATATGAAATTGTAGAAACAGCAAAACTGTGATGACACAAAGCAGATGGGTGACTCTCTG
The DNA here is from genome assembly GCF_964237555.1 of Oryctolagus cuniculus. NCBI lineage: Eukaryota > Metazoa > Chordata > Mammalia > Lagomorpha > Leporidae > Oryctolagus > Oryctolagus cuniculus. Next base: position 79,145,698 of record NC_091439.1, on the reverse strand, counting down.
AGGTCAGCTATCAGGAGAGGGGATCAACTACAGAGAGGCACAGGCAAATTTCTAAGGAGACAGAAGTGCTCTAGGTCTTGTTAGAGGTGGCAGTTACAGGCCTGTATGTAATTAGCACATTTTATCAAGCTGTTGATGTTTTATTGTCTATAAATTATACTGATACCACAACACAGACAAATGAAATCGGAACCTGAGAGGTCTGAGGTTCATTCTATCTATCTGTCTGTCTGTTTATCTATCTATCTAATCTTTCTATCAGCTATCTATCTGTCTAAGATGCAGAAAGACAGAGAGCTCCCAGCTGCTGGTTCATTTCCCAAATAGCAACAGTGTCTGAGTCTGAGCCAGGCCAAAGCCAGGACCTGAAATCAATCCAGATCACCCATCTAGATGGCACGGACTCAAGTACTTGGGCATTCACCTGCTTTCTCGCAGAGTGCACATTAGCAGGAAGCTAGAATTAGGAGCAGAGTAGAGACACATCTAAGCACTCCAATATGTGTTGTGATTGTCCCAAATAGCATCTTAATTGCTAGACCAAATATCACTCCAGCAACATTATTTTTTAAAAGTTCTCCAGGAATTTCTAATATGCAGCCAGAATGAAAAACTATCATTGCAGGAAAAAGAAGTATGAACAAATATATATTCACATAAATATTATCTTATAAATAAGTATTTAAAAAAGAAGCAAAATTAGGCATGTTCAAGGAACAATGTGGCTAAAGCACAGGGTCTACAGGAAGGAATGGTGAAACTTAATCTAGAAGTATAACTTGGGAAAGGTCATGGAAAGTCATACATGTCCATAGTGAGTGAATACTAGACCATCCATCAGAAAAGCAATTTGTCCCCTGAAAACACGTATAGAAAATATTCTCAATTCTTATTTGTGAAAAAGATATTCATATTTCTACAAATGGTGTCATTGTTGTTACTGATAACAAGTATTCTTTTGGACTATATTGTGTGTATTCTAAGTTTTACAGGCAAAGAGAACTGATTATGTCATTGTTAGAAGAAAAACTGAGGTCAATTAACTTTAACAAAGTTTACTTGAGCAAAGAAAAAAAGTTTAGAACCAGGCAACATTCTAGACCAAAGATGATCTCCTTGCCTCCTTGCAATGTGATGTGCTGCTTTACGACCAGAAAGACAAGACACATAGAGATAATCTGATTGGTACCATCTGGGATTTGCCTTATGTTGATATAACTTGGTACCCTTTTTCCTGGGAACATACTAAGGGGTCAGCTGCTGTGATTGATTGAAGCTCAGTTGCTTAATAATAAGAATACACACATAAGTTTCATCACAACATTTATATATCACGCTGGGTTGCAGTTCACTACATACAAAAGGCCCCTTTTGGCCAAACTCATCTTTCAAGTATGAAGACTGGTTTAGGTCAATACATTCTGTTTCAACATCATTGTGTGATGTTGAGCAAGTGTTCTCTTTTAACCTGGGTAAACTTCTATTTACCATCTGTAAAATCAAGTCTTGGGCTGGTGGATTTCTCCAATTCCTCCCAGCATTTACCCATCTCTTCAAAGGCAAAGGAATTAGATCCTAGGAATCAATAACATATTGAAAATAATGACTATTATAGAATCTCGGGAAACCTTAATCTAGAAATCAGTCAGGACACGGAATAGATATTCTTTCCTTCTTTTTTCTTCAGGGACACATGATGTCTGGAACTGCCTCTGCTTGCTGTTTCTCATTTTATGGATTATTTTCTTCTGCTGACTTTTCTTGTATGTGTTCCAGCTTCAGTTCTCTAGTCTAGAGGACCTTTATCTTATAAATAATTTTATCACTGCCTCCCAACCTAAACAAGGCCCCTATTTCTTCGAGTACAATTCCTGATACATTCAGGTTTTGGGTGTGGTATGGGTGTGGGTGGCAGATGGAATGCAATATTTAGGATTGTTCCTTTCCGTATAGAGCAGGGAATGTAATCACCAAGTAGACTAGCAATCTAGTCATTTACTTTTCACTTTGCAGGGTTAATCATGGATCTGATACCCTTGGAGTCTCCACTTTTATCATCTAATTGTAATTTCTGTATAATTGTGTGTGGGTCTGTGTATGTATAAATGTAAAACAGGGGTATGTGTTTACACACAGGCATATGTGCTTCAGTTAACATTCTTCTGTTTATTTCCATTTCTTCTGAAAATAATTAAATGATTAAACACTTGGGGACATTATATTTTTCCAAATATTTAATTCATGTTTCCCAAAGACAGATAGTATTCTTCTATCTAACAAGAAAGGAAATATTTTTATATCTGGCTATCTGTCTGTGTCAATGCAACAAAATCTCAACAAGAAATAATTATGAGTATAGTTTGATACTTTACAATAGCCACAACCTGAGAATTCCAAGAAACAGGGGCAAACTTTTTTGGGCAAAAATATGTCAAGATAAGGATTGTTCTTTTGTTCTTTTACAACCCAAAGCTAAATCATCACTGATAGAACAGGCAGCAAGGCACCACCAATGACAAAGACCTCTTTATTGCTATAACTGAGATATTGTATAAACTCCAATAGATATTTTTGCAAGTCATGCATTAGATTAGAATTTCAACTCATAAAGGTCTTACAAATACAAAGATTGATACCATAGCAAATAGGAAGAGAAAAGTCTGGCGCTATGGAAATGAACTTGTCTAAGACTAAAAACTCTGTTATGAATGAAGAGACTGAAGATTTTTTGCAATTCATTTTTGGCACATGGGTATGGGCACAGGTCAAATAAAGAAGAAATGCAGATGAGTCAAAGAAGAGACACAGACCTCCCATAACTTACACTACAGTGAATAATAATTCTTAGTTAAAATAAAAAGATATACCTTAACTCTGCTACTGCATGGATAGAACTAATTACATGTTTAGTAGTTGCATGCACACAAATGCAAATGTATCTGGGCAGATACACATGCTTAAGGTGACTCTGATAGTCCACGTAGATCATTCAGAGCACATGCTTTATTTCTGTTCACTAACCTTTTTTGTTGGTTTTCTATAGCTAAAGGACTCTTTCTGGTACCAGAAGACAACTGAGAGTGCTACATACTCTGTGTATCTGTCGGTCTATGTTTGCTTTTCTGTGTCTATCTCTCTCATTCTCTCTCTTTTTCAGGAGGAACTGAAAAATGTTGCCTGGTATTTCCATGGGAAAGCCATTTGCCACAGCAGCATTTAAGTCCCCCTTGAGAGTAGATTATATCCCCATGTGAAACTCCTATCAAATATTTTGGGCCATTAACCCATCTTATGGCTGTGATGTAGCACTTCCAGCATGAAATATGCAATTAGTTATTAAAGGCCAATAAGAAAGAAAAAGTCTCCAGCAGACAGAAGTAAAGCCTGGTATCTCTTGATTGCATGCATCATCACACCATCAGCAGCTGCTTCCTCTGTCAGTGGCGGAACCATAAATTTGAGAGTGCGGTTAGTCATCTACAATATGGTTAGGAGAATGCCAGAAAAGAAAAGAATGACTTTGGGTGAAAAAAAGTTTCTGATCAGCTAAAGTTACGGTCCAACTCCAAAGGTCATGGAAACATAATCATCTTTTCTCACTGCACAAAGGAGACTCAACACGGCCTTATTTTTTTCACTCCTGTCATCCATGGTACTCCCTGTGCAACATTACATCCAGCAAACTAATAGACAGGCCATTTACTTATTATATAAATAAATTTATGGTATCCAATAAGGTACATATACTTTGATCCTACAGAGAGGATTATGGAAGTAGAAATAAGTTTTTCATCCATGTATCCAAAGGTCTGGCCAAGACACAGGGGTTGGTTAACCATTACTCTAGACGTCAACTTTGACTACTGCAGAGGTAGCAAAAGATAGAAATTTTAAAAACTATTCTCAAAAATCTTCAGCCAATGAAATATTGATCCATCAGGAGAACTGATGCCTTGACATTGAAGTGATATTTCTTCATATGTGAAGGATTCTGCACAATCTCTAAAACTCAGCCCATAGGATTTCCCAATGGATATATTTCTTAGCCTCCCAAATTTATACCCTTTACCATATGGTCCCAAGTGTTTGTACTCATTTAGGCTTGTAACAGTTGTCAGGCTCAAACTCTGGTAAAGACTTTCATTTCAAGAAAAATAATATTTCTCTCGTGAACAAACCATTTCATCTGATTCCCTGAAAAATATTCAGAAAAGTAAAGTAAAACAAAAATCTCCTATAATTCCAGTAATCAGAGATACCCATTATTAATACATTGGTATATGTAACCATACATATCTAAAAAAATTTTATTGATGTACATGTATATGTTAGTAACAAATCTGAGTACATAGTTGGAAGATACTTCCATATAAACTGTAAGTACATATAAATGAATGAACAAGAAACTCAGCATCTCTCTCTTCCTTGCTGACAACACCATATCAAGCTAAGGTGCAACTCAGATGTGATTTCCTTTCTCCAATCGGAGTTCCCCACTGCAAAAGTGTAAGCTCTATCTTCCAAGCCCAGAAACTCAATGCCTTTCTCAGTAACAGTCATCATTGTGAAAAGAATCAAAGTAAAGAATGAATCTAAAACAAAACAAAAGGTAAGCACAGCCTTAGAGGATAGTTTTCTTCATCAAAACCTATCAATCATGACCATAAGCACTCATAACACATTTCTACCAAACTCATCTGAAACGTGGCACTCAGAGCTCTGCTCCTCTCACAATCATATGTTCCTACTCCCCATCAAACAGCCTTCAGCTTCCCAGAGTGACATCTGTACCTCCAGATGTTCATGTTTTATCAGGCCCTTCTCAGCCATTTTGATCAGGGCACATGTACACAAATTATATCATAAATCTTCTCACACTTCATGTACTATATCAAATAAGAAAAAACTACCAAATTTTTATAGGACTATATGAAACCTAAGAAATGTAACTTGAGATTTAACACTATTTATAAGCATGTGCTATTATTCTTAATCCTTTGATTAAGATGAGCTTGCAGTACTGTACAGATTTATTATGAACCATATGTTCTTTAATTATCATTGCCTCCCAAAGTCACCACTCTGCACATCTGCAGCCGATGCAGGCTGCTGTTCCTCTGTCCCTGCCTCAGCAGGATCTGATCATCATTTTTCAGCTGGACACCTTGATGAAGAGCCAGTCCCAACAATGTCTCAGAAGAGTGATTAAAATAAAATAAAAGGGAAGGGAAACAAACAGTGTCTTGGAGAGAGTGTGAAGAGAGGGGGAGATCTGTTAGTGCTGCGCTTCACTCATCTAACTGATTAGCTGAGATGTGTTTTCATTGTATTGTTAGTATTTGTTCACCAAAATCCAGCTGTTGCAAATGGATTTAAGGAGTCTTGCTCTCTCAAAGCAAATGGGAATGCAGAGTGTGCAAACACTAGTCTTGTTCTCAGATATCAGCTATGCCTTGATGATTTAAAATCTTTGGTACTGAACAATCTGGGGAGACATAATTAATGGAGACTTGAACGAATTTTTAAAGATTTACTCCACAATTTTAAATGAAGTTCTAGTTAATTAAGCATCTCTCTACATCAAAAAGGAAAAGTTATTTTAAACTGGTTTCCCCTTTATTGAATTTTAACATTCTTAAGGTCAGACATCCTTTTCCTCCAGCAGATAGAAGAGACATGCAAAAGACAAATGTTTCCTGAGGTATTATATACTTTATTAAAAATGGTGAGTTTCAGTAGAAAGAAAGCTGACTTACAAATCAGAAAGCATATGTTGGGAAAATCAGTTAACTTTATAGTTTTTCATCTGTGTTGTGAAGTGCTAGAGCCAGATGATCCTTACAGCAACCTCCCCTCCCTAAATTAGGGACACTAATTCATTACTATTGAATTTAAGAGATGTATGACCATCTGTGTTTTGGCCACATAGCAATGTGGATGGGTAACATTTGGTCTGATTCTATTTCTGCAGAAATGAAGATCTTAAGAACACATTCATTCACCAAACACCTTTTCAGAATTAATCTGAGAGTCAGTCTCCTGCTTTGAAATTTTTCAATTCTAGAAATTTCTTTTAAGATTTTTCCAAAGTAAAGCTGTCAAACATAACAGATTAAATGTCTTTATCAACATAATAGATCTTAGAAGAGTGAGGAAAAACTAGAAGATGTACAATGCTAGAGCTGTAGAATTGGCTACCAGATTTCAAGAGTAACTATAAAGCAGAACTAAGATAGTGAGGTTTCAGTTCAAAACAGACGGGTAAACTGAGACAGGACAAAGGGGTCACGTAATGAATCCATACATAAACAGTCACCTGATGGATAAAGGCTGTCACTTCATTCACTAGGGACTGGACAATCTTTTCAATAAGTATGAAAAAAATTAACCTGGATCTCTGCCTCATATTATGCACAAAAATCAATTTAAAATGAATCAGATACTTAAAATATGAAAGATACACAAGAAATTTTCTGGAAGAAAACAAAAAAAAGATATCTTCAGGTTCTTGCAATAGGCCAATATTTCTTAAACCAAAAAAGAAAAGAAATTAACCATAAGATAAAAGATAAGTAAACTGTTTGGCATGAAATTTAAATATATTCTTTGGGGCCAGCATTGTGGTGCAGTGGGTTAAGCTGCCACTTGTAATGCTGGCATCCCACACTGGTGTGGCAGTTTCAGTCCTAGCTGCTCTGCTTCTAATCCAGCTTCCTCCTAATGCAACTCAGAAGGCACTAGATGATGCTCAAATCCTTGGGCCCCTGCCACCCACGTGGGAGATCCCGATGAAGTTCCTGGTTCTTGGCTTTGGCCTGGTCCAGCCTTTGATGTTACATTCATCTGTGTAATGAACCAGCAGATGGAAGACAACCATCTCTTTCTTTCTCTTTAGATAGATAGATAGATGATGATAGATGATAGATAAATAGATGAATAGATAGATATAGCAAGAATAGAAGCATAAAATCTTCCCCATTTCTGTCACTTTGCTTTTAAATAAATAAATAAAAGCTTTAAAAACTTCTACTTTTTGAAAACCAACATTAAAGAAGTGAAAAAGGAAGCAACAAACAGAAAAATAATTGCAATACGCAACCAAACAAACAACTCATATTCAGAATATGCTTTAAAATCTACAAATCAATAAGAAAAAGACAACTCAGATTTTTTTAATACAGGGGAAAGAGCAGACCAGACACTTCACAGAAGTACAGCATGTGACCAGTAAACATGAAAAGAAGCTTACCATGCTCCATCATCTGAGAAATGAAAATTAAAACCATGGTCAAATGTGACCATACTTCACCCAAAATGACCAAAAATATAGAGATCTCTTCCTGCAGTAGTAAACATTGGTGAGCGTGTGGAATACTCACATGTTGCTGATGGGAGTATAAACTGGTACAAGCCCTTTGGGAGATGTTTGCCCAACTAGTAGAGCTAAACATATGCTTATCCTAGAACACAACAATCTCATTCTTAGTGCCACAACCACCAAAAACATCTACAAGTCTGTTTTTAGCTGTACTGTTTATGATAGCTAAAAATGGAAAACAATGAATGTCTATCAACAATAGAATAACTAAGCTACAGCTTATTCATACAATGAAACAACCTAGCAGTGAAAAAGAACAAACTTGCTCCACATGACAGCATGAGTAAAATCTTGCTGGAATAATGATGGGCAGAAAAGAAGGTCAACACAAAAGATTATGACTGCACTCGTAGATGAAGTTCAAAATCAGACAAAACATATCATGGTAAAGGACAGAATAGTAGTTACCTCTGGGATGAGAATGGGGCTGAAAATCTGGCAGAGAGGGGCTGGAAATCTGAGCTTCTAGAAAGCAGGAGTGAAATCATATTCTATTGGTGTCATGATTTTCATTCTCTGTTTTTAGTGAATTGAAAACATTACCCTGAATGTAAATCCTCAATTTCTGAGAATAGTAATAAACCAAGTTCCCACCAGAGCTGGACTGATTGGAGAGACTTTCCTGGCCCCATGTAGGCCCCATGTAGTAACTATACCTAACAAGTTGTGAGGTAAAGGGAAATTGTCTGAGGTAGGATTACTCAGGTAGCAACATGCGGAGAAAAAATTTTCTATGATTATAGGTCAAATGAGTAGTATAGTTAAAAAATGGAAGCACAACACCAGTAGGACCAACAGTCAGTTTGAAACCATTCTATTTCTGCAAACTGAAGTGAATCTGGGTACATTTTAAAGAACCTGGGACTAAAGCTCTCACCTTTTCTCTAAAGCAGAAGTGAAATTCATTCAAGACCAAAAGCAGTAGTGGGGCTAGCAGATCCAGTATCTTTGGGATCAGAAGAAACTGACACAACATTCACTATTTTAAAAAAAAGTTTTTAAAGACATTTTCCATTCAAAGTCACTCTGCTGCATACTAAAAATGGTAAAATAATACCACCAAGCCCTAGCCTTCCATTTTCAAGATCCTAATCTGTGAAGATTTTGCCAAGGGAGTGAGATTACTCATTTTTTACAGGATTTTCAGTTTTCATCTGTACCTAGAATATCAGTTCTTATCCAAAGCATCCTCCCACACTTATCAGTTATTATCAGATATAAAATGAATACCAAGAAATGTGTTTTTTTAATAAATAATCAAAGATGCTTTTAAAGAAATGAGTTTATTTAAGGATTTTAATTCCCATTCTATAATTGGGGAAATTGGTGACTGAGGATTGACTTGCCCTAGGGCCCAAAGTAAGGTAAGGGGGCAGGGGCCTCTGTTTTTATCATGAATTTCCTCTCCACAGGAATCACTTGTGCCCCTGCCTTTGGCGTGGTGGCGTGTCTATGACACACATCAGACAAAGAATGAGCAAGTTCTGAAAGTCTCAAGGCTCTAATTTCAAAGTGTAGGTAAATCCACCTCCATGCTGCCATAACTCATCATCCGTTTCTTACCTCAGAGACTGCAATCTCATATTAAAATGTTGTGGTCACAAACCTTGGGTATTGGAGGTAACTTGACAAAACACCCGGCTCAAAAAAGTGAGATTGAGGGTCTCTTGGAGTAAAAACAGCCACAAATCTGTGAAAGATAAGAATATTAACTTTCTAGAGTGTTCTGCAATAGCATGAAATGACCACATTATCTACTCCAATTCTGTCACCTTTTTTAGTAGTTTCTATGTTTTAGTGCTTCTTTCTTTTAAAATTTATTTATTTTATTTGCAAAGCAGAGTTACAGAGGCACAGGCAGAGAGAGAAATAAAGGTCTTCCATCCACTGGTTCATTTTCACTCTCCAAATGGCCCCAATGGCCATAGCTGGGTTGATCCAAAGCTAGGACCCAGGAGCTTCTCCAGGTCTCCCATTTGGGTGCAGGGGCCCAAGGACTTGGGCAGTCCTTTACCACTTTCCTAAGCCACAGCAGAGAGTTGGTCAGAAGTGGAGCTGACAGGACTCAAACCGGCACCCATATGGATGCAGGCATTGCAGACAGAGCTTCACCCGCTAAGCCATAGGGCTGGCCCCCTTAGTGTTTTCTTTTTAGAACTCATACATTTCTTCCTTAGAAACTTATTTTACTTTGTAGCACAGTCAACAGATGGGAAAATATAACCAAATGTTGAAAGATGACAATTATCTCCCTAACTAAACAAAAATAACTCCTATTTCTAAGTAGAAATAATTATTTTAAAATCAGTGAGAAATACCAAGTAATATACTTATTTATTCAGTGTAAACTGGTTGGCTTGACCAAAGCTATGTGTCATTGGAACAGCAATCACTGCTCATGTAAACCTGCCTTTTGTCTGAATCTTGATGATTTCCCTCACTAAAACCTATTTGTAAGTGATTAAATGTAGAACTTCGTGAGCCTAATTAATTCAGAGAAATATAAATTACAGAGCATCAGGAAATCAATTAATCCAACTCCCTCCATTTATAGAGGGAAAAACCTGAAATATGGTCAATTGCAAAGAACTCCATCTAAAACTGTTATTATGGATAGATCCTAACTGATATAGAAATGATACCTGCTTGATTTGTAATTCTCTTGACTAACTCTGATAATAGTTTTAAGCAATATTTTCTATAAAGGTGAAATATGTCATACTCATGTCATTTCCCTCTTAAAATCAAGGTCTGAGCTCCTTGACTTGTTTTTAACTGCATGGAAATTGTTAGTGACAACGCTGAAGAAACTGAGAAAGCAAATCCTGACATCTCAGATTGCCCCCAGATGCTATCAGGGAGTTTTGCCAACTGATTCCAAGTTGACAACAACGCCTGTCATTTCTGAGCTAAGCCTTGACTACCTGTGTGAGCTTGGCCAAATTACGTCACTTCTCCATTCCTTAGTATCCCCATCTGCTTAATGGAGATAGCAACAGCAACTGCGCCACAGGAGTGCCGTCTACTATTGAACTTCAAAAAGTCTCTGGAAAAATGCAATTAAGAGAAACATTTATTTTGGTACAATAGCAACAAAAAAACACTTGGAAATCCATGCAGTGTTTTCATATTGCACATTTTCCATGAACTTTTTGAAGACCTCTCATATTTGTAAATACATGTAAAACAGTGCATGAGGACACATATATTGCCTAGTATCATTATCATTATTCAGATAATAATATGATGATGATGCTTTTATTACACATAGAAAAAGCTTAAGTGAATATGATTTATTTATTCATATTTAATTCATCATTAAATTAACTTGGTGCCAAAATTTGGTTCAGAGTTTTTAATTTTTATTTACTTATTTACATTTTATTTTTAATACTTTATTTGTTCATGTTAGTGTGATATGATTATAAAGAGAACAGATTCAATGTAGTTCATAGATACAATTCTTTTTTTTCACTTTTATTTAGTGAATATAAATTTTCAAAGTACAGCTTATGGATTACAATGGCTTCCCCCACCCCCATAACTTCCCTCCCACCCGCAACCCTCCCCTTTCCCGCTCCCTCCCCACTTCCATTCACATCAAGATTCATTTTCAATTCTCTTTATATACAGAAGATCAGTTTAGCATATATTGAGTAAAGATTTCAACAGTTTGCACCCACATAGAAACACAAAGTGAAAAATACTGTTTGAGTACTAGTTATAGCATTAAATCACAAGGTACAGCACATTAAGGACAGAGATCCTACATGAGGAGTAAGTGCACAGTGACTCCTGTTGTTGACTTAACAAATTGACACTCTTGTTTATGGCATCAGTAATCACCCGAGGCTCTTGTCTAAGAATGTAACAATATTCCTTTTCTCCCTCCCTAATTTCCTTCTACCCACCCATCCTCTTTCCATCCCTGCCTCCCTCCCTTCCTTCCTTCCTTCCTTCCATTTTTCCTTCTTTCCTTCCTTCATTTTTTAAATTTTTGATATAACATATTCTTAACTTACATTATAATCAAAGGCTTAATGCTCCACTAAATAAAGAATTAATAACTAGCTGTAAAGTAACAAAAAAAACCTAAAAATAAATAAATAAATAAATAAAACAAAAACCCTGGTTTAGTATTTATTTGAAAGGCATAGAGAGAGATATCTTCTATCCATTGGTTCATTCCCCCAAATGCCTACAACAGCCAGAGCTAAGCCAGAATAAAGGTAGGAGCCTGGAACTCAAATTTGAGTCTCTTCACATGGGTGGCAGGGATCCAAGTATTTTAGCCATCACCACTGCCTCCCAAGCTATACATTGCCTTGAAGCTAGATCAGAAGCAGAGCTGGGACTCAAACCAGATATTCCAACATGGGGTACAGGCATCCCCAGAAAGAACTTAACCACTTGTGCCAAATGATCAGAATTCCTTTAAAAATTAATCTTGTCTTAAATTCACCCAGGTATGTCATCTCCACTTGTAAATTCTGAACCCCTGAGGTTCTATGGTTTAGATAATTTGAGTACACATTGCAAGGCCTATCAGATTGCCTTATGCATATCAGCTGCACAATCAGCATTTGTTGAATTAATGAATAAAGGTTTAAATAAACGAAGCCCAAAAGGAAAGGAGATTGCTGTCCACCTTCCCCGGACACTAGGCACCCCCCCCACACACACACACAACTATGCCCAATTTATTGGAAGGCATCCAAATCACTGATGAAACATTTGGCTCAAGTCTTCAAAATAGTACACAAATAGATAGATGGTCTCTTTTTTTCCTTATAGCTTTTAATATCCTGTTCTTTATAAATGACTTTCAGACTCATTTTATATTATGGTTATCTTCTGAAAATGTATTATATCCTAATAGCCAGGATTCTTTCCCTACCTCCAACACTAGCTTTTTGGTTTGGTGGTGATTTTTTACTTTGAGACATTAATTTAAGTATTCTGCTTGTCAGTGGATGAGTGAATGAATTATTCATTTTATTATGAAACATAAATTTTAAAGAACAGCATTATAACTTCTTTTTATATGCCAAAAATAATAGATCATTCCAGAAGCCATTATGGCACCCCTTATCTAACAGAGGGTGCACTTTTGAAAGCTGTGCCAAACTAATGTGTTTTAGTATAAATACAACTATGAAACATCAGAAGAAACCAGTTCAATTTATTTTTGTTATCTAAGTAACAATAATATAAACCATACCTAAATTAGATAGTGTTATAATTCTTTGATTCCTATTAATATTAACCAGAATAAATGCTTAAGGGAAGACCAATATAAACACAGCTTCCTATCCACTACCCTAACCCAAATCCTCACTTTTCCTACCAAAATATCATCCTCATAAATATGTGATAGATCTGAAATAAGAAATACAGAATAAAGTTAATCTCAACATTAATTACAATTTATTCTAACTAAAGGCCCTATCATCCTGTGTATATCTATATAGACATGCATAACTAGATTTAATTACACTTAATATGTTTGAATACAAAGCTTGCCATTTAAAGTGTCTGACTTTTAAAGTCACTGCTATACATCAACATTTGAAAGATTTGTCCGTGTAGCTAAGCACTGTAAGATGCCTTACAGTAACTAGTTTTTGCTACATATTATAGCTTCTTCTCAAGTTGATGACAAAAACAATTTTCATATGTTACTATAAATTCCATTCTACATCCTTCTTTTCCCAAACTTATCTCTTAGTTAAAAGAGCAATGGGGCTTGGCTAACTGTCATCCTGTTAGACTCTACAGATAATAAACATATTACTTTCTGGCCCATCTTTATTTTTAAATGTTAATAAAAAGGAACATGAAAGATAGTCATTACAGATGAAGAAACAGTCATTACAATGAAGGAGATAGATTTACTAAATGACAGAGGAGTGAATGAACTGAGGCAGTTAAGACTCCTAGGGAGCATGAAAAGCGATTCTGATTATTTTAATTTCCTAAACTCTTCAGTGTTATGAGAGGCCCTTTAAAGCTTCATATTCTTTCACATTTGTCTATTGCTATTATCTTGTCCAGAGCTCTCACTCACCTTCAGGCTACCCAGAAAGACTGTTAGCATCAGACTGGCAGGATTTAATCAGAGTTTATTGCTTCAGATAAAAACATTGCCACAATTTTTATCTTTTTATTAAATTTACAAACTTCAGCATCCACATAAAGGATCAAAAGGTGACTGCCCAGTTTCTCTACTGGAATGTGGGGCTATATTTCTCATATCACAAAAAGCCCTTTCCTTTGATTTGGTAAAGAGAAACAAGACTTTTTCTGATTGGAGCTGGGCCCAGGAACTTTCCCTCCAATTATATTCAGGGGGATAATCTCTTTAAAAACACAAAAATGGTAAATTTGAGCTTCTGGCTCTTGCTCATGGATTTATTACAAAAGCAAAGTCATTGCCCCATGATCCTTGAGTGCAGCAATAGAACTGATGATTCAGAAGTCATCCATTGGACTATGGATCTCTAATTCTCACTCTGGAAAACTGATACAATTCTGTAGATAATTCTCAAACCATAGTGTATAAGTTTAATAAATACTGCTTTACTCCCAAGTTAGGACATATAACTTTTCTCTCCATTTTGAAGCATGTTGATTCCATGGGTGAATTGAAACATATTTTTAGGATTGAGGTAAGTTTAATTTTTATGTAATTTTAAAAGAATTGTGTGATTAGTGAGCCATTAAAAATAAATTTTTGCTGGTAGTTGGGATTTTCCCACTGGCCTCATGTGGCAAGTTCTGGATATCTCTTATCCTAAAGATACAGATACAAGTATAGTTACAGATACCGATAGAGTCCACCTTTCTTTCTTATGGGGAAAAAACTCCTTTTTTAGCATAAAGAAGTTTCTATCTTCCTTGCAAATAAATAGTTGGCATCAATGTGTAAGTATAAAAGGTTTAACATAGAATGTAGTCTCATGAATTACTATTTCCATTTTTGTCCTTAACTGTCATTACTTCTATTATTTGAATAATAAGACAGACCTGGGTTGGGCATTTAGCCTTGCAATTGGACAGTGCCTCCCATATGGAAGTAATTGAGTATGGTTCCCAGTTCTGGTGCCTGATTCCAGATTCCTGCTAATGCAGACCATGAAAGGCAGCAATGATGGCTCAAGCAATTGAACTCCCTCCTCCTCTCTTCTTATTTTTTGCGTGCCCTCTCTCTCTCTCTCTCTCTCTCTCTCTCATGCATATCTCCCTCTCATAAATACATTTTTAAATTTTAAATAAATTTTTAAATTTTAAAAGAAGACAGACCTATGATGAAATATTAAATCTACAGTTTGAGTTGGGTATGATTGTGATATGGAAATTACGGGAATTTGATTTCCCAGAATCTTTTCCCTTTATCATTTCATGTTAGAATTCACCATTAACCTAACTTGTGTGAGATTTGGAAGGAATTAATGAAGAAGGCATTAGTCAAATTTTGTAGGTAGCTTGTGCATGTGTGGAGATAGCCATATGAACACCTGCTGTGTATGGATGTGTGTTTCCTGTGTGTTTTCCTAATTCCATGGATTGTCTGTCAATCAAGAGCATCTTCAAAACCACCAACAGCTACTTAATTCCTTTTCCTTGGAGTTGTGCTAATACACAGGTGTATCTAGAAGTTCCACATCAAAGATCCATCCACAGTTTGGATTCTCCTACCAGCCCTAATGTGTATATCAAGCAACCAGTTCACTATCGTGGTTGGAAATATTATCTGGTGCCCTAACTCCCCTCTCCTATCCACTGAGTTGGTGTGAGTTCTAATTTATATAGTAAAGACTTTGTTTATACTGGAGGTGACTGTGCTCCTGATTCAGTATGACAGCTACAATGGCACCATCAAAACCAATATGGGAGCTTGTTCCTCTTCAGCATTGTACAGTGAGTGGTCTCACCAGGACTTTGATAGGAGAACAAGCACCTTCCTGTTATCAGGAAGACTTTAGTGTTCCCTTTACTCAGAGTTAAATGGAACGCCTCCATTTACTTCAAATCATATGAGTGTGTGTTTAAAAACAGTATTTTTTTCAACAAACAAGATTTTTGTACGTGTTTCTCAGAATGGCTTTTCAATTGCTTTCAAATTTGTTCAATTTGTATATGAACAAATGTTACCCTGTTTATCATTTTTGAGAATAAATGTAAAAATATCCCATTCAAATAATTGGTCAGTATAAATTTAGAATTTTCCCAGGTTATTCATTCAAACATATTGAGCCAACATTACTATATGCAAATAACCACACGTGGTTATTTTCCTCATGTAATTTGGTTTCATGCTTATAGGTTTTATCTTGACATTAATTTCTCATTCACTCATTATATGAAAAGTTAATTAATGCTATTGTGAATGCCTTCTTGTCAAAGACTATTGGGATCAAAATTATTCTTATAGAGGGTGTAATATATTTTAGTAATAAATATGTCCACATATCAAGAAATGTCATACATTAAAAAGAAAATTTTAGTCCCTATATATAAGTTTATACATTTATATACACATATATAATATAAGTTAGAACCTTCCTCAACTAGCCCTATTTTAGATAGCAAGGAAAACTACAAGATAAACCTCTACCAGAAAATTATTATTTTTTTTTTGACAGGCAGAGTTAGACAGTGAGAGAGAGACAGAGAGAAAGGTCTTCCTTTTCCATTGGTTCACCCCCCTAAATGGCTGCTACAGCTGGTGCGCTTGCACCTTGCAGATCCAAATCCAGGAGCCAGATGCTTCCTCCTGGTCTCCCATGCGGGTGCAGGGCCCAGCACTTGGGCCATCCTCCACTGCACTCTCGGGCCACAGCAGAGAGCTGGACTGGAAGAGGAGCAACCGGGACAGAACCAGCGCCCCAACTGGGCCTAGAACCTGGAGTGCTGGCGTCGCAGACAGAGGATTAGCCTAGTGAGCCATGGCGCCGGCCCAGAAAATTATTTTTCCTTGATAAAGTCTGTCAACTGCCCCTTTTGAAATCAGATATCCAAATGTTATCATTTCAAAACTCACGGATTCCAAAACTACTGGGAGTATCCATTGACTCTCTATGAGGAGCATAGTAGGAAATGAGGAAAAGAAAAAATCTTGATGTCATTTAAATTGTTAGTATTACTAACAAATTTTGTCTTCATTATAAGAAAACTACATGTTTTGAAAAGGTAATTTATATACAAAAGATCAACTTAGTATATACTAAGTAAAGATTTCAACTGTATATAAAGATAATTAAAAATGAATCTTAATGAAGAATGGGATGGGAGAGGGAATAGGAGATGGGATGGTTTGCAGATGGGAGGGTGGTTATGGGGGAAAAACCGCTATAATCCAAAAGTTATACTCTCAAAATTTATATTTATTAAATAAAAGTTTAAAAAAAGGTACTTTTCCATATCATGTCTTAAAAATAATCAGTTTGCTGAGCTCATTTTACACCACACACACTGCATACATTAGCCCAATGAGATAGGTATTATTATATAAATATAGAAGAAATAAGGACAGAAATTGCCTGAGGCAACAGGCCATTAGTTTATATAAAGATTCAATCCCAGGTTTCTAGCTCCCATGCCCATGCCATTTTGTTTTCTCATTTTCTCCCGATGAATCAAATATCAGTTTAGCCCAAGAAAGTGCTTCAAAGCCAGCTGAATAGCATGATGTGTGATTCTCTGGCGCCCAGCTTCACTTCCAAATTTCTGTATAAAATCTTGATTTTTTTGATAAGACATTCTCTATATAAAGTTTCAAACAAGTTAGCCATAATTACCTCAAGAAAATATCAGAAATGTTGGAATTGAATCATAACACATTCTTAATGTGAAAATAACATACAAAGGTAATCTATTTTAATACAATAAGTACCAAAACATTGTCACCACATTAGAAGAACTAAGTTCTGGGATGGGCATTACAGCACAGTGGGTTAAGCTGCCACTTGGGATGCCTGCATTCCAAACTGGAGTGCCAGTTTGCCAAGCCGCTCTGCTTCTGGTTCAGCTTCCTGTTAATACACACCCTGAGAAGCAACAAATTATGGCTCAAGTGCTTGAATCCTGCTGCCCATGTAGACCAGGATGAAGCTACTGGCTCCTGGGTTCAGCTTAGCCAATCCACGGCTTTTGCATGCATTTGGGGAATTAATCAATGGATGGAAGTTTCTCTCTCTCTCTCTCTCTCATCTTTTCTCTTTCCCTCTCTTTTTTATCCCCCTCTCCCTTTCTACCTCTCTCTGTGTGTCACTCTGCCTTTCAAGTAGATGAAAATTAAATAAGCATTAAAAAATATAAAGAAGTAACAAGTTCTAGGGTATGGCATAGTGGGGGTGATTAATAACTTCACAATAATATATTAGTGCTATATAAAGTACTGGAAGAGAAGGGCCGAGAGGCTCCAAATGCAAATACAAGACAAGACAAGGAAACAGAAAGCCTAGTCACCTGATTTGATTGGTTTATGCTGTGTGTGTGCGTAGAAATATGTCAGCCAAAAAAACTTTTCTAATAAAATAATTTTTTAAAGATTTATTTATTTATTTGAAAGTTAGAGTTACACACAGAGAGAAGGAGAGGCAGAGAGAGAGAGAGAGTGATGTCTTCCATCCTCTGATTCAATCCCCAAATGGCTGCAACAGCCAGAGCTGAGCCAATCAGAAGCCAGGAGCCAGGAGCTTCTTCAAAGTCTCCCACCTGGGTGCAGGGGCTCAAGGACTTGGGCCATCCTCTGCTGCTTTCCCAGGCCATAGAGAGAGCTGGATGGGAAGTGGAGCAGCCGGGTCTCTGACAGGCACCCATATGGGATGCTGGCAATGTAGGCGGCAGCTTTACCCTTACACCATAGTGCTAGCCCCATAAAATATTTTTTAAATGTACAAAGAAATACAGCTTGTCCATTTTATAAGCTATTCCATATATATAATATATAATGCTCCCAAAGAAACTATTAAATAAAACACTTTGCTTTAGCTATTTTTGTCATTATAATTCCCTCTAATAAAACAGATTTCTAATAAATATATAAAAACATATATATTCAAATAATTATTGTTTTCCCTCATCAGAATCTTAGAGGATTATTTGTGCATACTTCTTTTACCAAATGACTTGTAGAACTCCTCTTGATGAACTGTCTTCAGTACTAGTTAACCCCAGATCCACCCTCCTGACTTCATAGTCATATCTGGTTTTTTTTTTTTTAAGATTTATTTGAGAGGCAGAGTTACAAACAGAGAGAAAAATCTTCCATCTGAGGGCTCACTCCCCAAATGGCACAACTGCCCGGGTTGGGCTAGCTGAAGCCAAGAGCCAGAAGTTTCCTCTAGGTCTTCCACGTGGGTGCAGGGGCCAAATCACTTGGGCCATCCTGCACTGCTATCCCAGGCCATTACCAGACACCTTCAGAAGAGGAGCAGCCATGTCACAAACTGGCATCCATATGGGAACCTGCGCTGCAGGTGGAGGTCTAACCTACTATGCCACAGTGCTGGCACAAAGTCATAACACTTTTAGGATAATAACCACTGCATCCCCACCCCAAATAGTATTGTCCTGTTATATTCAATAGGCTTAGATTTAAAAATACTTTTTGATTTATTTTAATAATAAATATATCTCCTGTAAATGACAGGATATTTGATAGGACATGTGATAGTCAACATATTTTTGGCTCATTTTTTAAAACTAACTTATTGTGAAAGAAGTGAAAATGCTCCACCATTCAAAATAATCTAGAGAATTTCCTTGGAAAGGAAATGTGAGATTTGTATTCATTGGAATAACAGATCCTCATAAAAATAACTACTTGCAAATAAACAACACTTAGGCGCATGTAGGACTTCTGCAAAAAAATAATTCATATCAATTCACTTGTCACATCTCATAATACTGCAAAAGATTTTGGATAATTAAATTTATGAAGTTCAAATATATCTTTCTAAAGAAACATGTAAAAAAGAAAAAAAATCCAAATTATTTTTAAATTTGATATGAAAGGAATTATTAATTCCCATATGTTTTTCCATCAAACTTATAGCTTAAGTAAACCAAAAGCAACTATGTTTTGCCCTGATACACTTTTTGTAATTATGTAGTTAACTTCCTCAATTTCCATAAGTATAAAAACAAAATTTATCTAGTTTTCTATTAAATCCCCAGTAACTAGCAAGGTACCTGGTAAATAGCAGAAGAATTCTGGAAGGAATAAAGGAATGAAGAAGAAAGTAAAAGGAGTTAGTGATTTTGATTGTATGTAGAGTAGACCTTGACACATGGTGCAAGTGAATGTGAAATTGGCAGTGTAATTTCTTTATCAATATCTCTGTAAAATGTACTTCACTAATGATATTAAATATGGATTTCATTATTTTCCTTTCCCTTAACCACTATCTCATCATCTTATCCCCTTCAAATAATAAAAACACCTCAACAATGGTCACTTTTGTTAATGAGAAATATACACATACATACGTCCTATTTAAAAAAGTATTTCTAAAAAGTCTATCAGAAGATCTCATAAGCTGTAGGGAAATAATACATCCAACAAATCTTTCCCCTTAATAAACAATGATTTGAAAGGGATCATTTGCCTTCATCAATAGATCTTAACACTAATGACTCTTCAAGGACTCATGCATCATTGTATTTGAACAAGATCAAGACGAACATCGTCACATTGAGGAACCACACTAAGAGCTTGGCAAATTGCCTGACTTAAAATGCAAAATGAAACCAAACAAAGGAGTATTTAGAGTGTATCTCTCTGCTTTTTTACCTGCCTAAATATCGAAGAATCCTATGAAAAATTCTCTTATAAAGCAATAGATACTCATGAATGCCTTATCTCCTTCATATGAATGGTATAGCCATTACTCAGTTGCAGTAACTCTTGCCAATTTAGGTCCACTCTTGCCAGAACGTCTCGTTTTCTAAGAGAAGCCAGAAATCAGATGGTTATATAAATCCTTTAACATTTTTAGAATTGACAGCCATCTACATTTTTTATACACTGTGGAGGACTTCTGCTTTGGTTAGGATATTAGAAATCCTTAAGATATTCTTGTTTCCACTAACATAACCTAAACAAGCTGACTAGACTACAAAATTGTAGATTTAAAATAAAAGCCATTGAAGAGAAGAGAAGAGAAGACAAAATTTACGTGAGGCGATGATTCTTCCTAGGACACAGAGATACACAGCGACTCTCATCCCTGAAAAGTTAGCTGCAGAAGGAAGCGTCTTCCACAGACAGAAAGAAGGAGAAACCAGTCACTATAGCCCAAATGGATCTAACAGATATATACAGAACTTTCAATCCTACAGCTAAAGATTTTACATTCTTCTCAGCAGTACATGGAACCTTCTCTAGGATTGACCACATACTAGGCCATAAAGCAAGTCTCAGCAAATTCAAAAGAATTAGAATCATACCATGCAGCTTCTCAGACCATAAAGGAATGAAGTTGGAAATTAGCAACTCAGGAATCCCTAGAGCATATGCAAACACATGGAGATTGAACAACATGCTCCTGAATGAACAATGGGTCATAGAAGAAATTAAAAGAGAAATCAAAATTTTTCTGGAAGTAAATGAGGATAACAGCACAACATACCAGATTTCTAATGGACTCTTAATGGCCGCATGTGGGTTGGGATTATGGATTCAGAGCTCCAGCCACAAAATAAGTCTGCTCCTGTCTCACCAACTGTCCTCACCAAGCACACGCAAGGAGCCCAGTGAAGGCTGGGGGTTTATGATGAGAAAGAAGCCCCTTGAGGCATGCTGGCATGTCCCAAGGACAATGGGGCAAACCACTGAATTCTGGGGCAGTGGAGAAGTGTTGAGAACAGGGACCTTAAGGTCCTCACTGATACTGAGAAGCAGGTCTCAAAGGTGAGGTAAGTTCAAAAAGGACTGAGAGACCTACCAAAGACACAGAAAGCTGAGGGTGGGACCAGTGGGGAACATCAGATGTATGGGTTCAAGACCCAGAAGAAAAAAGAGTGGGTAAAACTGTCTTCAGACTTCCCAAATTTGATGAAAAGTATGAAGACAAAGATACTTCCAGAGAAACCAATACACAAAGTATCCACCATGGATGCCAAATAAAATACCTGAGGCTAACAACAATTTCTAGTGTTCAGACTCCTCTAAACAAAATACTGTCTATAATTCCCCAAATAGATTATTTCCAATCCTATCAGTGATTAGTAATTAGTCAGTAAATCACTTAGTTCAAATCCACTACTCTCATCTTTAAAATAAGAATATCGGGAGATAAGGACTCCCTTAGTATCTGGAAATAAGGAGTAGTCAAAAGAGCATAATTAGACTCAGTCCTTGAAGAGAGGACCCCCATTTCTCTGACCTCCAAGTCTCCAGTTTCTAGTGCACAGATTGCCAAATGTTAACTGACAAGATATCACATATTTTTGTGGGCATTCTGGATCAAATAAATAAACAAAATGCTGCTTTTATTTCTTTCTCAGTTGCTCTTGCTTCATTTCTCTTTCTATGTTTAATAACCTCTTTCATACACAGAGAAATCAGGACAGTATTACATTGGTTATAATGTCAGCAGAACACGGTGTCATTCTCATTGATGTAGACATCATCAGCTAGACCAAGGAGAGGCAGGAACAGCTGTTGCTTCATTGCCTTAGTGAGATTAGGCAAAACTTTCCTACATTTAGACCCCTAAGCAAGGATAATATATATCTAAAAAATGGGAACAAAAGAAATTGAAAATATCATCAATTTTTACTTGAAAAGGATCCAGAGTACTCAAAAACCTGAAAACCAAATTCTTAAAGATAAGACATTGGAAAGGGAAGCATACTTCATTAAAAGGCTCTTTCAAGCAGTCATGATGTGTTTCCAACAAGCAGAGGACAGCCCAGGTGTTTTGTGAAATGATAAAACAATTTACCTTAAAGAAGCATAATGGTTAGTTGGCAGCACAAATATGGCTGCATATGCTCAGATGAGATAAAATCTTAGTAATGCCTTTGTATTGGAGCCCACATGTCAGAGTGACTCTTAATTAATAGAATTCCATAAAGATTTCTCAGAAACAGCTATAAAACATAAATAAATTGTGGTTTGTATAAAACTGTGTAAAGATAACTTTTTGCCAATGTTGTTTAATATCTAGCTGAATATTTATGGTGTTGACAGTGATGATATCTACTCTATTTAATTTAGTAAGAAATATAATAAAACTCCAAGAACACTCTATCACAAAAATATTGCCGTACATAAATCAAACCTTAAACATTTTCACAGTAACTTTAAAATACTATGGGAATTAGACAAAGCAAAATAAAAAAAATAAACCTACAATGTGTGAATGCAAAGTTTTTAACCTTCTTAGGAAATTAATCTTTCATAATCCTCAGAGAATCCTTATATAAAAATCTGCAAGGAATATACTATGATAAAAATAAATGTTAAAACTTGACACTACAGAATTCAAAGGTTTTAAAAGTCCTTCTAGGAGAAAAAATGGAATGTATATTTTATTACATAGAGCATTAATTGAAAAATAGAACAAAATAAATAGATCTGAACACTGTTGATGGTGATGGAGGGAGGTGAGAACATCATTATAAAAGTTGGAATTGCAGAACATATCACATGATTATACAGCTTAGAATTATAAGAATCTGTAAACTGTGAGCTCTGCTGATTTCTTGAATAAGATTGCAAAAGGAAAATCATGACTGGTACCTGCAGGTGGCACTTCTGACATTTACTTGATAAGACTTTGGTCAAGTATCCTAACCGCTTGTGCCTCACTTTCCTCTGCTACAAAAGGATGACAACTGTGTATAGTATAGGTTTACTGAGAAAATTAATAGTGTTTGGCATATGGTACACATGATATAAACATTTGCTATTTTATTGGACATGCCCAAATCAAATCTTCTTTATTACTTCAATCAGTTCTGAGTCAAATGACAGAAAAAGAAGTATCTTCTAGAGATTTTTATCTAATAAGGTATACAAGAGCAATTTCCAGGTAGAGATTTCTATTCAAGGAAATTGTTATAAGGGCAACTTTAATAGGTGAATCCATTTGCTCAAAATCACCTTTAAAAGTTCAATAGGTATAAACAAACACCTATCTAGTATAACTTTTATCATTTAAAAAATTTATTTATTTTTGTTTTATTTGAAAGACAGAGAGGTCTTCTATCTGCTGGTTCACTTCTCAAATGCTCACAACAAGGGCTGGGTCAAGCTGAAGTTAGGAGCCCTGAACTCAATCCAGATCTCCCATGTGGATGCTGGGATCCAAATACTTGAGCCATCATCTGCAGCCTCCCAGGGTCAGAATTAGCAGGAAGCTGGATCAGAAGCAGAGGCACCTTAATACTGTGCCCAATACCTGCCTCTATTTACTGTAACTTTGAAAGACATCAAGAAAGTTTCTTTGGTCTACTTCTATTCCTCTCCCCAACTTCAAAACATACTCCTTGTATCAAGTTTCTTTACACTTGAAATATTAATAATTAGTGATAAAATGTTCAAAAATGCTACTATTCTTATAAACATGTTAGAGAACAGAGAGAAGCAGTCACACATCAAGCCTTATTAGCACCATATTCTTTAGAGTAAACAAGAATTCCTAAGAATCATCATGCACAAATACTTCAGAGGATGACAAGAGCAGAAAAAGCAGATGAAAAGCCTCCAAATGCGGGGCTGGCACCGTGGTGCAGAGGGTTAATGCCCTGGCCTGAAGCGCCAGCATCCCATATGGGTGCCAGTTCGAGACCCAGCTGCTCCACTTCCCATCCAGCTCTCTGCCATGGCCTGGGACAGCTGTAGAAGATGGCCCAAGTCTTTGGGCCCCTGCACCCCCGTGGGAGACTGGGAAGAAGCTCCTGGCTCCTGGCTCCTGGCTCCTGGCTTCAGATCGGCACAGCTCCAGCCGTCGCAGCCAACTGGGGAGTGAACCATCAGATGGAAGACCTCTCTCTGCCTCTCTTCTCTCTGTGTAACTCTTGACTTTCAAGTAAAAAAAAAAAAATCTTTAAAAGAAAAAAAACTCTCCAAATGCAAACTTCACCTTCTCCACTTTCTGACTGGGCTGGTGAAGGCACCTTATGAATTATAAGTAATGGAACAGTATTCTGGGGGACAATTCTTAACAAACCTCCACATAACAAAATCATAAGACCTTCCCATTGCAAAGAGGACTTCTTATACAAAGCAGGCCATCCTGACTGCTTAAAGTTGATGGACCACTTTCTAGTACTTCTCCCTACAAACATCACCCCCCCAAGAGTTGCAATGCATAGCTACCGTGCTGGTTTACTATGTTTATTTGCAGACCTTTTTATGCTAGATGCACTTATTATGAATATGTAACAAAATTAAACATTCAGCAAAATAATGTGAGTTTTAAAAAGGGAGGTATTGCTTCTATGTGTCTGATTTACCTACCAGAAAGCAGAGCCTCAGATGAGGATTTACACACAGTTAATGTGATCTCAAGAGTAAAGAACCAGAAAAGGCAAAAAGCCAATGGAAGAGTCTATTTCTGAGCTTCTCATTGCTGTTAGCAACTGCAGGTGAATTCCCCGGGAATGCTCAGAGAAGCTGTGTGAAAAAGAAAGAAGGAAGTGGGGTTGGTGCTGTGGCCTGAAGCGCCAGCATCCCATATGGACGCTGGTTCTAGTCCTGGCTGCTGCTTTTCCGATCCCGCTCTCTGCGAAAGCCTGGGAAAGCAAAAGAGGATGGCTCAGGTCCTTGGGCCTCTGCACCCACAGGGGAGACCCAGAAGAAGCTCCTGGCTTCTAATCAGCACAGCTCTGGCCATTGCGGCCAGCTGGGGAGTGAACCAGTGGATGGAAAATCTCTCTCTCTGTAACTCTTTCAAAAAATAAAATAAATATTTAAAATAAAAAAGAAGAGAGAAGCATTAATCTATGAGGTCCCTCCCCCATCAACCAAAGTTTTCCGATAGGGCATAACTCCCTTGCACATAGGGAGATTTTTAATCCCTGCACAGGGAGTTTCACTAAGGCATTCCAAAGGTACCTCAACATGTGCCATCTCAAAGTCTTAAGGGGGTAGTGTCAGCTAAGACTGAACACTGTCAGTTTACACCTGAAAAACATTTGTGGCTGCAACAATAGCTGAAATAAAAGTAAGCCAACATGATGTGAGCCATCCAGTTCACTATAAAAAGTTTATTACTTTAGAAAACCATAAAGGCAGGGTAGCTCTTTGGTACAGTGGATAAGACACTGCGTGGGGTGCCCACATCCTATATTAGCATGCTTGGTTTAGTCTTGGCTCCATTTCTGATTCCAGCTTCCTGATAATACACATTCTAGGAGGCAGCAGATGATGGATCAAATTTTTTAATCCCTGCCTCCCATGAGGGAGAACCTTATGGAGTTCCTGGCACCTAACTTCAGCCTGGCCCAGCCCAGGCTATTGCAAGCATTTAGGAAGTGAACGAATAGATGGAAGCTCTCTCTTGCTCACTCACTTGCTTAAATAAATTTTAGAAAAATAAAAGAAAACCATAAAGAAAAGTAGCTAATAAAATATTTCCATTAAATTTGATGTGTGCAAATCACCTATAAAAGGTTGAGAAAATAATTATAAAATATTTTAATTGCATCACAAGGATCTATAATTTCTCATTCTACTTGAACTAAAATGAAGTTGAATATCATGGATATCAGAAAAGTGCATTAATGTAATATATACAGAAAAGTCTGGATATCTCCAATGAGAAAATTCATGTACAAACAAAAGTTTCCAAGTCTGTATTTAAAGGTTGATAGCTGAATGTGTACTAACATTTTTAAGTTAGATAAAAATTTAAAATATAGGGCCGGCGCCGCGGCTCACTAGGCTAATCCTCCGCCTAGCGGCGCCGGCACACCGGGTTCTAGTCCCGGTCGGGGCGCCGGATTCTGTCCCGGTTGCCCCTCTTCCAGGCCAGCTCTCTGCTGTGGCCCGGGAGGGCAGTGGAGGATGGCCCAGGTGCTTGGGCCCTGCACCCCATGGGAGACCAGGAAAAGCACCTGGCTCCTGGCTCCTGCCATCGGATCAGCGCGGTGCGCCGGCCGCAGCGCGCCGGCCGCGGCGGCCATTGGAGGGTGAACCAACGGCAAAGGAAGACCTTTCTCTCTGTCTCTTTCTCTCACTGTCCACTCTGCCTGTCAAAAAAAAAAAAAAAAAAATTTAAAATATAAATGTACCATGTTTATCATTCCCCAATTTACTCAATTTTTATAATGGTACTAGTTGCACTGAATAAATAGGTTCTTAGTGTATTTTCCTGATATTTCCAAGAAACATGATAAGTAAAGCATTCCTGAGATTATCTGATATATATGGCACACACTACTACCATATAGTTGTGTTAGCTATTTTAATCAATATAAAATGTTGGGTTGTGGCACAACTGGTGAAGGAGCCACCCACAACCCTGGTACTGCATATGCCAGGTACCAGTTCCAGTTGCTCCACTTCCCATCCAGCTCCCTGATAATGTCCCTGGGAAGGCAGCAGAAGATGACTCAAGGATTTGGGCCCATGCCACCGATGTGGGAGACCAGGATGGAGTTCCAGGCTCTTGGTTCTGCCCTGGTTCAGCCCTGACTATTGCAGCCATTTGGAGAGTGAACCAATGAATGAAATGTGCATGCACTCTCACTCACTCGCTTTCTCTCTGTAACTCGGCCTTTCAAACAAATAAATAATTTAAAAAACATAAAATGCTAAAAATCTAATATTCCAAATATTAATTGAGTAGCCTCTACCTTTACTGAGGCCACCAGCAAGTGGTTGCTGCTGAAGGTATTTATTTGTCACAGTGCAAACCTTTCTGAAGCACAAATTCTGTCATATGTTCTGTCTGAAATCTGTTGGCTTGGGATAAAAGTCAAGCTCCTTATTCTGGCTCATGAGACCATCCATTCATTCATTTTTTAAAAAATAATTTACTTATTTATTTGATTATTTAATTAATTTATTTATTTGAAAGGAAAAATGACACAGAGAATGGGAAAGATAGTGAGAAAAATTCTCCACCTCCTAGTTCACTCCCCAAATGGCTGCCATGACCGGGGCTCATCCATGCTGAAGCCAGGAGCCAGGGACTCCATCAGCATCTCCCACATGGTTTGCAGGGATCCAAGTACTTGGAACATCATTGGCTGCTTTCCCAGGTGCATTAGCTGGAAGCTAGATTGGAAGCAGAGCAGTTGAGACTGACAGCAATCCAATATGGAATATGCATTCCCCAAGTAGCATCTTAAACACTGTGCTAAATGTCTGCCCTGACTTCATGGGTTTGGAATGGGATCAATTTACTTTTTATAGTGTATTGGACAGCTTACAGCATCTGGACCCACCTTTATTTCCACTATTGTTGCAGCCGCAAGCATTTGGCATTATGCCAGCTTCTATACCAGGACGCTATTTAACTCTCTAACCTCATTTCTTACCACATCCTCACAACACAAATTCTAGCCATATGAACTTCTGTCTTTCCCCCAGGGCTTTGCTGATGTGTTGGATGGATCCTCCAGCTTTCCTAAGGCTCTGTTGATCTCAGTACCCCTGGAAGTCACCATGCATTCCTCCTAAGCAATTTCTAATCAAGTGGTCAACTCTTTCTAGACTCCATGGAAAAAAAATAGACTTCATCCGGTAACTTTCCAATCTTCCAGAAAGTTGTGTACTGCATTTTATTCTTCCTTTCCTTTATCCTATTATTTTTCCCACTACTTTCCATAAACCTGCTCACTTTGACAAACCAGGGTCACATTATTTTTTCTGCTTTACATAGTTGCTTTGGTTTTGACCAGAGTTTCACTTGTAAGTTTTGCTGGTTGCACCAATAGGCATTCAGCCTGGAAGTCTTCCAGCCAATCTTCTGTAGCACATCAGTTTTACGGTCTTGTTAACACTCAATTTTGAAAAAAAATTAAAATAGGTCTCTATTAACTTAAAATGTATCATAAAAATAAAAGCTTAGTAAGCGGAGAATGAATTACCAGTAGTTGAAGAAAAATTGATAGAATTCTTAAAATTATATTCTTTTATTATTTTAAAGCTATGTTTTAAACCGAATTGACCTTACATGTAATATGAGGAAAGAACTCTTTTAAGGTTATTTCTTTTAACCACAGAGAGTATGAATTACTCTAAATTCTAAGTAGTAGAATATGAACTAAAGAAGTTTTATTTTACTTTTTATCACAAGAATTTTTTGCGTTCTTCCTTAGGTGGGGTATGATCAATAACTAGAATTAGTAAAAGGTAAGATTTTTGTCTAATTACTTATAGTTAATACAAAATCATCCCTCACTAAATGTTTGGGGGAATAATGTCCTAATTCCACTTTAGATCTAAGATGACTGACAAAGTTTAAAGAATATGAAATTCTAATGACCACAGAAATGAACCTGGCATTGTGGAGAACAGTTAGATGGGCCTTTGCTGCATGACCTTCAGAAAGTCATTCATCCTCCTTGAGTCTGTGTTTCCTCATCCATAAGAGGAAGGGGTCATACCAAATAGTCTCTAACATTGTTTTCAAAATCTGATTCCTCTTCAGCAGTGACTGGGACTCCGCTTTCAGTCATCCTTGCCAGGCTTGTTTTGCACCTGAAATTGAACTATCCTTTTTCTAACATTAGAATGTGCAGCTACTTATTTCCCACATTGTATTTTATCCTCTGCCACTGTCTTCATTTTCTTCATTTAAAGGTGTTTCTCCCATTCTCTGATGTGGGTGTTGACAAGCAATGATGCAGGTGTCCAATATGTCACGACTCACTCGTCCAGACTGTTCAGTACTACTGCCATGAGTTGGTGGCCAGCTCACCTCCTCATACTGCTACAGAATTTTTCTGCAAGAGTCAGAGCAGACACAACGTCCTCCCAAAGCTCAT
Source organism: Oryctolagus cuniculus (assembly GCF_964237555.1). Taxonomy (NCBI): domain Eukaryota; kingdom Metazoa; phylum Chordata; class Mammalia; order Lagomorpha; family Leporidae; genus Oryctolagus; species Oryctolagus cuniculus. Next base: position 79,116,366 of record NC_091439.1, on the reverse strand, counting down.
GGCATCATGGGAACAGAGACAGAAGCTCTGTAAACTTTTCATTTTGCTGGTGAAAATCTCTGACACCTATTGAAGCATTCTGATATCAGTGTATTTAGTAGAATGAATTAGAGCACAAAGGGGTGAATCTAGAGGGACAGGCTTCTGTCTCCCTTAATATGATGGGATAGATACATTTTGTTGGTGTAGATTATTTCCCAATTTTCAGTAATGCTGGCATGAGTTTAAAGAAGTTTCAAACTATAGCCCACTTTTCCAGTTGAAAATATACGCCATTAAAAGAATTATCACCTTCTTCTTATTGCAGATCTTAGAAACAACATTAATGATCACTTCAATAATTTTGCTCTATTGGTCATTCATTTACCCACTCTACATGTACTCTTTTGAATGTCTACCATGTGACAGACCCTATACAAGACCCTAGAGATACAGAGAAAAAAGACAATCTCTGCCTCAAGAGGTTCACCCTTGAGTGGGAAGCCAAGCAGGTGCAGACACAGTGGATGCAGAGGGACATACAAATAAATCTCATCTATTAACTTGAAACTTGTCACTGTTTTATGGGTTTATAAGTAAAAGGCCTCTGAACTGAAATGAACCAAGCAACAGTAGGAGATCATTACTGAATACACTGTTATGCTATTGATTAGCTCCTATTTGTCATATACATTAATGGTGAAAAACAACATGTAAGTGCTAAGTATCATATTTTCAGCATGCAGTTAATAACTTAAATGTGACATTTGGGTTATATGTTGAGTTTCAAGCAACAAACTACCACAAATTGCCCCAGTATGGTGTCATCAAATATAGAGATCCAAAGATGATAAAATTTTATGTATGTTTTTATGCATTGCCTATGTACAAGTCAGCAAATCTATAACAGTAATTTGTAATAGACATAAATTGATATTAATATAATAGCTATATATTTAATGTAACTGTCCACTCTATCTCATAGTCCACAAAATGTATAATAATCATTAAATGCACAAAGTCTCCCCTTGGGAGTAATAGACTGAGTCAAAGGAAATAACCAATCCATGTGAATTCATCAGGGAGGGAGTTAGGAAAATAAATACCCTGCCTTCACTTCTTTACTCCTCTCCTATCTCCAGCTAGCACTCATTGGTTGAACCCAACCAGAAGCCAAAGAGCTAGGAAGCCCATTGATGCAATCCTTACAGGCAAGCATCTCAGGGCACATGGTAATATGGAAAGAGTAAATTGTAGAAGAATAAGTTGAAATCATCAGCATAAGAGTAGCAACGATAGCAATAACACTATAGAGAAATGTGAATGAGTGATAGCACAAGTGGCATTTTAGGTTTATTCAGCCTATGCCCAAGGGTGCGAATATGTAAAAATATCTATTTATTCATATATATGAAAGACAAGACAACACAGACAGTGACAGAGAGACAAACAGATACCTTTCACCTTCTGGTTCACTCCCCCAAATGGCTGCAACAGGTAGGGCTTGTCTAAACCAAAGCCAAAAGCGAAGAATTTCACCTGGGTCTCCCATATGGGTGACAGAGGTGCAAGTACTTGGGCCAACATCTGTTACATTTCCAGGAACATCAGCAGGAAGCTGCATTAGAAGCAAAGCAGCTGGGACTCCAACCCACAATCAGATACGGGGAGCCAGTGATTAAAAACAGTAGCTTAACCCACTTTGCCACCAACCCCACACCAACCTCACAAGGGTGTAGATTTCAACAATAAAATCAGGATGGATGTTAGCTCCATTTTATGTTCTATTAGTATATGAAAAACACTAAGATAGGAAGATAATTTAATATGGCTATTACAAATGAATATCTAAAAATATTAATAAATGAGAATGATACGCTAAAATCTTTATAATAACACTTATTTGAGAAAATGTTATATCTGACATTTTACAAAATAATCAATCACAACAGAACAGAAAGTAGATGTGATTAAAATCTTGGAAGTTGTATTTGACCAGAAGTATAATTTAAAGTTAGACTTCAATCTGTGAATAAAAACACAGTATCAGAGTCGGTGAACTCAGGGGGCTTCCATAGCCTTGGCAGCTCATGACAAGAGCCTAGGGTGATTACTGAGGCCATAAACAAGAGTGTTAATTTGTTAAGTAAACAACAGGAGTCACTGTGCACTTACTCCTCATGTAGGATCTTTGTCCTTAATGTGCTGTACATTGAGATTTAATGCTATAACTAGTACTCAAACAGTATTTTTCACTTTATGCTTCTGTGTGGGAGCAAACTGTTGAAATCTTTACTTAATGTATGCTAAACTGACTTCTGTATATAAAGAGAATCAAAAATGAATCTTGATGTGAATGGAAGGGGAGAGGGAGTGGGAAAGGGGAGGGTTGCGGGTGGGAGGGACGTTATGGGGTGAAGCCATTGTAATCCATATTCTGTACTTTGGAAATTTATATTCATTAAATAAAAGTTAAAAAAGAAAAGAAAAAAACCACAGTATCAAAATGAAAAAATTATGAACTGAAACTGATCACTTTGACTAGTGAGATGGCATTGGTACATATCACCTTGATTGGATTGAATTGGAATCCACTGGCACATTTCTAACTCAACCATTTGGGGCAAGTCCAATTGAGCATGTGCTGAACTTTACATCGCCTCCCTCTCTTATTCCCACTCTTATATTTAACAGGGATCACTTTTCAGTTAAATCTAAGAACCTAGGAATAATTGTGTGTTAATTAAAGAGTTAACCAATAGTATTAACTAGAACAAAAAAATACTAAAAGTAATAAAATAGTAAGTTGTTCCTCGACAGTCAGAAAAAGGGCTGATCAAGTCACTGTTTCTCATAGTGTCCATTTCACTTCAACAGGTTTCCTTTTTGGTGCTCGGTTAGTTGTCACCGATCAGGGAGAACATATGATATTTGTCCCTTTGGGACTGGCTTATTTCACTCAGCATGATGTGTTCCATATTCCTCCATTTTGTTGCAAATGATCAGATTTCACTGTTTTTTACTGCTGTATAGTATTATATAGAGTACATGTCCCATAATTTCTTTATCCAGTCTACTGTTGATGGGCATTTAGGTTGATTCCAGGTCTTAGCTATTGTGAATTGAGCTGTAATAAACATTGAGGTGCAGACAACTTTTTTATTTCCCAATTTAATTTCCTTTGGGTAAATTCCAAAGAGTGGGATGGCTGGGTCGAATGGTAGGGTTATCTTCAGGTTTCTGAGGAATCTCCAGACTGACTTCCATAGTGGCTATACCAGTTTGCATTTCCACCAACAGTGGGTTAGTGTCCCTTTTTCCCCACATCCTTGCCAGCGCTTGCTGTTGGTAGAGTTCTGTATGAGAGCCATTCTAACTGGGGTGAGGTGAAACCTCACTGAGGTTTTGATTTGCATTTCCCTGATGGCTAGTGATCCTGAACATTTTTCATCTGTCTGCTGGCCATTTGGATTTCCTCTTTTGAAAAATGTCTATTGAGGTCCTTGGCCCATCTCTTAAGTGGGTTGTTTGTTTTGTTGTTGTGGAGTTTCTTGATCTCATTGTAGCATCTGGTTATTGATTCTTTATCTGTAGCAGAGTTTGCAAATATCTTTTCCCATTCTGTCAGTTGCCTCTTCACTCTCCTGACTGTTTCTTTTGCAGTACTGAAACTTCTCTATTTGATGTAATGCCAATTGTTAATTTTGGCTTTGACTGCCTGCGCCTCCAGAGTCTTTTCCAAGAAGTCTTTCCCTGTGCCTATATCCTGTAGGGTTTCTCCAATGTTCTCTAATAATTTCATGGAGTCGGGTCAAAAGTTTAGATCTTTAATCCATGTTGAGTGGATTTTTCTGTAAGGCGTAAGGTAGGGGTCTTGCCTCATGCTTCTGCACATAGAAATCCAGTTTTCCCAGCACCATTTTTTTTAACTTTTATTTAATGAATATAAATTTCCAAAGTACAGAATATGGATTACAATGGCTTCACCCCCATAACGTCCCTCCAACCCGCAACCCTCCCCTTATCCACTCCCTCTCCCCTTCCATTCACATCAAGATTCATTTTCTATTCTCTTTATATACAGATCAGTTTAGCATACATTAAGTAAAGATTTCAACAGTTTGCTCCCACACCATTTTTGAATAGATTGTCTTTGCTCCAGGAGTTGGTTTCAGATTCTTGATCAAATATAAGTTGGCTATGGATATGTGGATTGATTTCTGGTGTTTCTATTCTGTTCCTTTGTCTATCCATCTGTTTCTGTACCAGTACCATGCTGTTTTGATTATAACTGCCCTGTAGTATGTCCTGAAATCTGGTATTGTGATGCCTCCAGCTTTGTTTCTGTTGTACAAGATTGCTTTAGCTATTCGAGGTCTCTTGTGCTTCCAGTGAATTTCAGCATCATTTTTTACAGATTTGAGAAGAATGTCTTTGGTATTTTGATTGTTATCACAATGATAGGATTAAGAGTCAAAGAGATCACATAAACAAGACTAGTCTGAGAATACTAACTGATAGAATTAAAAAGGAGAGAACGATCCAACAAGGGAAGCAGGATACACAGAAGAATCATAGAAGGGCAGGTGTCCTAAATAGCACTCTGGCCTAGGAATCAGCCCTTAAGGCATTCAGGTCTGGCAATTCAATCCCATTAAGGTGGCATGTACCAATGCCATCTCACTAGTCCCAGTGATCAATTTCTGTTCACAATTGATCATAATGATAGAACTAAGAGCCAAAGGGATCACATAAATAAGAATAGTGTCTGCAAATACTAGCTGACATAATAAAAAAGGGAGAGAACGATCCAACATGGGAAGGGAGATACACAGCAGACCCATAGAATGGCAGATGTCCTAAACAGCACTCTGGCCTCAGAATCATCCCTTAAGGCATGCGGATATGGCTGAAAAGCCCATGAGAGTATTTCAGGCATGGAAAGCCAAGACTCTCTGGCAAAAAAAAAAAAAAAAAAAAAAAAAAAAATTTAATGAAAGATCTCTGTGAGATCCCAGTGGAAAGAACGGGTCATCAAAGAAGGAGGTACCTTTCTCTGAAGGGAGGAGAGAACTTCCACTTTGACCATGGCCTTGTCTAAAAATTATCAGAGTCAGTGAACTCAGGGGGCTTCCATAGCCTTGGCAGCTCATGACAAGAGCCTAGGGTGATTACTGAGGCCATAAACAAGAGTGTTAATTTGTTAAGTAAACAACAGGAGTCACTGTGCACTTACTCCTCATGTAGGAGTTCTGTCCTTAGTGTGCTGTACATTGAGATTTAATGCTATAACTAGTACTCAAACAGTATTTTTCACTTTATGCTTCTGTGTGGGAGCAAACTGTTGAAATCTTTACTTAATGTATGCTAAACTGATCTTCTGTATATAAAGAGAATCAAAAATAAATCTTGATGTGAATGGAAGGGGAGAGGGAGTGGGAAAGGGGAGGGTTGCGGGTGGGAGGGACGTTATGGGGGGGAAGCCATTATAATCCATAAGCTGTACTTTGGAAATTTATATTCATTAAATAAAATTAAAAAAAAAAAGCCCATGAAGTATTTCAGGCATGGGAAGCCAAGACACTCTGGCAAAAAAAAAAAAAAAAAAAAAAAAATACCTAAATGAAAAATCTCTGCCAGTGAGAATCCAGCGGAAAGAACAGGCCATCAAAGAAGGAGGTACCTTTCCCTGAAAGTAGGAGAGAACTTCCACTTTGACTATGACCTTGTCTAAATAAGATCTGACTTGGAGGACTCAGGAGGCTTCCATAGCCTTGGCAACACATGACAAGAGCCTAGGGTGATTACTGACATCATAAATAAGAGTGTCAATTGTTAAGTCAACAACAGGTGTCACTGTGCACTTACTCCCCTTGTAGGCTCTCTGTCCTTAATGTATTGTACTATGTGAATTAATGCTATAACTAGTACTCAAACAGTACTTTACACTTTGTGTTTCTGTGTGGGTGCAAACTGTTGAAATCTTTACTTAGTATATACTAAATTGATCTTCTGTATATAATGATAATTGAAAATGAATCTTGATGTGAATGGGATGGGAGAGGGAGTGGGAAATGGGAAGTTGCAGGTGGGAGGGAGGTTATGGGGGAAAAAGCCATTGAAATCTAACAGCTGTACTTTGGAAATTTATATTTATTAAATAAAAGTTAAAAAATAAAAAAATTCTGGATTGATTATCAGAGTATAAGTTTCTGCATTCAGAAAATGAAGAGTAATCAGCATAGTGAATGTCGGAAAACACACATACCCCAAACCAATCTTTTGTGGTGTGCATAGCTACTCTGAATCCCACTCCACACCTTCCCTCTATCAGACAGGGTCTGAGTTTGCTTTGTGTTAGTAATTGAATCTTAATAAAAGGGTTTGGGGGTTCCTCTTCTAGATATGATTTGAATCATTCCTTTATACAATTTCAAGTTTTCCCAGATGAGAAATTTGGGATATGTTTGAGCACTGGTAATAGCACAGTAATTTGCCATTTAAATCATATCCATAAAAATATCTGACACAACTCATTTGTCCTAAGATTTTTTTCCTCTCCTATTTAAGATGTTTAAGTGGGTCATTTTAAAGTAGAGATGGACAAGAAAAATGTTATCACAGCTTCTATTAATGTGGGGGAAAGGAAGAGAAAGATAACAGGGCTTGAGCAATTATTATGGCCTAAATATTTTACCTATAGTTGTATTTACCTATTCTACAGCATTTATAGTACTATTCATATGTTACCGATATTTAAAATCTTGCTTTAGTAAGGCAAGTAAAAATTATCCTATCTGTCTAACCACAGGGTTCAAACACAGGATGAACAATCTACTCTTTGTCTTGAACTGCGATAGTTCAAACCTTATCTCTCTTTTTGTAAATTTCTGCTAAAATGTTGGTCTAATTAATTTGCCTTGGTAGTTAAAACAAACAAATATGCAGATACATTCAGTTGAGTAATGGTTAATACTGGGGAGTAGCAATGAAGTTCATAAGACTTTAGGACAACCAAACCTCTCTCCAACACACACACATACACACACACACACACACATAACACATTTTACCACATATATATACACACACACACACAACACATTTTACCATATATATACACAAATACATATATACATACATACATATATATATTTCCATTTTATTTGAAAAGGCAGAGAGACAGAAACAGAGATAGAGACAGAGACAGAAATAAAGAGAGATCTTCCATTTGTTGGCTCACTCCCCAAATGCCTGCAACAGTCAAAGTTGTACCAAACTAAAGCCAGAAAGCTAGAATTCAGTCTGGGTCCTCCATGTGGGCAGCAGGGACCCAAGTACTTGTACTATCATCTGCTGCCTCCCAGCAGGAAGCTGGATCAGAAGCAGAGTGGTGACCTGAAATAAAACCAAGCACCCACCTCTACATTGATATTTGCTGTCCAGGTATTTACATAATTAGTATCATATTGTATTGTCTCTAGCCAAATTTCTGCATTCACACAAGCAAAATATTCTGATTTCCATTCTTAAGATGAAGATGACATGATATTTAATACGGGCCATATCAGTGAGTTATGATTTATGCTCATAAATAAACCTGGCTGAATGTATTATTGAATCATCTATGAAAAAAATGTGCCACATTATAATTGCTCAGATATATTTAAAAAATTATACTGCTTTTATTTTTTAAAGTATTCAGTCAACACCAAAGCAATGGGTAAATCCATTACAAATCTCACATCTTAAATAACAATAGATTATTTTAAAAACTTTATCAGGCAATGCTTGACCAACCAAATTCAAATATATGGGGAAGTAACACAGCTGAATTTTTCAAGGATATAGTTTCCATTGCTTGTGTTATTTCAGAGTGTTATATTTTCTATCAGTTTGATTTTTGAGCCACTTGGAGCGGCACACTGTCTTCATGACATCCCCTCAGATTTCTTTGAAGCCCTGGGCCAGGGCATGAAAGCTGTCTATCTATATGAGAAGCCAAATTCTCTCCCTGAGGACACCAAGCATTTTCCCAAGGGCAGCATTTGGCCTGCCTACAGTGCTTGTTTTTGGTCATCAAGATACACATCTAGTGACTCCATTATCATGAACCTCTTGTGCCTCTGAGAGACTTATAGCCTGCCTTCCAACCACCTGATCCAGAGCCATGTCACAAAGCTGCTAATGTTGATCATACAACAAATAACAAAACAGCCCTGTTAAAAGCCCTGTAGGAGTCCATTCAGAAGACAGAGCACAAATGAAGAGAGATGAGCAGTGAGAGCTCCCACCTACTTTTTCCCCTTGCCACTCACCGCTCCTCTAGGGCTGTGCGGCAGGCAGCCCTCAGTCACTTAAGACTGTCGTGATGAGGGAGATACTCATGGTGTTTGACTTTATTACAGCCGAGCCAAATCAAATGCACAGGCACTGCTTCCTTAGATGTCTATATTTCACTTAAACTGGGATAAAGCAAAGAAACTGGAATATTGTCTCATCATGCATTCTAAATCAGTCAGGGTAGAAAATAATGGGGAGTTAATCAGATCACTGAAACTCTAATTCACTTGGTATTGATCGGGCAGATTCCTAATGGGATGGCAGACCAATTTCAAATTACAGTAAGCTGACTTGTCCTGGAATACCAATGACCAGACTGGAGGTAGAGCCAAGAGGACCAGGAGCTCTGCTCTCCCGATGCTACTGCCTCGCCGGCAGGCATGAATACATAATCCGATGCGGCATTTAGCTAATTAATAAAGGATTGATGAAAGGTTCAGTTTTGAAAGCAGCCATCTCACTTGAATAAACATGGGACCACAGCCCCATGGGGATGGCTAGTCAGGTCCTTGGAAGGTAGGTATACAGTGAAAGCTAATGGAAAGTAATGCAATTAACCCAGGATTTTAATTATATTAATCAGTGACTTCATAGGAGCCCACTGCATATGGAATTCACTACTGAACCTTCTGCAAGCACCATGGTTCTGATTCATTTCTGAACTAAAGATAAACAGAAACTTGAAGAAATAGAAACAGGTACATATTTATGAGTTAATTTTCCCCCTGGCTAAAAGTTTTACTGGTGTGAAAGAATATCATTTTGCTAATAAGCCAGACCCTAAAAGACAAATAACACTTGTTTTCTCCTGTGGTAGTTAATATCTGGAGTATAAAAATTATGTAGATATCATATCATTTGGAATATACTTATAAATATTACTTCACTGAATCATGCCATGTAAATGAGAATATACTGTTCCACATTAAAGAGAAAAGAATCAGGGCCGGTGCTGTGGCTCAGTGGGTTAAAGACCCAGCCTGCAGTGCCAGCATTTCATATAGGTGCTGGTTGGAATCCAGGCTGCTCCACTCTGATCCAGCTCCCTGATGATGCACCTCGGAAAGTAGCAGAAGATGAACCAAGTGCTTGGGAACCTGCACCCACAAGGGAGACCTGGAGGAAGCTCCTGGCTCCTGGCTTTGGATCAGCTCAGCTCCAGCTGTTGCGGTCATCTGGGGCAGCAGATGGAAGACCTCTCTCTCTGTGTCTCTACCTCTCTCTGTAACTCTTTCAAAAAATAAAATAAATCTTTTAAAAAGAAAGAAAAAAGATATGGAGGGAATAGTGAGGACTTACATGGTGATAGTAATGTTCCGTTCTTAATTTGGGTATTGGGTGTGAGTGTGAACAGAAGACAAAAAACTCATTTATCTGTACACTTAGGTAGATTTCTTGGTATGTATACTCCATGCCAATAACATGTTTAAAAAAGAGAAAAGTAGAAGAAAGAGGAGAGAAGGAGGAGACTGGTTCAAATAGAAAAGTGATCCAAAGACTGCTTTTGTTAAGATTGATCTTGATCTATACATTCTTCTATGTTAGATTATTTGGTCTGAGTGTGAGGACAAATGACACACGTAGTTACACGGAGTCAGAGCAACTGAGAGTTCTAATTGATGAATGCTCATACTTTAGAAATAGTCTGCTGAATTATCATGTAAAATACTCAAATGAGTGAATCAGTTCTCACCAACAATAACTTCTTAGCTTGGGTCCCTTCTTTAACCATTTGCTCTCTCTTCTGTCTGTGGCTGTGTGTGTGATATATTTGTGTGTATATTTGTGTGTGCAATGTGTATGTGTATGATGTGTGCTTGTCTGTGTGAATATGTATTTGTTATGTTTCTGTGAGGTGTGTGGGGTGTGTGGAAGGTGTATGTGCAGTGTGCCTGTGTATGTGTGTGTGTGTGTAGCACGTGTGTGTGGTGAGCCTGTGGTAAGAGTGCGTACACCCCTGTCCATCAGGCTCCCTATCTCCTAGCCTCACAGAAGCCCAGCCTCAGGCACACATCAGACTGAAGGGACCTAAAGTGACTGTCTTGCAGGAAACCACAGTCTCTGAGCTTCATGCAGAGAAATAGACCTCAGCCGCCTTACAAAGGAAACAAAATCATATTGCCACATGTATGGCTCGGATTGCCCTATTTTTCAATCTCCCGGTATGTCCCTTGGGTAACTTGCTTTTTCAGTGAAAACTGACTTTTAAATACTGAAGCTTATAGTAGACAGTGCTTAACCAGAAATAAACACTTGCTGCTTTAAGAATCTTCCGAGGTATTACTGAATATATTATTAGTCACACTTTACAGAAGTGAAGACCATGACATAAAGAGATGAATGAATTTGCCTAAATCCACCTATGTCACAAGCCAGGGAATCAGTATTCTAACTCACTGTAACGATCAGATCCCTGACCACTATGTCAGCATGGGCTGTGGGTTAGGTTCAGTGAGTGAATGGAGAGAAAAAGGGAAGCACAGACTATTGTTAGTGACAACAGCTGAAATCAGGCCTATTTTGATTCAGAGATTAGCCACAGACACACACACACTTGCACTCACACACACCCATGGCAATACCACATTACTCAAAGTTAGTCCTTAATTCTAACAGGAATTTTATATGTTTATATGTTTTATATTCATAAAACACAGAATAAAATAGCCATGATTCCCTGAAGAAATGGATATGTAAAGTATAGTATATTAATATGGTGTAATACTGTTTGCTATCTAAATGAGTAAATGATAGTGTATGGGATGATACGGAATGTAACCTAAGATCCAAGAAGGCAGGTCGCCGTCTCCATCCCCAGGAGATAATCTACCCAATAGGAAGTACTAATTAAGCATTTACCACATGAAAGTGCTGAACGCATAAAATACTTAGATGCAATTATGTTAAGTGAAAGATTAGTATTAAACTTTATGTCCCCAATAATTATGACTCTGAGTTTTTTAGATAGAATGAAGAATAGAGACAGCCACACAGATTGTCAAAAAGCTGGTTGTTTTGATGTGAATTTTTAACAACAAATGATAGTAAGACAATGTATGAGGGGCCTTATTTTAAATGTATTATCTCATGTTACAAATTCGTAGGCTTTGGAATATAGCAATGTTACATATAATCTAAAGAAACTCCAGCATTCCAATATAATTCAGCAATATTTTAATGGTTAAGATAAGTAACCATAATTATTTTTAAAAGATCATTTGAGTTATATGAAAGGCAGTGTGTCAGAGAAAGAGGGGAGGGAAAAGGAAAGGAGATGAGGGCAGAGAGAAGAGTGAGAGAGAGAGAGAGAGAGAGAGAGAGAGACAGGGAGAATATTTTCCCTCTACTGGCTCACTCCCCAAATGGCCAGGGATAGGCTGTGCCCCCAAAATGGTGTAAAATTATTTCACACTAATAAAAAAATTAATTAACCACCAGAATGATCATCAATTGGAAAAGAATTATAATTTAGGAAGTTGTACACTATATGGAAGATGAGGTAGCTGAATTAGATTTACACAGAATACTATGAATAACTTTGACAACAGTGTTGATTTTTTAAACCTATAAAGAGATATATAACAATACTTCAAAGATTTTGTGGAAAAATGAAGTTAAAGGTAAGTTCACTTTGCTGCAAAAAATTGAAATCCATGCATATACTATGTTTTCATAATATACTTCTCATGAACTTTTTAAAGACCCCTAATATTTGGTTTTTAGAACTTATACAAATAGCAGTCAAAAACAATGAAACCTGGTCATTTGCAACAAGATGGAGGAATTTGGAAAACATCATGCTGAGTGAATTAAGCCAGTCCCAAAGGGACAAATATCATATGTTCTCCCTGTTCAGTGACAACTAACTGAGCACCAAAGGGGAAACTTGTTGAAGTAAAATGGACACTATGATAAACAGTGACTTGATCAGCTCTTGTCCTGACGGTTGATGTACAATGTAATACTTTATCCATTTTAGTATTTTTTTTGTTCTAGTACCATTGGTTGAACTCTGTAATTAACACACAATTATTCTTAGGTGTTTAAATTTTAACTGAAAAGTGACCCCTGTTAGGAATTTGGAAAACATTATGCTGAGTGAAATAAGCCAATCCCAAAGGGACAAATACCACTTGTTCTCCTTGATAGGTGACAACTAACTGAGCACCAAAAAGGAAACCTGTTAAAGTGAAATGAACACTATGAGAAACAGTGACTTGATCAGCCCTCACCCTGACTGTTGATGAGCAACTTGATATGTTTGTTATTCCTCTTAGTAATTTTTTTTTGTTTGTTCTACTTAATACTTTTGGTTGAATACTGTAATCAATACACAATTCTTCTTAAGTACTGAAACTTAACTGAAAGGTGATCACTGTTAAATATAAGAGTGGGAATGAGAGAGGGAAGAGATGTACAATTCGGGACATGCTCAAGCTGACTTACCTCAAACAGTAGAGTTAGAAACATACCAGGGGATTCCAATTCAATCCGATCGAGGTGGCATGTACCAATGCCATCTCACTAGTCCCAGTGATCAATTTCTGTTCACAACTGATCGTAATGATAGGACTAAGAACCAAAGGGATCACATAAAAAAGAATAGTGTATGCCAATACTAGCTGATAGAATAAAAAAGGGAGAGAATGATCCAACATGGGAAGTGAGATACACAGTAGACCCATAGAATGGCAGATGTCCTAAACAGCACTCTGGCCTCAGAATCAGCCCTTAAGGCATGCGGATATGGCTGAAAAGCCCATGAGAGTATTTCAGGCATGGAAAGCCAAGCCATTCTGGGGGAAAAAAAAAAAAAACTAAATGAAAGATCTCTGTGAGTGAGATCCCAGTGGAAAGAACGGGTCATCAAAGAAGGAGGTACCTTTCTCTGAAGGGAGGAGAGAACTTCCACTTTGACCATGGCCTTGTCTAAATATGATCAGAGTCAGTGAACTCAGAGGGCTTCCATAGCCTTGGCAGCTCATGACAAGAGCCTAGGGTGATTACTGAGGCCATAAAGAAGAGTGTCAATTTGTTAAGTCAACAACAGGAGTCACTGTGCACTTACTCCTCATGTAGGATCTTTGTCCTTAGTGTACTGTACATTGAGATTTAATGCTATAACTAGTACTCAAACAGTATTTTTCACTTTATGCTTCTGTGTGGGAGCAAACTGTTGAAATCTTTACTTAATGTATGCTAAACTGATCTTCTGTATATAAAGAGAATAGAAAATGAATTTTGACATGAATGGAAGGGGAGAGGGAGTGGGAAAGGGGAGGGTTGCGGGTGGGAGGGACGTTATGGGGGGAAAGCCATTGTAATCCATATTCTGTACTTTGGAAATTTATATTCATTAAATAAAAGTTAAAAAAAATTTATACAAACAACACTGTAGTGTTATATTAAACAATATATAAATATATATATAAATATATATATATAAATATAAATAGCATAATACAGTGTTATAATAAATATTTACAGATAAGAATATATGTGAAAATATTTGACATATGGACATTGAAGACATTTTTAAATGTGATAAAATGTTAGTGTGTCAAGACAGAATAATGAGTTCACGCAAACCTATAATATTATTCTCTATAGCTTTTGTATACATGAAATACTGGACATACATACTTTTAAATTAATATACAGTTAACATTTTAAAATAAATAAAATAACTTTTATAATTTGAGTAGCAGATAGTGAAATGGTTTATTTTATCTCCAGATTCTGAACATGAGTTAGAAAATACCTGATAAAGGGAGTAGGGGACCCTTAACTTACCTGCTGCAAATTATGCCTAGAGTATTTTTTGCATGTCTGTGTTAGCTTGCATAAGAATCAGATGGACACAAAAGAGCAAGGACTTTACTCAGCTCTCGGATAACAGAATCTCCAGAGAAGCAAAGAAGAATTAGCAACAGCTTCAAGTATTTTCAAGGTCATTAGAAGCTAACTTCACAGAGCAGAAAGAGGAACTGAGAGGGTAGGAAAACTAGGATGTAGAATCTGAAAAGGTATAATACTGCCTTGGAGTAGTGCCAATTCACATCTACCAAGGTCTACAATCTGAAGAGCCTGATCTCACATCCAACCTAGATAGGCAAATTTTGAAGGACACCAAAGGATTTCCAGTGTTATATGCCCCACAGTCACATCAAAGCCACCAAGGACAGACCTAGAGAGCAGAGGTAAGCTCTACAAATACTTTGTAAGATTTGATAGTGCTGTGCTTTCTCTATGTTTGTTAGTTTTGTACCTCTTCATGCTTTCATAATGATCAATAATAAAACCTTAAAACGGAAAACATCATTATACTTGTTGTGGAATGTGACAAAGAGAGAAGAGAATTCTCCCATTTTATACCCAAATGGGTAGCAACAACTAGTAAAAGGTAAATAATATAGATTAGAAAGCCATAGCAAGAAGAGAAACAAGTAGATTAGAAACTGCATAAGATTAAGTTGGCTAAAAGAGGCTAAAAGAGATTTGCAGATGATTTTCGGACCCCAACCAACATTCTTCAATTCTTTACTTCATTAGATTAAGAACAATCTGTTATGAGTGTTTTGCAGGGCAGTTATAGTGAAGAATGAAGCACAGTATGTCAGTGATGCAATTAAAACTCTGCTGATGATCTTTTTAAAAGTCCTGAAACTCAACAAATCATTCAGAAGGAAATTGAACAGATGAGAAAAAACTGTGAAGTTCTGCCTACATAGCAGCCTCCAGAGAAGAAAACAATCATTTCTTGGGTGCCTTTTATGTATCAGGGAGATCACATACATTATCTCATTTAGCATCATAATAATCTACAACATATGTATCACTGAAGCCACTCATAAATAAAAGGCTGGGGCCTGAGAGAGTCATATTCCCAAGGTTATACAGTCAGTAAGCAGCTCACCCAGGATTTAAACTCAAGTCTAAGTCACTCTCAACTGTCCTTTTTCTCTCCCAACCAACGCTTCCTGAGTTCCAGTCATTCATAAACCTCCTTTTTGTCTACATATCCCTATAATATCAACATTACTAGTTATATCATACTTACTATAAACTGACTTAAAATCTATCAAGTTTTATATTATTTACCATCACACTGAGAAATTATAATTCTCAATCTGGATTTGAAGTGCAAATCATATTTGTCTAAATAGTCCTAACAAATATATAACTATTTGAATTCTTTTTAAAGGCAGAGTTACAGAGAGAAGGGTACAGATAGAACGAGAGAGAGAGAGACCTTCCATCCACTAGTTCAAATAGCCACAATGGCCTAGACCAGAGCGGAGCCAGTAGCTTCATCTGGTCCAAGCCCGAGCCAGCACTTGGGCCATCCTCCACTGGTTTCACAAGCACATTAGTGGGAAGCTGGATCAGAAGTGGGACAGCCAGGAATCAAACTAGCACCCATATAGGATGCCAGCATCATAAATGTCACCATAACCCACTATAACACAATGCCAATGCCTATTTAAATTTTTTTAAATGCAGACTATGTATCTCCTAGAATCATTTACATGGTATAACAAACAAACAAAAAAAAACCCTTATGATTACCAATACAAGTGGAATGTTTGCCATGAGGAGGGAAACCTGGTCACAGAGAAAAAAATTAGGACTTACTGAAAATGTGTATTTCACTGTTCTCAAGAAATTAGAATTCAGCCATTGGTGAATTGAGATTATAAGTAAACTTAGAAGCTTCTTTATAACTTGTTAATATATCTAAAACGGTTTTGATACTATACTTTAAAAGAGATAGTTTTTAAAGCTTGATTATTAATTATATTTATTTACACCAAATCCATTTTGTCTTACCCTGAAATTTTTCAGATTCTCCCTCCCAAATTACATTAAACTACTGAAGATTTGTTTTGTTTTTTCCTGCAATTAGCATCCTCATTAAGTGCTGTCCAACACCCTTTTTCCCCTCTGCATCCATATTCCTCATGTCTTCCCTTACCTCCTCACCCCTACCTAACCTGGGTGACAATGTAAAGGATCTTCACATGCTTATCATAACACACGTTTCTGCTACATTTTTTCTTTGTTGTACAACTCATAGACTCACTAAACAAAAATAAACTCCAAGATCCCTTTAACTTCCTTGGCTTTGAAGAAAAACTCAAATGATCAACCTCCCAGTTCTTGTAGCCACTACCCAACTTATTCTCACCCTTGAGCTCCTACAGTTAAAGTCCACTTAATTTTAGACTATTTAGATTACTGGTAGTGATATAATATTAGTAACATAATATTTAAGTACCAAGAAAGAACTTCTACCCCATAGCTATTGTTTATGTGTCTGAGTGAGGTTCATCTGGAATGTGACCATTTGAATAGGAAGCAACATGAGAAGAATGAGTTAAAGAAAAAGCCCCAGCATGAACACATCCCCATTCCTTATTTCAAAATCCTGCAGGAAAACAGGAATCAATATACATATGCTGGGATCTCCTGTATCTCTGGAATGGGGTAGAGGTAGAAAATAGGAGTGAAAGAGAAAGTTACTGTCTCATTTTGTGTCTTTTAGTCTTTTTCTTCTTCCAACTTGTGGCTTCTCCTTTTTCAGCATGATGAAGACTTAGGGCTTTCTGATTCATTGGTGTTCAGCATTTCCTCCAGAATGAGAGGAATTCAATGAAAAAGTACCCCCCCATTATCATTCCTGCTCCCCTTTGTGAAAAAAAAAAAAGAACCATTACAGTTACATGGTGTTGTTTAATCAACAGCATATACAAAACCATCACCAGACCTACCATATGACCCAGCCATCCTACTCCTGGAAATTTATCCAAAGGAAAAGAAATCAGCATAAAGAGTTAACAGCTCAACTCACAATATCTAAGATCATCAACCCAGATGTCTATCAACTGACAACTGATAAAGAAAATGGGATTTATATGCACTATGGAATACTGCTCAGCCATAGAAAGAATGAAATTCTGTCTTTTGCAACAAAATCAATGCAGCTGGAGACCATCCTGCTTAGTGAAATTAGCCAATTCCTAAAAGATAAATATATAGTTGCTCTGAAACTGATACCTTATGATTTGATTATTGTTTATACCCCTTATCTAAACTCCTGAGGAACAGTGGTATTTCTAATTTTTCCTTGTTGAATATTATAGTAAGTGGTGCATTATAAAGTAAATTAAAGTATGTTACTAGAAAAGTTAAAGGAAAAAAAGGATGGAAGGAAGGGAGGGTCAGTGGAGGAAGCGAAGTATGGTTATCTTGTTAGAATTTTATCTTTGAAATACATGAAGTCTGTTCTCTTTATACAAATAAAAAATTTTTAAAAAGAAAGTAACATCCTAGCAATAAATTCATTTAGAATATGTTCATTGACTTAATCAATGTCAATTCTATGCCTCAGCAAAGAATAGGAGTATTCTTCTCTCTTTGTGTCTAAAACTCTATCAAGATTGAACTGAGAAAAACATCAAGGGAAATTAAAGGGACACCTGTCTAATTTGCTTTGGAATTTATAGGAAAACAGCCCTGTACATCAATGATAATATTTGAGGTTATATTAACATGAGTGTGTGTGTGTGTGTGTACACACACGCGCACAATGAAGAGTCACTACAGAGAGCTGCCACAAATATTCATTCCAATGATGAAAATTTCCTTCCCTCCTCCCTCATCACAGAGCTGTGACAAGGGATCACAGTAAATCCAGGCTTAGGAAATGAGCTGTGTCAGCCCAGCAGTTGGTAGGCACTGGAACAGGAGGTTGTTGGAGCCCCAGGGACCAGATAAGCTGCCCCTCCCTTTCAAACCCAATTGTGAGATGCACTTCCCATCTTGTGAGGGGAGGAAAGACTGTCAGTCAGAACTTCACCACAGTGCTCTGGGCATGCACAGTAGTGGCTGGTGGCTTTGTATGAGGGCACAGTAATGGCAGTCGACAGGGAAATAGTTGAACTAGTACAAGGCCAAAGGGTAATATTATACTAGCCTCTGCTTACTTGAAAGAGACATAAGATGGCTGTGTTCCTGGGGACCCAATGACCTGGGCGGAGTACAACTGGAAGTCTGTGATTCAGATGTCTTCATGCTTTAACTAAAGGTCAGCATGCAAAATTTTGCTAGCACAACTATTTTCCAGAAATCTGCAAGAAAAATATACTTTTCTTTCATCAATATTGCCAGTCTTACTTGTTTGAAGTATTCATCTTTTCCTTCAGTGGTTCAACAAATATGTAGTGAGCACCTGCTTCATGCAAGGAAAAATACATAGAGCCACATTCACAAGTTGGGTTACCTCAGGCAACACTATAACAAGATAAGCATTTGGCTTTTATCCTCCTCCCTTTATGAAAGCATCTCCTTATGCTGCAGCATCTCTCAATTCCCAAGCTTTTTCCCCCACCCTCACCTTTCCCAAGAACTTCTAGGGTAGCTGCCATTTGTAACATATCCTAGACCAAATTGTTCAAAAGCATTTTCTGCAGTGATGAAAATATTCCATGCCTGTGCTGTCTAATAGTCACTAGGCACACATGGCTATCAAGCATTTGCAATGTGACTATTGAGACTGAGAAACAAAATTTTAATTCTGTTTCATCTTAATGCATTCCATCTGAAGTAGTCACAGGTTATTAGTGGCTACCACTCTTTCCCCATACTTATCCCCCAGACCTTAGTCTATTTAAGTCCAAGTAGCAAAAAATTAATATATTTACCTGATAAACTGTATTTCAGGGGAGAGCTGTGGTACCCTTGTTAGCTATAGCACAAAGATACACAGTAACCCCCTTGACCAAATTCATGGTCTTAAAGGATCTAAAATCAATCCCTGGAGCAAGGACAATTTTTTCAACAAATAGTGCTGGAAAAACTGAATCTCTGTGTGCAGAGGTATGAAATAAGACCTTCACGATATACCTTACAAAAATCCACTGAAAATGGATCAAGGGCCTGAATCTATGATGCAATACCACCAAATTACTAGAGGAGAATGTTGGGGAAACTTTGCACGACATTGGCATAGGCAAAGACTTCTTGGAAAAGATCCCAGAAGCACAGGCAATTAAAGCCAAAATTGACAAATGGGATTACATCAAACTGAGAAACTTGTGTACTGCAAAAGAAACACTGGGCAAAATGAAGAAGAAACTGACAGATTAGGAGAAAATACCTGCAAACTATGAAACTGATAAAAGATTAATATACAGAATCTATAAACAGCTCAAAAAACTCAAAAACAGCAAGACAAACAACCCAGTTAAGTAATGGACAAAGGACATGAACAGGAATTTTTCAAAAGAGGAAATCCAAATGGCCAACAGACACATGAAAAAATGTTCAGGATCACTAGCCTTCAGGGAAATGCAAATCAAAACCACAATAAAGCTGTACCTCACCCCAGTCAAAATGACTGGCATATAGAAATCAACATGTAATAAATGCTGGTGAGGATATGGGGGAAAAGGTACCCTAATTCACTGTTGGTGAGAATGTAAATTGCTATAGCTATTGTGGAAGACAGTATGGAGATACCTCAGAAATCTGAATATAGATCTACCACATGATCCAACCATCTCACCCCTGGGAATTTACCCAAACAAAATGAAATCAACATATGAAAGAGTGATCCGTACCCCCATGTTAATTGCAGCTCAATTCACAATAATTAAGATATGGAATCAACCTAAATGCCCATCAACCAATGACTGGATAAAGAAAATGTATGCATACACTATAAAATACTACTTAGTGGCAAAAAACAAACAATGAAATCCTTCCTTTTGCAACAAAATGGATGCAACTAGAAACCATTATACTTAGTGAAATAAGCCAGTCCAAAAAAGGCAAATACCATATGTTTCCCTGATTTACAGTAACTCAAAGAGTATCCAAAAGGTAATGTATAGTAGTGAAATTGATATTTTAAGATTTGATGATTATTTACAGCCCTGTCTCTACTCTTGAGAAATAGTGTTTTTTCTGCATACTATTTGTTGAACTCTTTACTTAGTGTAGGGCTAATCTTAAGAGTATAAAGTAAACTGAAAATAGATTGTTGTAAAAATAAAGAATAAGAATAGGAGATGGGGGGAGAAGAAGAGTGGGAGCATGTTTGGGAGGAACGCAGGGTGGGAAGTATCACTGCATTCCTGAATCTGTATATATGAAATGCATGAAATTTGTATACCTTAAATAAAACTAAAGAAAACCATGGTCTTCCCAAGACTTCACATTATGGATGTATCTAGTAATGCAGTTATTAAGTTTATGATTAGTTATGATGAGGTTATACTAGTGTAGAGCCCTTAACGCAATAAAACTGTGTGCTTATCAGAAGAGAAGACAAAGACACAGACAGCATGCCATGTAACAAACAAGCTGATACTTGAGTGACATATCTACAGTCAAGGAATACCCAAGATTGTTGGTAACATCAAAGCCAAGAGAATGTCATGGGAAAATTCACCCTGAGAGCCTTCAGAAAGGATATGGATCTGTAGGCAGCTTAATTTCAGTATTCCAGCCTTCAGAACTATGGGAACTGCCCAAGGTTTTAAACCACACTCTCTGCAGTAATTTGTCACTACGGCCCTGAGAAACTAACACAGGTACTAAGGTTAGCTTCACCTGTGTCTTATTAACCCTTAGACTATTGAATAAGGGTTTTACAGTCTCAAATTTATTCCCCAAATTATTAATAGGAACATGTGCTTTACCCTCGTGATGGAGTATTTAGCAGTAAAGATACTTAAGAACAGCAAAGGGCTGATGGTGCCTTAGGTGAGGGCTCTCCATCCAGAATTTTCTCCCTAACCAGACTTTACCTCACAAGTCTGTTCTGCAAAGCCTGAGACCTCTTTCTGAATCAAAAATGTGACTTAAGTCTCAGAAGGTAGCCTGGTTTCTCTCTGCAGCCCATTAGTGACCTAAGGATGCCATCATCACATTAAGAAAATAAAGCTGGGGGCCAGCACTGTGGCAGAGTGAGTAAAGCTGCCACCTGCAGTGCTGGCATCCCATATGGGTACCAGTTCAAGCCCAGGCTGTGGCCTGGGAAGACAACAGAAGATGGCCCAACTCCTTGGGCCCCTGCACCCACATGGGAGACCAAGAGGAGGCTCCTGGCTGCTGGCTTTGGATCGGCCCAGTCCCGGCTGTTGCAGCCATTTGGGGAGTGAACTAGCGGATGGAAGACCTCTCTCTCTTTCTCTCTCTCTCTCTCTCTCTCTCTCTCTCTCTTTCTCTGCCTCTCTTTAACTCTGATTTTCAAATAAATAAATCTTAGGAAAAGAAAGTCTTATTCATCCAGAGAAAAAGTATGACAGATTAATATTCTGTCATTACTAACACGTACCATTCTTACCATAGCTTTCTTCAAATTCTCATAGTTACATCCACGTATATGTGTGTGGATACTGTGTGCACATATACAGCATGGCTGTGTATTATACACACACATCATGGAAGAGAAATTTTTTTGAATGACTGAGAGCTTGTTCAGAGAAGCTCAAATTCCATCCATGTCTCCTGTACAGGAGCCACAGACCCACCTCTTAAAGGAGAGCCTGTAGTAAGTTAAATGGACATTGACATCAACACCGACAGCATCATTGAGATGATCTCGATTTGACCTGAAGGAGAGTCAGAGGCCCTCACCTCACCATTCTGCACCCTGCCTGCTGAGGAACAGTAAATGTGGTGCAAATCAATAAAAAATCCCAAACATCACAGTCAACTCTCCCCCTACAGAGTTTAGGGCTGTTGCCACTATCAGTCAGATATGCCCATTTTTCAGTTTTTAAACAGGCAGGCCAAGTGAAATGTTTTACAGACCATTTTTTTTTTTTTTGATCTGAGAGATATCTCAGGGACTGGTGTCCAGCCATTCAGATTCACTTAAGCAAACAGCCCCCAGTGAGGGAAACCACAGGGATCAGAACCGAGTAGGACAATGAAGGCGCCCGATCTGTCTCTCTCTGGGGGCCCAGTAAAGAAGCAACCGTTGTTCTTTATATGTGGCCACCTGAGAGAAGCCAGATGACAGGCTTCCTGAGAGACTTTTCCTGTGGCTGGAAAGAACCTATTAGATTGTAATTGATGGGATCCAAGAAAAGCTGCCTCAGAGAAGGCCACTGCTCCCAGAGGCTCTCGTGGAGTCCCCATAAATTTCGCTGATGACATTGATCCCAGGCCCAGAGCAAAGCTTTGTGAGGGCTGCACGGTTAGGCTTCAGTGGATCTCTCCTCTCGTCCAGAAAGCTATCCATCAGCTACAAATTGTGACTGATACATAGTGAAACCTATTTCTGGCCTTTTCTGTGGTACAGACTGAGGAGGGCCAGACAAACTGACAGGTTTGCTCACATATACTGGTGGCCTGACAAGCACAGGGTTTCTCAGCCTCACAGAAGCGGTAACGCACATGGTGACACACGTCTGCTGTTCTGATAATGCTAGGTGCACTCCACAAGGGGGCAAAGGCTTTGTTAGTTGGCTACTTTGAGTGAGTTTCACAGCCTTGGGAGGTTTAGAACCCAGTCACTCTGTTCTTATGAGAGTCCGCTTGTTGGTCTCACTCTGGTCTAGGAAGAGCTTCTCAAAACTACACTTGTTCTGTAGACTGAGAATGGTGACAGTTAAGGGTGCTGGGGGTGTTTTTGAAGAAAAAGATGGAAAAAGAATACAAAGAAGAAAATTTCATTTCCTAGAAGACTATGATGTTTCTTAGAAGACTTTGTCAACTGATTCTGTAAAAAGTCAGACAACTTTTTTTTTAATTGGGTTTGACTAAAGTTCTTTTAAATATATGTTTTTAAAAATTTATGTACTTATTTGAAAGGTAGAGATAAACAGACAGATAGAGGTCACATCTGCTGGTTTGCTCCTTAAATGGCTGCAATGACCAGGCGTAGGCCTAGGCCAAAGCCAAGAACCAGGAACAAAAATAAGTTCTCGTATGTGGGTAGCAAGAACCCAATTACTTAAACCACCTGCTGTCTGCTAGGGTTTGTAATGCATGCTTTAAAACCATGATTTCATGGTTCCAACATGAATGGTTACACCCCAATAAGTGGAACTTAGGAAAAAAAGAACTGCATGTCTGTGATGTGTTTATTTAGCAGGACTCTGATCAACATTTTTCTGTAATACCTTTCTCTGTACCTACTGAGGATTTGGCTGTGAAAAAAGCAGTTGTCTCATGAAAATACATTTTCTATCAAATGCATCCTTATATCTCAAATCCAAATGAGGAGCACTGAAAAGTGTCCGTACATTCTAAAATTCTTCCTATCCACCACTTAGATTTGTTCAAGTGTCACTCCTGTAAAATCTTTTAACTTCTCCGGTGGAAAATCTAAATCAGAGAGTATAAACTTATGTATTTTATATATGTGTTCATCAAATGGTCTCTCTCTATATATATATTATGAAATATATTCAGGGGCAGGTGTGTGGCTTACTGGGTAAAGCCACCGACTGCATTGCCAGCATCCCATATGGGTGCTGGTCTGAGCCCAGGCTGCTCCACTTCCAATGCAGCTCTCTCTGCTATGGCCTGGGAAAGCAATATAAGATGGCCCAAGTCTTTGAGCCCATGCACCCACCTGTGAGACTCAGAAGAAGCTCCTGGCTCCTAGCTTCGGATCAGCACAACTCTAGCCATTGCAGCCATCTGGGGGGTGAACCAATGGAAGACATTTCTCTCTCTCTCTCTCTCTCTCTCTGTGTGTGTGTGTGTAACTCTGACTTTCAAATAAATAAATAAATCTTAAATAAATAAATATATATATATATATATTCACAGCTGGGAGATTTTAGTGCTTAGAATACGCCACAGTGTATTCACGTTCCCAATATATTTCAATGTGTATTAAACTATATTTTTTAAGAGTAGCTTTATATTGGACAAAATCTTATACATACTCCTATATGCAACAACAGAAGGGAAAATCAATATTTCCTATTTGCAGGGGAAAAACACTAGTAATCATTCATTTTGCTCCTTAAAAAATGTGATTATTTTGAATTTGGAGTTTGACATCCAGAATGTTTTAATATATCATGTAATATTATATTACTCTTAGCTTAGTTTGACATTTCAAAAAGTAATAGAGTATCTAGGATCTTCTTAATAAGCATCTCATTTATTAAGATTAATGGAGATGCATACACAGCTTTGCAATTACTTACTGTAGCTAAATTTATGATTGCACCAAATTTGAAGGCAGAATAATCACAAATCAAACACCACAACTTAAAAGTACATGGAATAATACATTAATGGCTGATCATACAAATAAACAGAGAGCAGTAGAAGTAGAAGATCAAGAATCTTGACACCAGACCCCTGATCTAAGTCATTATTGTGCCACCTACTGGCTTTAGGAACTAGAGTCTCAGTTTTCTAATCCATAAAATGGGGAATCAGGTTGTGTGTGTGTGCATCAAATAAAACAACCCAGTTAATATGATTATAGCAGTGGATAGCCCAGAGTAAATGCTTAGCATTTAGTAGTTATTAATTTGTATTAGCGTTCATGATAGAATGCAAAGATTCTCTAGGTATAGAAATCATACAACCTTCAGGAATTGGTGGGTGATAAACAAGAACTTTCCCTGAATTAGTGGAAGCCAAGAAGGGAGAACCAGCAACTGGAGAGGAATGTGTAGAAACTGAACCAACAGGAGGATCATGGCTAAACTGACAGTCTATGGGGTACCACACCCATGCTCAAAACTTCTGCTCCTCAAACCCCGTTGATTTTAGTGGCAAGAAAACATTTCAAAATGCAGTGAAAGTTTTCATTGTAATTGCCAAAATAAAGGGAATCAATGCTTCTTGAACAAATCTTTCTTTCATCTTAATAGAGGGAACATGATTCCATAGACCTTCCTGCCAAAAGTGCACTGAAATGGGAAATATTGAAAGAATGTAAAGTTGGATAAGAAATATATTAACTAAATTGTTGGCTGATATTCAAATAAGAGTCACCTTGGTAAAGAAAGTTACATGTATAAACAGTAGTCATGTTTTAAGCACACCCAAAGCAACTCTAGAGTTATTACCTGGCCATAGAAACCATTCAGGCAAATATTACCAGTTGCCTCCTGTGGCCAGCATTGTGGACATTTTAAATTCTGATTCTGTCTGACCTCTCAATTGTCTTCAGTACACACTATTCTTTCAACACTACCAACACCAGCACTCACTCCAATTTTAGTCTTCTTTCAGGAATCCCCGTTTCCCTAATGGGGCCATTATTTCTCATGATTTTGTCTTCTGCCCACATTTTATAGCTAATACTCTCAAAATGAAATCTTAGTCACTCCAATCACAGATATCCATATGCTGACAAATCGCAAATACAATGGGGTTTCCAAAAGTTAGGAAATTTTACACTGCTTTTTAATTACATTCTTCCTATACCTTCCAAATGTCCTTTGTATGTAATTACTTTTCCTAAACTCCAATACATATTCCTAATTTTCTTTGGTGCTCCATTTACAGCACACTGCTATTATGTGAGAGAAGTTGTCTCTTGTTATTGTTTATAACAACTTTGTCATTTAGTGCATAGTTATGGAATGATATTTTGAAGAGAGTTGATAAACATGCTCTGACAAGCAGTCATGAATGAAGCCAGCCTCACAGACAAGAAACCAGAAGTCCAGAGGAAGAGTTAGTTTGAACTTTTCTCTAGACTCTGCACCATAAAAAAATAATTACCAAGAGTAAGTCCTTGAGTGATGGAAATTATAATGGGGCTCAGCAGGTAACGATGACATAGGTTGCTAGAAAGGGAGATGCCTGGAAAATTTTAAGTGATGTTCACCTGCCCCCTGACAACACATAGTTGTCTTGGAAGACAAGGTGTCTACTGAGGCAAAGTCTAAGACTTGGAAAGCAGTTAGCTATGATAGGATCAAAACCTCATTCTTTTTAATTTTGGTTTCCTATGTCTTCTTTATTTTCTTTTTTACTTTTAGTATTTGATCATCCTTATTATTAAAAAAACAAGGCTATTTCATCCTCATTAAAAGTGACAGAGAAAAAAATTTGTTTATATTTAGGCAGAATATTAAAAAGAGCACTTGGCCTAAAGGTGGTAGAGAGGTTCAACATGACAGAACTCCATTACAAGGTCAGGTCACATCCAGGAGAAAGTCAACTCCATGAAAAAGTCAAACTCAGGGTCAAATCAGGTCCATTAAGTGAGCAGCCAGTCTGTGCCTGAATTTTTTTTTTCTTTCAGTTCTCATATCTGCCAAAACCATGGAGGATTCCGAGCGGTACCTGCTAAGGGGTCTATTCCTTTACATTCAAAAGTTAACAAATACAAACAGGAACATATTTAGTGCAATCACTAATACGCACCTCCAAATCTATGTTATATGTCTGTTAATGTTACTAAATAGATTCTCTGCATTTTTCCCTATTTGAAAATTGCAGCATCAATCCTTGACTCAACTACTCCTCAGATTTACCATGTACAGGCTGGACATTATCTGTGCTCTTTTAACCATGTCACTCTAGCGTTTTCAAAAGAAGCAATCTGGCTTGAATACATATAGCATTCTTCAGGGTTTCCTGAAAGTATCCCATCTCTAACCTCGCATGGTCTCTCACCATTGCTTCACATCAGACACCCTATTATTTTCATTTCCTCTGCATGCAGTCTATCCTTCTGGATACCTGTCCAACTCTCATAAATGCAAGAAATAGAAAAACACATCCTTTCATTTAACTGTAATTTTTGGTAACATTGGCTTGATAAATTAGTGTTAATATCCTATCTGCCTTTTTAAAAATTCAAGTGCTTGGATATGAGTGTGAAGGTCTACTTTACCTTATCTGTATCACTAACCATCCTCTCATTCATTCAAAGTAGATGGCATAACATCATAACATCTCTATATTTATGCTTTCATTTATCACATGGATGTATGATATATCCTAATTCTCAATAAATTGTTAAGAAATAGGATTAGTGAGAATCACTCCATGGGCTTTAGGGAGGGAGAGGTAGTTCTATAAATTTAAATACTACAAAGCATTGTCTTGAGATTATGACTAAATTAGCCCTTGCATCTCTGTTAATAATGTCGTGGAGTGCATACAAAGAAAGAAAGGCAACCCTGTAGAATGAGTAAGTGAGACAACTTGATATGTCAAAAGAGAACTCAGCAAGTGGAGGAAGTTTCTTAGCCACTTCAGAACCAACACTATGGCCCAGTGTACTTAGACATTCTTGCCCCTTCAACACAGACACACACACACACACACACACACACACACAGTATTGATTTCCAGAATTTCTGTATAGAATGCCAAAAACAATAAACAAAAAATAAATCAAACACAGCAGGTTCCTTCCATTATGTATTAAATATCTTCCCCATGAAGTTAGGACAAATAGAGATGTATATAGAGAGCAATGGAAACATAAATCTAGTGTCGTAGTAATCGATTTCTGCCTTGTTCCTTTATTTATAGTAAATAATGATCTTCAGATCTTTCATGGTGGCACTGTAGTAAAAGTCACTTCCAGTACCCTTGGAAGTGTTTTATCTTTGATCGAGCCAATGACACTGCCTTCTCTCCAAAATCATTGCACTCATTCATTTCTTGTGGAGCGAAAACAACATTTAGTAAAATCAGAAGAAATTTACAAAGTATATTCACTTTAAGAGATTTTTGTTCAGTCATGCATTTGGTCAATAACACATTACATTGTTCTATGTCAAACCAAAAAGAGGATTTCTCTAGCAAATATGGTCCCTGTATATTACCATTAAGTTACTAAAAATGAAAACAAAATGTTGTTATCGATTGTAAGAAAAACAATGAAAAATTTTAAACCCGAGGCTCAGCACAAGCTAAAAAAAATCTCATCTAATGAGATAAAAAGAGAAACAATTTAATCTACTTAGATATGTGAATTCAGTAAGCAAAGATCACTACTGCAATTGTATACCGAACTCAATGTTCCTTCTCATTGCTCATTTCTCAGCAAAATTCATGGGATGAAGCACAACCAAGCAGATCATTAGATTTTGGAGTGCACAGGAAGATGTCAATATATTTATAAGATAAACAATTGAGGTTGAATTCTGAAACTGGCAGTTAATTATCTATAGGCCTTGAAAAATATCTTAAAGCCTTTCTATATAATGAGGCAGCATGGAGTTATGTATGGAGAGTAATAGCTAACTGTCACACATCTATTTGCGGTTTGTATATTTTACTTTGAAACTATGATGCTTTTGGTACTTGGGAGAGGGAATTTCAGAGAAAAGGAGATAAAGAAAGATGGAATAAAGTTTATTATTTCATCCAAGATAAAGCTTTGTAATATAAAATTGATCTTAAAGCCTTAGTCTTTCCCACTTATTCTTTCATTATTGTTATTGTTATTATTATTCATTGTCATTGTTATTTCCAAACGTAGAACTCTCATGAGATTAGAATATATGTTGTCAGCAGTAGAATTACCAAGCTCACACACATCTTAATGAATCCAATTACTTCAATGAATTGTTCCATGCAGGATCATTGCTTTGCTCTTCCCCCCTCACTTCAGCATTTGCACTTCTTATAAGGCACATGTTTCTTTTACAAAAAGATGCAGAGGCTGAGTTTCTGTGGGACCCTGTAGGTGGATGTCAAAACTAAAATAAATGCCGAATGAATCTTATAGAGAAATCAATTGTGTCAACCACAGATTTTCTGGGTCAGTAGGTTGGGTGTAATAGAAGTAGTGACAGATGTCTAGGATGATGACTCTTGTAGTCACCAATCAAGCCAGTCAAAAGCACTATGCTTAAAAGAAACTGATGCCATACACCCAAAGAAGAAGAAACTATATGCTTTGTATGATCAGTTAAACTCATGATGCCATAAATAAAGAGCTCCTCCCAGGCCACCAACATTCCTCCCCCAACAAAATTGGTGCCATCTCTTTGGTTGAATGCACCATCTGGTCTACTAAAGCCTGTGGCCTGAATTAAAAATTAATATAACTGTGCAGTTCTTAGGGGGGGGACTCTTTCTTTTAATGAAATCTTCATGTCTGTGCCCCACACACCACTCTGACCCGAGAGTCACATGAAAGAGGTGCCACCAGTGACAATTCAATTTGCTTTTTTAAGAATTTGCAAATGTAGGCAAAGTCAACTGGGCATGATGTAACCTTTATGCAACTTTTACATTAAGAAGAAGTGAGCTCTATTGGATTAGTATCGTAGAGGCAAGAACAGTAAAAACTAAAAAATGACATGTTAGCTAATCATTACTTTGACAATAATTGTCACGAACAGAATTTCGTTATAGATTTTGGATGTAGCCCTTGAAGCAAAAAGGACTCAGATGCTGTGTTGGCCTGAGCTAAAAGGATTTTTTAAAAATTTAATCTTTAAGAGAAGCTCCTGAGATACAGGCTAAAAGAGTTTATAAAGGTCATAAAAAAATTAACTTATCTTGCTGACTGAAGCTTTTTTAATGCACTCTAAGTTACAAAAGAATCGCATCTGGAGCCTTTAGGCCAATGGTCCACTATATTTTTCTCTCATTAGTAAGGACAGCAAAAATCTGCATTTGGAATTTTACCACCGCAATCATCTCTGATTCATTAGTCTTCAAGATTGAATACAAGGAGAGTGTGGAGCCAGAGGAGTGAGAATGTTTCGTATTTATCTCATTTTCTCACACTGCAGTTCAGCATAGCCATCACCGTGAGTGGAGATGGGCCTGCTTTTGGTACTCACTGGGGTTAAGGAATAGTCAAACTGACTTCTGATATATAGCAAAAGGTATTCAAGGCAAGGACTGTTGCTTGGGTAAAGCAAATTCACACCTCTCTTGATAGGTAGCATGAGAAACAAAATGAGAAATGTTTCTGTAGTCCCTACTGTGATGGACTCAGGCTCTTTCAGGAATTTAGATCCAGAAAAAGAATCTCATCTTGAGAAATACGGACTTTCTGAACCATAAATTGGTGATGCTTCCTCAGCTGCAAATTGAGAATAATATTTAGCCATAAATTGAAATAATAAACTGGCCCTGCTGATCCCGCAGGGAATTTTAAGGCACAGGTGAAATAACGTATCTGAGAGCGTTTTATTGTGATCAAGCTCCCTCTAAACGCTGGGCATTATCATCATCATAATTGACTACTATGAACCCAGAAAATAGGCAATTCCATACAATACTTATGAAAGAGAAGATTACTACAAACTAGAAAGTAATTCATAAATTTTTATTGAAAGCCTTTCAAAAAGGGAGCATAGCCTGTGCCTTGGCAATTCTATTACTGAAAATTAATCTGAGGAGAACAAGAAGAATGAAGAGAATTCTGTACAACACTGTCATCAAAATCAAAAAGTTGTCTATAAAAGTAGAAACACTTGAAACAATTTGAATATCCATCAGAAAGAGATTAGTAAAATAAGGTATAGTTAAGTAAAATACCATGAAGAATTAGGAATAATTACATAAATTTATATTTATTGACTGAAAAAGAAAGGTACATTTCATTTGGTATTACTATTAGATACACTAGGCAAACTATGAAACACAAAGAGAAATATTACTGCAGTGTCAATTAAAAAAGGAAAAAAAAATCTTTAAGGAAATTAGAAATCCACAAAACACTAACAGTGATTTTCCCTGGATAAGGATTATGGAGAATTTCACTTTCATATTATTATGCCTTTCCTGTTGTGTGTATGTGTATGTGTGTGTGTATTTTAGAATTAACTATAAAAATGGAAGTCTCTTTCACATTAGAGAAATAATAGTCTAGACTCAAAAGTTAATGGCACAAAAATTCAAATTTGTGATTAGTGAATGTGTTGAAAATAAGGCCATGCTTTTGCCCAGAAGAACATGTGTGGCTACAGTTATACCTTAGTTTAACTCAGAGCCAGCATTGTGGTACAGCAGGTTAAGCTGCCACATTCAATATGTCCCATATTTGAGGTCCAGTTTGAATATGCATATAACAGATGATTAATAAATATTTCAAATGAATGAATGAGAATCATTTTATAATAATTTTGAGAATCCTAAAAATTACAAAAATTATCTGCCACATTTGAATCTTGCCACAGATTCAATGTTTTAATATCTGTCCACCTGTATTAAATTTATGAGGTATTATAGCATAATGGATAGGAGAGCAGAAAGTATAGTCTGACTACCTGTTTGAGGCCAACATTCAGCACATATTAGCCAAGACATGTTACTTAACAATTTTCCTCTCTTAAAACAGAGATAATAATTGTATCAACCTTGGTTGCTAAAGTTAACGGTAAAAGAGATAGTCCATGTGAAGTGTTTATCACAGTGCCTGGGTCCTGGTGGCTTTTTAATAAAAGTTGTGATTAATGTTTTACTGCTATGGTGTTATCCTTGTCATTATCTCAGACGAGTTGGTGGATGTTTGACATTATACTGACACTCTTTGAAGATCTGATGATGAGAAACTGGCTTTAATTGCTGTCACTTGGCTCATCCTTAAGACTGACAAGCAAAGAGCCAATGAACACTTGCCAGGTCTTGTAAAAATGATGATTGTAATATATTTTAACCCCATTGTACTACTGATGTAAGCATTTCTTCTCATCCTGAAGCTTCCTGTTTGCTGGAACTTTGATTGCATCACCTCCCTTAACCTAAATTATTTTTCAAATTAAAAAACTTCCAATTAGCCAACCCTTAACAGGGAGGTCATGCGGGATGCTTCCCTGAAGTCAATTGCATTCTTCTCATTTTTATTCATAACAAGATTCCCTAACAATAGCAAGACGAGGGAAAGTAGTTTTTACTAATAAAATTCCAGCATCATTTGCTTAGCAATATTTTTGGTTAGAGATCTTGCTGGGGTTTTTATTCACTTTAGCTAAACCTTGGATTGGATTAGAGGTCCATGCATCCTTTTGATTTATTACAACTTGTTCCAAACAGGGGTCAATCTCTTCTACCCTTTTTAATCATGATGATGACAGTTGAGAATTGACATTGTGCACTATTGTATACTGTCAAATGCATAACAAATACCTTAATCAGGCCTAAATAGCTCAAGAATCACAAGTATTTATTGCAGGTCTGGGGATAGATGGAAATGTGAGGACATTGAAATTAGAACACCTTGCCCCAGTTGATACCACTTAATTTGGTCAAACAGTTGCTTTATTTTACATGATACCTTGTGTATTTTACAGTAGCACTGACCTGGACCAAATAATCCAGGCAAGAGACATTAATTAGGGTTCATAACTAGATTATATGAACTGCTTTGTTGGTTTAATAAATTTATAAAGTCAGAAATTTGGCAAATGAAATAGTCAATTTCCTTAATTGGCTGAAGAGTTTTAAGAAAAAACTGCCTTTTGTACAGTTGTTTAGAGATAAACAGATTCTGTAATCATGGCATCTATTTTTCTTCTTTGATTTCTAAGGGCAGAGAAGAGATTTCAACATGGAGTCTTCATTCTTCTATAGTCACTATCGCTAGGATACAAATAGTACATCCCAATCTACAAGTCACACTCTCAAAAACTGTTACAGGTGGAATTTTGGAAAATGAGATGCTCATGATCACTAAAGGGTCATTTTTGTTTCACATTAAGATAGATGTATTTCAAATTCAGAGTGCCACAATAACAGCACATTCCACATTGCCTGACAGGTATGATTAACTACAACAAGGCTCCTGTTCCAAACTAAAGGGATGCTTGTTGGTCCTAACACTTAAGGCAAATTCCTTGTGTGTGCTCTAAGCTTGCCAAGGTGGGAGGGCATTTATTTGCACAGCAGGAGGCCTGTAGCAACTCTCACTCCTCTGACTTCACATTTATTATGCTAAATGACCGATGCACAATGAATCACTTGGCCTGAGAGATGTATTCGGGATGCATTGGTTTTCTCCATATGGGTATTGACAGACTGGCTTAGAGATCAGCGTGCTTGGTGTTTCAGTCAATTAGAAAACATCTTATCCATGAAGTGGACTGACTGTACTTTCAAAATAAACTTGGGTTAGACGAGGTGCTGTTCTAATCCAACATGAATCTTTAAATCATGATCAACGATGTCAATGTACCTGAAATTAGCCATTTGCTGTATTTGGGACATGCTAAACTCTGGCTCTCTGTAGTAATTTCTAAAAATATTAGTGGAATCATCAGAATGATAAATGCCAAGAACTTTTCTGCTGATTTTATAACCACAGCAACCATTTAGAAATATTTTATTTCTCCTCTTTTTTCCAACTCCAAGTCAGTCACTAAAGCAAATTACCTTGTGTGAAATGAGGAACTTATAATAGCAGGTGTCTAAATTGCATTTTGAGCTCAGGCAAATGATAATAAGCCATTTTATTACATTCTGCTTTATAAAAGCACCAATCTTTTAAAGATAAAGGAAAAAATTAAGATTCTGGGTTTTCATTGTTAACTTCTATGGTTTTTCCATTTACCCAATCAAAACTTCAGAATCAACTGTGACCTCCTCTTGTTCACCAGTCTGTTGCCAAGCCTTACATAATACTCTGTTCATTCTTGTCTCTTCCCACTGTCTTATTCCTTTTTTAGGTTATTGTTTTTCGAAGACTAACCAATTTCCTTAATATCATTCTTTTTTGATCTTTAACTTTTTTAATATACTATACCCACAGCAATCTTTGAGAAGTATAAATTGAATCATGCTATTTA
This sequence comes from Oryctolagus cuniculus, assembly GCF_964237555.1. Taxonomy (NCBI): domain Eukaryota; kingdom Metazoa; phylum Chordata; class Mammalia; order Lagomorpha; family Leporidae; genus Oryctolagus; species Oryctolagus cuniculus. The sequence goes on along the minus strand of NC_091439.1, from coordinate 79,082,344 downwards.
CTTGCCCCCAAATTCCTACTTCTTTTTTAAATCTGAACTGTTTAGCCCCATACTCAATGGTCAGCCCCTACCCCATCTGCCTCCCAATCTCATTTCTCCTTGGCTTCTTTCAGTCACTAGTTCTGTAGTGTTGATTTAGCAAATATTTTATGTTTTTGGTCTGTGCATGGGATTTCCCATTTCAATTGTTTGCTCAAGTCCTTCCCTGCCACACATACACCCCCCGCACACACACACAGAACCCCAATTTTGTGTAGCCCAATATTGCCTGCTTGGTCTTCTCTAATTTCTGCCAATTAGAAATAAGATATCACTTTTCTACATCTAAATATATCTCAAGACACTTCTTGTACAATAGCTATGTATACCTCATACATATTAATTTTAAATATATATGTAAATTCATTAAAAGTAGAATTTAAGTCTGATTCATTTTTTATATTTATTTATTTATTTTTATTTTTTTGACAGGCAGAGTGGACAGTGAGAGAGAGAGACAGAGAGTAATTATCACAGTGACTGGCATTTTGCATCTATTTAATAAATATTTACCGATGTATCTCATTCAGAAATGAGTGAACCTCATTTACTATTCTTAAAACATCATAAATTAATTTTTTTCAAACACCTACTTGCACCTATTCAGATCTTGAAGCATTCCAAAGTCTAACAGATGTTTGTGGACAGCTGGGAGAAATTACACTGCCGATACCAAATCATCAGTACAGCTCTCAGGATCACATCTTCACCTGGTTATGTGTTCTGGACAGCTGTGCCTTCTTCGAAATGCACTTGGCTTCAGGAGCAAGCTCTGTTTGTAATACCCATATAGCATTCCAGAATAAACATGACAGGCCTTGATGTGGAGTAGAATATTTGCAAGCCCATGATCTGTTTATGTTCTTGGGGAATTTAAAGCCAACTTATTTTGCATTTATAAAAATGTTCTTTATCTCAAGGCCTCACTCAAGTTTAGAACACAGTAATTTTACTTTTAGTTAAAAAAATAGTTTGGACACCTTGAGATGGGTAAAATATGAGTAAGGGAAATGTATAACTCAGCATATGCTGAAGGCCAGAAACAAGACTAAATGATGCATATTTAGGTGCACTGTTCCTGAATTGAATGCATATTCTACATCCAAATGTGCATTAACTTTGGCTTTTGAGTCATTCTGTAAACTGGTCTGCTCTGAAGCAGTGTTAGCATTCTCCTGGGACTATGGCCAAAGGTAGATCTTTAGTGAATATCCATGTTACCTAATCTCCGATGGTGTATTTTATTCCATGCCCTTTGTTTCTTTTCTTTCCACTTGATTACTCATATGCACCCCTTCCTGTACTCTCTGTTGGGTGGAGGTAGATGGGGAAAGAAAATAAATACACCCATGGTTGTCACTAGTAGACACCAGCTTATAAATAGTACTGGTTTGACTGTGCACTGGTTTTCTGAATATAGGAAGGTCAAGAAAAACATTTTCTTTTGAAATGAAAAAAGGAGGTTAAAACAAGAGTTTTAATAACAGGCCTGACACAGAGCAGTGTAATACCAGTATGAATTGCACTTGGTACCAGACTTTTATTGGAAGTCCTAGATTGCTTTGTTCCTGTCGCTGACATAATATTCAGAGTTGGGTTTATATTTGTCCGGAACAGAGCTGCTTGCTACAGTCCATGCAAATCGAATGCTTGATTTATGCACCATTCTACTGGAGGGTGTAACATTAAATTTAATTTTGTGAGGAAGCCTAAGGTGCTCCAATGCCTGGGCCTGACATTGTGAACTAGGTAGAGAGGTGCACAGGAATTCATTACATTTTCCAATATGCGAAATGCAGCATTTGAATGAAACATTTGTCTCTTGTCAAAACGGCGTCATGTCTGTTCTTAGTAAAATATTTCCACCCCCGCCTCTCAAAACACACCAGCACATTTTTGGTGTTCATCACAGATCTTGATGAAAGATAAATGACTACAGGCAGTATGGGGGGGGGGAGGGGGGTGTGCTATGAGACATCAAAAATTAAAAGTGTGAAATTAACAATTACCAATCACTGTCTTCCTCTTGACAATAAATTGTTATAACCATGCTAATTGGCTGCATGAAAATTTTGTCATGTTTTTCATCTTTGACTACATGCTATTTGCCTCTTGCTTATTACTGATTAGCTACCCATCCTATGCCTTATAGTAACAATTCAACTCTTGACTATACCACGCCTAGTATCCCAAACTCAATGCCAAATCCTCCAGCTCAGCAGAAATCTGGCCATTCACTTACCGCAGAGACTCAGGGCCATTAGGAATCAATACCATTATTTTACTTGCATGTGCTTCACGCTCTTCTATAGCCATAATTTTACTTCCATTGTTCATGCAAGAGTCTATATCCTTTACTTACAAGGAAGCCCTAAAGTAAACTGGCCCTCCTTGCCCTTTCTATGTCATCTCCACACCTCTATCCTTTCCAAACCTTCCAAGATGTGCCTGGGCTCAGCTCACACTGAATGTCCTGCCAAGATATCCCATCCCTTGCTTCATCACACACAAATATGCATCCCTGGGAAGTTCTCCTCTGCAAAGGAGACTTGCTTATGTCACGTATAATATAAAAGCAATACCACGTTTAGTTGTATTGGACCTGTCTTGCCCACCAGTTTTAAGTGTATCTTACTTCATTTTAAATCATTCAGAGTACCTGGGATAAAATCTGATACACCATAGGTACTCAATAAATCTGTGAGAATTATATTGAATTAAAGGACTACTATAAACGAAGGAAAAACATAAATGTGTGTGAGGCAAAAAAGTTGAATCATTGTGATGTTTTCTACCTTTTGATAAACAAATATGAGTTAAATCACAGACTCAAATTTTTGGCTTTATTAATTCTGAGACCAGCAGTGATGAATTAGCTGTACCTCCGACCTTCTTTAATTATTGCATATGCATTCATTTTTATCTATGAAATAATATAGATGTACTCAGTCTCATTTTGTTTAAATTTTCCAGTTTAGTGAACGTGTACATCAATATAGGATTTGTTCATTAAAGTTTCACTGAGAACACTTTCCATGTTTGTTGAAGCTCAATTCACAATAGCTAAGGAATGTGATCAACCCAGATGTCCATCAACTGATGACTGGATAAAGAAATTATAGTATATATACACTATGGAATACTACTTAGCCACAAAAAAGAATGCAATCCTGTCTTCTACAACAACATAGATGCAACTGGAAACCATTACACTTAGTGAAATAAGCCAGTCCCCAAAAGACAAATATACATTTTCCCTGATCTGTGGTAACAGAATATAAAAAATGTAAATTCATATGAGCAAAATTTACATTTTGAAAATTGATTATTGTTCACGGCTCTTGTCTATATTGTTGAAAAATAGGTTTTTTTCCTTCTTACTATTTGTTGAATTCGCTATTTAGTGAGAGTTCATCTTATGATTACAAAATAAACTGAAGTATGCCACTGTGAAAATTAAAAGAATAAGAAAGGAAGGAGGAAGGAGAGTAGGAGTATGGGCAGGAGGGAGGGTAGGGTGTGAAGTATCAGTATACTCCTAAATCGCTATATATGAAATTCATGAAATTTGTTCACTTTATATTAATAAATAAGTAAAAATAGCAAAAACAAAATTTGGGGTTTTTCCTGTAAACAAAAAAATAAGTATACATCAATACAGGATTTGTTCATTAAAGTTTCACTGAGAAAACTTCCCTTATTGGCATATCCTAAAGCTTTCTCTTTGTCTACATACTAGAAAGTTCGCTTTTTTAAATGTTTGAATATGTAAATAATATGCCTTTTTTCTTACTACAGAGAAGCTATCCTACATTGGTTGATGAAAATTACTTTTAAATGACCGCATCCCACGTATGAACTGTATCAAACACTAAGCCTATGAAAATTCCATTGAGATAGGCTTATTTCTCTTTTGTATTGCCTGTGATCTCAGGAGAGAAAGTTTTTATTTTAGACTTAAAATGGAAGTGAGAACATACTATGTTCTAGTCTTTGCCTCTATTCAACAGAAACAGGTAAAAGAGAAGGCAAAGCCCTTATCCTTAAAAATGTTAGCTAGCAGCAGTAAAACCAACACTCCAAACTCTGTGGCCACTAAGTCAAAAGAGAGGAACCCTAGGATGCTATGGAACTCTGTGGACTGAAGAAACCACATCAGAAGTGAAGGACATCTTGAAATAATACACCCTCAAATATTCATTCAAAAAAAATTACCTGTCAATTAAATATTCCTCTTTCCCTCAGATTTATTCTCCACTCTAATTCCCCCAACACATACCCACACTCACGCCCACACAAAAACACACATGCACACACTTTGAATCTCATTAATACTTACTTCCATGACTTTTCAGGATCTGTTGCTGTCTGTTGGGAGGAAAGTGAAAAGCTAGTCCTGGATATAGAATTGCCTATGCAGGAAGGACAGGAGCTGCATTCTGAAACTTAATGGAAATAGTTATAGACTAGAATCACTAGACATTGGAATTCTAGGAGTGAAGTAAGCATGTCAACATAGCAGGTCATTTTATTTTCTGAGTCTCAGTTTGTTTCCTCCTCTTATGCTGGGAGAGTTAGAGACAATATACCCCATATAGCCAACCCTATGTATCTGCAGTTACTGCAGTTACTGGCAGATTCAACCAATCACAGATCAAAAATATTTGTTAGGAAATGCATCTGTTTGAACACATAGACTTTTGTTTTTGTCATTATTCCCTGAACAATACAAGCATATTTTAAAATGTTAATTTGGGTGTAAAACATTTTAAAATCCATATATAAGGGATGGCGCTGTGGTGTAGTGGGTAAGGCTGCCACCTGCAGTGCCAGCATCCCATATGGGCACCAGTTTAAGTCCCAGCTGCTCTACTTTCAATCCAGCTGTCTGCTATGGCCTGGGAAAGCAGTAGAAGATGGTCCAAGTCCTTGGTCCCCTATGCCCACATGGGAGACCTGGAGGAGGCTCCTGGCTCCTGGCTTCAGATTGGTGAAGCTCCAGCCAGTGCAGCCATCTGGGCAGTGAACCAGCAGATGGAGGACCTCTCTCTCTTTCTCTCTCTCTCTCTCTCTCTCTCTCTCTGCCTCTGCCTCTCTGAACTCTGCCCTTCAATAAAAATAAATCTTTAAAAAATAGCTTTATTTCATAATACACATTTTTCATGAACTTTTTGGAAATTCTTCATATGCATAGATTTCAAAACTTTTTGCACCAAAATAAATTTTTCAGGCAATTCCAAGATGGTGAAATAGCAAGGCAGCTTACTGATCTAGTCTAGGGGAAGATAGTTTTTAAAAAAGTGGAGAGGGGCTGGCACTGTGACACAGCAGGTTAACACTCTGGCCTGAAGCACCGGCATCCCATATGGCCACGGGTTCGACTTCCGGCTGCTCCTCTTCCGATCCAGCCCTCTGCTATGGCCTGGGAAAGCAACAGAAGATGATCCAAGTCCTTGGGCCCCTGCACCCATGTGGAAGACCTGGAAGAAGCTCCTGGCTCCTGGCTTTGGATCGGCGCATCTCCGGCCCTTGTGGCCATCTGGGGAGTGAACCATCGGATGGAAGACCTCTCTCTCTGTCTCTACCTCTCTCTGTAACTCCATCTTTCAAATAAATAAAATAAATCTTAAAAAAAAAAAAAGTGGAGAGAATGCAACCTCAGGGAAGAGTTAGGGAGAAAACTGCAATGGAAACTCCATGAAGGTTAGATGGGAGCTGTCGCTTTAAGTGGAAGGTGTGGACACATGGCATGAACACAGACACCACACAGGACCTCAGCAGACAACAGCCTTAGCACCAACTTTGGAGAGTGAGGTGAGACCAGACTGCAGTAGCCCAAGCCACTGGTGATAAAGCTACAGGGAACGCCTGGCTAGAGTCCAGATTGAAACTCTGTGAGGACCATTGTACTGGCCAACTTGGAGGGAAAAAGGTGGAGGAGCACTTTCTCTCTCTCCGGCCACCCAACAACAGCATCCTGTAACTAGCTAATAGAGGGCAAGTGTCAGTTTGGACATCATAACAGCTGCATCAGCTTGCATCCCCATGCCCAACAACCAGTGGAAAGGAGACATCTTAGTTTGGTTGGGAGAATTGACAGGGGGCTGGGTGCCCAAATGAGACTGTGAGTTGCCCCCCAGCCACCCAGCATGAGACAGGCTCTGTGACTGAGGCTGCCTGGGTGAAGTACCCACAGGCAGCGATTCTGAGAGCATCTTTGCCTCTCTATAGACCAGATGGACTGGCAGAGAAGAGTGGATCCTCAGCGCCCCATGACTGTAGGAGCCTTGTGTGCTGGGACTGTGAAACCACTGTGGCTATGTGGCAGGACACAGGGTGTGGCTGGGTTTCTGGGCAGTTGCTGTGGGTTGCTCCACATGCTAGAGGCTCCCTGATTGCCTCCAGTGGGTCACTGCTGCAGGATCTGTGCTCACACTGAGGACTACACAGATCCTTTGTGTGGTTCTGGTGTCATTGCAGATAAATTTTGCATCCACTGGGGCTAGCACCCAGGCATTGGTCACCCTGGAGAAGAGGAGCTGAACATGAGACTATGCCAACAGAGCTGATCAAACCCTGCCATCTGATACAAAAAAAGGTGTTACCTTGAATATTCCCCTCACCCTGGAGCACTGAACAGAGTTCCCTGGCCACACCCAGCACATGCCTCTGGGTATTCACTGAAAGAGCAGACACTCCATTAAGACACAGAGGGATAGTCCAAAGATAAAAGCCAACTGAAGGGGGGAAAAATCTAAAAAATGCTTTAAAATAAACACAGAAATTCTAGAAACAAGAATAAGGAAGACAGCATGATTCCCCCAAAGGAATGAAAAACACTTCAATACTGGAATGTGAAGAGACTGACAAAATTCCAAAAACAAGATTCAAAAAATTAATCATAGGATTACTCAGAAGTAATCAGAAACAAATTCATAAACTAAAGAAAATCATACATGACATGCATGAGAATTTTCCCCAGGAAATTGAGATTAAAGAGAAATCAAAATGAAATATTACAAATGAAGAATTCAATAGATCAAATAAAAAAGGTGGTGGCAAGCCTTAAAAACAGACTCGGTGAGACACAAGAAAGAATCTTCAAGCTAGAAGGCAAATCTCTGGAAATTTTACAGTCAGACCAAAAAAGAAGAAGAAGAAATTAGAAAACTTAAAAAACAGTGTTGGATATTTATGGGATACTATCAAATGACCCAACATACAGGTCCTTAGGATTTCCTGAAGGTGTGGAAAGATAGAGTTAGAAGGACTTTTTAGAGGAATAATTACAGAAAACCCCCAATTTGGAGGAAGAAATGGATGTCCAAGTACAGGAAGTGCATAGAACTCCTAATAGATATGACCAGAAAAAATCTTCACCATGACACATTGTAGTCAAACATTCTACAGTAAAACATTAAAAAAAAGATTCTAAAAAGTGCATGAAAGAAATGCCAGATTACTTTCAGAGGAAACTCCAATTAGTCTCACAGCTGAATTCTCATCAGAAATCCTACAGTCTAGAAGAGAATGGCGAGATATACTGCAAGTCTTAAGAGATAAAAAAAAGAAAAAAATTGTCAACCCATCATACTATACCCTGCAAAGGTCTCATTTATAAATAAAAGTGAAATAACAAAAGAAGTTGAATTTGTCACCACTCATCCAGCCTAATAAAAGATGCTTAAGGATGTGCTGCTACACACAGAAACACAGAAAAATGGTCATCACTATGAAAGAATGTGATGGCAGAAATCACCCAGGAAAAGTACAAAATAAATCCAAAGTACACAACAAGAATATTTATGGAAAAACAGCAGGCTAAGATATTACTTATCAATAGTAACTTTGAATTTAAATGGCCTCAATTCTCCAATTAAAAGATACAGACTGGCTGAATGGATTAACGAACAAGACCTATCTATTTGTTGCCTATAAGAAACACATTTCTCACCAACAAAGATCTATACAGACTGAAAGGGTGGAAAAAGATATTTCAAACTAACAGAAACAAAAAAAAAGCTGGTGTAGCCATCCTAATATCAGACAAAATAGACTTTAACACAAAAACTGTTGAAAGAGACAAAGAAGGGCACTATGTAATGATTAAAGGATCAATTCAACAGAATGATATGACTATAAAAAATGAATATGCACCCAATTACAGGGTACCTGGCTATTTAAAAGAGTTGTTAATATATCTAAAGGGAGACACAGACTCCAATACAATAGTAATGGGGATTTCAACACCCCACTCTCACAATGGACAGATCACCCAGACAGAAAATCAGCACAGAAACAATAGAGTTAATAGACACTATAGGCCAAATGGACCTAACAGATACCTGCAGAATTTTCCATTCTACAGTTGTAGAATACATATTCTTCTCACTAGTGCATATAACTTTCACTAGGATTGATCACATGCTAGGTCATAAAGCAAGCCTCAGCAAATTCAAAAAAATTGAGAAAATACCATGCATCTTTTCAGACCACAATGGAATGAAACTGGAACTCAACAACTCAAGAATCTCTAGAATATATGCAAACACCAGGAGACTGAACAACACACCCCTGAATCAAAAGTGGGTCACATAAGAAATCAAAAAATTTTTTGGAAACAAATGAAGATGACAATACAACATATTAAAACTTATGGGATACAGCAAAACAGTGTTAAGAGGGAAGTTTATAGTATTGGTGCCTATATCTAGAAATTGAAAAGGTACCAAATTAATGAGCTATCAATGCATCTCAAGGACCAGTAAAAACAACAGCAAACCAAACCCAAAATTAGTGAGAGAAAATAAATACTTCAAATCAGAGAAGAAATAGACAAAATTGAGGCCAAAAAATACAAAAGATCATTGAAATGAAGAGCTAGTTTTCTGAAAAAATAAACAAAACTAACATACTACTGGACCAACCAATAAAAAAAAAAAAAAAAGAGGGAGAAGACCCAAATCAATAAAATTGGAGGTGAAAAAGGAAATATAACAACATATACCACAGAAACAGAAATAAAAAGAACTATCAGGAATTAATACAAAGAATGTAGGCCAACAAATCAGAAAGCTAGAAGAAATGGATAGTTCCTAGACACATGCAAACTACCAAAATTGAGCTATGAACACAGAAAACCTAAACAGACCAATAACCAAGATGGAAATTGAATCAGTAATAAAAACACTCCTAACAAGTTAACCGAAAATAGATCTTACAAAAATATTAGAATGCGAATTGGGGAGGGAGGAGGTAGAAGATTAGGAGTGTGGTTTGGAGGGAGGGTATGGCAGGAAGAATCACTATGTTCCTAAATTTGTACTTATGAAATTTTAAAAATTAAAAATAAACTTGTCTTTAAATTCCACCTCTGTGAATTTTTGAAGTACTCGTGTACATTACACAAACAATTTATATAGTGTTTACATTGCATTAGGTATTATAAATAATCTAGGAAATATTTAAAATAAGCAAGAGGATATACATAGTTCATATGCAAATACTATGCTGATATAAAAGACTTGAGCATCCTTGAATTTTGGCACACATGAGGGGACTCTGTCCCTTTCTCCATGCAAAGGAACAACTGCACTAATTTAACCAGGGGGAAGAACAGACTGGAGAGAGCGTGAGCATGGACAGTAATGGGGGATGTCTTAATAGATTAGTGAAGGGATTTAGGTAAAATGGTAGTGAAGGTAGGTTCTGGAAGTTGTTAAAAGTTAAGCTGAAGAGTTGAGAAGCTAAAGTAAAGAGAACACAGGGGCTAAGGCTTGAATCTCTTAATTATTTTTTTTCCTTGTCAATAGAGAGGCTTGGTAGATTTGTGAACAGCAGCTAGTGAGGATGAAAATAATTGGAACACCAGTTGTCAGGGATTAAACTTGGGTGTTGGCAAGAATTAACCACAAGCTCTGAAAGGGGCCTGCCTTCCTTCAGACTTAAGTTCTTCCCTAGAACCAGGCTGCTTCCATAAATTTTCTCAAGAATTTGAGGTTTTTTTTTTGTTTGTTTTTTTGTTTTGTTTTGTTTTGTTTTTTTTTAAGTAGAGTGGACAGTGTGAGAGAGAGACAGAGAGAAAGGTCTTCCTTTGCCGTTGGTTCACCCTCCAATGGCCGCCGCGGCTGGCGCACTGCGACCGGTGCACCGCGCTGATCCGAAGGCAGGAGCCAGGTGCTTCTCCTGGTCTCCCATGTGGGTGCAGGGCCCAAGCACTTGGGCCATCCTCCACTGTACTCCCGGGCCATAGCAGAGGGCTGGCCTGGAAGTGGGGGAACCAGGACAGAATCCAGTGCCCCAATGGGGACTAGAACCGGTTGTGCCGGCGCTGCAAGGCAGAGGATTAGCCTATTGAGCCGCTGCACCGGCCAAGAATTTGAGTTTTGTGCAATTAAAAGCAGCTTCCAGATGCAGATTGTCTTACCAAAGAAGCTTCCTACCCTCTAATCTAGTCTATCATCGTTCTAGAGTTGGGAGTATATCTAGATACAGTACCCTTTTTCAAAAATATTGCTGATAGAATAAACCAGTTTTGTAATTAGACTAGATTCAGATTGGCTTGAGAAATAAAAAAGTTTATAGCATTTACTTACACTCATAAAAGAAATATCTATTTATTTGTATATTTTCCATGCCTTTAATGATCACTATGTAAAAGAGTAAAACTACTAATTACTATTCATTGGGCAGTTTCCATGTGATAAGCATTGATTTAGGCTCTTTTTTTTTAACTTTTATTTAATGAATATAAATTTCCAAAGTACGGCTTATGGATTACAATGGCTTCCCCCCCATAACGTCCCTCCCACCTGCAACCCTCCCCTTTCCCATTCCCTCTCTCCTTCCATTCACATGAGGATTCATTTTCAATTCTCTTTATATACAGAAGATCAGTTTAGCATACATTAAGATTTCAACAGTTTGCTCCCACACAGAAACATAAAGTGAAAAATAATAGATGATTTTTTTAAATGATGATGAAATCAGATCAGACCTATTGTCATGTTTAATCCCAGTGAGAGTCAAGTTGGGAATTGCTATTTTTTTTTACTTTTATTTAATGAATATAAATTTCCAAAGTACAGCTTATGGATTACAATGGCTTCCCCCCCATAACGTCCCTCCAACCCACAACCCTCCCTTATCCACTCCCTCTCCCCTTCCATTCATGTCAAAATTCATTTTCGATTCTCTTTATATACAGAAGATCAGTTTAGCATACATTAAGTAAAGATTTCAACAGTTTGCTCCCACACAGAAACATAAAGTGAAAAATACTGTTTGAGTACTAGTTATAGCATTAAATCTCAATGTACAGCACACTAAGGACAAAGATCCTACATGAGCAGTAAGTGCACAGTGACTCCTGTTGTTGACTTAACAAATTGACACTCTTCTTTATGGCATCAGTAATCACCCTAGGCTCTTGTCATGAGCTGCCAAGGCTATGGAAGCCCCCTGAGTTCACTGACTCTGATCATATTTAGACAAGGCCATGGTCAAGTGGAAGTTCTCTCCTCCCTTCAGAGAAAGGTACCTCCTTCTTTGATGACCCGTTCTTTCCACCGGGATCTCACTCGCGGAGATCTTTCATTTAGGTTTTTTTTTTTCCCAGAGTGTCTTGGCTTTCCATGCCTGAAATACTCTCATGGGCATTTCAGCCGGATCCGCATGCCTTAAGGGCTGATTATGAGGCCAGAGTGCTGTTTAGGACATCTGCCATTCTATGGGTCTGCTGTGTATCTCACTTCCCATGTTGGATCATTCTCTCCCTTTTTGATTCTATCAGCTAGTATTTGCAGACACTATTCTTGTTTATGTGATCCCTTTGGTTCTTAGTCCTATCATTATGATCAATTGTGAACAGAAATTGATCACTGGGACTAGTGAGATGGCATTGGTACATGCCACCTTGATGGGATTGAATTGGAATCCCCTGGTATGTTTCTAACTCTACCGTTTGAGGTAAGTCAGCTTGAGCATGTCCTGAATTGCACATCTCTTCCATCTCTTATTCCCACTCTTATATTTAACAGTGAACACTTTTCAGTTAAGTTTCAGCACTTAAGAAGAATTTTGTATTGATTACAGTATTCAACCAAAAGTATTAAGTAGAACAAACAAAAAAAATACTAAGAGGGATAACATATTAAGCTGCTCATCAACAGTCAGGGTGAGGGCTGATCAAGTCACTGTTTCTCATAGTGTTCATTTCACTTTAACAGGTTTCCTTTTTGGTGCTCAATTAGTTGTCACCAATCAAGGAGAACAAGTGATATTTGTCCCTTTGGGATTGGCTTATTTCACTCAACATAATGTTTTCCAAATTCCTAACAGGGATCAGTTTTCAGTTAAAATTTAAACACTTAAGAATAATTGTGCATTTTAGTATTTTTTTTGTTCTAGTACCATTGGGAATTGCTAATTTCTTCTTTTTTTTTTAACAGAAGATCAGTTTAGTATACATTAAGTAAAGATTTCAACAGTTTGCACCCCCATAGAAACACAAAGCGAAATATACTGTTTGAGTACTCATTATAGCATTAAGTCTCAATGTACAGCACATTAAGGACAGAGATCCTACATGAGGAGTAAGTGCACAGTGACTCCTGTTGTTGACTTTACAAATAGACACTCCTGTTTATGGCATCAGTAATCTCCCTATGTACCAGTCATGAGTTTCCAAGGCTATGGAAGCCCCTTGAGTTCTCTGACTCTTATCTTGTTTAGACAAGGTCATAGTCAAAGTGGAGGTTCTCTCCTCCCTTCAGAGAAAGGTACCTCCTTCTTTGAAGACCTGTTCTTTCCACTGGGATCTCACTCACAGAGATCTTTCATTTAGTTTTTTTTTTTTTTTTTTTTTTTTTTTTTTTTTTTTTTTTTTTTTTTTTTTTTTTTGCCAGAGTGTCTTGTTTTTCCATGCCTGAAATACTCTCATGGGCTTTTCAGCCAGATCCGAATGCCTTTAGGGCTGATTCTGAGGCCAGAGTGCTGTTTAGGACATCCACCATTATATGAGTCTGCTGAGTATCTCGCTTCCCATGTTGGATCACTCTCCCCTTTATTTATTCTATCAGTGAGTATTAGCAGGTACTAGACTTGTTTATGTGCTCCCTTTGACTCTTAGTCCTTTCATTATGATCAATTGTGAACTGAAATTGATCACTTGGACTGGTGAGATGGCATTGGTACATGCCACCTTGATGGGATTAAATTGGAATCCCCTGGTATGTTAAGAATAACTGTATGTTATCCCTCTTTGTATTTTTTTTGTTTGTTCTACTTAATACTTTTGGTTGAATACTGTAATCAATACAAAATTCTTCTTAAGTGCTGAAACTTAACTGAAAAGTGTTCACTGTTAAATATAAGAGTGGGAATAAGAGATGGAAGAGATGTGCAATTCAGGACATGCTCAAGCTGACTTACCTCAAACGGTAGAGTTAGAAACATACCAGGGGATTCCAATTCAATCCCATCAAGGTGGCATGTACCAATGCCATCTCACTAGTCCCAGTGATCAATTTCTGTTCACAATTGATCATAATGATAGGACTAAGAACCAAAGGGATCACATAAACAAGAATAGTGTCTGCAAATACTAGCTGATAGAATCAAAAAGGGAGAGAATGATCCAACATGGGAAGTGAGATACACAGCAGACCCATAGAATGGCAGATGTCCTAAACAGCACTCTGGCCTCATAATCAGCCCTTAAGGCATGCGGATCCGGCTGAAATGCCCATGAGAGTATTTCAGGCATGGAAAGCCAAGACACTCTGGAAAAAAAAAAACCTAAATGAAAGATCTCCACAAGTGAGATCCCAGTGGAAAGAACGGGTCATCAAAGAAGGAGGTACCTTTCTGTCACTCCCCGTCTTCGTGGAGGAACAACACTAAACCCTGCCTAGGCTTCATATCCGAGCCACGGCACCATTATGTCACTCCCCCTCTTCATGGAGGAACGATACTAAACCCTGCCTAGGTTTCCTATCCGAGTCACGGCACCATTATGTCGCTCCCCCTCTTCGTGGAGGAACGACACAGGACCCTGCGCTGTTCTTTTGTCTGCTCGGCCCTCCCCGGGTTTGCTGCCTGTTCTTCCCGGGTTGGCTACCGTCCCTTCCACCTCCGTGGAAGGGCGGTTCCCCCTGCCACTTTCCCCACTTCCGCGGGAGAGCGGCACACCGCCGGCTGGCTCTCTCAGGGGCTGCACAGGTGTTCCTTCAGATAGATGTTCCTGGTGCATGTTGTCTCTCTCCTCCTTTATAGTCCTCTTCCGCCAATCCCAACTCTGCTACCCACACGCCGAGTATGCTGCTCTCCTCCAATCAGGAGCAGGATCAGCTCCTGCAGGTCATCACTCAAGTTGGCGAGAGGCAGCTGCGTAGAAGTTGTTACTCCCTTCTCAGCGCCATATTGTGGGAGAGCAGATGCATAGAATAAGTCTTAATTCCAGTAACAGTCTAGTCCGAGTTGCTCCCCATACCTTTCTCTGAAGGGAGGAAAGAACTTCCACTTTGACCATGGCCTTGTCTAAATATGATCAGAGTCAGTGAACTCAGGGGGCTTCCATAGCCTTGGCAGCTCATGACAAGAGCCTAGGGTGATTACTGATGCCATAAAGAAGAGTATCAACTTGTTAAGTCAACAACAGGAGTCACTGTGCACTTACTGCTCATGTAGGATCTTTGTCCTTAGTGTGCTGTACATTGAGATTTAATGCTATAACTAGTACTCAAACAGTATTTTTCACTTTATGTTTCTGTGTGGGAGCAAACTGTTGAAATCTTTACTTAATGTATGCTAAACTGATCTTCTGTATATAAAGAGGAATGAAAATGAATCTTGATGTGAATGGAAGGGGAGAGGGAGTGGATAAGGGGAGGGTTGCGGGTTGGAGGGACGTTATGGGGGGGAAGCCATTGTAATCCATAAGCTGTACTTTGGAAATTTATATTCATTAAATAAAAGTTAAAAAAAAAATAAGAAAAAAAAACCCTGTGAATATATAGATAAGATTAAGTGTTAAAGTGATCATATAAATAGGATCAAGTACCTGATAAAAATAATAGAAGTAAAAAGGAGAAAATGTTCCAACGTGGGAAGCAGTCCATACAGCAGGCTCATAGAATGACAATCACTTTAAGTAACACTCTGACCTCAGAATCAGCCCTTAAGTCATTCTGGTCTGGTTTAAAAGCCCACGAGAGCATAGCAGGCATGGAAAGCCAAGACACTGTGGCAAAAAAAATGTTCTACATGAAGGATCTCTGTGAGTGAGACCCCAGTGGAAAGAAGTTGCCATCAAAGAAGGATATACTTTTCTCTAAAGGGAAGAGAGAACCTCCACTTTGCTTATGGCCCTGTCTGAATACTGACGGAGTTTGTGGACTCAAAAGGCTTCCATAGCTTTGGCAGCTCATGGCAAGAGCCTTGGGTGATCACTGATGTCATACATGAGAGGGTTGTTAATTTAACAACAGGAGTCACTGTGCACTTACTCCTCATGCAGGAACTCTGTCCTCAATGAGTTGTATTATGACAGTTAACAGTTAAACATTCTCAGGTTTTTTTGGTGTGTGTGTGTGTGTGTGCAAATTGTTGAAATCTTTACTTAGTATAGAGTTTTTCTTCTGTGTACAAAGTTAATTAAAAATTAATCTCAATGGAGAATGGCACTGGCAAGGGGAGAGGGAGGTCAGGTATGGTGGGAGTGTGGGTGGGAGGGCACATATGGTGGGAAGAATTACTATATTCCTAAAGTTGTACTTAAGAAATTTGTATTCATTAAATAAAAGGTTTCTTTGGGGAGAAAAATAAAAAAAAGAATAACTGTGTATTAATTACAGAATTAAACCAGTCATATTAAGTAGAACAGACAAAAAAAAACTACTAAGAGGGATAATGTATTAAGTTGTTCATTAACAGTCAGGGCTATGCTGATCAAGTCACTGTTTCTCATAGTGTCGATTTCACTTCAACAGGATTTAGGCTCTTTATATACACAATCTCATTTAATCATCCTAACATAATAGTAGGTACAATTATTATGCCCACTCTATGGACGAGGATACTCTGCACAGAGAGACTAAGTACCGGCCCCACATTTGAAAGACAGATCATTGACAGACTTGGGAATCCAATGCTGGGATATGGGTGCTAAGTGTTTCTTCTCCACTTCTGAATATACTGCCTCCCATCTAAGAGGCTGGGCTCTATGGGAAGCACGTTTTATTTCCATAAACACTTTGAAGAGACACTCACTGCTGGGCCAGGTTATTGGAGACCAAAAGCAATATAAAAGATAAAAATATGTGTTGTCATTGTAGCAGAACACCCTATTGGAGATTAAACATGTGTTTTTCCCTCTCCCTTTCTCTTTCCCTTTCCCTCTCCATCTCCCTCCTGTTCTCCCTCTCTCTCTGTTCTCAATGAGAATTTGTAGAGTCCCAAGTCAGAAATTCACTGCTGAGGTGTTGAAAGGAGAATGATATTTTTTGAACTCACTACTTAGTGTAAGTTTAATTTTATGAGTATAAAATAAACTGCAGCAATTGGCCCTGTGGCATAGTGGGTAAAGCCACCACCTGCAGTGCCAGCATCGCATATGGGTGCCAGTCCATGTCCTGGTTGCTCCAATTCTGATCCAGCTCTCTGCTGTGGCCTGGGAAAGCAGTAGAAGATGGCCCAAGTCCTCAGGTCCCTGCACTCACTTAGGAGACCCAGAAGAAGCTCCTGGCTCCTGGCTTTGTATCCGCACAGCTCCAGCCATTGCAGAGTGAACTTCCATCTGGGCAGTGAACCAGCAGATGGAAGACCTCTCTGCCTCTGCCTCTCTGTAACTCTGCCTTTCAAATAAATAAATAAATTTTTAAGGAAAATAAACTGCAAGTAAATCATTGTAAAAATTAAGAAAGGGAATAGGAGAGGAAGGAGGAGGGAGGGTGGGAGTGGGGGGCAAAAGAAGAGTAGGGTGGGAAGTGTCACTATGTTCCTAAACCTGTATACATGAAATTCATGAAGTTTGTGTACCTTAAATAAAAATTATTTTAAAGAGAAGAAAAAAAGAATAAGGAGGAGGAGGAAGGAGAGAGAGGGGAGGAGGAGGAGGGGAGGAGAGGAGAGGGGAAAGGGGGAGGGAAGATAAGGGAGAGAAAGGAGAAGTAGCTTGAGATGAGCTTTGGTATCTGTCACTGATGCTGACAGGGCAGGCAATAGAGCATCACGTGGGCATCAAATCAGGCATTAAATCTTCAAATTCTGCACTAAAGACCCATTCCCATGGGGCTTATCAGAGGTGAACTCTGCCAAGGTCTGCCCCAGTGTAGGTAGTATGGGAGAGTGTACCAAATTTATAACAATAATAAAACCTAATAAAAATTGGCTTGCTTTTTATTATCACAATGCTCTGGCAATTCTAAACAGTGTCAATAGTAAATATTCTCTCCAGAAAACGTTTTTGTTGGTGTAAATTTAAAACAGTTGCTGCAGACAGCACTGAAGTTTACTAACATATATAACATTCAAATCATTACATTTGTATTGCTTATCCTCTGATGAGTGCTGTATGCTCCATGGAAGTTAGCACAGAGAACTTCCAATTATACACAAGCAACTCAAGCTCGCTCTGTCCAGTTTGCATCTCTAGCCCCAGAGATAGGACATAGATTTGGAGGAGACCAGCTCTACTGTAAACCTTAGAAAAACATTCTCCCCTGTTTCTCCTGCCCTAGGTGTCACTCTCTACTTTTAGTTCTGTCTATTGAGTGTGGAGGGTGAGACAACTGAAACAAGTAAATTGTGTTTGTTGCTACAAATGTCATCTCATAGGTATATTATATTAGGCCTGGAGGAAACATTTTTTTTTTAAAAAAAACAATGCATCTTTGGCTTTGTATACTAACATTTGATTAGCATTTTATAGTTCCCAAAACACTTTTTCAAGCATATTATCTCGTTAAACTGAAAGCATTATAACTTACAAAAAACCTGGATACCTTTCTATTCAGAAGATGAAGATACAGAGATTTTGTGTCTTCTCCATACAAAATCAGCTCTCATGTTGATTCATCCCTTCAAGTTTGTCAACATCAATCAATTCATGTGAAACTATATTTCACCAGAGGCAACAAACATAGGAGAGAAAATGCACACCCTCCCCCTGCCCTTTTTTTTAATATTCTGAAATATATGTGATAGGCATCTCTGAGAAATGAGTCACATTTCCTGACAAAGATTCAGGATTAGCAGTACTGGATGAAAGCTAAATTCTCTTTCCCAGGAAAAATTGCCATTGAGGAAGACTTTCTCTCCTTCCCCTGTTCTCAATTCTTCATTATTATGCATGCAAAAGCTAGCATACTGCAGAGCAGAAAGGCATAGTTAATCTCTGAAGTTTAAAGTTTGTTAAAACTCACATCACTATACATATTAAAATCTGAGATTCATCTGTCTCCCAAATGCCTAGGGAAACTAGACTTGGAATTAAAAATAAAAAAGGAAAGTGCACAAAATTGTTCTATTTCTCCCACTGTCACATTCATCAGGCAACAGCTGTACAACAAATTCAATGAAATAGTTTTTATAACTCAATGGGAACTCTAAAGAGCACCTGAACACAGACTTTGACATTGACATTTAGAAAGAATTTCTCAGCCCCAAAGAACTGGCCCAGGTTCTATGAATATTAATGAGGAGTTACCACAGCAAGGGACAAATAGTTCTCTAATTTTCCACACCCCTCCTTTTTTTTTTTTTTTTAACCAAAATGGCTCTTTCAATGCCTCCTGAACATTTCAAGCAAATGTCTCACGTTTTGTGTTATGCACTTGGAATCATACATGCTGACCTAATTTCATACAAGGATTCTTCCAAAAGTTCACAAAAAATATGTACTAGGGATAAACTATGCATGCATTTTTAAAAAAATGTGTGCCAAAGTAAACTTATCTTAATTTGATATTTCCATGAACTTTTTGAAGTACTTTAATTTTGAATTGGAGTTGTCTTATAAATCACCGAGTGCAAGCATATCAAGAATGGTTGCTGAAAACCTCATCTCCAGGCAACTGTCAGGCACATATGGTTATCAAGAATGGAGACATAAACAGTGGGAGCTAATTCAGGAAAGAGATATTCAGTGAAGAGAATGGAGTGGGCATTTACACAGTGTGCCCATTGGGTCTGGTAGTTTGCTGCATTTTCTGACTGGATTCTCTCATTTTGAGGTGAATATTATTATCTACTCTTTATGAAGTCATCCATTTAGCCAACAAATACTTTCTGAGTATTTATTATATACCATGCATTGTTTATAAGTAAACCAGGAAATAATAATGTTGATGCCTTTAAGCAATGTCATTGGATGATATAATTTTGAAGACATCTATAGCTATAAAGCATTTATGCATCTTTATTAATAAAAGGCTACTAAATCAGTAACAGTACAACCTTATAACCTGAAATGCATTCAATATCTTTGAAATTCTTTGTCAACTGTAAAGCAAATATAAGAGTTCCATTTATAGGATATGATTAATATATTAAAATATCTCCTGATCTGGGAATTGGGGACTACCTATTCCTAGAACTGCTTTAAAGTTTACAAGAGACAACATACACACATTGACAGATTCAGTGAATGTTATTTGCCCTTCTATTTCATTTCCTATATCTTCCATTTACCACTAGGTGAAATATAAAAAAGGAGAACTTGTGTTAGATTCCCATAAAGGTAGAGTGATTAATTTCTCAAGTAATGGAAAGATGTCTTTTTAAGGGGCTTTTCTTTAGAGACAATATTATTGGCTGACATTCATGAAGAGCATTACAAAGAAGCTTTGGGAAATCTAAAAAACACTCTCTGTGTCTATATCACTCCATAATCTGTAAAAACAAATATAAAACTATAGGCCAGCTTATTGCAACCAATTTACAAGCATCTTCCCCATATTCTTCTTCTAGTATATCTAAAACTGACAGCTGTAGGAAAGACATGTGAATGAAATTAGCAATATTTGATTTTAAAAATAGAGTGATTTTTAAAACATTATGATTATATAGATTATATATTAATAAATATATAATTATAATCTATATAATCCTATTACATTTATATGTAAAATAACTCATACAAATGTAACAATTCCAGGTCAGAATCAGGAAATGTACAGGGTAGCCCCAAGATATCTGGACATACTAGATGAATAAGAAGAGGACTCGGAAATAAATTTATGAGGCCCCTACTGGCCAAAGATGAAACAATTTAAACTCCAATAAGGGTAAGCATTCCAACAGATTGAAAGCCATTAAACATATTTAAATTATATTTGAAATCTATAAGTTCATAAGAATCAATTGAACCAAACAATAAAAACAGCATTTTGTCACTAGATAAACAAATGATAGATAAGAACAATCATTTCCTTAAAGACATTTACAACCAGGAAATAAAAACAAAATAACAAAACAACAAAAATAACACCAGTTTATAACCCTCAGTGAACAAATATCTAAGTATTGGGCATCAGCAAATAATAATGGGGTCAGTGCTGTGGTGAAGCAGGTAAAACCACTGCCTGCAATGCCAGCATCCCTTATGGGTACCGGTACAAGTCCCAGTTGCTCCACTTCTAATCTAGCTCCCTGCTGGTGGCCTGGAGAAGGCAGCAGAAGATGGTCCAAGTGTTTGGGTTCCTGCCAGCCACACAGATACCTGGATGAAGCTCCTGGCTCCTGGCTTCTGCTTGGCACTACACCAGATATTGTGGCCATATGGGGAGTGAACCAGCAGATGGAAGATCTCTCCCTCCCTGTCTCCCCTTCACTGTAACTCTGAACTTCAAGTAAATAAATAAATCTAAAAAAATCACAGTTACTCCAGAGAAAATATTTAAAAAAAAAAAAAAACTACACACACACCTAGCAACATCATAAAGAAGCAGCTTTGATATGTCTTCTGGTGAAATGACACAATGCCACAGGATCAACCCTGAGTCTGATCAAGCCTTTGATCCAGGCCCACATCCAGTCGTATGCTGCCCAGACATATTGAGAGTAGGCTTCCCCATTCATTCCACTGCCACTCATGCCAATCTCCTGCAGAAACACACACATAGACACACCTAAACATAATGCTTCACCAACCATGTAGGTAGCCTTAACCTAGTAAAGTTGACACTTAATATCACACTGGGTACAAGTATTTGCTAAAATGAAGGAAACTGAGTTTGATTAATGCAACCATTCCCACTGAAGTGAAGTAGCAGGATTCTCATAGAAAGCACGTTACGAAGGACAGGACCTTGAGTCTCATCGTGGGTTCACCATTACCTTCTGAAGACATTATGAAACTCAATTACTCTAGGCCTCACATTTTCTTCATTCTAGTCGTGAAACAAAGCCTGCATCATATGGCTCAAGAGAATAGTTTTAACCTCTACTTTCATTCCAGTCCAACTGACAAACTTATTACTTCTATTTATTATTATTCAAACACATCTCTGTTCTTTTTCTCTGCAACTTTCTTAACTACCCTTATTCTTGTAATACCTTTTAATTCTTCCTTCTTCACCTTCTTCACAAATCTACAACAAATTTCACTTTTGAATCACTCAGAGTTCAAGTTACTCTCCTTTGTGCCCTAGGACCATTTTGTATTCATGGCCATAAATAAGAATGTACTCCACTTATGATTTTTTAAAGGTTTATTTTATTTATTTGAAAATCAGAGTTACACACAGAGAGAAGGAGAGGCAGAGAAAGAGAAAGAGAGAAGGAGAGGCAGAGAGAGAGAGGTCTTGCATCCTCTGGTTCATTCCCCAATTGTCTGCAATGGCCAGAGCTGCACTGATCCAAAGCCAGGAGCCAAGAGTTTCTTCTGGGTCTCCCACGCGTATGCAGGGGCCCAAGGGCTTGGGCCATCTTCTACTGCTTTCCCAGGCCATAGCAGAGAGTTGGATCGGAAGTGGAGCAGCCAGGACTTGAACCAGCGCCCATATGGGATGCCACTGCAGGCAGCAGGTTTACCTGCTATGCCACAGTGCCGGCCCCTCCATTTCTGATTTTTTAAAGACTTTTCTCGCCAATCCCAAAGGGAAAAATACAACTTGTTCTCCTTGATAGGTGACAGCTAACTGAGCATCAAAAAGGAAACCTGTTAAAGTAAAATGAATACTAGGAGAAACGGTGACTTGATCAGCCCTCACCCTGACTGTTGATGAGCAACTTGATATGTTATCCCTCTTAGTATTTTTTTTGTTTGTTCTACTTAATACTTTTGGTTGAATACTGTAATCAATACACAATTCTTCTTAAGTGCTGAAACTTAACTGAAAAGTGATCACTGTTAAATATAAGAGTGGGAATAAGAGAGGGAAGAGATGTGCAATTCAGGACATGCTCAAGCTGACTTACCTCAAACGGTAGAGTTAGAAACATACCAGGGGATTCGAATTCAATCCCATCGAGGTGGCATGTACCAATGCCATCTCACTAGTCCCAGTGATCAATTTCTGTTCACAATTGATCATAATGATAGGATTAAGAGTCAAAGGGATCATATAAACAAGAATAGTGTCTGCAAATACTAGCTGATAGAATAAAAAAGGGAGAGAACGATCCAACATGGGAAGTGAGATACACAGCAGACCCATAGAATGGCAGATGTCCTAAACAGCACTCTCGCCTCAGAATCAGCCCTTAAGGCATGCAGATCCGGCTGAAAAGCCCATGAGAGTATTTCAGGCATGGAAAGCCAAGACACTCTGGGGAAAAAAAAAAAAAAAAAAAAAACACACAACTAAATGAAAGATCTCCACAAGTGAGATCCCAGTGGAAAGAACAGGTCATCAAAGAAGGAGGTACCTTTCTCTGAAGGGAGGAGAGAACTTCCACTTTGACCATGGCCTTGTCTAAAAATTATCAGAGTCAGTGAACTCAGGGGGCTTCCATGGCCTTAGCAGCTCATGACAAGAGCCTAGGGTGATTACTGAGGCCATAAACAAGAGTGTCAATTTGTTAAGTCAACAACAGGAGTCACTGTGCACTTACTCCTCATGTCGGAGCTCTGTCCTTAGTGTGCTGTACATTGAGATTTAATGCTATAACTAGTACTCAAACAGTATTTTTCACTTTATGTTTCTGTGTGGGAGCACACTGTTGAAATCTTTACTTAATGTATGCTAAACTGATCTTCTGTATATAAAGAGAAACGAAAATGAATCTTAATGTGAATGGAAGGAGAGAGGGAGTGGGAAAGGGGAGGGTTGTGGGTGGGAGGGACGTTATGGGGGGAAGCCATTGTAATCCATAAGCTGTACTTTGGAAATTTATATTCATTAAATAAAAGTTTAAAAAAAAAACAATGAGATTCTCAAGAGCTGCTTCTTCATATCTGTAATTCTAATATAGAGGTCTATAAACATTGAACAAATGAATATAAAATAATGGGTAGAAAATATAAATTCTGAAGTTACTTTAGGCTATAAAATTATATATTTTATAACCTTTGTTGATTATTAGGACCTTTCATGAAGTGAATATCCTAGGATTTATAAGTTAATATGTAAGAAAAATTTCATTTTGAGCCTGCCTTCCTCAAAGAACTAGGATGTTTACTTCTATAAACAGTGCAATTCATACACTTCCCTCTGGGCCTTGTCATTGCATCAAGACAAGTTTATGTCCTTGTGTATGCATCTAACTTTTGCCACATGGCTTCTCTTTCTGCTCCATTGGCATCAATAGCTACTGAAGATAAAAAGACTAGAAAAAGGTAACAGATGAAATCCAATCCTGGTTCTAATTCTCAGAATATTGTTAATTTGTTAATTTTCATGTGACAAACAAATGAATTTAAGAGGAAAATCCAGAGAACAGGAGATAGGCACTGGTTCATACTCATACGCACTTTCTGCACCAGCAGTCTCAGCTTCTCCTTTCTATTGAACCAAAAGCAATAATACCTTCTTATTCCCCCATGAAAAATATTATTAGTTTTATGCAACTAACTTCATTCAAAGGACCTATAATTAGTGCCTATAGAAGCCCATTATATATTTAGAAGAACTCATAGCATTTAAACAATGAAAATAAAACATTTAGGTTTGGATAAAGACCATATTTCTCTCAATAGGAAACAATGTTATTCCCTCTGCTACATAAAAATGACATTGTAAAACTCTCCCTCTGCTGAGCTATAGTATATCACATGAATCTTATAATCTATATAGCATTTCTATCGTTTCCTTATTTTTCTGGCCTTTTCTTAATACTTGTTTAAAAATCTTCTTGCATTGGCCTCCTGAGCCTGTTGGAGTAATATTATGAAGCAAATGACCAGACATAATGACTTTGCAAGGTCCTTGTGCTTCCTTATTAACATTCAGTTAGCATAAGTCCTGACTTTATTATTGACTACATTGAATACACAAGACACTGACCTCTGCCATCTGCAACTAAATCTCTTCCTGCAGATCTATCAGAATAGTTTCATCCATAGAGGAAGCAAGAGGAAACAAAACAGCAGCCACTTATCTTTTCTGTCCCTAGAAACTATAACACCCTTGCATCTGCAATCCAAAAAAGGAACGAAAACTCTCTTTGCATTAATTACTGTAAAATATGGAGTGAGTGTTGGAGCACAACCAAAGGGAAAAATTTTAATAGTCAAGTCTGGATTCATCTTTTTAAATGAAGGTAAGATCATTGAATAAAGAGAATCAAATCTTTCCGGCCACTGCAAAGCAAAATGACCAACATCTAGAATTAATTATTGAGACTCAAAAATCAACCAGTAGGAACCAAAGAATGCTTTGATTGGATAATGTTATCTTTAACCTGTGTGAGTATAAGAAAATAGGCCATTTTTTTACATGCCCACTTATTCCCACACACAATTATACAAACAAAAGGTTTGACATTTCCTAAATAAAGTTTAAGATGGCAAATTAGGTACCATGGTATTGAAGCTTTTGCGGAGTTCCAGAAAGCAGACCAGAAGTCAGAAAGGAGGTGACACACCGAGCTTTAATCTTAAGACCTGATTTCAAGTTTCAATTCTGCCACAAACTATGGACAATTACTCCAGTTCTCTGAATCTTGGTTTCTGCACTTGACAAATAAGAGGGTTGCAGTGTTTTCATGCTGATTGAGCCATTTATGGAGAACTTTGTCACCACTCCATTCTTTCCTTACCACTCCAGAATTGGATTATGCTTTGCTGGTATTAGAAGAGAATAACATCTCATATATTTGCTACCAGAGGAGAAATGATTTGGTCACATGTCAGTTTTCAGAAATAGCAAAATTTAAAACCATGCCAGTATACACTGTTTAAATAGAGACACGTTTTGTCTTATCACTGTTAACTGAAATTTTAATAGTGAGTGGATGTGAAGAAGGGCAAATGCAGAAGTGAATAGGAAACCATATTACCAGAGTTAACATGCAACATAAGACCTAGTTTAGAAAAACTTCTTAAGATCAGTTGCAGTGCTATGAACTAAATGTCTTCTGCCAAAATTTATAAACTGAAATCTTAATCCCTAATGTGATAATATCTGGCAATACAGCCATTGGGCTGAAATAACATCAAGAGAATAGAGCCCTCATAACAGTAAAATTAACTTTATAAGTGTGACAGATCTCCCTCTCCGCTCTCCCTCTTCTCCCCATCCCCATCTCCCTTTGTCTTTTGCATGTGACAATACAACAAGAAGAGAGTCTTTTGCAAACCAGGAACTGAACTAACCAGCACCCTGGTCTGGACTTCCTGGTCTCCAGAACTGTGAGCAGTAAATGTTTGTGTTCTAAGCCATCAAATTATGGCAGTTCATTACAGTAACCCAGCAGACAAAGAAATGCACTGAGTAGTATTGATGTGACAAAAATAATACTTTACAAAGATAAATTTGGCAGACAGGGGTATTACAGATTAAAAAGTGGAGTGGGATGGAGTTTAAAAGAATAGCCAAAAGACTAAATATTCTGGGCCTAACAAATGATAATATCTAGTCTTGATGCTAGCATAAGGACTGGAAAGATTTAATAGAAAGTGACATATTGAAGATTTTGCTTAGCAAAGGAAGAAAGAGAATAAGTAGGAAAAAAATAAACTTGGATGATGATACTTAAGGATATCACAAAGAGAAACTAGTTCAGACAGTTGACCATTGTTTGGTGTGAAACAAATTGAGTTTGACGTATAATACACTGTTGTATTAGCCAGGTTTTAACCATAAAACACTCAAGTTCATTTAAACAGAAAATGATCTAAAACAGGGAATTAATTCTTAAACATAGTTGGAAGTACTAGGGGAAATTGTAGCCCGGGACTCCAGAAAGACTGCCAGAGGACTACCACTGTGCTCCTCTGCTGGGCGAGTTGTTAATGTGGCCACTGTTGGGAAGATGAGTCAAGAGGCTGCCATGATGAGTTCCTAACTGGAGGACTCTATCACCACAATGATCTAGAATCGTAAATCACTACAACTGCTTTCTACAGCCGCAAAGTGAGTGACTAAACACTAATCCAGTTCTGCAGAAAACCCAGTGTCTATCAATGGCCTTGTATGACAGCAGCAGAATGCCAAAGCAGCCAGACCATTGCCTTGTCTCCTTCCTGCCTTCCAGACACACACGAATGCATCTAGTTGACAGAATCTTATTTGAACCCAGAAGCCTAGCAACAAAAGAATCTGGAAAGTGTGATTTCTTGGGTTTCAATTTTATTTCATTTTTTGGGACTTTCAATCTTAGGAATACCCACAGAAGGAAGTTGGAATGGAGAAAGTGGCAAATGACCACATCTATGAAAAATGCTTCTGTGTATATGTCCAGTAAATAATTGGATATCCATAACCAAACAAGTGAGATGAAAGATAAAGATAACAGGATGAATGTAAGAGATTTGACACATTTAGTGCTCTATTTGAATATCTGATAGAAAAGGAATAACAAAGCCAAAGAAACTTAAACTGAACTTTGCAGGTACCTATACATATATTATTGGGCTCAGAGCCCAATATGGATCTATAGGTAGGTATCCATGATGATGAAACTAAAGAGGCAAGTGTCCAGAGGCAACTAATATACTGTGTGATTTCATAAGCATGGGAGTGATTCTGATGGTAAACTCTCCAGCATCCCTTCCAACTCACATAAGTAGTCTAAGGCAAACAAACCAGTATTGTTCCCTTCACAAGTGATTGGTTAAAGAATGAACATGTGAGGGGCCAACACTCTGGCACAGTAAGTTAATCCTCCACCTGTGGTGCCAGCATCCCATATGGCACCAGTCTAGTCTCGGCTGTTCTTCTTCCAATCCAGCTCTCTGCTATGGCGTGGAAAAGCAGTAGAAGATGACTTAAGTCCTTGGGCCCATGCACCCGCCCAGGAGACCTCCTGGTTCCTGGCCTCGGATCAGCAGAGCTCTGGGCTTTGCGGCCATCTGAGGCATGAACCAGCGGACTGAAGACTTTTCTCTGTCTCTCCCTCTCACTGTCTGTAACTCTACCTCTCAAATAAATAAATAAAATCTCTTTAAAAAAAAAAAAAGAATAAACATGTGAGCTAATTCTACCAATGGAGCACAAACAGCTGTTTGGCAGTGTCAGGGAAATGCTTTCTCTCTCATAGAGTATGTGACAAAGAGAGAAAAATATATGCTCTTGCCTCTTCTAGATATTGATATCTTTAGGTATGACCGCTAAAACAGAAAAATATATGCTCTTGCCTCTTCTAGATATTGATATCTTTAGGTGTGACCCCTAAAACAGACTGGTCAATGTACATGAGAATGAACCAAACAAATGAGAGAGAATGAAACTGAGAGAATCACGTGGAAGAAAATCTAATTCCCTAAAATACTGCTACTCTTGAAACTCCTTGCTAAATTGAGCAGTTGAATCATAGTTTTTGTTACTTGTAGCTAAAGACATCATCAATGAATTCAGCCCCCTGTTTCCTATGATGCCATCTACTAGTTTTTCAAGGAAAGTTTTTTTCTTTTTGTAGCCAGAAATTTTCCCCACAGATAACAATCAAAATATTTGAATGTCTTCCATTGTGGGAAATCTAGAAGAAGCTCCTGACTCCTGGCTTCAGCCTGGCACAGCTCTGGCCATTGTGGCCATTTGAGGAGTAAATCCGTGGATGGAAGATTTCTCTGTCTCTACCTCTCTCTTTTCTCTCTCTTCCCTCTCTCTCACTGACTCTGTCTCTTCCTCTCTGTAACTTTCAAATAACTAAATAAATCTTCAAAACATAATATTTTAATGCTTTCAAGAAATTATATGTATGGAATACTATTTGAAAGCTGTGTTTATTTTTCAAGATTATTTTATTCAATTCAATTATTCAGCTTAACTAAACCAAAGACCAAAATTTATTCTTTGAGATACAACTAGTTCCCAATTTTACCCTAAATTAGGTTAATTGTGGATAATTTGGTAAGTGTAAAAATATGTAGTAAACTGATGTGGCAGACACCCTCAAGCATTCATTTAAATTAACTTGTTTTCTGGTGGAGATTGAGAAAGAAGTCTATTCCAGAAGAGGAAAGAGGTTTTCTATGTCTCTAGCTTTGTGAGTCATTTATGTTCCCTATGGAGAAAGTCTAAAGGAAGGAATTGAAGAAAGTTTATATTCAATGGGCCAAACTGAGATAATGCATTGCAACAGTCCTTATTCGATACTTCAAATAGAAACACTGAAACTAAACTTGTAGCTTTTGCCCCTGTCATACTCCAGGGATAGAGAAACTTAAAGTCTCTTGATATGAGGTCACATTGGCAATCCCGGATAACCACAACTTCTCTGGGATCTCTTAATCATGTCACTATTAATGACACTTATGAAGATGACTGTTGAGGTTGTGGAACAAATTATCAAGTAATTTCAGTGTCATAAGGTTTTAAAATAGGGGCCAGAGAAAGAGCTAAAGTACTTGCAAATTTTGTGTACACATTATAGCTCACCAACTTGTTCATGAATATGCTAGTTTGAGTTGGTATCTCAAGTTATACTAAGGAGATTCTGCAAGATACTGACTCCAGTATCATCAGAAGCAGTATAAGAACCAGTCAACCAAGGGATTACTACTATTAATATGACACCACTAGGAAAAATTTAGGCCATATTTAATGTTTTAGGCTTTATCTGTGGATTAAATTTTTCACTAGTACTCAAACAGTATTTTTCACTTTATGTTTCTGTGTGGGAGCAAACTGTTGAAATCTTTACTTAATGTATGCTAACTTATCTTTTTATATAAAGAAAATCGAAAATGAATCTTGATGTGAATGGAAGGGGAGAGGGAGTGGGAAAGGGGAGGGTTGCGGGTGGGAGGGAAGTTATGGGGAGAAGCCATTGTAATCCATAAGCTGTACTTTGGAAATTTATATTCATTAAATAAAAGTTAAAAAAAAATTTCAATAACAAAGTAGATCACCAAAATAATAGGCCCTTCTTCAATCTCAAACAGAACTGAGATTCTTGCTACATGCTCTCAACATATGTTAAAGAATACTAGAAACACCTGGAAATCCACCATGGCTTTAATGGTAAAAATATTGAGAACTGTACTTATTCATCTCCCATAAGATGATTGTTATTTAAAAAATTACTTCAAATCTAATTACCAGGAAATGCTTTCTTTTTCCCCCAGAATTGTATATTTTCCTCTTCAAAGACAAAGGGAACATTTTGCTCAATAATATTTTGCCTTTCCTTCTTCCTAGTTTTATACTAAATTTTTCTATCATTATCCTATTTACTCTATGTTTCCCCTTATTGTGCTTCGCACACCCTTCAAGATTTTGTTTTGGCATTCTAGTGAACATATATATCCTTTTAGGCCTAGAGAATGAAGGTGAGGGGTGAAAAGGCATGCCTAGAAGAAGGGAAGAGAGTTGGCCAAGAGAAAGGGAACAAAAAAGATGAATGTAAAGAATATAAGAAGAAACAGAAGAAGAGATGGAGAAAATAACTAATGAAGAAAGGAATAAAGGGAAACAGGAAAACAAATGATAAAACAAAATAGGTCCTTCCTTAGAAGGGTGCATCACAATTTATATGGCACCAACACTTACACTCATTCATTTGATTCTGCTCATTTATAAAATGGTGAAATTAATTAGATATTAAGAAATTATATTAAAAAACACTACTCATAACAATTATCAGAGTACACAAAACTCATACTTCAGAGTCCAGTTGAGTTCTGTTCCTATTTGTAACATGTGAGATGATAAGAAAACACACACAGAATATCATCTCCACAGTGCTGCTCATACTCGACAGCTGATGTCAAGATAAAAAGGAAATCCTGTGTTTTCTCTTATTTGTGTGATATAATATTAGCTTGAACCTGGTTAACTGAAGAACAAGTTAGTAACTCATCAGCCAGAGAATCTGGCATTTCCAGGATATAACAGACGTAAGACAACAAGATGGCATCACACGGAAGAGCAGGCCAATGAGATTCCTCAGATTATTTAAGTATTTTCAACCACACCAGTGACTTGACTCAGCTAAAATTGAGAAGCATTTATTAGCAATGATAAGATTTAATTTTCAAGTCAACCAGGTTTGGGGGTCAAATTCATAAATATCAATCACCATTTGAGGAATTTTCTACATTTAACAAATTATTAAACAAAGCACCATAAGTTCAGAGAGTGACATCAATAAGATGGTGTTCCAGTCCTCAAATCTCATGGAAACACTGGTTTACCACAGTTGAAATACGTAAGGAAAGCTCTAGAATCCAAGGAAGAAATTACAGCATCTGATGGATAACATAAATGAGATAACATATATTGAAAATATAACAGCCAGCGCCGTGGCTCACTAGGCTAATCCTCCGCCTTGCGGTGCCAGCACACCGGGTTCTAGTCCCGGTTGGGGTGCCAGATTCTGTCCCGGTTGCCCCTCTTCCAGGCCAGCTCTCTGCTGTGGCCAGGGAGTGCAGTGGAGGATGGCCCAAGTACTTGGGCCCTGCACCCCATGGGAGACCAGGATAAGTACCTGGCTCCTGCCATCAGATCAGCGCGGTGCGCCGGCCACAGCACGCCGGCAGCGGCAGCCATTGGAGGGTGTTCACCAACGGCAAAGGAAGACCTTTCTCTCTGTCTCTCTCTCTCACTGTGCACTCTGCCTGTCAAAAAAAAAAAAAAAAAAAAAAAAAAAAAAGAATCAAGGAAACATGACAACAGCAAAAGAACAAAATAAAGTTCTATTAACTAACACTATAGAAATGGAGATCTATAAACTGTCTAACAAAGAATTAGAAACAACTATCTAATGAATCATACTGAGCTATAAGTGAACACGATTGTACAATCAAATGAAATCGGAATATAATACATAATCAAATTGAGAGTTTCAACAAAAAGATATAAACGATAAAGAGCCAAATAGACCTTGTACATCTGAAGAACACAATTGCTATACTGAAAAATTCTATGGAGATCTTCAACAACAGACTGACCTCATCGAGCAGAAGAACAAATCGATAAAATCAGAAACAGGCCATTGGAAAAGATCCACTCAGGAACAAAAAGAAAAAAGAATGAAAAGACTGAAGAAAACCAAGAGTACTTATGAGGCACCATCAAATGATTCACTTTATGTATAATGGGAATACAAGAAGAGAGAAAAAGGGGAGAAAGTTTACTTAGAGAAACAATGACAAAAATCTCCAAAATCTGGAAAGATTCAACATTTAGATTCATGAAGCCAAAGAACCACAAACAGGTTGAACCTAAGGCGATCTCTCCTAAACACATTATAATTAAGTTGGCAAAAATCAGAGACAAAAAATTTTGAATGCACAACAAAAGTGACTTGCCACATGTAAGGGAACCATCAAAACAAAAAAATCATCAGATTTCTCAGCAGAAATCTTACTGGCCAGAAGATAATGGCCTATATATTCAAAATGCTGAAAGAAAAATCCTCCCAAGAAAGAAACCTCCATCTGGCAAAACTTTCTTTTGAAATACAGATAAAGACTTTATAGAATAAAAACAAACAAAACACTGAGGGGATTTTGTCACCACCTGCCCTACTTTACAAGAAGTGCTAAAGGAAGTTTTTCAAGTTGAAATGGAAGAACAGTAAATAACAACACCAATATATACGAATGTATATATCTCAGTGGTAACAGGTAAATATATAGACACAAAGTAAATACATATACAAAAAACTGATAAACAAATTCAGCAAAGTGGTAGAATACAAAATCAATATACAAAGATTAGCTACATTTCTATACATTAACAGCAAACTATCAGGAATAAAAACAAAATAAGAAAAAATCCCCTTTATGGTAATGTCTAAAAACATCAATTT
This sequence comes from Oryctolagus cuniculus, assembly GCF_964237555.1. NCBI lineage: Eukaryota > Metazoa > Chordata > Mammalia > Lagomorpha > Leporidae > Oryctolagus > Oryctolagus cuniculus. The sequence goes on along the minus strand of NC_091439.1, from coordinate 79,049,947 downwards.
AAGAATAAATTTAACTAAGAAAGCAAAAGATTTATACACTGAAATCTATACAACATTAATGAGAGAAATAGAAGAAGACACAAATAAATGGAAAAATATCCCATATTCATGAACTAGAAAAATCAGCACTGTTACAATGTCCATACTACATAAAGCAATCTACAGATTCAATGCAATTCCTGCCAAAATTCCAATGGCAGGGCAGGTGTTGTGTCATAGCAGGGTGAGCCTGTCACTGAAATGACTACATTGCATATCAGAGTTCTGGTTCTAGTCCTGGCCACTCTGTTTCCAAGCAAGTTTACTGCCAATATTCCCCAGGAAGAAGCAGATCATGACTCAAGTACTTGAGTCCCTGACACCCATGTGGGAGACCCAAGTGGAGTTCATGGTTTCTGGCTTCAGCCTGGCCCAATCCCACCTATTACGACCAGTTGGGTATTGAACCAACTGATGAAAGATATTTCTCTCTCTCACTTCCATTTCTCCCTATATCTCAGTCATTCCGCTTCTAAAATAAATCTTTTTTCATACACTTTTAATTTGATTGCATTTTTAAAAACACATTAATTCACTTCAGAGTGAATCAGAGTTACAGAAAAGAGGAGAGGAGAGGAGAATAGGGAGGAATGGAGAGAGGGAGAGAGAGAGACAGAGAGAGACTGGTTCACTCTCTAGATGGCTACAATGGCAGGGGCTGGGTCAGGCTGAAGCCAGGTGACAAGAGCTTCATCTGGGTCTCCCAAGTGAGAGGCAGGGGCCCAAATACTTGGACCATCTTCCGCTGCTTTTACAGGCCAGTGGTAGGTAGATGGATAGGCAGTGGTGCAACCAGGAAGTGGGCTGGTGCCCACATGGAGTGGTGGTGCAGCAGCTTTTTCCGCTATGCCACAATGCTGGCCCCTGATTTTATTGCATTTTTACTAATAGTAATTTCAAAGAAGAAATTTCTTTCACAATGTTGTTTTATTAGTGTTTTTTCAAATTCAAATGGTATTTTCATAATAGACATAGAGAAAAGCAATCAAAATTTGTATGGAACCACAAGGAATTCTAAATAGTTAAAATAATCTTGGGCGGCCGGCACCGTGGCTCACTAGGCTAATCCTCTGCCATGCAGCGCCAGCACACCAGGTTCTAGTCCCGGTCGGGGCGCCAGATTCTGTCCCGGTTGCCCCTCTTCCAGGCCAGCTCTCTGCTGTGGCCAGGGAGTGCAGTGGAGGATGGCCCAAGTGCTTGGGCCCTGCACCCCATGGGAGACCAGGAAAAGCACCTGGCTCCTGCCATCGGATCAGCGCGGTGCGCCGGCCGCAGCGCGCCGGCCGCGGCGGCCATTGGAGGGTGAACCAACGGCAAAGGAAGACCTTTCTCTCTGTCTCTCTCTCTCACTGTCCACTCTGCCTGTCAAAAAATTTAAAAAAATAATAATAATCTTGGGCAAGAACAAGAAGAACAAAGCTGATGGCATCATACTTCCTAATTTTAAACCATTTTGGATTTAGTAATCCAAAACATGGAACTAGCATGAAAATAAACACACAGAACAATAAAATAAAATGGAAAGCCCAGAAATAAACCCATGCACATACAATCTACTAATCTTCAGCAAATGTGCTATGAATACTCAATGGGGGAAGAATATTCTCTTCAATAAATAGTGTTGTGAAAACTGGTTATCCACATTCAGAAAAATGAAATTGAATCCGTATTCCCCCACAAAAAAAATCAGCTCAAAATAAATTACAGGCTTAAATGTAATTCTTGAAGCTATAAAATTTCCATAAGAAAACATGAGGAAAAGTTCCAAGACATTTAACTAGGAAATCTTTTTTTTCTTTTTTAGATAACAACACCAAAAGCAATAAGCAACAAAAGACAAAAATAAAAAAGCAGAGCTAAATCAAGTTTCTATAAATCAATAATATGGAAAGGCAACCTATGGGATGGGAGAAAATATTTGCAAACCATAATCCAATAAAGGGTTAATATCTAAACAATGGAAGTAATAACAAACATTTATATATACAACCATATTTAAATGGGTAACGGACTTAAATAGTTTTTTTTTTTTCCAAAGAAGACATGCAAGTGGCCAATGGGTACAATAAAAGATGCTCAACATCATTAATCATTAAGGAAATACAAATCAAAACCACAATGAGTTATCACCTCACACCTACTAAAGTGTCTATTCTCAAAAAATATGTCTATTAACAAGTCCTGGAAAGTGTGTAGAAAAAGAGAACTCTTGTTACACTGTAAATGGGAGTATAAATTGGTATAACTACTAAAGAAAACAAAATGGAAGTTCTTCAAAAAATTAAAAACAGAACTACCATTTATTTGATCTAGGAATCTTACTTCTGGGTATATGAGGATACAAAATGCTCATTTAAAAATGTGATTAAATGATGCCTATTTTGGTGCAAAATATTTTTAAAATCTGTATATATGAGGGAATTACAGAAAGGTCATGGAAATACATATTATGAAAAAATAAAACTATACATGGTATTCAAAAGTTTTTGTACCAAAATCAATTTAGCTTTTAATTCATTTTTCCATTAACACTTTAAGGTGCCATTTCATACCCAAGAGAACTATAATCAACTCTCCCATGTTCATTGCATTCATTGTTAACAATAGCCAAGACTTGAAAGCAACATATATGTCCATTAACAAATAAGTATATAAATAAAATTATACAATGGATTATTATTCAATCTTAAGAATAAATTTCTGCCATGAGTAACAATTTGAATGAACCTAGAGAACAGGACACACACACACAAAAAAAAAAAACACACAGATAAGATACAGAGACAGATGCTACATGATCCCCTTTGTATGAGGAATCTAATCTAGTAAAACTCAAAGGAGAGAGTAGAATGGTTCTTACTTAGGGCTTGCGGGAGGACTAAACAGGGAGCTATTATTCAAAAGGCACAATGCTTTAGTTAAACAAGCTAAGCTAAGTCCTAGAGATCTACTATGCCACATGGTGCCTGTAATTAACAATACTGTATTGTATACCTGAAAATTTGCTAACATGGAAAACCTCATGCTACCATTTTTACCAAATAAACAGGATGAGAGGAAAGATTTGGGATTAATGGATATGTTCACGGCATAGATTGTGGTGATGCTAACCTGGTATACATTTATCTGCAAACTCTGAAAGCTTTTTCTATATCATCCATCCCTCAATAAATGTGTATTAATTTTAAAAAGGTAGTAAGCTGCAGCAAAAGAAATCCATTATCTTCTAGAAAATTCTACAAGATATATAGACATCATTTACTACATTACACAACATTGTGTTCATCATCATGCTGAAACATGATGGCTCATGAAACTGAATATTGATAATAGGTGATCTCTAAAGTTTATTTATCTAAATAGTCCCCTCATTCACATATCAGATCTATCTTTAGAAAGTTAAATTATTAGAGTTAGCATTGTGGCATAGCAGATAAAGCCTCCGCTTGCAGTACCAGCATCCCATATGGGTGCTGGTTCGAGTCCTGGCTGCTCCACTCCCAATCCAGCTCTCTGCTGTGGCCTAGCAGTAGAATATGGCCCAATGGCTTGGGCCCCTGCACCTGCATGGGAGACCCAGAAGAAGCTCCTGGCTCCTGGCTTTGCATCAGCCCTGCTCCAGCCATTGTTGGCTATTTGGGGAGTGAACCAGACCTTTCTCCCTCTCTCTCTCTCTCTCTCTGCCTCTGCCTCTCTGTAATGCTAACTTTCAAATAAGTAAATAAATCCTTAAGAAATAGAAAAGAAAGTTAAATTATTGATAATGGCTCACTTATTAACTGGAACTATAACCTATGACTGCAATGCTCTCTCCTTCAAATACTACAGATGTCTTTATAAAACACTCATCATATGTGGTGACAGGTACAAATATTAGTCTGCATTTTATATATTTAAAAAATAATGACTAAAACATGATCTAGACAGCCATTATAGTAGCTTTCAAAGTACTAGAATCTGTGTATTTAAAGTAAGGGGGGTTTAGAGGCCAGAAGAGGAAACATAGCAATTTAAATAAAAGTAAATGTTTGAATAACTTTATTAAAGTAATCTTGGAGCCTAAAAAGTTAGACAAGAACAGTTACCTGCTGATTGCATAACCACTTCAGAAAAAGTGGAAAATGCAGCCCATACTGCTGATACTGGTCTTTGTTGATTGATGGTGCACACTGCCATTAACTATATCATTGTTAGCTCACCTTAAGTGAGATTAAAACCAATCTCATGGACTATGCAGGGGACATTAAACTACCTTAGCAGACAATAAAATTCTATCTATCTTAGAATTTTTAAATCTCCATCAAGTTCACATGAATAAACTAGTATAGGGAAGTAAAATGTTGAATCACTGCAAAACAAATGCCAAGGAAATTAGTAGATAGGGAACATGTTTGTAGTACAATTGCAAATAAGTAGACATAGAAAGCAAATATGTCACAAGAGTCAACCTATTGGATAAAAACTTATCAAATAACTCCAAATGAACAAGCCTTAGACTGTGTTAAGGAAGAAAGAAAAAGGAATAAAGAGAGAGGAAGAGAGAGAGAGAAATCTGGCTTTATTGGATAAATCAGATAATTGTATCCATCCCAGAAAAAGGAATTCCAATTACTTAATTATAAATTATGATATGTATGTTCCTTGAATCTGGGGGAGAAAGAAGTGGTGATTCTGTAGCAGGCATTGTTATCGCATCAGTGGTCCCAGAGAGAAAACACAGGTTAGCAGAGAGATGAGAAACCCATGACCTTTGGGAAAACTAATGAACTAATCATTTGCTTCAAAAAACCAGGAAAACTGTGAACTCAAAATCAAAGACAAATTCATCAATGCTTTTTTTCCCAAATTTCTTGAAAAAGTAATTATTCTTGAAAGCAGTAAATACAAAGTCACATAATTTTTTTTTTTTAAACAGGCAGAGTGGACAGTGAGAGAGAGAGACAGAGAGAAAGGTCTTCCTTTGCCGTTGGTGAACACCCTCCAATGGCCGCCATGGCCGCCGCGCTGCGGCCAGCGCACTGCGCTGATCTGAAGGCAGGAGCCAGGTACTTATCCTGGTCTCCCATGGGGTGCAGGGCCCAAGCACTTGGGCCATCCTCCACTGCACTTCCTGGCCACAGCAGAGAGCTGGCCTGGAAAAGGGGCAACTGGGACAGAATCCGGCGCCCCGACCGGGACTAGAACCCGGTGTGCCGGCGCCGCTAGGCGGAGGATTAGCCTAGTGAGCTGCGGCGCCGGCTAAGTCACAGAATTTTTAAGAGACACATTATGCTTATGAACTCTGTATTCCCTTATATTGTGTGAGGTTTTTTTTTGTAATATTTTACATCCTCTTCTAAACCTGTGGTCCTTGCTTTGTCAACTGAAGAATTTATTTTGGAGGGTACACACAAAAAAAGTAAATTAAAAATCCTTTTCAAATCTCCAGTAACTATCTTAGAGGGGGAGCTTGTATTTCATTGACTGTAGTTTATGCAAATAGGATCAAAGGAATTAACATATTGGAAGGAACTGACATTTGTCCTGATATATTGAATCGTTAGCATGACAGAATCACTTAAGCTGGATTCACTAACATCAGGTTTCCTCTCATTATTGACCCCTACAGAGTAGGCTCTGACAAGTGGAACTGCTGCAAAGTTCATTAATAATGTGGAATAAATCAATTGTTCAGGAAATACTGAAAACAGATGACACTGAACTCATACATTTTGCAAGTTCAGCACAAACCCATCTCCACCAAGGACACAGAATTTCCTTGCGTCCTTTTCTGACCTACCCATGGGAACCGGTCTTAGATTCCCACTTCCTCATCCACCCACGGGTGTTCAGCTCCTTAACCCGAGAACACAGAAGTCCAAGAATCATTCCAAAAAGAAATAACCTCAGGCCTGAAAAGAAAAAACACAGAAGCTTTAAAAATATTTAGCAACATGAAAAGGGTGAGGGTCATGTTTAAGGGTATATGCTTGAGCTTTACTCATATTTCTGGCTCTTATTTCCAGTGGACCATTTGTGTGCCCCTATTAGACCCTCTAACAACTACTCAATTTGTGTGGGTTAAAGGGCATTGTTGGGAATAGCAAAAGCCAACAACATAACCTGGCATATTTTCTAAGATGTAGGGCCACCTACTTCTAAAAGTGCAGAATCTCTCGCTATAAGGTATTGGGCCCTATGGCTACAGGCAGCAGTGTGTCTTTTAAGTGGAATCTTTGTTTTTATTACAAATATCACCTCAACACTCTTCAAAGTGTGATCACTTAAATAACTTTGTCACCTACAGGTTTGAATTGAAATATTTCAATGCTTCAGAAACCTTTAGCTGCATGTGTGTCCATGTCATACAATATAATCAGCTTATGTTGGTCTGTGCTACTGGAGACAGAAATATGGATATAGGAAAGCCACAGAGAATCCAAAAATATGCTGGTTTTAGCCACTAAATTCCAAGTCTCACTCACCAAGCCTTAAATTGAAGCTCCTTTTTTGATTGATTTTTCTCAGCTTCAGGCCTGCTTAATAGAAATGCTAATGAGCAGTGTAGTAATGAAGGGAGGGTGGAAAAAGTGAGAGTATTAACAGAATAATCCACAAACTAGGGAACTTGCCTTCTATAATGAATTGTCCCAGTTCTTCAAATTGACTTCCATACTCCGTTCTTCTATACTTCATTCCTTTTTATTTCCCTTCCCTAGGCTATATATTTTTTGAAAAGTGAGGTAGGGAAAGAGGAAGTGCCCCACAGTATAGACAAGATTTCATGAGATGTATGAATGTAACAAATTTTTTATTAAATCAATTTGCGGAGACCAGGGTTTGGTGGGAGTACATGCATCCTAAATTTTCTTGGTAGGTGGATGTATCGCCACTGGGATTCTTTCCCTTTATTTTTTAAAAAATAAGTCACCTATAAAGATTTCTTAAGGCTCAGAACCTCTGAACCTCTTCAAAGGGATGAATAAAAGTCTGAGGGTGCCGAAGAGTGAAGTTCCTCAAGAGCGTGGTCCTCTCTGTTCCCTCAAAGTGACTCCTTCAGGTCTTCCAGGTCTCAGCAGGAAGCTTGCCTCTTCAGAGGAACTTGACCAGGACATCCAAATCACAGCTCCCTATTCTTGATCTTTGTACCCTATTTATTTTTCTTCTGGCCCTTATAATAGTATGTAATTGAAGCCGGCGCCGCGGCTCACTAGGCTAATCCTCCGCCTTGCGGTGCTGGCACACCAGGTTCTAGTCCCGGTCGGGGCGCCGGATTCTGTCCCGGTTGCCCCTCTTCCAGGCCAGCTCTCTGCTGTGGCCAGGGAGTGCAGTGGAGGATGGCCCAAGTGCTTGGGCCCTGCACCCCATGGGAGACCAGGAGAAGCACCTGGCTCCTGCCATTGGATCAGCGCGGTGCGCCGGCCGCAGCGCGCCGGCCACAGCGGCCATTGGAGGGTGTTCACCAACAGCAAAGGAAGACCTTTTTCTCTGTCTCTCTCTCTCACTGTCCACTCTTCCTGTCAAAAAAAAAAAAATAGTATGTAATTGTTATATTTACTCATTTATTACTTTTAAATTATTTTTGTTCTCAACTGATTCAGATGTAAACTCATAGTGACTAGCCCATAGTAGAATAATAAGAAATATTTGTTGCGTGAATAAGTAAGAAAATGAATGTTTCACGTGCAAGGGTGGTTCAAAAAGTTTATAAAATAGTGGAATTAAAAGATAATTTTATTTTGGTGAAATAAAACCAATTATTGGGGCCGGTGCTGTGGTGCAGTGAGTTAAAGGCCCAGCATGCAGTGCTGGCATCCCATATGCGTGCTGGTTCAAGTCTTGGCTGCTCCTCTTTCAATCCAGCTCTCTGCAATAGCCTGGGAGAGCAGAAGAAGATGGTGCAAGTCCTTGGGCCCCTGCACCCTCGTGGGAGACTGGGAAGAAGCTCTTGGTTCCTAATTTCTGATCAGCTCAGCTCTGGCCATTGCAGTCATTTGGAGAATGAACCAGCAGAATGGAAGACCTCTCTCTCTCTCCGGCTCTACCTGTAACTCTGTCTTTCAAATACATAAAATAATTCTTTAAAAAACTGTAATTATTGTATAGTCTTTTCATAATATGTATTCCCCTATGGACATTTTGAAGACCCCCATATGTCCAGCTACTGATCTATTACTGTTTATTTCTAAAGAAATGTAACCAAGTCTTATTTTAATTTTTTTTCTTTTACACTATCCAAAATTGGAGGGGTGTAATCATCAATAAATTCTGTACCAAAGAAATATGCACAAAAATATTTTGGCAAACTCTGCTTAAGTATGAACATTTTTAATATAGAGAGAATGAGTAGTATCCTGCTTATTAGGAAAGCAAAATAAAATATTCCTTGAATTTCTACTTAAAATACAATAGTCCAGAAATGTAAGCATACTTCAAAAAGAGCATGGAAAATGGAATTAAAAAATGTGATTATTTTGGTGCAAAAAGTTTTTGAAATCACAATAGACATTTTTCATGAACTTTCTGAAGACTCCTCATGTGTAGATACGATGGTTTTATAAGCCCTCTGTCTATATTGTCCTCACTGTTACCTCATTGTTTGGTCTAGTTCCTGGCACATAACTCGAGTCCCAAATAAATATTTGCTCAACAACTGAATGAATTAAAACTGGAAGACAGTTTAAATGATTTCTGATATTGCTCTATGTCATCTTAAACACTTGGACATTATACACAGGGTCTAGACACTATGAATACCTTAGAAAAGTGTGCATATACAAAGGAATATATAAAGAAATTATATAAAGAATTGGAAATAACTAACTAAACTCATTTGGTCATCACAACTTGAACATACATATCAAATTATCACACTATATTCCATAAATATGTACAATTAAAATAATAGTTGTCTTTAAAGACATATTTATTTACTTGGAAGTCACAGTTACAGAGAGAGGGAGATACTGAAACAGGGAGATCTATCTGCTGGTTATTCCCCAGATGAACACAAGGGCAAGGGCTGGACCAGGCTTAAGCCAGGAGCCAGGAGCTTCATCTGTGTCTCCCACTTGATTGGCAGGGGCCAAGCTCTTGAGTCATCTTTAACTGCTTTTCTAGGCCATCAGCAGGGAGCTAGATGGGAAGTAGAGCAGCCAGGGTACGAACAGGCATCCTTATGGGACACCAGTGTTGCAGCAGCGGTTTTACCTACTACATCACAATGTCAGCCCTAAAATAAAATTTTTTAAAGATTTGGGATTGGCATTGTACCGCAATGGGTTCATATGCTGCTTGGGATGCCCATATCCCATAGTGGAGTATCTGGAATCAAGTCCCACTGCTACTTCTAATCCAGCATCCTGCTACTGTGTACCCTGGGAAATAGCAGTAATGGCTCAAGTACTTGGGCTCCTGCCACCCACATGGGAGACCTGGGAGGAGTTACTGCATCTTGGTTTAGGCTTGGCCCAGCCCTTGCTGTTGCTGGCACTTGGAGAGTCAATCAGTGAAGAATGGAGATATTTTCTGTCTCACTTGCTCTTGCTCTTGCTTTCTGTCGCCCTTGCTCTGTCACTCTTTCAAACATACAAATCTGTTTGAAAAAGGTTTTTTTTTTTTTTACAGAAAGAAATGGCAGTCAGATTGTTATTAATTACATTGGATAATAAACGACAACAGAATAACAACTTTAAAATGCTTAGGCATGTCTCTCTCAAGCCAAGAATGAGGATGTTCACAGTAGTAGCAGAAAATTAGAAGCAATGAGAATGTCTATCACTTGGTAAGTAGATAGGTAACCAGTGGTAGATGTGCCTCATGGAGTATTTACAATCATAGAAGCAAGAGGGGCATAGAGCAATATGGATTGCTTTTAAAAGCAAGTGACGAGTGAAAGAAAATTGAAGAATAAAATAAAATATATATTGACAATAAGCTTTATATGAATTATAAATATGTAAGTATGTGCCTATGCATAAATATGTAAGTACATATATGTCTATGTACTTACATGTATTCAAGATATAGTCCTTGCAAAGGGTAATGATGATAATAAGATACATATCAACCCTCTATACCTCAATTCAATAGAAAAAAATTAATGCCTTTGGTTACTTGTTTTATCTTATGTTCACAGACTGAAGTTGTAATTCTGCCCACAATTTTCATTAACACTTGTACTTTGGTTGACTGAGAATGTCTACTTAAAAATACAAAAATACCTTAAATTCCATGTCCTTCTGACAATGGATCAAAAAGCCATACAATGTTATTTATTCAAATATCTTGGGTTTTTAGTAAAAAGTTATCCCCACATAGTCTACAGAGTCATTAATTGTTTCAAATGACTAGTCTTCAGCTGTCTGAGTTCTCATAAGATATATTTGAACAGATAGCTATGTGATGCTAAATATATATCAGCAACTATATGTGATGCTACATACAAATCCAAGTGTTTTGAAGTATATATCTCCAAGTGTCTTACAAGAGCTAATTCATTTAATCCTCCTAATACCCAGAAATGCAGATACAACTATTACCATGTTTTATTGAAAAAGAAGTTGAAGTAAAGAAGATGCTATTTATTTCACCCAATGCTTATAGCTACATAAGTGACAGAACCAAAACATGAGCCCAGAGCCTATTTACTTAATCATTAGCCTGTGCAGAAATGCTTCTTAGATGAGGCAAAATATTCAGATGCAAAATAGGCAAACATATCTATATCACACAGATCCAGAATCAATGCTTTCCCATAATAATTAACAAAGGACAGTATGAAAAAAATCACCAAATCTGAGCAAGACACTGTTCTAGATACTGTATACTACTGTGTTTTCCAACTTAGTGCTAACACTAGTAACAGAGGAGGCTGAACTTAGAAAGGTTACCGAATATGCTTCGTGTCACACAGATAGGAGGTATCAGAGTACAGTTTGGATGAGCCATATCTTTGCATGACTCTATGGAGGACCAGGTGTACTGTCATCTATGTGAATGGCACTCCTGGTATGCAAGTACTGGCTGTGAATCGAGGTTTATTTGACTCCAAAGTGAGTCCAATTTCCACTGCAAAATCTTTGAATCAAATAATTCATTAAAACATAATCAAATACAGAAAAAAATGACTGCAAGGCATTGCCATAAACTGGCATTTCAATACTGTTAGATTTTGACTACTTAATACTCAGATCACTCTCTGGATACAAGAGTATGATTTCAGCCGGCTCTTTTTGCTCCATATCCATGGTCTTCAAGCTATAAATCCCATCATGTCACCACAACATTATGAAGTTCATTAAGTACTTAGAATAACTGACAGACATTTCAAAGTGCTCAAAAATCTCTTAATTCTTAGTAGAATGATCAAAGCACAGCTTTTAAATTGTTTTCTCTGATAGCATCTAACCAATATGAGTAAGGATTTTATAACTTTACTGTTCATTCATTTAAAGATTATTCAGTTTTCACTATGCACCAGATTTTTAATATACTCTATTATTTAACTAAATTTAGCCAGAAAATTCTATAATTATGCAACCACAATACATTTGAAGTGACTTCTACCATCTAATTATATTCTTTTCAGTGGTTCATCTTTCTTTGCTCTATTGATCACCTTTGTTAGCATCTTTCCAACAGATTACTAATACCTGCTGGAGATAGTAAACACTGAAATCCAGGGATAAGTTACTTCTCTGCATAACCAAAAAACAAGTGGTACAAAAAATGCAGTGAGGGCTTAGTTATACCATGGATTCATTGCCAAGATGGAGAATGTGGGGGGGGGGGGGTCTTTTGAAAGTGGTATATCCTTAGGACCCATTTTCCTTGCACACCATGACTGTCAGGATCATGTGAAACTCTTTCCATACACACACAAAATATTGTCTGGTAATTCTTTTCTAGGAAATCTTGATCAACATTCCTACCAACCTTCCAAAGGCAAAGAAGTAAATAAGTTATAGCACCTGCTTTGTGAAAGAAAAGACCATAAAATAAGAAGAAAAATGTTTTTGAACCCCTAAAATTTAAGAAATAATGGTTTCCATTCTTTGGTTAGTTCAACATATTGTCAAAAGAATGGCCATAGTATGTACCTCCAAAGCCCTTAAGATGTGCTAGGCATTACTCCAAGTGACTTCCATTTATTTAGTTTCATTAATTATTGACAAAAATCCCACCAAGAGGGTTAATTTTTATCTCTACTTTATAAGAGAGGGAGAAAAAATCTGAGTAGAAAACAAAACCAGAATTTTAAAAATAATTGCCAATGAATGCAGTTACTATAGGCCCCCCACCTTTACGCTTTATATTACCATACCAGTTTTAAAGATAAGAAAACTGAGGCACAATTAATAAACAGTGTAACTGAGATTCAAACCCAGATAGGCTAGATCTAGGGTGTGCACTCTAAATAATTACTGTTTTTCAAGTACTGAAAAATATCTAGCAGAGGAAAGCATGCTGGATTATCATTTCTTTTTTTTTTTTTATTTTTTTTATTTTTTATTTATTTTTTATTTTTTTTTTAACTTTTATATAATGAATATAAATTTCCAAAGTACGATTTATGGATTACAATGGCTTCCCCCCCATACCGTCCCTCCCACCCACAACCCTCCCCTTTCCCACTCCCTCTCCCCTTCCATTCACATCAAGATTCATTTTCGATTATCTTAATATACAGAAGATCAGCTTAGTATACATTAAGTAAGGCTTTCAACAGTTTGCTCCCACACAGAAACATAAAGTGAAAAATAATAGATGATTTTTTTTAATGATGATGAAATCAGATCAGACCTATTGTCATGTTTAATCCCAGTGAGAGTCAAGTTGGGAGTTGATAGTTTCTTTTCTTTTCTTTTTTTTTTTTTTTTTTTTTTTTTTTTTTTTTTTTTTTTTTACAGAGGATCAGTTTAGTATGCATTAAGTAAAGATTTCAACAGTTTGCACCCCCATAGAAACACAAAGTGAAATATATTATTTGAGTACTCATTATAGCATTAAATCTCAATGCACAGCACATTAAGGACAGAGATCCTACATGAGGAGTAAGTGCACAGTGACTCCTGTTGTTGACTTTACCAATTGACACTCCTGTCTATGGCATCAGTAATCTCCCTATGCTCCAGTCATGAGTTTCCAAGGCTATGGAAGCCCCTTGAGTTCTCCGACTCTTATCTTGTTTAGACAAGGTCATAGTCAAAGTGGAGGTTCTCTCCTCCCTTCAGAGAAAGGTACCTCCTTCTTTGAAGACCTGTTCTTTCCACTGGGATCTCACTCGCAGAGATCTTTTGCCAGAGTGTCTTGGCTTTCCATGCCTGAAATACTCTCATGGGCTTTTCAGCCAGATCCGAGTGCCTTTAGGGCTGATTCTGAGGCCAGAGTGCTATTTAGGGCATCTGCCATTCTATGAGTCTGCTGAGTATCTCACTTCCCATGTTGGATCACTCTCCCCTTTATTTATTCTATCGGTTAGTGTTAGCAGGTACTAGACTTGCTTATGTGCTCCCTTTGACTCTTAGTCCTTTCATTATGATCAATTGCGAACTGAAATTGATCACTTGGACTAGTGAGATGGCATTGGTACATGCCACCTTGATGGGATTAAATTGGAATCCCCTGGTATGTTTCTAACTCTACCATTTGGGGCAAGTCAGCTTGAGCATGTCCCAAATTATATATCTCTTCCCTCTCTTATTCCTACTCTTATGTTTAACAGGGATCACAATTCAGTTAAATTTCAACACTTAAGAATAACTGTGTATTAATTACAGAATTAAATCAGTCATATTAAGTAGAACAGACAAAAAAACTACTAAGAGGGATAATGTATTAAGTTGTTCATTAACAGTCAGGGCTATGCTGATCAAGTCACCGTTTCCCATAGTGTCCCTTTCACTTCAACAAGTTTCCTTTTTGGTGTTCAGTCAGTTGTCACCGATCAGGGAGAACATATGGTATTTGTCCCTTTGGGACTGGCTTATTTCACTCAGCATGATGTGTTCCAGATTCCTCCATTTTGTTGCAAATGACTGGATTTCGTTGTTTCTTACTGCAGTATAGTATTCTAAAGAGTACATATCCCATAATTTCTTTATCCAGTCTACCGTTGATGGGCATTTAGGTTGGTTCCAGGTCTTAGCTATTGTGAATTGTGCTGCAATAAACATTAGGCTGCAGACCGCTTTTTTGTTTGCCAATTTAAATTCCTTTGGGTAAATTCCAAGGAGTGGGATGGCTGGGTCGAACGGTAGGGTTATCTTCAGGTTTCTGAGGAATCTCCAGACTGATTTCCATAGTGGCTTGACCAGTTTGCATTCCCACCAACAGTGGGTTAGTGTCCCTTTTTCCCCACATCCTCGCCAGCATCTGTTGTTGGTAGATTTCTGAATGTGAGCCATTCTAACCGGGGTGAGGTGGAACCTCATTGTGGTTTTGATTTGCATTTCTCTGATTGCTAATGACCTTGAACATTTTTTCATGTGCCTGTTGGCCATTTGGATTTCCTCTTTTGAAAAATGTCTATTGAGGTCCTTGGCCCATCTCTTAATTGGGTTGTTGGTTTTGTTTTTGTGGAGTTTCTTGATCTCTTTGTAGATTCTGGTTATTAACCCTTTATCTGTTGCATAGTTTGCAAATATTTTTTCCCATTCTGACGGTTGTCTCTTCACTCTCCTGACTGTTTCTTTTGCAGTACAGAAACTTCTCAATTTGATGCAATCCCAATAGTTAATTTTGGCTTTGACTGCCTGTGCCTCCCGGGTCTTTTCCAGAAACTCTTTGCCTGTGCCAATATCTTGAAGGGTTTCTCCAATGTTCTCGAGTAACTTGATGGTGTCAGGTCGTAGATTTAGGTCTTTAATCCATGTTGAGTGGATTTTTGTGTAAGGTGTAAGGTAGGGGTCTTGCTTCATGATTCTGCACGTGGAAATCCAATTTTCCCAGCACCATTTATTGAATAGACTGTCCTTGCTCAAGGAATTAGTTTTAGATCCTTGATCAAATATAAGTTGGCTGTAGATGTTTGGGTTGATTTCTGGTATTTCAATTCTGTTCCATTGGTCTATCCTTCTGTTTCTGTACCAGTACCATGCTGTTTTGATTACAACTGCCCTGTAGTATGTCCTGAAATCTGGTATTGTGATGCCTCCGGCTTTGTTTTTGTTGTACAAGATTGCTTTAGCTATTCGAGGTCTCTTGTGCCTCCATATAAATTTCAGCACCAATTTTTCCAGATCTGAGAAGAAGGTCTTCGGTATCTTGATTGGTATTGCATTGAATCTATAAATTGCTTTTGGGAGAATGGACATTTTGATGATATTGATTCTTCCAATCCATGAGCATGGAAGATTTTTCCATTTCTTGGTATCCTCTTCTATTTCTTTCTTTAAGGTTTTGTAATTTTCATCGTAGAGATCTTTAACGTCCTTGGTTAAGTTTATTCCAAGGTATTTGATTGTTTTTGTAGCTATTGTGAATGGGATTGATCTTAGAATTTCTTCCTCAGCCATGGCATTGTCTGTGTATACAAAGGCTGTTGATTTTTGTGCATTGATTTTATACCCTGCTACTTTGCCAAACTCTTCTATGAGTTCCAATAGTCTCTTGGTAGAGTTCTTTGGGTCCCCTAAATAAAGAATCATGTCATCTGCAAAGAGGGATAGTTTGAGTTCTTCCTTCCCAATTTGTATCCCTTTAATTTCTTTTTCTTGCCTAATAGCTCTGGCTAGAACCTCCAGAACTATATTGAATAGCAGTGGTGAGAGTGGACATCCCTGTCTGGTCCCAGATCTCAGTGGAAATGCTTCCAACTTTTCCCCATTCAATAGGATGTTGGCTGTGGGTTTTTCATAGATTGCTTTGATTGTATTGAGGAATGTTCCTTCCAAACCCAGTTTGCTTAGAGTTTTCATCATGAACGGGTGTTGTATTTTATCAAATGCTTTCTCGGCATCTATTGAGAGAATCATATGGTTTTTCTTCTGCAGTCTGTTAATGTGGTGTATCACATTGATTGTCTTGCGCACATTAAACCATCCCTGCATACCAGGGATAAATCCCACTTGGTCTGGGTGGATGATCTTTCTGATGTGTTGTTGCATTCTATTGGCGAGAATTTTATTGAGGATTTTTGCATCTATGTTCATCAGGGATATTGGTCTGTAATTCTCTTTCAGTGCTGCATCTTTTCCCGGCTTAGGAATTAAGGTGATGCTGGCTTCATAGAAAGAATTTGGGAGGATTCCCTCTTCTTCAATTGTTCTGAATAGTTTGAGAAGAATTGGAGTTAGTTCTTCTTTAAATGTCTGGTAGAATTCAGCAGTGAATCCATCTGGTCCTGGATTATCATTTCTACAACCAAACAACTAATCCAGTCAAGTTGATGTTAGACCTATGAAAGCATAATTTAAAGATGCAAAAATATTAATAATCCAGGCCATAGGAATTTAATCACACATATATAAACTTGCATATCTGGATAACAGTCTACTCATCTATTTCCCTGCAAGTCATTTCTTACCTGGCGCTGCCACAGACCCCTGTTTTCATGGGTGATTGTTCCCTCCTCTGCCCTTTAGTCCTCTTCTATTGTTATATTGTTACACTGTAGAACCATAATTTTTGCATTGCACATGTATCTTCCCCACTGGACTATAGCCTCTAAAGATTACAGACTTTGTCTCATTTAGTTCTCTATCCATAGTATTTTGTACAATGTCTGGTGCAGAACAGGCCTTAAATTACTTTTGATTTAATGGGTGAATGAATGATACACCTTCTGGAGAACTGAAAGTCATTCACATAGATGGTCCTAATCTATCACTCACATTTGTAGCAACAAAACTGTGAACATGGTGGAGAATACAAAGCCAACTGGAGCAGGAAGATCTATTCCTGGGATACATTGATTACAATTATGTTTCCAATTGTTCACACTTTCCTGGGCCTGCTCATTTTGCAGTGTGATCTTACATCTCTTCCTATCAATAAGTGAAATCTATTGTACCACCCCATGAATCTGGGCTGTCTTTGTGATTTTCTTTGGACAACTGACTGTGTTAGAATTGGCAATATGATCATTCTCAACCTAAGACTCAACAGGCTTTGCATACCTCTCACTCTCATGAAATCCTGCCACTGTCACATGGATAGCTTAGCTGGCTTGCTAGATCATTAGTGATATCTGGTCCAAACACTGCTGTTATTCTAGTAAACAGTCAGTATGGAAGTGAGAACATCTTAAGCCAATGAACTCACTGGCTAGCTGCAAATGCCTGAATAAGTCTTGCTGAGACCAGTGGAGCCCCACCCAAATCAACAGAATAACATAAGTGACCTATAGAACTATAAAAAGGAATAATGGATTATTATTTTAAGCAATGAAGATTAGGATGATTTGTTATACAGCAATAGCTATCTGACAGAAGCAACTTAGCTTATTTTCTTGGATCTCTTGATAGAGTGAGTGATAGAAATGAACTACTTGAACTCAAAAGCAGCAATTTAAAATTACCAACAATTTCCATAGATTAACAGACAAAATATCTAAGAGATGATATATTCATAACTTTTAATATGTTCAAAAGTCAGCTCAGACTCCATAATTCAGAAGGTACTTATTTATCCATTCATTCATCAAATAAGTTAGTGTTATACATCCAACATTGTTCTATCTACTAGAAATACAAACAATATTAAGGTATTCCTTGCTTAAAAGCATTTTATTTTAATAAGGGACATAAACCTGATTTGAAATAAGAGCAATATAACGTGACAGGTGCCATGTCAAACATCCCATAAAGGCCCCAAAAAGGAAGTGGTTGGTTTAGCTCATTTGTGTTGGGAGGGAGGCAAGGCAAAGGTGGGGAAAATCAGAAGAGTTCCCTGATTATCTTCCTTGGATAATCAAGTCTCCATAAATAAATATTTTCTCTTCAGCTAGATGGAGTACATTCCAGGCTGAAGAAGCGAATAAGGGCAAAGAACTAACAGAGTAAAGAAACTTCATAATTTGAGTGATTGGCACATTTGGGGTGAGGTGAAGCTAAGGGAGTTACAAGGTTAGAGAGGTCTACAGCCATGTCAGCCTTGATTACTGCTCTTGGACAATGCTAGGGAAAGAATTCTTCACTTCTTTTCTTTTGCAAAGTCAGTAGAAGATACGTTTCTTCTTATATAAGGTTTGCAGCCTCATCCATCCTTGGTGTTTTGGCCATTCCATATTGCTCATGATGCCTTCCAGGCCTCTGCATCACGTGTACCCTTTGCATATAACTCTTCCCTGCCTTCGTAACCTGCCTAATTCAGAAGGATTGTGAAGTCTGGCGTCTGTGGGCTAGATGCAGGTCAAGATCATGTTTTGTTTTATCTATGGAGGGCTTAATTTTTTAATAATTTTTCAAGCTTTAAAAATTCAACATTTAATAGAAAAACATAAAGCTTGATTTCTAGCTCCTCTAGAAGAAAAAGACTATTGTCTATCTAGATATCATCTCTGAAAACAAGAATTGTTTGGGGTCTTTTAGATATGGAAGCTGAATATTTGCTGCCACTAGTCATATCACTATGTCTTTTTTGCACTGTTGTCTTTTCTATAGGAAAGCTAACATTTTAGTGAGTACCAGGGTCATCAGGTGCAGATGGCTTGAGTATGAGTCTTGACAATACTACTTAGGACTTACATGACCTTAGATGTGTAGCCGAATCTCTTTGTGCCTCAGTTTCCTCAATATAACATAGAGAAACAGTAAGAATAGTAGGGATGATGAATAGAGTTCATATAAATAAAATACCCAGAACAGTGAGCATCTGGTACTGAATTGCTTTTACATAATGCTGTGACTGCTCTAGAAATTTGAGTTTTGCATTCCTGTCCTAATCAAATCCTATAGTCCTTTTAACAATAAGTCAAAGATAATTTTTAAAATTTTTATTTAGTTTTCATTTTATTTGGAAAGCAAAAAGAGAAACAGATAGAAAGAGTTATTCCACTCACTGGTTCATTCCTCAAATGCCTACAACAGCTAATCATGGCCCAGGCTTGAGTCAGAAGCCCAGAACTCAGTCCAGGTCTCCCACATGGAAGATAGGTACCCAAGTACTAAAGTCATCTGCAGCCTCCCAAGGTGTGCAGTACCAAGAAACTGGATTGGAAGCAGAGTAGCTAAGACTTGAACCAGGCAATCCAATATAGGATATGGACATTCCAAGCATCAAGTTAATCACTGCACCACATGTCTACTCCTCAGAGATCACTTTTTAGTCTGCATTATATAAGCACTCTTCAATGTGCCCTGTGTTTATTCGATTATATGCTTGTCTCTCTCGTCAGTGGGAGAATTTTAAAAGTGCATTGGCTATGTCTTATTCGTTTTTATTTTAATGTGCTTCAAGCACAGTGCATGCTACATAAAAACTGCTCAATAAATGTCACTGAATCGATGCTAATCTCTCCTACTCTAAATACCTTAAAGCACTTATGTACAGTTTGATTTGTTTAAGTAATTTGTCCTTATTCATCTGATGCTTCGTAAAAGTTCTTCAGTCCTCTTCTGTGTGTGAGTCTTGACCTCTTAGCTACATTATGACAAGACAGCAAGGATAATACCTTTCTTTCTTCTGGAATTTAGTTCCATTCAAAACACAGTTGCATGTGCTCACATTTGGAGACATACATGCATGTGCAACACACATAGAATTCTACATTTTGTGTGAAAGCCAGAGTGGAACTCAAGGGACTGATCGCATTCCATAAAATGTCACTGGAATTTAGAATTCAACTGGTGAGAGGAGGAAATGGAATTCCTCTTTCTTTCATTCTCCTCATATTTTCTCTAATCCATCAACCAGAAATAGAATGAAGGACAGACAACATGAGAGGGATTCTTTTATATAATTCAGACTCTGTAAGTAGTCAGAAATCAGGATGGGGTGGGGATAGGTATTGTAGTGCAGTGAGTTAGGCTTTGGTTTGCAATAATGTCATCCCATATTGGAGTGCTGGTTCAAGTTCCATCTGCTCTGCTTCCAATCCAGCTCTCTGATAATGGACCTGGGAAAGCAGCAGAAGACAGCCCGAGTCTTTAGATTCCTGCTGCTCACATGGGAGACCCTGATGAAGTTCCAAGCTTCTAGCTCCTGCCCAGCCCAGCACTGGCTATTGTGGCCATGTAGGGAGTGAAACAGCTGATGGTAGAGCTCGTTCTCCCTGCTTCTTCCTGTTTTTGTCACTTTGAATAGATTTTTAAAAACAAAAGAAATCAGGAGAATTATTCTCAAAATGAGGGAGAAGGAGGTGGAAATTAACAATTATTGAGCATCAATTTTTGATAAAAACATGACACATATGGTATCTAATTTCCATAGCAATTTTATGAGGTGTTATCTATTTATGAAATACCTCCACTTCCTATGTGAAAACATTGAAACTTCAAGGAATACTGCTGTTTATCAAAGTCACAGATCCATGAGGGGTAGAACCAGACATTGCACTCTAATTTGCTAGTCTCCAGTATCTATGCTCTTTCTACTAATCTACACTACCATTGGAAAATAGGTTGGAAAAGTAAACTCTGACGTTCTAAGCAGGATATGGATACCAACTACCAAAGAGAAGTGAAAATATATGTCACAGAGAACAGAAGCCAAGCATGAAGCATCATTTGTAACACTTGGAGAGTACTTCAAGAATTCATGGAAAATAGAATTAAAAGATAAGTTTGGGGATCCAGGGCTGTGTCACAGCAGGTAAAACTTCAGCCTGATCCCATTTGGTGCTGGTTCAAGTCCTGGCTGCTCCACTTATGATCTAGCTTCCTGTTAAGAAGATTGGGAAAGCAGCAGAAGATGGCCCAAGTCCTTGGATCCCTGCCACCCATGTAGGAGACCTAGGAGAAGCTCCTGGCTCTTGTCTTGGGCTTGGCCTAGACCATCGCAGGGGTCATTTGGGGAGTGAACCAGTGGATGGAAGATCTCATGCGTATGCACGCATGCACTTTCTCTCTTGCTCTCTCGTTCTCTCTCTAACTCTGCATGTCAAATAAATAAATAAATCTTAAAAGATAAGTTGGTTTTGCTATAAACAGCTTTCAAATTTCATGCATTGTTTTTTTCATAAAAGAAATTTTCTATGAAATTTCTGAAGATCCCTACACGTGGCTAAAAATAAGCAAAGCACTGAGAGCTCCAAAATTTTTAAAAAAATACAAAAAAGAAAAAAAAATGCCTGTGTGTATCAGTATTGCTGAAAATACAGTCTCGAAAAACTTTGCTTTATATCTTTGTCAAACCAATGGTTAAGAATGTTATACTACTATAGTTTAAATGATCTGTAATTATTTAAAATTAACTGTATATGGGAGAAATGGTCATTTTTCCACTCAATTACTGTTTATAGCCTTTGCCTATATTCCTACTAAACTAGGGTCTTTTCACTTTTTTAAGATTTAATTTATTTATTTGAGAGGTGGTGCTACAGACAGAGAAAGGAAGAGGCAGAGAAAAGTCTTACATCTACTTGTTCACCACCCTCCCCACCAGAGCTGAGCCAATCCAAAGCCAGGAGCCAGGAGCTTCTTCCAGGCCTCCCACATAGGTGCAGAAGCCCAAGCACTTGGGCCATCTTCCATTGTTTGCCAGGCCATAAGCAGAGAGCTGGGTCAGAAGAAGAGCAGCTGAGACTTGAACCAGTGCCCATAAGGGATGCCAGCACCACAGGCATAGGCTTAATCTACTATGCCAAAGCACCAGCCCTTTTGTTTTTACTTGTTAAACTTATTATTTGGTGAAGCATTAAGCCTTTTACTGTAGTGTAAATTTAAAATTTTATCTCAAAAACTAAAAAACAGAGAGGGGGGGGAGGGACGAAGGAAGGGAATATCATTATAAGAATTATGTCTGCAAACTACGTTGAATCTGTTAAAAACAATAAAAGCAAATCAAAACAAAACACCACATCACTCATGAGAGCAATCAATCCATTTTCCTGTTTTATTCAGCATGAACAAATAATTCACTTCTAGACTGTACAGGATGGAAAGATTTGGAGAGTTCCAAATACAGATCACAGACAAAACACACACAGATGGTGCGATGATGGGTAAATGGCCAATTTTCCTCCCTTTGAGACAACACCAAATGAAGGTATAAATTGGTTCCCTTAGGAACCAATTAGGTGGCAAACTCATCATTTCCCAAACATGAAGTTGTTATGTTATGTCGTTAAAGATCTTGAGTTACTGGCTTCTAGTTTCTTTTACTAAAAGAGAGGAAACACCTAGCAGGTAATGACCACTCCCATCACTCCAAAGCCTCAAAGAGATAGTGGTTAATTGTTTTCTCTTATTTTGTAGAACTCATGAATTTATGGCCTGCCATATTTAGATATTCTACTTGGAGACCTGGCATCAGGAGTCTACTGGTTGATTTCAAGAGCTAATTTTTACCAGTAATAACAGCTCATCTTTAGTGAGCCCACTACTGTGAACCCAACACTATTCCAAGTGTGTGCCACAGGTGAGCTCAGGTAATCCTCATGACAACCCTAAGAATTACGACTATTATTAGCCCCATATTGGAAATGAGAAAATTAAGGCACAGAGATATTCAGATATTTATGGAAGGTCATAGAGTTAGGAAGCAACATGTTAATTCCAGGATTACAACTCAAGATGCTTGACTCTTAGGGTCGCATGTCTTCTTCCATTGATAATATGGAATAATATGTAATATTTGTTCCAAACCTCTTAGGGATCAATGTGCAAGTCTTCACACATAGAGACATGCCACAATGATCTTACTGAGTAGCCAAATTAAGGCTTAAATAAAAGTGTTATTTTCTGGGCATATAGTTGAGTCATCCTCAAATGTTAATGAAATCATTATTGCTAGACAAACCTTTCCTGCCTGCAAATTACTATAGGATTCCTGAATAAGGGAAAAAAAAAAAAAAAAAAAAAACTCCAAACAGGAGAAAATTATTTTATTTATTTTAAAGACAGAGTTACAGAGAGACGTAGAGACAGACAGAGAGGTCTTCCAGATCTTCCATCCACTGGTTCACTCCCCAGATGGCCGCAACAGCCAGAGCTGCGCCAATTTGAAGCCAGGAGATTCTTCCAGGTCTCCCACATGGGTGCAGGGGCCCAAGGACTTGGGCCATCTTCTACTGTTTTCCCAGGCCATAGCAGAGAGGGGGATCGGAAGAAGTTCAGCCAAGACTGGAACCGGCACCCATATGGGATGCCGGCACCTCAGGCCAGGGCGTTAACCCGCTGTACCTAAGTGCTGGCCCCCAAAATTACTTCTAATTGCCACGTACATCATTGAACAAGGATGGAAAAACTGGTTAGAAAGGTTAAGCAATTAAATCTTTGCATCTGTAAAAGTTGCCGAAACTGAAATAAATGTACTTGTATCTAAATAAATAAATAAATCCAGGATGTTTTGAAGGAAGAATTCTCATACACAATTTCCTGAGTATAAATATTATAAAAGACTCTGCCATAACCAAAACCTTGCACAAGCACCCTCACAAACTAATACAAAAAAGCACTTCTTCTAGGATATCTACCTAGCAACTGTCTGTTCAACCTTGGAATGGCACCACCTTGTCATTAATCCTTCTGGCCAACTATTCTTGCTTCAAAATATCTTAGGTAATCCCCTTCACTCTTGCCTTTAAAAAAAATTTTTTTTTGAAAGGCAGAGTGGACAGTGAGAGAGAGAGAGACAGAGAGAAAGGTCTTCCTTTGCTGTTGGTTCACCATCCAATGGCTGCCGCGGCCAGCGCACTGTGGCCAGCGGCCTTTAAAAATTTCTACTAACCTCAACCTCTTTGAATATGTCCATAGTTTACTTTGGCATGTGTTATCCCTTTGCAATGCTCTGCTATTCTCATACAAATATTGTTATTCTTGAGATAACTTTTCTCTGATTGTTATTTAGGTTGACACATTTAATGGCTCATCCTGACTCTTTCCATTAGAAAATAATTGTTGTTAAACGGGCCCTCACATTCAAAGTCAGTGAAGCTCATATTTTTGCTGTTAGGAACTTAAAATTATGTGACTCAATACTTACCACTATTCACAGTCTATTTTCTTCAAACATAATGGATTGTGAATTTCCTAGTCCATTCTGTTTGAGGTTTAGGAAACCTCAGGAGGCAGCCAGAGGAAAGAACCTGACAGTGGCTGAGAAGAGTTAAGATTGTGTGGGTACATATGCCAAGTGGGAAGAAATCTGGGAGAAAGTTATTATTGAAAGTCAAGTAATCAGTGACATCAGATAACAAGAAGATCAGAATCTATAGATGTGGCAGAATCCCAAATTGGATTTGTGATCAGAAAAATGTGGTATCAATGCTATGCTTGGAGAGAAACTCTTGAGTGACAAGCTAATCAAATGTAGTTGCTTTGATTTTGCTTTATAAAGTCTGAAGATTACCCAAAATAATCTAATTTGCATTTCTGAAAAAAAAGCCTTCCAAATGCTGAAACCTCAAATAGCTAGGATGTACTATGACTTTAGAAATTGAATAGGTGGACTTTGTAATTCTAAGGAAACCTTCACTATCTAAGAAAATTTTGGCTTCTGTTTATAATACAAGCATGTTATACTCCACTAAATGATGTCAGTCTCTGCTCTGAGGAGTCTATAGATCCCTATTACCACAATCACAACCACTTCTTTATATTGATGCTAAAAAAGGAAATCAAGGAATATCATATTGTAAGAGGATCCCTTAAAATCCTGTTATGGAAATGTATTCCTTTTCTGAAAACACATTCTAGGGGCATGGTGGTACAAAATCTCCTACTATACCTATATTAAGTTCCAGGGCAAAATTCCACTTAAGGAGCATTTATTTGGAAGAGGATCCAGAGAGCTGCTCTGCCCCTGTGAACATGTGATGAGGACACAGCTGGAAACATTGTCCATGAACAAGAATGTGGATCCTCACCAAACACTGAAATAACCAGCACCTTGATCTTAGACCTTCCAGCTTGTAGAACTGTGAGAGATAAATCTCTGCTGCTTATAAGCTACCCAATCTGTCGTATTTTGCTACAGCTGTTTAAATGAACTAAGATGTCCAGAATGAATGTCATTTTTGCCTCACTATGTTTAACAGCCTAGTTAGGTGTCAGGGAGAGAGGATATTAAGTCAGATGTTTTCTATTTCTGATTTAGATCACAAAAATTTAAAAATAGCAGGGATGAATAAATATGCTTGGTACATACATTATGCAGAATAGACTACACATTGCCAAGGTAGCAAGTACAACCTAAAATCTCATTGACTAACACAATAAAAGTGTGGTTGCTAGTCATTCAAAGTCTGAAGTATGTGGAGCAGGCCTCTCATCTTGTAGCTAAACCATCTGCATACTTAGCTTCTAAGGTTATTATGATCAAAAAAAGTGTAAGTGAGAGTACAATGGTCACAGCAAAGAGTACAGTGGTCACACCAATGACACCTACCTCCCATGTGCCAGAATCAAATCACAAGATATCAACCTATTTGGAATACATGGATCCTGAGTTAGTATTAAGCCTTCCTGACAAAGCATATGGGGACGATCTGTGAAGCAGATTCTGCACTTAGTCTATGTCATGGAAGTTAAGGTTGTTAAATTAATTAGACTTGACATTGACCTGCAGCCAAAGAGTACTTCCTCTTACCTTAGCCTGAAGGTAAAAAAGGAGATAACAATAAAGTTCAACTAATTAGAACAAAAGTAGGCAAGCAAGTGGTTATGAACCAAAAACGGGTAGATATTGTCTGACCCTGGACCTTATCACCCTGCATTATAGTATAGTGCCAAGGCCAAAGTTCCAGAAGGAAACAGAATTCACACAGATGGCTTGAGAGATTTTAATGAAAGAACTATTTATAAATGTTTAGTAGAGTTAAGGGAACTGACAATGGGTGAAATGGCCTCAAGAAATCAGCAATAACATGTAGCTGTTACCACCTGTAGTTTGTTTATGAAAAGACAAGCAGAGAAAATATGCTCCCAAATCTCAGTGAACACTGGGAACATGGAGGAAGAGCACACTCACAGGAGCTATACTCCTGAAGGGTTACAGACACTGCCAGAGACTGCCCAGAGCATAGATGGACCAGGAAAGAAAATTTCCTGATCTATCTTCCAACCCTACCACGACCAACTTTCCAGTCTCTTTTTTTTTCCATTTGATATTTGTTTATTGAAATAGCATTGTCACATTTTATAGGATGCACTACAGAGACTTTCATAGGTAAAAGGTTTCCCACAAAGGTCACAAAACTGCAGGCAAGGGAAATCTTGACCCAATTTTACTGAGAACTTTCCCTGAACCTCTCTGGAAAAAAAGACCATTTTATTTTTGACTTGTATCAAAATAAAGCTACTTCCCAATGACAAAATATCCAGTCTCTTGACAGTATCTCCTGTTGGCCCAACAGAACAGTAGCTCACTGGCAAGAGAGCCAGGGTGGATATGTCTATAATGGTCCATTCCCAGGGAGTTGGGAAATCCAGAAACAGAAGAGAAATAATTCATAAGATACAGACAAGGCAGATGAAAAATGAAAAGAGACAACCTTGGATAAATGGCGAGATTTATCAATGTTCATTTCAATAAGCAGTAT
Source organism: Oryctolagus cuniculus (assembly GCF_964237555.1). Classification (NCBI taxonomy): domain Eukaryota; kingdom Metazoa; phylum Chordata; class Mammalia; order Lagomorpha; family Leporidae; genus Oryctolagus; species Oryctolagus cuniculus. The sequence goes on along the minus strand of NC_091439.1, from coordinate 79,023,285 downwards.
CCTTTGTACCATTCCAATTGGCTTGATTCCTAGGTTAGCTGTTCAAGTACAAAAGCCACTATAATGACAATCTGTAGATAAAGCAAGTATCCTAGCAAAAATATCATCTAAAATCAATGTACTCTCATCAAAAAGGCTCCAGAGCCTTACCAAAAGGGACCCACAAAGGAATAGAGATCTTCCTTAAGCCATCTGTTCATTCGTCTATCAAATCAGCAAATGTTTGAGTATCCACTAAATGCCAGACACTTCACTAGACACTGAGAAAACAAAGATGAACAAGACAGATAGGCTCTGTTCCACCTCTAGTGCGTAATCTTATACAAAGGCAGCATAAGCAATGGCAAAATGTTCCAGGTGACCTTGGAGATAGGACATACTTAGGTTACAAAGAGTCTTGGAGATCACAGTAAGGGCTAGGTATTCTACTCTCATTTCAAAGGAAAACCACTGAAGTCACTAGGACATGTCTTCTTATTGCACCTAAGATAAAATTATCCATTGAGAGGTCATAACAATCAATGCATTCTTGCTACTGTATAATGAATGGATTGGTGGGATACATTATGAAAGAAAAGTTCCAGTTATAGGAGTATTTCAGGAAGAACAGATCATTAAGTGAAATAGGGTAGTAGCTGTAGGGCTAGAAGTGCACAAATTCAGAGTATGTTTTTCAAAGCAGATTTGATGTTATGACTTAAGATCAGAGTATGATCAGTTTCCAGCCTGAAAGAATCTCCATAGATCCGTGAATCTTACCTATATTTGCCAAGTCATTTCACAGATGATCTCTGGTCTCCATGCTGCAACTTGGTGAATTCAGTCAATATACTAGTTTCCTAGGAATACTATAACAAATTACAACAAACTAGTGGCTGAGAGCAACAGAAATGTATTATCTACAATATTGTAGGCCAGAATTGTGAAATTAAGGAGTCAGCAAGCTTGGTTACTTCTGGAGGTGAGGCTCTGAGGAAGAATCCATTCTGTGCCTCTCTTTCTGCTTCTGGTGTCTGCAGGCAATCAATTCTTGGCAACCCTCAGCTTGTGAATGCATCATCCCAATCTCTGTGTTTGTCTGCACATGGCCTTCTTCCCTGTGAATGTGTGTGCCTCAAGTCCTCCCTCTCCTTTCTCTTAGGACATTAGTCATTGGATTTAGCGCCCACTCTAGGTCCAAGATGATATCTTATTCAATATTAATTACATCTGTAAATATTCTGTTTCCAGATAAGGTGACATTCACAGGTACCAGAGGACAGGACTTGGACATATCTTTTGAGAGGGATACAGTGTAGCTCATTGCCCCAACCTTTCTATTTTCCTATGTGTAGCATGTTAATTAGACCAAATCAAATCAGATTAAAGAATGTTACAGGATGTAATTTATATGCCAAAGTACTAAACAACTCATTATTACTAATTTATCAAAATTAAAATTTATTAAAAACTATTTTCTCAATTTGGAGGGCAGATTTAATATAACGTGTTAATGTTTTTTTGTTTGTTTGTTTGTTTTGACAGGCAGAGTGGACAGTGAGAGAGAGAGACAGAGAGAATGGTCTTCCTTTTTCTGTTGGTTCACCCCTCATTGGCCGCTGCGGCTGGCGGGCTGCAGCCAGCACACCACACTGATCCGAAGCCAGGAGCCAGGTGCTTCCCCTGGTCTCCCATGTGGGTGCAGGGCCCAAGCACTTGGGCCATCCTCCACTGCACTCCTGGGCCATAGCAGAGAGCTGGACTGGAAGAGGAGCAACCGAGACAGAATCCAGTGCTCCTACCGGGACTAGAACCCGGTGTGCCAGCGCCGCAGGCAGAGGATTAGCCTATTGAGCCACAGTGCTGGCCAATGTGTTAATGTTTTTCACAAAGGAAATGTTGACTACAACATAAAAAATGAGTTCAATCACTCTTGCATTTATCTAATTCATAATATTAGTATTTGGCTGTAAGTTGTACATGCTTATATAAATATATTAGTATATAAATGAGTAAGAGAGGCAAAAAATTGGGAGGAAAGAGAGAAGACAAAAATGAATGGGCCGGCGCCGTGGCTCAATAGGCTAATCCTCTGCCTTGCGGTGCTGGCACACTGGGTTCTAGTCCCGGTCGGGGCACCAGATTCTGTCCCGGTTGCCCCTCTTCCAGGCCAGCTTTCTGCTGTGTCCAGGAAGGCAGTGGAGGATGGCCCAAGTGCTTGGGCCCTGCACCCCATGGGAGACCAGGAGAAGCACCTGGCTCCTGCCTTCGGATCAGCGCGGTGCACCGGTCGCAGTGCGCCAGCCGCGGCGGCCTTTGGAGGGTGAACCAATGGCAAAAGGAAGACCTTTCTCTCTGTCTCTCTCTCTCACTGTCCACTCTGCCTGTCAAAAAAAAATGAATGAAAGGAAAGGAAGAAAGGGTGGAAGGTTAAAGACAGAATAGAGAAAAAGAGGAAGAGAAGGAAGAAGGGAAATCTTGTTAGTGTTATACCCTATTTTCCTTCACTGTTCCAATTAAATCGAGGTTTTCATGTCCTAAAGAAAAGGAAGCCACAGGCAAAATATGAAAAGACAAATGCAGTTGATTCTGCGAGGCACTGAGCTCAGGGCTTTAATGATATTGTCTCATGTGATATACCTCACAGTCCACTGGTGCTGACACTTTCTTTCTCATTTTACACTTGAGATTTACAGATGTTACATAACTTGCCCAAGATCACATGGCTACTAAGAAAACAGCAAACCTGAAATATGAAACCAGGTTTCCTGGTGGTTCATCCGTGGTTCCTGAAACCACTGTGCTATCTCATTATATACACTATTCCTATTTGTTACTTCTGCAGTATTTTATCCATCCAACAAACCTTTAGGATGCACCAGTTACAGGGGCAGGAAGCATAAAGGTGAACATTTTAGAATAGTTCCTTATTCTCTTGGGAAAGTACTCTCTTGGGAAAAGAGACAATAAGCCCATAAGGACACAGAGTAATTTCTGGCTATTCTACGGCACCAATGAGACAGGGTGCTGTGATAAATTATCATTGATGATGGGGTAGCCCACCTTTAACAGGAGGTTGAAGTTTCCATAAGTAATTGACCTTTGAGCATAGAGCTGAATATAATGGGAAAGACCATCCGTGAAGAAATGAAAGCGAAAAATTATCTCCAGCAGAAGGAAGAGTAGGGGCAACAATCATAAGGACAGAGTGTGCTAGAATTGTCTGAGGATAAACAAGGAGACCAATAAGAGAGCACACAGGTGGAGGAGGTGAGAATGTTGAGGAAGGCTGGATGTACAGCCCTAGGTGTGTCAGTGGGAAAGGAGAGAATGGCTTTCACTCTATTTACTATCCAAAGTCATTAGAGGGTTTAGGTAGGGAAGTGACGAGATCCACCGATAATTTTTAAAGATTGCTCTGGCTCATTTGTAGGGAACTAACTCTAGATGGATTTAAGGAGACGAGTTGTGATGCTGCTGTTGTCTTCCAAGAGAGAGAAGTTGGCAGCCAGACTACATTGGTGGTGATAGAGAGGGAAAGAAGTCAATTGATTTGAGTATATATTCTTGATGGACTTAGACGTGATTAGTAAGGAAAAGAAAAGAATCAGAAATGACTTCTTGGTTTTGGTTTGATTAACTGTGCAGTTCCTTTACATCAAGGAGCTGGGGTTTACAGTGACTGGCCTTTTCTGTCATGTCTCTGTGTAGCCTGCTGCTCCATTGCTAGCATGCAAAGTTCCATACCAATCTCTTTCCTGCCTCCCCCCTCCTCAAACCTCCAACTGTGTGCACATGCACACACACACACACACACATACACACACCTGTCTATGCCTGGCCAAACCCTGTTTTGTGACATTTCCTTCAACAAATTAGACTCTCAGAGATTCCTCCCTTCATGTTAGAATATTAGCTCTGGAAAGACCTTGGAGAGCACTATCTCAGATACCCTCATTTTATAAACAGGGAACTGAGAACCACCCAGAGAAAGAAATTTGCCTGTTCAAGGTCACCTGACTACTAGGTGACAAAATCAGGAAAGGAGTGTGTGACCATCTTTGTTCCAACAGAATTCTCTTTCCTCTTAATCCAAGCTGACTTCTAAAATTTCCCTACCTATATAGTCTCTCCTCTTCAACTGGAACTTTATGATGAAGCATTTGGTCCTCTCATTTGTCTCCTCTATGCATACCTTCCCTCTCTAGATGAGGTCAAAGACTGTGTCATCATTTGGCATTACACACAGTGCTGACTATATTACCCAGGGCTATTCAATACACTTAGGGGCTGGCTGATTGATTATGCTGTAGTCCCATATTTGCATACCTAACCTCTCATATTTTTTTAAGTCTACAGCAGGAATCTACAGCAGTCAGGTATCTCCGGTTCTGGTCTCCTCTAAAGAAAATGTAGAATTGTGCTTGTCTTATATATTTATTATTATCAATGCTGTTAATATATCTGCTCAGCCTATCATAAAGGAAATTGCACTCTTTGTATTCTTTGATTTCCATTCAAATTGGACCAGCCTAGGGTCCTGGATTCTGTCTACTTGTTACTAAATCCTGGACATCTCATTAGTGATCGATGACTTAATCCTTTTAATATGCCTCTCAAGAAAGCTTCCTTATTACCCACTCTCCCCTAGGAAGGAAGTGGGGATGTCAGAAGGGAGGTGAGTGAAGATGTCCACTAAGTTCTCGGAAAATACACTTTGGATTCAGAAACAAGGAAGTTCTGGCTAAGCAGAAAGGTATGTGCAGCATTTTGGGAACGGTGCTCCATTAATGCTTACTGATGCAACAAGCTCATACTTATCTGCTGCCATCTGATGCTGCCTTTTGCCCTGTGCCTATGCACTTTATAACAACTCAAAGAATGTTGCCCCTGGACTTCTAAGTAGAACCCAAGGGAAGAAATACTGCTCACCAGATTTACTTTAGCCCAACTCTCATTGCCAATCCCATTCTAGATTACCTATGACCCTATCTGAATGGAAGACCTTGGGACTATCTCTCATTTATTTGTTGTTGGTGCTGCATGATCTCTGGATATTACTGGTCTCTATACACCTTGTAGCAGATGGCTAATCAAATATAACTTCACCTCCATGGATACTTTCATAATTGGTATTTTAACCAGCCAGTTATGTTAATAAGTAGACTCACAAGGCTGCACAGCTTAGGGGTTAAGAGATCTCAATCAGAAGCCAGGCAAACCTGAGCAAAGCTTCCATCTTCTATTTATCTGTATGACATTGAGCAAAAAGCTTAACCACTCTAAGCCTGTTTCCTTGTCCATTACCTAGGATTAAAAATATCTTCAAACAGAATTGTGAGAATTAAAAGATTGAACATATATGAACATTTCAGCATAGTGCCTGGTGTATAATGACCCTTTAATAATTATTAGCTGCTCTCAGTGTTACTGGTGTTATTGTTATAAAGCAATAAAATGTTTCTAGCAGTGATGATAGTGATGGACAAAATGGGAACAAGAGTTCCTTCAACGACTTTCTGGTTTAAAGGAGGAAACAAAAGAAACTCTGGGAAAAGTTGGGAGCTGTGTGGAAGCATCCCCCACCCTGTGGGTGGCATGACCAGCTGAAAAGGCTAGCTGAGCACCAACCCCAGATAACTTCAGGAGATGATAACTTTCATGAGCATTATCTGGAAACTTTATCTTGCCAACAAAAATAAGCAGTCTCCTACAAAAAGAGTTTGAAATTTGGTCACTAGGCATAAGCAGTATTCTGAACAGCAACTACAGATGGACAGTAATATTTACGGTCAATTTACCAGAATCAGGTATCAGATGACCTCTGACACCAGCCATCGCTTACTAAAGAGCTAATTAGCTGTAAAAATGAGGTGACAAGTCAATTGTAGCAGCACAAAGGACGAATTTGTCATGTGGGATTTCGCTGGTAGTCAGGCCTGCCATTACAGCTTCTGGGTGGCTACTTGGCCTACAAAAGAAGCTAACTTTCCCTTAGGGGGAGAAGGAGGTGGGAGCCAAGTGCAGGGAAAACCCAGGGGTGCACACATGGGAGTTAGGATGGGACATACACAGTAATCTCATGGGCACAGGGATTCAAGATTTCATCCCTTGGAGGTCAGTGAATGCCTACCCCATTACGACTGTTCCTTAAAAGCAGTTCTAAAATACTGGAAACACTAGTTTTCTTTGAGTACTAACAAAATCTTTGTTCACTCAGGGCATTTTCCCCTCTGCTTTGGCCAACAGAACTTAATTGTTTTCTACAATGCATAGTCTTTTCTATGATTCTTAAATTCATGTGTGTTCATGAGAATGTTGAAAGCAATACAACATTTAGAAGTGGGGTGGGGAGGATCACATATAATTTGTACATTCCTAAATAATCCAGGTTAACATTAGATCTTGGTGTTATGTGGCCCTTTCATATAATATTTTAGTAAACAAAATTGGAATCCAAATGTACGGCATACATAGTTTATGATCTTTTTTAACTTCACATTATATCAAAAATGCCTCCCATTATGCTATTTATTGTTCAGTAATGCTTCAAATAATTTTGTGATATCCTACTATATGAACATAATTTATATAATTCCTATACTTACAAGTTCTCCAGGTTTTAGAGCCACTGTTTCTTCAAAACTGAAACAACTGTCTAATTCCTCAACCTACTTTGTAAGCTATTCAGATTTACCAGTGCAAACCGAGAAGTCTCACTGATGTCTATTCACTGCTAAAAACTATCCTGTTTTTCATTTGTCACTTTATCCTATGTCTGCACTGTTCACCAGCCCCTACCAACTGCTCCCTATTCTGGCCTAGACTGTCACTCTAAAACACTTGGGCCCAAACTCCCCTTAAAGCGCATAGGCAGCATCAGCCAGACTTAGAGGAAAAGAAGCCAGAATGGGTGGAGAAGACGTGTCCCTTTATTCCTCTTTCCCAATACAAATACAGGCCCCTCCCTTAGATCCCTGATTATCAATAAAATCAGACAGTAACATTACCCAGAATTTTAATGAAAGCTTATGGTTATCATGGGTACAATATAAAATGACTTACTACTGGGTAGGTTTCTCTAGGACTTTTCACAAAGGGGTTACCAACAGAAATTTTCAGGTATCTCCTTCCCCAAGGACCTCACTCCACTTCATCAGCTGGCTTCAGAGGAAGAAATTTCCTTCCCCCCCCCTTTTTTTTTAAATATTTATTCATTTATTTGAAAGTCATAGTTACACAGAGAAAGGAGAGGCGGGGTGGGGGTGGGGGGGTCTTCCATCCACTGGTTCACTCCCCAGTTGGCTGCAGCTGTGCCAATCCGAAGCTAGGAGCCAGGAGCCTCCTCTGGATCTCCCACATGGGTGCAGGGGCCCAAGGACTTGGGGCCATCCTCCACTGCTTTCCCAGACCATAGCAGAGAGCTAGATTGGAAGTGGAGCAGCCAGGTCTCAAACCGGCGCCCATATGGGATGCCAGCACCTCAGGCCAGGGTGTTAACCTGCTGTGCCACAGCTCTGGCCCCATCCTTCCTCTTTTCAAGACATTAGAGTTCTGCCAGAGAATGACTGAGAGTGCAAACATCCTTTTCCTTCAGAGAAAACTCCCATCCTCACTCACATGTGGCCTGGATTCCATGGTCCAAACAGGATTATTAACACAAAAAGTGACCATGTATTTCCCAAAGTTAAGATAATGTGTGTGAAGTAGCACTGTACCAGAATCAGGGAAAATAATTCACTTTTACTTCAGCAAGAAATCAATTACAAATCACTCCTGGGTTGGTCTTGTCACATCATCTTCTGAAACCAAATATTTAAGCAAAATGTACATTCCTATATTTCATGAACTACACAATTTTTAAGATTTATTTATTAGACAGGCAGAGTGACAAAGAGCAGGAGACACACACACACACACACACACACGGGGTGGGGGGGGAGGTGAGGGAGAGAGATCTTCCACCTGAGACATCTTCTACCTATTGGTTCAGTCCCCTAAGGGCCACAGAGCTGGGCTGGGCCAGATCAAATACAGGAGCCAGGAACTCCATCCAGGTCTCCCATGTGGGTGGCAGGGACCCAAGTACTTGGGCCATCATCCACTGCCTTCCCAGACACATTAGCAGGGAGCTGGATCCAAAGCAGAGCAGCTGGAACCTGAACCAGCACTCTCATATGTGATACAGATGTTGCAAGCAGTGGCTTAACATTATACTGCAACACTATACAACCCCAACCCCACACAAAAACTACAAAAGTTTTTAAGCTCCAACCAGATAAAATTTATATTAAATAAAAACTGCTTCTAATTATTTCTGTTGACTTTCAAACAGTGTGTACTAAAGAACCTCTCCCTTCCCACCTCCCTAGAATTTGCAAAAGGTAGGGCATTTTGCGTCTCAGTCTGAATCATCTGCATTCAAGTTCATGGTGACTTCACAGTTTCTTTTGCCCAAAGACAACCGAGGAATGCTCCACCAACATGTGATGTCCACATTTTTTAACAGAAAACTTAGCAAAAATTGATTGATACTTTGGTAGCATAAAAAGCACTGAAAGATCTTTAGGGCACATTATTCCTATAGGTTGAATTCTGACCCTTGAAAAGGTAAATTTGGTTTGGTTTTGCTTTGTTTTGTTGAGCCACCCAGTTTGTGGCTCAGATTTGTTATGGTATTCCTAGAAAATTAATACAACTCTTGTTTATTTAACCCAGTGTTTCTCATCTGGGACAATTTTGCTCCCTAGGAGACATTAGGCAATGTCTGGAGGTTTTCAGTTGTCAATAGCGACGAAAATGCTGCTGGCATCAACTGGGCAGAGACCACGCACGTTGCTCAGTATCCCGCAATACATAAGGATGGCCCCCATAAGAAAGAATTCTTCAGCATGAAATAAATGTCAGTTGTGCCAGCACTGAAAACCCCTCTAATTTTTGGAGATTGAGCTTTTTTACCCATTTTTGCTGCCATAAATAATGCTGCAATGAGCAAAATGGTACACTATTCCTGGTCAAGTAGTAATAACAATTATCTTTAATTTCTTAAGGAACTGTATGTTCATTTTTCTCATTTTAATCTTACAGTTGCCTGTGATCCTATTAAAATACTTTTTGGAATAAAATATAAACAAGAAGTACATGAATGAATGAAATGTTATATACATATCCAAGGTAGTGGAAGTGTCAGTGTTTCCTAAGGTTAACCTTTGATGTGTCCTAATATTCCTCCCATATTTCTTCCATCTTCAAATAGCAAGGAGACACTACATAATAAAGTATATCTGTGAATGTAACAGACTTGTGCTGAAAAAAAGAAAAATTCAATTTTTTTCATAAAAAAACAAATTGAGGCATGGGCATTTGGTGCGGTAGTTAGGATACCATTTGGGATACCCTCATGCCATTATTGGAGTGTCTTGTTCAAGTCCCAGCTCCTCTGCTTCTGATTCCATCTTCCTGCTGTGTACCCTGGAGGACTGCAGATAATGGCTCAAGGACCTGGGTCCCTGCCACCCATTTGGGAGACCCTGACCAACTTCTAGGCTCCAGGTTTCAGCCTGGCACAGTCTTGGCTATTTCAGGCATTTGGGGAGTGAACCAAATAAACATTTCTGCCTTTCAAATTAAAATAAATTCCTTTGAAAAGAAAAAGAAATTGACCTAGCCATGTGATAGGCTTTTCTATAAGAAGACACTCAGCACTGTTCATTTTAGAAGTGGACAAGAGGGGTAATTAAATAGAGGTCCAAGCCTCAGTGTCGCATGGCCTTACCTGGTCTTTTTCTATTACCTCCTATGCTCAGATGCGAGCACTCTCTTCTGGAAAGTTGGGCTACAGGAATGTTATTTTTCTATACAAATCTCTCTTTGGCCCATCCCTCTCCCTGCTGCTGCCAAGTCAACCAGGGGTAACTGAGGGTGTGAGGCTGATCACTGGGACCATGCAAAGCACAAGCTCAGCTTTACCCCACGTGTTCCTTGCAGCCCACGGGCTCTTGCAGCCTCAGTGCCAGCTGAGACCTGCAAGAAATGAGGCTCACTGGAGGCTTCTCAGAGGTTGCCCTTCCAGGCTTCAATGGCAGAGTACACTCCTGGGTTTCATGCCAGAGGATGTTCCCTGAGGCCTTCAATTAGAAACATCAATAGTTCAAGGACACACAGGATGGAAATTAAAATGGCTAACTGAAATTTTAAAATGATATGCACATATTTAACTTCTAGCAGAATACAGAATAAATTTAATCCAGGCAACATGGGAGGGGGAATTTAAAAAAATGACTTTAACCATTCTTTTTTTTTATCCTAATCTATTAATTCTATTTAAAACAATTCCTTTGGTAGTTCACAATTGGAGCAGAGAAATAGATTTTACATATTACGTCTCCCATCAAAATAATGGTCATCACTGAACTAAGACCCAAGAGTGATTAAGAAGGCATAGGCAATGCAAAAGAGAAAACAAACATATACTTGAACCTCAGGGGGAGGAGGTTCTAGTTACCACTTTCTCAAAGTTACCTACAACAGGTGAAAATCAAGACACCTGATAGATAAGCACCAGCTCTCTGTGACACTGCACAATTCCTTACCCCTCATTCCAGGTACTATCTTACTATTGTCCTTGGATGTCAGTCTCCAAGATGCGCCTGTGGCTTGTGGATAAGAGCCAGGCTGAGCCATGCTGAGGAAACTGATAACTCCAGAATGCCAGTGGACTCCACTTTAAGCAACCTTGATATAAGTGAATCAACTAACATAGAGCTACACCACCTATTACTTCTATTGCTAGAGGAGAATTTACTTCAAATAAGTAGTTTCCACAGGTATTCTTTAAGTAGTGGGTATTGAATGCGCAGAAATGTTTGCTTGCTATCCGTTAAGCCCCCAAGTTCACAGGAGCTGACTAAAGATTAGTTGAAACTGAAGTTGAAGCACTTCTGAAATTATAATTATGAAAAAGTAATTACATTAAATTGACTCAGTGTTTTGGAAATAAGCCAAATGCTTAAAAATGAATAATGTCTTTTTACCTTCTCCTTCAATATCTACTACCCAAAGTGACAAAGAGCTTAGTTGATGAAAAGCCTGGTCACAGACTCACAGAGCTAACCTTACGTCTGTTCACGGGGTTCATTTTACACTCCCAGTTCCAGAAGGTTTAAATTATTTGCCAGCAAGTAAACGGACTTTACAGCCATTTTTTGTATCAGTATTTATTTTTACTCAAAATACATGGTAAATTATGTGCTTGTAGAAGATTTGGAAAATACATGAAAACACTCATGAATTTTAATCATAATCCCTACATACCAAAAATAATCATTATTACCATTTTAATATTCTTACACATTTTTCTAAATTGGAATTATACTATGGATATTAATTTTTTCTGCTTTTATTTCCACATAATAATATATTCTAACTTTTCCATAACATTGATTATTGTTTTATCTTCTCATTCTCAAAAACTACATTGCATTTCAGAATACAAATATACTAGTTAAATAATTTATTAAATAATTTATTTAACTAGTCCCTATTGTAGGACATCTAGGTTATTTTTGATATTTTATTTTTAAAAATATTGTGCTTGAGGAGCCAGCACTGTGGCACAGTGGGTGAACCTGCTACCCACAGTGTCAGCATCCCATATGGGTGCCCGGGTGCTCCAGTTCAATCCAGCTCTGCTATGGCCTGGGAAAGCAGACCCGAAAGAAGCTCCTGGCTCCTGGCATCGGGTCAGCGCAGCTCCAGCCGTTGCAGTCATCTGGGGCGTGAACAAATATATAGAAAATACCTCTCTGTCTCTCTCTCTTTCTCTTTCTCTCTGTAACTATGCCTTTCAAATAAATAAATAAATCTTTAAAAAGTAAACTTACAGTAACAATGTACATTTAAAAAATATTGTGTTTGAGAAATATAAATCACTGTACACATTTAAAGTTTTTTGTAATATATTGTTAAAAGTAGAATTACTGTATTGAGTGGAAAAACACTTTAAACTGCCAAGTTAAGGCCACTCCGAAGTTGTGCCAGTTTTAACTTCTGGCAGTGAGTAATGTGGCATAGCATATCTGCTTTGGACACCCACATCCCATATTGGAGTCCAGTTCTAGTCCTTGCTACTCTACTTCCAATCCAGCTTGCTGCTAATGTACCTGGGAGGCAGTGGATGATGACTCAAGTACTTGAGTTCCTGGCACCCACCTGAGTGACCTGGAGAGAATTCCTGACTTCTGTCTTAGGCCTGGCCCAGACCTACCTGTTATGGCCATTTGGGGCATGAGCCAGCAGACAGAGATCTGTCTCCACACCCTACCTGTCCCCTCCATCAGTCTGCCTTTCAAATAAATAATAAATCCTTAAAAAAAAAAAAAAAAAAAAAAAAAAACTGGGGGCTGGCATCGTGGCGCAGTAGGTTAATCTTGTACCTGCGGCACCAGCATTCCATATGGGCCCTGGTTTGAGTCCCGGCTGCTCCTCTTCCAATCTAGCTCTCTGCTGCGGCCTGGGAAAGCGGTAGAAGATGACCCAAGTCCTGGGCCCCTGCACCTGCATGAGAGACCGGGAAGAGGCACCTGGCTCCTGGCTTTGGATGGGTGCAGCTCCAGCCATTGTGGCCATTTGGTGAGTGAAGCAACAGAAGAAAGACCTCTCTCTCTGTCTCTTCCTCTCACTGTCTGTAACTCTACCTCTCAAATAAATAATAAAAACCTTTATAAACAAAAGCTAACTTCTGCCATGCTCTCAACAATAGGCATTATTATTTTGGAAACTATTTTCCTAATTGATAAGTAAAGAAAATTATTGCCTGTGATTTTAATTTTTTAATTGCTGAAAACTGATTTTATTGTCCTTGTTTCCATTCTAATTTTATATTTTTTCTTTCTAGTCCATATGTAATAATTGACATATTTCTGGGTACAAGGTGATATTTCAATATACACATATCATATACAGTTATCAGATCAGGGTGATTGGTATATCCAATGCTCTGCCACTTACTCTTCTTTGTGTTTGAAATGTTTAAAATCCTTTCTATTTTGAAATACATAATCAACTATTGTCAACCATAGTTACCCTACTATGCTGTGAAACATTAGAAGTTATTCCTCCTACGCAACTGTATTCCTGTACCAATCAATCACCCTCTCTCCATCTCCCTTCTCCCGACCCTTCCCAGCCCCTGGTAACCACTATGCTACTCATTCTGTATATGAGATAAATCTTTCTACTTTCCACATATACATGAGAACATAATGTCATCCAGGCTCATTCATGTCACTACAAATGTCAAGATCTCATTCTTTTTTATGGTTGAATAATATTCCATTGTGTGTATAAACCACATTTTCTTTTTCCAGTCATCCATACCTTGGTTGACTATTTTTTACTAGTATAAATAATTCTGCATTGAACATGGGAGTGCAGATATCTCTTCAACATACTGATTTCTTTTCCTTTTGACATAACACCTAGCAGTAGGATTGCTAGATTATAAAGTAGTTCCAGTTCTAGTTTTTTGTTTTTTTTTTTTTAAATTAATTTATTTATTTATTTGAAAGGCAGAGCTATAGAGAGGCGGGGGGGGGGTGGAGGAGAGAGAGAGGTCTTCCATCTGCTGGTTCACTCCCCAGATAGCCACAATGGCCGGAGCTGTGCCAATTCAAAACCAGTAGCCAGGAGCTTCTTCTAGGTTTCCCATGTGGGTGCAGGGGCCCAAAGACTTGGGCCATCTTCTACTGCTTTCCCAGGCCATAACAGAGAGCTGGACGGGAAGTGGAGCAGCCAGGACTTGAACTGGTACCCATAAGGGATGTCAGCACTGCAGAAGGTGGCTTTACACACTATGCCACAGCACTGGCCCCAAGTTCTGGTTTCTTGAGGAGCCTCTAAATTATTTTCTGCAATGGTTATGCTAATTGACATTCCCACAAAAAGCATATTACTGTTTTGTTTTCTCTACATTCTCCCATTTCTTGTTTTATTTTTTGATAATAATTTTCATTTGTCTGAGATGAGATCACAGTGTAGTTATTTCACATTTTTAAAAATGGTCCAAAACCAATATATTTGCTTTCTAACTTGTGCATGCAAGGAGTTAGAAGCTGACTTCAGGATTTGTTTGTTTATTTCTGTTTTGTTTGATGTTAGTATCAAATGCTATGGGCTCTCTAATAAATCATGAGGGATTATTTTATCATGGAATAGCTAAACAATGGTACAAACTTATTTATTAGTGTCAAGCAGGGATTAGGAACCACAACTTGTCAGTCCAAGAACAGTGTCCTAATATCCTTATTTTGGTCCCCTAAAGTGTCACGATCCACAAGTTTGAACAGGGCTTTTAGTTCTCGTTTATTTGTTGGATAAACTGGAGTAACACATAATCATCCAGTTCCTAGACCTGCCCTACTCTCCTAAACATGTAAAAATCTATATGCTATTAAGTTCCATATCCCATTGCAGGTAGCAGTTTCAGCAGTTACTTTGCATAATTACGTTATTATCATCTTAGGGAAAAAACAAACAATTCCTGTGGGTTTTCCCTCCTAGGACCACAAGTTCAGAATAGAGCAGCTCAGCACCATGGGAGGTCATACATTGTCGCTCTGAGCATGCCCGGCCTTCCCGTGCAAATCTACTGTAACTGAAGTTGCCCTGAGGAGTTGCATGGAGAGCTGGCATCTAGCCAACCCCAAAGAAATCTGCATAGCATTCAACAGTTTAAGTGCATTTCACTCTTCTTTTCCCCAGTTCTTGGGGAAGCTTGCATGCTACCTTCGAATGTAACTCTGCACTGCCATTCTGTGTTTTCTGAGCACTGAGCAGGAAGAAGATGGCAAGTCTTTTATGCTAAATAAATAGAGCTTGTCCTAAGATCTACAAGATGGAGTCAGGAAAAGAAAGAAGTCATGGCTGTTTAAAAGCACCAGCAAACCTCAACTGAAGAGCATTTAATGAGCAGCTCTTGTTCAACTGGAAGCGTCTCTTTATCTCCACACAGGGTGGGTAATTTTGTAATACTCGCTCCTTTGGATATACTCAAAGCCCAAGATAAAAAATAAAACAAAACAGGAATAAGTCCTACTTAGGACTCTCCTGATATTGCTGCCCCATGGAACTGGAGTACTATACCTAGAAAGCTCCAAAACTTAGAATCTCTCCATAACTTCAATTTAATTCTGTGATCTCAGAAAGTAAAATTAAAAGGTGGGAAGGAACAGAGGCACCAACTGCTTTGCCTTCTCATAGTTTTTATCAAAATCTTCCTTGTCCTGCTTCATACTCCCCCTAGCCACAATTAAACTGAATATATATATGGTAGAAAGGCAGGAATTAATAAGACAAATGTGATTGTGAAATAACAAAACTTTCCCTAGCAATCAATTTGTATGCACAGTTTATAATTTCATAACATTTTTACACTAATGTTTTCTTCTACTAGGGTTTAAATGATTCTTAGAATTGTCTTTTAATTCACTGTCATCCTGCACCAATATATAGTCTAAAATTCCTTTGTTTCATGTAAAACTTTAAACAAAAAGTAAAAAATACTGAGATGACCACTGAGATAAAATCATTAGTTTTAGTAGGGAATGGTCATATAAACAAGAAATGTGGAGTATGAAAAGTAGGGCAAAAGTTACAAACTCACATGTTGCCTCAGGTTTTCCTTGTACTTTCACGGATAGAGATGGCCTTAATTGTGTCTCCAGTGTGACTTCTAACAGAGAAGCACTGACGAGGCTGACACGTCTCTCCGAAGGTTTTGTGAACCTGTCTCCATAGCTTCTTCAATGAGGGGGAAAGGGAGAAGCAGCTTTCCCAGCGCAGGTGCATTCGTCTCAGGGAGGGCGGACAGAAATCGGGCACAGTTGTTGTCTAAACCTTCTTTCCTGAATTTGCTTTTAAGATTTTATGGCAAGAAAACGTGTGCTTTTCTCCTGCTATTGGGCTTTCAGATGACTTTCTTACACAGAAGAGAAGCCTCTGACATTTTTTACATTGCAACCAGCAGTTGCTTGGCTGCACTATCAAAGCAGGCCCAGCAGATCCCCCTGAATGGAGACTCTGAGACCCACCACAGACTCTGGCTGCACTAATGGACTAACAGCACAGATTCCGCGGGGCCCCAGTAGGGCGGCTGGGGGGGACATAAAATCCCATGGAGATAGGACCAGGCTGTGGCCATAAAGAATCAACTTGTCTTAGCAGGTGCTGTAAGTCCCAACATCTGCCAGCCATATAAAACAAAGTGGCTAATGGACAGCGTGAAAATGTAAATACACCATAAAGAGTTATATTGTTACTCATTTTGGCAACGGTCATAGGGATTGGTGCTTTTCTGGTTGCTTTTTGGTGATTTTTTTTTTGGGGGGGGTAGATTTATATTAAGCAAATTTAGACTTTTTAAGCAAATAACAGTCAGATGAATTACTTTCCTAAATGTATTTTACGATATATTAATACCCAAAAGTGACAGAGTAGAATAGTTTAAACAAGAGCATATCTTAAAACAGTAATCACAGTGAAAACAGTGAGACTCATTCCCAGTGGAAGATTCGGTAAAACAAGCAAACTTCTGGTCCAGGCAGCACTCAACAGAAAACACCATGAACACCATGACAAAGGTGCACAGTTATTTGCACATAGAAAAATCAGTGCAAGGGTTAAGGATCTAGGCCTCAAATTCAGTCATATCTGGGTTCAAATCCCGAATCAGTCATTTACCAGGCACATTAACCTCCTTGAGATTCCATTTCTCTCCTATGTAACACGGAAGTAAAAAAAAAAATACCTTCCTCACAGAACAGGGGTGAGATTAAATAAAACAACAAGGTGCAGGCAGGGAGTAGATGCAGACAGAAGATCAAGAAGTGCAGTAGGAACACAGGGACAGCTTCCAATGCTCTATGGCACAGTAGGATAATGATAGCTGGAGTGATTAACTGAATGTTTCAAAACAGCTAGGTTCCAAATGTTCCCAATACAAAGAAATGGCCAATGTTAGAGGTGATGGATATGCCCATTATTCTGATCTGATCACCACACATTATATGCACACATTGAAATGTCACACTTAGGGTTTGCACTGTGGCACAATGGTTAAGTCACTACTTGCAATGCCAGCATCCTATATCAGAGCGCTGGTCAAGCCCTGACTACTCTGCTTTGCATCCAGCTTCCTGTTAATGCACATCCTGGGAGGCAGTAGCCAAGTATTTGGGTCCCTGCCACTCATGTGGGAGACCAGGATGGAGTTTTTGGCTTCTGGCCGAGCATTAGCTGCTGAGGCCATTTGGGGAATGAACCAGCAAATGGAATATACCTCTCTCTCTCTCCCTCCCTCTCCCCCCACCTTTTCCTCCACTTTACCCCCTCCCTTTTCCCCTGATAGTTTTTCAGTTAAATAAATCTTTATAAAAAGAAAGAAATGTCATATTATACCCCATAAATATGTACTATTACTATGTCAGTTAAAAATAAAAATAACAATCAAGCACATAGAACAGAATCTAAAACAAATTGAACACTAAATTGATTATTATTATTATTTCTACTGCTATTGATTATTTATACCATAATGTTTCCCAAAACAGATAAAATTACACAAGTCAGAAGCAGATTTTTTTCAAAAGGACAAAAATAAAAGACTTCTTCAAAGAATCCATTTTATCCTGTGGTTCAATCAGATTAAAATTTGCATTTCTTCTTCTTGAAATACTCATCAAATACACAGAAACTAAAACCAAGGGCAACTTATCAACACTGGAAAGGACCCTTGGGAAGACTAAAAAATTCATTTTGATTTCACTTCATGTCACAGACTCTTGCTCTGACTTTCATGAAAACATCAGTTATCAGAAAACAGATGAATATAAACCTCAGTGGCTGTGGCACAGCTACCAAGGGGCAGAAAAATATGACCCTGGATGATTCTGATCTCAAAAAGCCACAGAAACTCCCCTTTCCCTTAGCCTTCCAGGCTTTCCCAGCCATCTCCCTTCACTGCTTTTCCTACTCAGCAGGGTGTGTAACACCACACTGTCATTTAAATGAGACCTCAAAAAATAAGATCCCTACACTAAATTTTATCTTCAGAAAGATATGCCACATCACAGTCAGCATCAAGTCTCCAGGGTGGCAAGGCTCCTTGGCATATCAGTCTATGCAAGTCAACTTTTGAATATTAATTATCTACCCAACAACCTCCTCACATAATTATTTTTGCTATAAATTTGGAGTCATTACCCAGTGAGCTGCAGGATTAGCATTTTAAAGACTTGATGGAGATAGAAGTTCAACAAATAAACATAAACACTCTTGGCCTCCTGTTGAGAGACTCTAATTTCTGGTGCTGGAGTACTTCTGCCACACTGAGAATTAGGAAGACTGCAGCACAGACAGGAAGAAAAAGAGGTTCCTCTTGAGTGCCACTTCCATTGCATGGCGGTGACTCCCCAGATCCCTTTGTTGAGAAATATCCTGGGCCATGTCTTAGCTCAAGGGGAAAGAATTCTGCAACCACATAATGACACCTTCCACAAACAGAGAGGAACAGGCATTTGCCCATCCTGCTGTGTACACCAGTTCTTCAAAACATAAAGAGTAGCCCTCATTTTCTGCAGTGGCTACGCTCCAAGATCCCCAGATAATACTGAGCCCTGCATAAATGAGGCTTTCTTCTATACACACTCATATACGCAATATCTCTCCAAGTGTCTAAACACTTATTACATACTATGGCTGTAGCTTTTGCAATCTGAGGTGTAATAGCAAAATTAACACCAATTGCTTTTCCTTCTTCCACAGTTTCACCATATACATAGTCCATTTTCTATTGCTTTAGCAAAATAACCAAGCTTGGATAAAGAAGAGAGGTTTAGTTAGTTACATTTTAGAAGCTTAAGGTCCAATATTGGGTGGTCCCATCTTTTGGGCCTTGGTGAGGGCCCCCCCAGGGTGGAGAAATGAAATGAGAATCAGCTGTGTGCTTAAGAGCCAAGTGCATGGAATGCCCTTGCTTTAGAACAACCTGCTCTCTCAGAGGCTCACTCAATCTGTGAGACCACCATTAATCTTTCCAATGGCAGTGTCCCCAAGACCCAATTACTTTTTACTGTCCTTATCCCTTAAAAGTTTCTGTACTTCAACCACCACCACTTAGGGACCAAGATTTGAGCACCTGAACCTCTGGGGGACACCCTCAAACCACAGCGCACAGACAGAAGATTCAACCCATTATGCATCTTAGCAACCTGAGCATATGATGATTTTCTTTCCTTTGCAAGCCATGAACTTTGAGCTTTTCACTTAACATACTTTATGGCTTCTCTTTTGGCAAATCGAAATTTTCAGCATCACTACTAATTTTTTTAAAGATTTATTTTATTTGTTTGAAAGGCAGGGTAACACAGAGAGAGGCAGACACAGAGATCTTTGTCTGCAGGTTCACTCCCCCCAAATGGCTACAACTACTGAAATTGAGCCAGGCTGATGGCAGGAGCCTGAAATTCCATCAGGATCTCCCATGTGGGTAGCAAGAGTCCAATCACTTGAGCAGTCTTTCACTGCTTTCCCAGGTGTATTAGCGGGGAGTTGGATGGGAAGAAGAGCAACTGGACTCACACTGGCACTCCAACATGAGGTACCAGTGTTGCAAGTGACAGCATAGCCTGCTGTGCCACAACACCAGAGCCTATGTCACTATTCGTATGCTTTGAGTCCTTAATCAGTAAAATAAAGGTGATTGACCACAAGTACTGTAATACAGTGTCAGTCAATCTGATAACCAATACAGTTACTACGTAACTAATGGGCAAGTAGCATATACAAGGGTACTTCAAAAGGTTTGCAGAAAATAGAATTTAAAAAGTTTGGTGCAAAAAATTCTGAAGCCCATGCATATGTATAGCAAGGATATGCTGGACAAAGGGACAATCTTGTCCCAAACAGGACAGAGCAGGCCTGCATGAGATTTCATCACACTACTGAGAAGAGCATACAATTTGAATCTTATGTGCTATTTCCTTCTGAAATACTCCATTTAATATTTTGAGACTGTAGCTGGCCACGGATAACTGCAAACTCTACAAGTGAGAGCATAGATTGGGCTGGGGTTCGGGGGGAGGCTAGCAGGTGGGCAACACAAAAGCCATGGTGAGTTGCTCTATAGAATTGTGAATGCTAAGCCAAGCAGTTCCTCCAAACCAGTAGTCCCACTACCACTCTTTCAAGTTGTCATGCCTAGTGAAAACCAGTACAGGTGAGTCTAGAACTGGTATGCAGTTATCAGAGTCAGTTGGAATTACTATTGAGCACAAGAAGTCACCCTGAGAAAGCTCCAGGAGGTGGTTGGGGAAGGTGGGTTAATTGTGCTTTCTTTTACAGAGCAAAGAGTATCTTTGGCACTTGAAACAAAGGAGATAACTACTTCAGAGTGATCATTAGTCCTCAAGAGAAATGCTTCCTTTTAAGCTAACATATCTGCTCCACTCCGTCAGTCTGGGCTACCTGACAATAGACTGTGCCTATGATCATGGCCAGTGAGTGTCCTCCTGTCTTCCTGCTAGCACCTCTAGGGTAACTATGGAGGCCAATTCATAGACCAAGTTCAGCCTCCTTATATTCCTGTAAGCAACAAACGGTCTTTTCCTAAAGTGCAAGACTAAGTGTGTCTCAGCTCACAGGGGTGTTTTCCTTTTCTGGGTAGGAGATGAAGGAGTGTCACAGAAGGCTTGAGATCAAAATGAAATCTTATTTCAAAAAAGTCACTGCAGGGAAGAATACTGCATAAGTAGCTTTTATTCTCATTCTTATTTAAAATTTCTTCCTTAAGCTGTACTTTGGAAATTTATATTCATTAAATAAAAGTTTGAAAGCAAAAAAAAAAAATTAAAAAAATTAAAAAAAAAATTCTTCCTTAAAAGAAGCTATAAGCAAAATAAATAAATAAGATTTTACAAAAAGCTATCAGCTAGTTTGGGGGTGATGTGTATGGTTATATAGTGTATGATTCCATTATCTGTAAAACATCCAGAATAACTACATAGAGGTAGAAAATAAATTAGTAGTTGGTAGGGACTAGGGAGAGGGAAGAACAACCCTTTCGGGGTGATGGAAATGATTTATGACTTGAAATGAGTGAGAGTTGTGAACACTAGTGAATGTGCTAAATGCCCTGAAGAGTACAGTTGAAAATGACTAGCTTCATGCTATGTGAACTTATGAATGCACCTCATTTTTTAAAAAATACTTTCTAGGGAAATTTGGTGAACTAAAAATATAAAGTTGATATGAGTTGACATTGTGGAATTATTAGTTTTCTTAGATGTGATCATGACATGTTATACAGGAAAATAACATTTTGAATTTTTTTCAAAATGACTGCAGAAGTCTTGAAAGGTGCCGGCGCCACAGCTCAATAGGCTAATCCTCTGCCTTGCAGCACCGGCACACCAGGTTCTAGTCCTGGTTGAGGCACCGGATTCTGTCTCGGTTGCCCCTCTTCCAGGCCAGCTCTCTGCTGTGGCCCGGGAGTGCAGTGGAGGATGGCCCAAGTGCTTGGGCCCTGCACCCCACGGGAGACCAGGATAAGTTTCTGGCTCCTGCCATCGGATCAGCACGATGCGCCGGCCACAGCACGCCGGCTGCGACAGCCATTGGAGGGTGAACCAACGGCAAAGGAAGACCTTTCTCTCTGTCTCTCTCTCTCACTGTCCACTCTGCCTGTCAAAAAAAAAAAAAAAAAAAAAAAAAAAAAGAAGTCTTGAAAGGTAAAGTGTTATGATATCTGCAGTTACTTTCTAATTATTCAGCAAAATTCATTCATAGAGAGAGATTAAAGTAACATGGTAAAAAATACTTTTGTTTGTTAAATCTAAATTAAGGCCATAGGGCTATTTACTGTACTTTCAATGTTTCAATTTCTTAATTTTACAAATAAATATTGGGAGAAATTTTTTAAATGATAACCTGACTGTCAAGGCTCATATTTATTGATTGATTAGTCAGCATGAATGTGAGGTACTAGGGATATATAATATGTAATAACTAAGGATATAATAATGCCCCTACAACCACATAGGAGACCTGGAAGAAGCTCCTGGCTCCTGGCTTCGGATCTGCACAGCTCCGGCCATTGTGGCAATTGTGGCCAACTGGGGAGTGAACCAGCAGATGGAAGACCTTTCTCTCTCTCTGCCTCTCCTTCTCTCTCTGTGTAACTCTGACTTTCAAATAAATAAATAAATATTTAAAAAAAAAAAAAAGGAGGCAGCCCCAGCTTAAGGGAGGTGATCCATTCTATAGGCAGTGCTGCCACTCAATGCCAGCCAGCCTGAAGCCTGAGGGAGTAAGAAAACCAGGCTCCAAGGAAGTCACATGATCACACACACACACACACACACCCCGCTGCAGTTAAGTCCTAGGCCAGGGAACTTTGGCTCTCCTATCTTGCTTTTGGTGGGGTAGGTGTCAATGAAAGGGGAAAGGGTGGTGGCAGCTGAAAGTACATTAGAAAAACATTAGGCATTAGCAAAACACCAGGCCTGGGTGAGTAACTGTGACCAGGACCACCAGTCAGGCAGGCTCTGATCAACACAAGGTCTTAGGCAACTGCAAGCCTCCCCACCGTGTATAGTTGCATTTTCTTCTAACTAAAATTGAGAAAGGTACAGGCGCAAAGTGGTTGTTCCTGCAGCTTTTAATAATCAGTATATTCCAGGCTGAACTGGTTGTCTGTCTAGAACTTCTTAAACATAATCTCTGGAAATGATGAGCAGCTCTTGATTTGTTTGGTTTGGTTTGCCTGACATTAGCAGGTGGACGCAGACTCAGACTTGAGGGAAAAGCTCCTTCTTTCTCCCCTATTTTTATCCGGAAAGGAGAAAGACAAAGGGTGTGGGGTTTTAGGAAAAACATAATACAGCAGAAAACCTTCAAATTAAGATGGCATTTGGCCTTTGGGAAAGAAAAAAAAAAATAGGCTAAACCGTTTTGAGTTACCCTTTTTCTAAGACTCAGCGGGGGTTCACGTTAATAGGTTTACGGGACTTGGCAGATTGGGAAGTGTCCAGGGCGGTGCTTAAGATCTCAGTCTGGGAGACTTGAGGGGCTTTTGCCAAAGCCAGGAGGGCCTCCCATGCCCACAGGGATGCCTGGACGCCCATGCAGTCACAGGGAGCCCACTCTACGGTTAGGGCCCTTGGAGAAAGTTCTCCTCTTTTCCTATCTTGATACAAATCTCTGGGTGTTATTTTATTCTGTTCTGGGGCTCCGAGAAGAAGCCTGACTGCTAATTCGCAGCTCTGGTCCTTTGAAGTGCCATTGATATTCCAAACTTGGGGAGCCTCCTGCATCATAATGGAATCTTCAACCCACCCCAGCCACACTACAAATAAACTTGCTCTGCGGAGCCTGGGAGCCAGTCCTGCGCCCCAAAGACAGCCGACCTCTGAGAAAGGCGCTCAGGCAGTATAAGCCTTGCAAAGGAAAATAAAATCCTCAGCATGGAGCCTCCAACAAGAAAAACAGTGAGATATTTAAGCCTCCCCATTTCTTTTTAAAGACTTGGGTGTTCTTCAGAAAGGGAATTTCCCTCCCACCTCAGAAGGGTCCAAAGTGTTACTCATATTATTTACAGAGCTTTGAAGTGGGTCTCCAAAGTTTGAGTTCAGCTCTGAGGAATGTGAGGGTCAAATCATTTTCCCTTTCTGATGAGGAAAGCTGGGAATTTAATCCCACAATTTATTCAAAACAAGGAAATACACGGCGGCACTCTCCACAATTAGCACACAACAGTGAAGGGCTACTCCAGAGTTTGCACGGTTTGGGCAACATGGGTGATACATTTAGGAAGCCCTCTGATGCATCCATTCCTATGAGTCTCGGCACCTGTACAATGCAACACACTCTGTTTCTAATTATAGGAATTGACTTAATTTATTTAAACATTGTGAGAGCCATCATTTCCTAAAAGTAAAATAATTCAAGATATACTCCAGTACTATGTGTATATTTTATGAAAACTGGAGGTTAAATAGCACATCTGGGGCATCTGGCTTTTCCTGGTAACCCTCCAGCTGACCTCTCTTTTTAAAAGTGGCCTTTTGGGTTTTATTATCTTAACAAGAACCTCCATTTATATAGCTGCTTTCTTTATGGAGCTTGAAGTGCTTTGTTGACCTTGGAATGCCCTTCGTGCATCAGAGGATGCTCTCACTAGCTTACAGAGCTGGTGAGACGTGCACAGACCTGAGACCAAAAGGCTGGGCTGCAGGCAGGCAGTGCTGAATGTGCATCGGGAGCTGCTCTCTCAGCTGGAATGATACAGAAATACTTTAGTCCATAGAACCCAGTAGCATGCTGCCACCACACACTTGAAGAGGCTTGAGTCAAGTCTGTGCTCTGCCACCTACTGGCGTGTAGCTTCAATTGCTGTAAACCCTTCTTCCCTATCTGTAAAATGGGCCAAATGATATCTACATTATACTTTTGCTGTCTAACACCTTCTTGACATGTTGAACACCTGCCTTCCTCTATTAGTTTCTATATAACTAATGGCATTTTGGGCTAAGTAAATATTGAATGACCTGGCATTGTGTTTATAACTGAAGATTATTTTATTAATTCTTACTATAAGTGCCTGAGCTAGGAACAATTATTAGCAGACATGAAAAGGTATAATTACAATAGTTACTCAACTTGCCTATGTTCAGGAAGTAGCTGCAATTGGAGTTCAAGGCACAGCACCCTGCCTCAAAACCCTGTGCCCTTAACCAGGGTACCATCTTTTGTCTACCTTAAGTCTTAGCTTATGAAATAGACATGTAAATAAATGGTTTTGATGTAATGGGCTGAAGAGACTTGGTGAAATGCACCTCCTGGTGGTCTTATGGTTTTCTCTAGTTATTTTCAATGAACTTGGTCCACCTCAGGAAGTCTGTGTTGAACCACATGAAAAGTCCAAAATCCTCTTGCATTGCGAGGCCTCCAGGAACTTCCCCTGGCCCTTGTGCCTCCTTCTCTTTATTCTCTTTCTGCCTGGTCTCTCTCCTTTTTTTTTAGGATTTATTTATTTATTTGAAAGTCAGAGTTACACAGAGAGGAGAGGCAGAGAGAAAAAAAGGTCTTCTTCCATCCACTGGTTCACTCCCCAAATGGCCTCAAGGGCCAGAGATGCACTGATCCAAAGCCAGGAGCCAGGAACTTCTTCTGGGTCTCCCACATGGGTATAGGGGCCCAAGGACTCTCCCAAGGATTAGCAGAGAGCTGGATTGGAAGTGGAGCAGCCGGGACTCAAACCAGCGCCCATATGGGATGCTAGCACTGCAGGCTGTGGCCTTACCCATTACACCACAGTGCTGGCCCCCTTGCCTGGTCTTTTGATGGCTCCCCATTTGGTGCTGCCCTTGACTCTGGCCTACCACAACCTGCTCACTTGGTTTTGAACTGCTTCATTCTACAAGAGGTCAGATATGTCTGTGGTTTTTAAACTGAAATATGTGTTTCTCCAGATATATGAAATACATGAAATACTGTCCGGGGCATTGGTGATCCAAGGAAGTTTCCTGGGAACTGGTTTCCAGATCCTCAACTTATATGCATTCTGTTTCCCAAAACTAATTTTGAGAGAAAATGAATGAGCTCTTAACTCACTTTCATTCTCATTACTCCCTTCTTACCAAATATATAAATATATATGAGTGTATGTATGTATATATGTGTATATATATTATATATTTTTCTCTTTTTCAATCTTAGCAAATCTGCAAGGCTCAAGGGTGCCAAACAAAGAGAAAACTGGAAACCATTTGCACCGGTCACTACGGTCTTATCTATTTTTTCAGACATAGTGAAGGAATATTTAACTGAATTGTCAGTTAACTGATCATTAGAATATTTTTGCTTATTAGTTTTTGTATTAGGATTTGAGACAATTGAGAATATTGCTCTAA
Source organism: Oryctolagus cuniculus (assembly GCF_964237555.1). Lineage (NCBI taxonomy): Eukaryota > Metazoa > Chordata > Mammalia > Lagomorpha > Leporidae > Oryctolagus > Oryctolagus cuniculus. Next base: position 78,997,342 of record NC_091439.1, on the reverse strand, counting down.
TAAAATTTCTTCTTTTCCCATCCTTATATTTACTGAAAAATGTTTCACTGTTTTCATTTATAAAAATAAATACTAGTAATGGAAATGATTCAGAACCCTGTCTCATTCTAGCAATGCTGGAACATTCACAACTCAATTGCACTACAATTTAATTGAATAAAATAAATACAACCCCAGACTTCCAAAATAGGTGCATTTTCAATAAAAGTTTGTATACAAAATCGTTTATCCAAATGTATAACATACTTATGTTATTTTAATCAGTTTTATACTATTAATAGTCACAAAAATAACCTAGTCAATACTAATGTAACATTTACAGCATAATGGTTGCAAGGAAAATATAATTAAAATGTCAATATATAAACATTTTTGTAGCAAAGAACTATGATATGACAGTCTTTAAGAACATCCTTCACACACAAACTGTATTACATAAAGCTAAAATTCCATGGGGAAATTGGAATGGAAAATGACCACAAAAGAAAAATAAATAAATGATGTAAACGTTCAGTCTGTCAAAGGAGAGTTTGCACATTTTTAAATAGGTGATGGCCGATATCCAATCAGCATTTAGATTGCTTTGGATATATTTTAAAAGCTGATGCAATAATTTTCCTTAAAAGTTCAATACTGGGGCCGGTGCTGTGGCGTAGCAGGTAAAGCCACCACCTGCAGTGCCAGCATCCCATATGGGTGCCAGTTCATGTCCCAGCTGCTCCACTTCTGATCCAGCTCTCTGCGAAGCAGTACTTGGGCCCCTGCACCCGCATGAAAGATCCAGAAGAAGCTCCTGGCTACTGGCTTCAGGTTGGCGTAGCTCCAGCCATCACAGCCAATTGGGGAGTGAACCAGTGGATGGAAGACCTCTCTCTCTCTCTCTCTCTCTCTCTCTCTCTCTCTCTGCCTCTCCTTCTCTATGTAACTCTGACTTTCAAATAAATATAATAAATCTTTTTTTAAAAATGCTCAATATTTACAATATTGTATTTAAAAAGTCAATATTTATAGTATGTTGAAACTCCATCCTTTCAAATACTCTGTTTCCATTTTTAAAAATATGGGGGGTAGGGGGGGCAGCAGTGTGCCATAGCAGGTAAAGCCACCACCTGCAATGCCAGCATCCCATGTGCGTGCTGGTTCAAGTCAGGGCTGCTTCACTTTCAATCCAGCTCTCTGCTATGGCCTGAGAAAGCAGTGGAAGACAGCCTAAGTCCTTGGGCCTCTGCAACTGCGTGGGAAAGAAACCTGGAGGAGACTCCTGGTTCCTGGCTTTGGATCGGCACAGCTCCAGCTGTTGTTGCCATTTTTGGAGTGAACCAGCAGATGGAGGACCCCTCTCTCTCTTTCTCTGCCTCCACCCCTCTGTAGCTCTGCCTTTCAAATAAGTAAATAAATCTTTTAAAAAAAATACATATAAGGGGATCCTAGATTTTTCAGCATTCTCTCTGGGTACATGTGAGCACATTTTGAAGACTTTATATGTGAAAAAGAAAGAAGTGACACTGATATCCCTCATCTGGCAAACATAATTAAAGTAAGTTACATGGGCCGGCGCCGCGGCTCAATAGGCTAATCCTCTGCCTAGCGGCGCCGGCACACCAGGTTCTAGTCCTGGTCAGGGCACCGGATTCTGTCCCGGTTGCCCCTCTTCCAGGCCAGCTCTCTGCTATGGCCTGGGAGTGCAGTGAAGGATGGCCCAAGTGCTTGGGCCCTGCACCTGCATGGGAGACCAGGATAAGCACCTAGCTCCTGCCTTCGGATTAGCGCAGTGCACTGGCCACAGCGTGCTGGCCACAGCGGCCATTGGAGGGTGAACCAACGGCAAAGGAAGACCTTTCTCTCTGTCTCTCTCTCTCTCATTGCTCACTCTGCCTGTAAAAAAAAAGTATGTTACCTTGTATGAATTCTGAAATCATTTGTAAATCAGAAATAATTCTACAAATGCTAGAGTTGGTGGCACAGTATTGTCACACCCTTTGCCTACATAAGTCACCCAAAGAAATCTCATAGATTTGGTTCAAGATAAAATACAAGCACAGGTCCTAGACATATTGACAGTGTACCATTATTTTCACATACTGATACACATTCAAAAACCACCTGACTCTGACTTTGAAGTATATTGTTAGTAAATTCAACATAAAAATATTTCCCTGAACAAATACTCTCACATTAGTGAACTCTACTTGGAGTGCAAATCACTTTTGACTGGAAATTGACAACAGATCCCCAAATCAAATTTACCCTATAACTCAGCAATGAGCAATGGTACATGTGAGACTTTCCCTATCGAAATACTTGGACTCACATGAAGTAACTTTTCTATGAAATGATGGGAAAAGATTGGAAACTACCCAGGTAGGATTGGTTAAATAAATTATGGCACATTTATACCATGGAATCCTATATAATTGTAAAAAAAAAAAAAATTGGCATTCATAAACAGATTGGCAGATATTTCTGGATCTACTGCTAAGTGGGAAAAAAATCAAGGTGCTTAATATTTATAATATATAAACCTCTGTGAAAGACAAGCAAGGAAATAAGAATATATATGTTTGTATCTGCATTGATTTGCAAAAGAAAACACTGGAAGAATGAAAATATAGAATCAATGGGAACAGGATGGACAAGGATATGGTTAAGATTGAGTCTTTTGGCCGGCGCCGCAGCTCAATAGGCTAATCCTCCACCTAGGGGCGCCGGCACACCAGGTTCTAGTCCTGGCTGGGGCGCCGGATTCTGTCTCGGTTGCCCCTCTTCCAGGCCAGCTCTCTGCTGTGGCCAGGGAGTGCAGTGGAGGATGGCCCAAGTACTTGGGCCCTGCACCCCATGGGAGACCAGGATAAGTACCTGGCTCCTGCCATCGGATCAGCGCTGTGCACCGGCCACAGCGCGCCAGCTGCAGCAGCCATTGGAGGGTGAACCAACGGCAAAGGAAGACCTTTCTCTCTGTCTCTCTCTCTCACTGTCTACTCTGCCTGTCAAAATAAATAAATAAATAAATAAATAAAAGATTGAGTCTTTTCAGCATATATATTTAATATTATTTTGATTTTGAACCATGTACTATGGCCAATTCAAAAAAGTACCCAAAAAATGTTGTCACTAACCATATTTAATATATTTCAATTGTTAACTTTAAGAAATTTTCTGAAACAAGACCTAAACTTGAAGCCTCTGGCTATGTTTCTCTGCATGATTGTGGATGCATATTTTATTGATTTTGCTGCAGGAACAGTAATTGCTAAATTGGAACTCCATGAAATGTGTTCATGTATCCCACAGCAGCTTAATTTATTTAATGGTTTTAAGTAATTTACAAAAAGTGACTTAGTTTTTTTTTTTTTTTTGGCTTGCTCCCTGTATTTCTACTTTCTTTCTCATTCCAATAGTCAATTGAGTCCAGTATGTTTCGTTGAGCATACTTGAATGTAGAGCAGAGCCATTTTAATGGCACATTTAGTGCCCATTTGTAATAATGTTTTTAGTCATTAAAATGTATACCAGGGAGGGCCATGACAGCAGTACCAACTAATTATAGTCACGCAGAGATCAGGACAAAGAGAAGGAGGTCCAGCTCCCTTGTACCCTGTTGGAATTTTTCACCAACATGCTGACCTCAATGAGACCTCCACTCTCTTGGTCCCTCCAGTTTCTGCTAGTCCATCAGCTCTCTCTGGCTTCATGTCCTTCCCTACTAACCAGGACCCCAAAGCGCATGATTTCAACCTCTCTCTTATAAGCACCTTCAATTTCCTCAGGTGTGCTTCACCTGCTGCCACACACCCCCTGACAATCTCCAACCTCATATTCTTTCAGCAATCCATACTCTCTAAGCCTACATCAAGACCACCAGGCACATCTGGAGAAAACGACACATTAATCCTACGGATTTAGGTTTTGTGATCTCAGCTGGATTCTCTATACCATTCCTCAACCTATTAGGGGTTAACTCCCACCCATATTCCTCCTCCAGGGCTATTCTCAAACCTCATCCTGTGCCTGCCCCCTTCAGTTCCAGAAATTGACCTCCCACATGTTGAGAGAGACAGTCTTCTTCTTCAGTCACCAAGAGATAAGGGGCTCCCTGAACAAGTGGACCATGGAGCTAAGAAGAATGCAGGATGGGCAGCACCATCTATGAAGGACCAATGGTTACTGTAGAAATCACCATTTTTCAAATGCAAGAAAAATGTCAATGTCAGACAAGACAAGTGAGGTCCTAATCAAACTTCAATCCAAAATCTGGTAGTTAAGCCCACTTACCAGATAAAGAACCTTACAAGCCAAGGGAGGATAAAGTCAGAACAGAAGGGAACAATAAGTCATTGAAACCAGGTAACAAAAAACGGCAATAGAAAAGAAGTGGGATTGACAGTGAGAATTGGCCAGGAGAAGGATTTCTTAAACCAGGGTTCATGGTTAAGAATTCAGGAGGTCTATGAATGTAAGAGGAAAAAAATTACGTTTTCATTTCCACTAATCTTTATCTGAATTTGATCATTTTTCATTAGGAATGTAGGCAGCATGCAGTGGTGATAACAGCATCTAGACTCATAAACAGAAGTCAGAGATGCTTTATTACAACATCACAAAATATCATTTAAACTCACCATTAGTTCCAAGTTATGGTAGTTATTAAACACATTGCTAGATCAAGTTATTTAATGTTAGAGAAGCATATATTAGTGTATAATTAATTTTAATATTTTGATAACCATGTTATTATACACAGATAATTGATTTCCTTTGTGATTCTATGTGTGGCAATTTTGGGGCCCCAATCTAATATGCATGGATCAAATTCATAAAAATGTATCCTGGGGGACAGCCTTGCGACACAGTGGGTTAAGTCACCACTTGCGACACCAGCATCTCATAACAGAGTGCCAGTTCAAGTCCTTGCTGCTCAGCTTCCAACCCACTTCCTTGCTTTGTGCCTTCCCTGCTAAAGGCAGTGGAAGATGGCCCAAATTCTTGGGTCTCTGCCACCCACATGGGAAACCCAGATGGAGCTCCTGGCTCCTGGCTTCAGCCTGAACTAGCCCTGGCCTTTTAACCATTTGCGAAGTGAACCAGCAAACTGAAGATTCATATCTACCCCACTTCTTCCTTCCCTCCCTCCTTACTTCTTGCTCCCTCACCTCTCTCTCTTCTTCTCCCTTTCTGTTGTTCTGCATTTCAAATAAATAAAATATTTTTAAAAAGATATAACAGGACCAAAATTCACCAGTGAAAGATTTAACATCCTACTTTCTTTTCCTGCACAATGTACAAAATATGTCTACATCTATATTGAAATTTTTGGGCTGGCGCCACGGCTCACTAGGCTAATCCTCTGCCTGCGGTGCCAGCACCCTGGTTCTAGTCCCGGTTGGGGCACCGGATTCTGTCCCAGTTGCTCCTCTTCCAGTCCAGCTCTCTGCTGTGGCCCAAGAAGGCAGTGGAGAATGGCCCAAGTGCTTGGGCCCTGCACCCTCATGGGAGACCAGGAAGACGTGCCTGGCTCCTGGCTTCAGATCGATGCAGCACGCCGGCCGCGGCAGCTATTTGGGGGTGAGCCAAAGGAAGGAAGACCTTTCTCTCTATCTCTTTCTCTCACTGTCCAACTATGCCAATCAAAAAAAAAAAAAGAAAAAGAAATTTTACTTTTTTTTTCCATTTAGAGAAGTATCCTTTCTCTGCTTAATTTGTGATCTTGATTCCTTCTGTGATCTAACTATCAATCATCAGTTATTCCTCCATTGTTCACCTCTTTACGTTTTCATAGTGATCCCCTTTCATCCCCCTAGTAGCCCTGTTCTTTGTGCATTCCTCCTTTAGTGCTGGCATTTACTGTACTTACCACTACATCATTCTCCTTCCCATATTTATGCAAGGTTTCTCAGTCTCACCACTATTGACAATTTGGATCAGATAATGTGTTGTTGTCAGGAGTTATCCTGCACATCCTAGGATGTTTGGTAGCATCCCTGCTTTTCTTAAGCTCACTTATTCATTTTTATTTATTTGGGAGGCAGAGCAACACAGAGAGGGTCTATGTTCTTCCTAATATGAGCACCGCCTCACTAGGATCCTCTGCTACAGCAGTCCCCTGAACAAGTCACCAATTCTAACATGTCTCTGTTCAGTTCATTAACACTACCATGCTGTGGTTCATGCCCTTTTCTATTTTAAAGATTTATTTATTTATTTGAAAGGCATAACTACAGAAAGAGAAGAAGAGGCAAAGAGAGAAAGATTGTCTATCTGTTGATTCACTCCCCAAATGGCTGCAATAGTCAGTGCTGGGCCAGGCCAAGTCCAGAAGCTTCATCCAGGTCTCCCACATGGGTGCAGGGGCCCAAGCACTTGGGCCATCTTCTGCTGCTTTCCCTAGTGCATTATCAAGGAGGTGAATCAGAAGTGGAGCAGCCAGAACTCCAACTGGTGCCCATATGGGATGTCTGCACTGCAGGCTACTGCTGAATCCACTGTACCACAGTGTGGTCCCTGTTTATGCCCTTCTAGGGGGACATTCAAGGTCCTCATCACCCTGCCCTTTCCCCACCATCATGTGGGATACATTCCTGTTGAACTTGAATTTCCTGCCATTCCGATTGTTACTGCTTCACCCACAGATGCTTCACTAGTATGGGAGCTTAGAGAAGAAGAGCTTTCCTTTTTCATCACTAAATACAGTGCCTGTACTTGATAGGCATAATGATAATAGTAATATGTATTATTATCATATATGATAATGATGATGGATCTCAATGCGGGGCTACTGTCAGTTCCAGTGTGTCCAGTGTGTAAATACATATATATATGTATGTCTATATACATATCCATATATATATGTATATATATATATCCAGTACAGTTTACAAGTATTTGTTGAGTATTGACTATAATTATCTTTTTATTGTGATTTTGATGACAGAAATTAAGAAATACAGGGGTACTCAATATGGATTCATCCCACGATCAGATGTAGATGCAAAATGGGATGATATGGAATGATCATAAAGTGAGTAAAACCTTCCTTCTATAAGTCATCCTCAGGGTTTCTCTTAGCATATTCAATACCTTAAGCAACCTATTTGTGTGGTCTGTGTATGTGTGCCACAGCGATATTAATATAAAACAGAACTACCCATGCCTGTGGACTTCAATGTTGACTACATCCTTCTGTATTTAGCATTTTTCCATTTTTCAATTATTTTAAGTATAGTATTTCTCACAGCCTACATAGAATTATTCCAAGCTTCTTCAAATTGCAAAAGGTTGAAATTGAGATGATCTGCTCGAGCCCTGGTGCCCTGTGAGGCTACAGGATGCAGAAAGGTAAATGATAAAAGATAGAAAAGGGCACACAAGACAAATGCTGCCTGAAGGAAAGCCAGTGTAAAATATGCAGAGTATTGAAAATTGGCCAATAGTGCACAAATAACGAGAGGCGTCTATCTGATTTAAGGTATTTTAAAGCATCTTTTCTGTTTGTGGGAAAGTTAAAGAAACGGATCAATTTTAGACTTTGTAAAGTATCATTTAAAATTTCTGCTGTCTCTATGCTTTGTTCCTAAAGGGCAATCTGGGGGGAGTTATAAACGGACAGAAAATGTTGAGACTGGGAAAGGAAAATAAACTGCCTAAATAGGAAAGCATTCACCTGTGTGAGGAGTCAGAGCCCCAGTGGGGTAAAGATGATGTCATGAGTGGGATCCAGGGATGTTGAGAGGATAGACAAGGTGAGAATGCATCTCAGCAGAATATTAGCCCAGCACAGGGTAGTGAGTAGAGCATCCTGCCAGGGGAATAGTCCAACTTGCAATATCAGAGTGAAGCTACAATAAGAGGGCTCCAACTCCAGACCAGGATAAGAGGAGCCTCTCATGCTTATTCAAGATGAGAAGGACATCTCTGCAAACTGGGATTTGAGGGTAGGAAGATACAGCCTGAAACTGGGGACAAAGGAAAGGGAGTGGTGATGGGAGACTGGTTAAATTAAGGGAAATTGGAGGTTGGCGCTGTGGCACAGAGGGTTAACGCCCTGGCCTGAAGTGCTGGCATCCCATATGTGCTCTGGTTCTAGTGTCAGCTGCTCCTCCTCTTCCTATCCAGCTCTCCGCTATGGCCTGGGATAGCAGTAGAAGATGGTCCAAGTCCTTGGGCCCCTGCACCCAGGTGGGAGACCCGGAAGAAGCTCCTGGCTCCTGGCTTCAGATCAGCACAGCTGATGCTGTCATCTGGGGAGTGAACCAGCAGATGGAAGACCTCTCTCTCTGTCTCTACCTCCTTTTGTAACTCTGTCTTTCAAATAAATAAAATAAATCTTTTTAAAAATTAAGGGAAATTGATGAATAAGTAAATGCACAATAAGGCTAATGGGCAGCAGGCTTTTCAGTCAGAAAACAAACTTACACAAGTGGAAAGAAAATAACCTTGATGGTGCTGGAATGGAATTGGAGGTATGCTTACTTAAAATTTTTAACATGCAGGTAAATAGAGAAAGGGAAAGAGAGAAATGTGTGAATAAACATCCATAAATACTCCTTAGAGCCATGGATGAGTCCAATGCTGAGGTAGAAATATAAGATGAACCTGGAACATCTTATTATGTCAGAAAGCAAAGAAATGCTTCCAAAAGGATGGAGATGTGTCAAAAAGGCAAAAGAGTTATCTTAATGAGGCTCCCAGTAGTCCAGCTGGGGGCAATCAGAATACAAAAATAAATGTGGATGGCAAATTTGTGTATCCCATTGGAAACATTTTTTTAAAATCTAAGTCCAGGCTGACATAAAATAACTGAAGAAATGGAAATTTAATGGGATATTTAAATACTTCTGAGGCAGTCTCCACATATTAGTTGTAAACAGAAAGGAATACCTGTAGTAAAGAGACCTGGCAGGCACTGTACTAGTGGAACATCACCATCAGTAATGGGAGAAATTAAAATAATGTGTCATTTGATGGGGTGCAATGAGAACATATAATCATTTCTTAGTATTCTTGGCAAAAATGCATAACCAGAATCTAATTATGAGGAATAATCAAACAAATCCAAATTGAGAGACATTCAATAATTGTCAAATTCTCCAGGTCACAAAAATCAAGGAGAGAAAAGCCTTTTAAGTATAAATAAATCAATAATGAACATTTTAAAATCCTACATTCCCATGCTAAGACTAAAAGATGCTTATCAAAATAAATTTCAATTGGGCAGTAATAGAAATATCCCAGGCCGGCACCGTGGCTCAATAGGCTAATCCTCCACCTTGCGGTGCCGGCACACCGGGTTCTAGTCCCAGTTGGGGCACCAGATTCTTTCCTGGTTGCCCCTCTTCCAGCCCAGCTCTCTGCTATGGCCCGGGAGTGCAGTGGAGGATGGCCTAATTCCTTGGGCCCTGCACTGACATGGGAGACCAGGATAAGCACCTGGCTCCTGCCTTCGGATCAGTGTGATGCGCCGGCCGTGGCGGCCATTGGAGGGTGAACCAACGGCAAAGAAAGACCTTTCTCTCTGTCGCTCTCTCTCACTGTCCACTCTGCCTGTCCAAAAAAAAAATATCCCATATTAGTATTATGGCAACAGATAAATTAGGTAATGATTTAAAGCCTGAAGAATTATGTTAGAAAAGAAAAAAATAGAAAAATTAACTATTTAAATAGACTCAAAAGAATTTACAAAAGGAATAGAATAAACCAGAGGCAAGCAGAGTAAATAAAACAATGATAATAAAAGAAATTCATAAAAATAAAAACATAGACATACAAGGGTACTTTAACCATTCATGGAAAATAGAATTAAAAGATAAACTTATTGTAAAACCAAAAAATGTTTGAAAGTCATATGTAACTTTTTCATAATACACATTTTCCTTGAACTTCTAATGATTCCTCATACAAAGAGTAATTTAATCAACAAGTATTTACTGAATGCCTACTTTGAAATGATGCTCAAAGCAACCCAAACTCCTATCCTCAAATAATTTATAATTATTTTAAACATATAGTAACTGATTTTAGATAAAGGAAAGTTGCAGAAACAGTACAGAGAGCTCCTGTATATCCTTCAGCCAGCTTCCCCTATTGTTAATATCTATATTATCACTGTGGTATATTTGTCAAAATTAAAGAACTGACCAAATATGTTTTCATAACAAATATCAGATTTTATTCAAATATATATTTATTAATTTACTCTTTCCCTTGCTTCATTTTTATATATTGAAATATGCCATGTTCCAGTCAACAGAATGGGAGAAAATATTTGCAAACTATGCAACTAACAAAGGATTAATATCCAGAATCTATAAAGAATGACTAGCCATTAGAGAAATGCAAATCAAAATCACAAAGAAGTTTCATATCACCCATTAAAATGGCTTTCTTGATCAGCTCTTGTCTTGACGGTTGATGTACAATGTAATACTTTATCCATTTTAGTATTTTTTTTTGTTGAACTCTGTAATTAACACACAATTATTCTTAGGTGTTTAAATTTTAACTGAAAAGTGATCCCTGTTAGGAATTTGGAAAACATTATGTTGAGTGAAATAAGCCAATCCCAAAGGGACAAATACCACTTGTTCTCCCTGATAGGTGACAACTAACTGAGCACCAAAAAGGAAACCTGTTAAAGTGAAATGAACACTATGAGAAACGGTGACTTGATCAGCCCTCACCCTGACTGTTGATGAGCAGCTTAATATGTTATCCCTATTAGTATTTTTGTTTGTTTGTTCTACTTAATACTTTTGGTTGAATACTGTAATCAATACACAATTCTTCTTAAGTGCTGAAACTTAACTGAAAAGTGATTGCTGTTAAATATAAGAGTGGGAATAAGAGAGGGAAGAGATGTGCAATTCAGGACATGCTCAAGCTGACTTACCTCAAATGGTAGAGTTAGAAACATACCAGGGGATTCCAATTCAATCCCATCAAGGTGGCATGTACCAATGCCATTTCACTAGTCTAAGTGATCAATTTCTGTTCACAATTGATCATAATGAAAGGACTAAGAGTCAAAGGGAGCACATAAACAAGACTAGTGTCTGCAAATACTAGCTGATAGAATCAAAAAGGGAGAGAACCATCCAACATGGGAAGTGAGATACACAGCAGACCCATAGAATGGCAGATGTCCTAAACAGCACTCTGGCCTCAGAATCAGCCCTTAAGGCATGTGGATCCGGCTGAAATGCCCATGAGAGTATTTCAGGCATGGAAAGCCAAGACACTCTGGGGGAAAAAAAAAAAAAAAAAAAAAAACCCTAAATGAAAGATCTCTGCGAGTGAGATCCCAGTGGAAAGAATGGGTCATCAAAGAAGGAGGTACCTTTCTCTGAAGGGAGGAGAGAACTTCCACTTTGACCATGGCCTTGTCTAAATATGATCAGAGTCGGTGAACTCAGGGGGCTTCCATAGCCTTGGCAGCTCATGACAAGAGCCTAGGGTGATTACTGATGCCATAAACAAGAGTGTCAATTTGTGAAGTCAACAACAGGAGTCACTGTGCACTTACTCCTCATGTAGGATCTTTGTCCTTAGTGTGCGGTACATTGAGATTTAATGCTATAACTAGTACTCAAACAGTATTTTTCACTTTATGTTTCTGTGTGGGAGCAAACTGTTGAAATCTTTACTTAATGTATGCTAAACTGATCTTCTGTATATAAAGAGAATCGAAAATGAATCTTGATGTGAATGGAAGCGGAGAAGGAGTGGATAAGGGGAGGGTTGCGGGTGGGAGGGACGTTATGGGGGGGAAGCTATTGTAATCCATATTCTGTACTTTGGAAATTTATATTCATTAAATAAATTTTTAAAAAAATGGCTTTCACTCAGAAATCAGCATACAATAAATGCTGGTGAGGATGGGAACTCTAATCCACTGTTGGTTGTAATATAAACAGGCACAGCCATTGTGGAATACAATATGCAGATACCTCAGAAATCTGAAAATATAGATACCATATAACCCAGCAATCTTACTCCTGGGAATTTACCCAAAGAAAATGAAATCAGCAAATGAAGGAGCTATCTATACCTCCACATTTACTGCAGCTCAATTCATAATAGCTAATAAATAGAACCAACCAGATGTCCATCAACTGATGACCAGATAAATAAATTGTGAGATACATATACAAATACTAATATATACTAACATAATAATATATAATACTAATAACTATATATCTATGCATACTAATCAGCCATTAAAAAGAATGAAATCCTGTTGTTTAAAACAAAATGGATGCAACTGGAAACCATTATACTTAGTGAAATAAGCCAGTCCCAAAAAGACAAATACTGTATGCTTTCCCTGATCTGTGGTAAATAATAGAGTATGAAAAATGTAATGTATAGGAGTGAAATTGGCATTTTGAGATTCTTTGTTTACAGCCTTTGTCTCTGCTGTTGAGGAACAGTTTTTCTTCTTACAATTTGTCAAATGCTTTACTTAGTGTAAGGTTAATCTTGTGAGTATAAACTGAAAGTAAATCATTGTAAAAATTAACATAGGGAATAAAAGAGTGAGAAGAAAGAAGCGTAGGAACATGGGTGGGAGGGAAGTAAAGGTGGGAATTATCATTATGTTCCTAAATCTGTATATACGAATTACATGAAATTTGCTTACCTTAAATTTAAAAAATTAAAATGAAAAATCATAAAAATATGCCATGTTCCTGTTTTATTAAACATATTAATAATAGTTAATTAATAGTATATGTCTAATAACTTCAATTTCTGTGTCATTTAGGGATCTGCTTTTATTATTTTATTTTATTCTTCTCTTGGTTTTCAGTTATTTGATCTTGTTCCTTTATATTCTTGGTGATTTGCGATTACATGCTGAACATAGTGTGTGAAAATTTTTATTTCCAGATGATATTATCTACTATCAGAAAGGATTCAATGTCTTATAACATGCAGAGTATAAGGCAGATTACCTTGTCCAGCCAAAGCTAGGTTTCTGTCATTGTGAAAGCCATTCTATTTTTGACTTGTGCTCATTTCCAAACTCTAGCTTTTAGACTTTTAAAAACTTTTTATTACCATAAAGACAACAGATTTCATTTATTCCATAGGTAGTTAAAGAAGACACTGTACTTTCCTCATTCCCACTTCCACCCTATCTCCCTCCCTGGATCAGTTTTTGCAAAGACATAATTTTAATCCACTGTATATTGACAGGCTTAATTCACTACTATCCATAATATTCAATAAATAAAAAAGTAGGAAGAGCATTATTCCACAGGAGTATAAACAAAGGCTAAAAATGGCAGTCATATCCTAAAATGACCATTTCATTCCCAAACATCTTTGTGTATTCTATACTAACAGCCAGACATCAGAAAAAATACATGATATTTGTCTTTTTGGGACTGGCTTACTTCACTAAGCATAATAGTTTCCAGTTGCATCCATTTTGTTGCAGAAGACAGGATTTCATTCTTTTTTGCAACTGAGTAGTATTCCAGAGTATATATACCATATTTCATTATCCAGTCATTGTTTGATGGACATCTGGATTGATTCCATATCTTAACTATTGTAAATACAGCTGCAATAAACATGAGGGTACACATAAGTTTTTCAATGCTGATTTCATTTTGTTTGGGTAAATTCCCAGGAGTGGGATGGCTGGTTCATATGGTAGATCTATTTTCAGATTTCTGAGGAATCACCATATTGGTTGCACAAGTTTACATTCACACCAACAGTGGATTAGGGTACTTTTTTCCCATCATCCTCACTAGAATTTATTGTATTTTGATTTTTGGATCATAGCCATTCTAACTGGGTGAGATAAAACTTCATTATGGTTTTTATTTGCATTTCCCAGATGAATAGTGATCCTGTGCAATTTTTCAAGTGTCTGCTAGCCATTTGTATTTTGTTTTGAAAATTGCCTGTTCATGTCCTTTGTCCATTTCTTAACTGGACTGTCTGCTTTGTTGCCATGGAGTTTATTGAGCTCTTTATAGGTCCTGGGTATTAACCCTTTATCAGTTTCATAGTTTGCAAATATTTTCTCACATTCTATTAGTTGCCTCTTAATTTCATTGGGTTTTTCCTTTGCAGTGCAGAAGGTTCTTAGCTTGATGTAATCCCATTTGTCTATTTTTATTTGATCGCCTGTGTTTCTGGGGTCTTTTCTAAGTAGTCTTGCCTATGCCAGCATCTTGCAGAATTCCCCTGATGTTTTCCTCTAGTAATATGATGGCATCAGGTCATTGATTTAGATCCTTCATCCATTTTGAATTGTTTTTCATATAAGATGTAAGGTAGGAGACTTGTTTCAGACTTCTGTTCACATAGATCAAATTTTCTCATCACAATTTGTTGAAGATACTGTCCTTGCTCTAAGGACTGATTTTAGCTCACTTGTCAAAGATTAGTTGGTTGTAGGTGCATGGATTGATTTCTGAAATTTCTATTCTGTTCCACTGGTCTACATGTCTATTTTTGTGCCAACACAAGGCTTTTTGATTATAATTGCCCTGTGGTATGTCTTGAAGTCTGGCATTGTGATGCCTCCACCTTTGTTTTGGTTGTTTATTGCTTTACCTATTCAGGGTCTCTTCTGTTTACATATGAATTTTAGCATCATTTTTTTCTAGATCTGAGAATGTCATTGGTATTTTGAGTGGAATTGCATTGAATCTGTAAATTTCTTTGGATAGTATGGACATTTTGATTATATTAATTCTTCCAATATACAAACGTGGAAGATTTTTACTTTTTTATGTGTCTTCTATTTCTTTCTTCAACCTATTGTAATTTCCATCATAGAGATTTTTCACATCCTTGTTTAAATTTGTTCCAATATTTAAATTTTTGGTAGCTATTGTGAACGGTACTGATCTTAAAAGTTCTTTCTTGGTCATGGCATTGTTTGTATATACAAAAGATACTGACTTTCTGTGTATTGGTGTTATATCCTGCAACTTTAAAAAACTCTGTTATGAGTTCCAATCATCTCTTAGTGGAGTCATTTCCCCCCATATATATAATCATGTCATCTCCAAATAGGGATAATTTGACTTCCTCTTTTCCAAGTTGTAGCCCTTTGATTTCTTTTTCTTGTATAATAGCTGTGGTTAAAACTTCCAAAGCTTCCAAATGCTTCCAATTTCTCCCCATTCAACAATATGCTGGCTCTGGGTTTTTTATAAATTGTCTTGTTAAGGAATCTTCTTTCTATTCCTAGCTCAAATGGTAGTCGGGGGTGTTACTCCAATAAAAATATTATCTAAATTCCTATATTCATACCTACTGAAACGTTAGACATTTAAAACAGTATTTAAGATAAATTCATGATAATGAGTGAAAGTGCTTATGAAATATAAAGGAAATTAAAGACGATACAAAAGTATTCAACATCACAGTTTCATCCCAACATTGCAAAAAATATATCTCACACATTTAAAAAGATTAGACAGAAATACAAGAAATTATTAGGAGTTGTATTTCATCAATAAGATAGTGAGGAATTTATTTTGGGGGTCAAATGATTCTTCATATGTATGCAATGACTGTATATAGGATACTAGTAAAGAGCATTATCTCCCAAGCTAGGACTCCTGGATTGAAACTCAGCTCTCCCACTTGCTAACTACATAAACTTGGGCAAGATTCCTAAATTCATTGACTCAAATGCCCCACCCTATAAAAGGGAATCAATAATAGAAGCAACTTAATAAAATTAAATGAATCAATGTTAGTAAAACAATGTCTGGTACATAGTATATACTATATTATTATTAGATATTATAATTCATTCTATAATGGAAAAATAGCTTATTTAAAAAGAGAAGAAAATGACTATACTGAAACATAATTCCAAACTCCTTTTCTCTATATTTTTTGAGCAAAAAAAATTTTGATGTGTGGATAAAATGTTTAACTGTTTGGATTCTCCTTTAAAAATAGGGGCCACTGTTATGTCATAACTGGTTAAGCCATAGCCTGTGACACCAGCATCCCACATCAGAGCACAGGTTTGCATCGTGGCTACTCCACTTCCAAATCAGCTTCCCTTTACTATACTTAGGAAAGCAGCAGAAAATAGGCCAAGTCCTGGGCCCCTGCCACCCACATGGGAGATAAAAATGGAATTCTAGGCTCCTTATTTTTACCTGTTCCAACCCCCAGCTCTTGTGGCCACCTGGGGAGTGAACCAGACAATGGAAGATCTATCTGTCTCTTCCTTTCTCTCTGTAACTTAACCTTGCAAATAGATAAAAATAAATCTTTTTAAAAAGAAACACTACAATATTTTTAGCTATCATTTTTTTCTCTATTTCAAACTTGTCTCTTTAACACATTCTATTGATAATTTTATCTATAGTTGGAAGTCCAGTTTTTTGAGACTTTTTCTTTAGCACTAAGTAGGGCTGGTTTTAAAAACAGGAATAGTTAATAATGGTCAATAAAAACAATACATAGTAGATGACATCCCCAGAAGCCATAATAGTCATGAGCTCTGTATGACTGGATGGTAGACATGTATTATCCTCCTGATCAGTATCAATCACTGTTCCCCAATCTCACTGGTTGGTCCCACCTATCTTCCCAATTCTGGCAAACAATGGCAATATCTTCCAAGTATGCTCAGTATGTTCAGATTTCTACCCAAGAAAAACTTGTAGCAGTATTTGTTTCCCACCATAACAGTACAAGAATACTTCAAAAAATTGTGGAAAAATAAAATTAAAAGTTTATTTAAGTACATAAAAAAATTGAAACCATGCATAGTTTTCATATTATACATTATCTATGACCTTTTTGAAGAGCCCCCATGAAAGTTTAGAGCTAATATTATTCATGTTTGCAATCATGTTAGGAAAATCTTCCAGAAAATCGTGTCACTATAAAGAAGTTAGAGCCAAAAGGTGAAGACAGTATCTTGGCGGCCTCACCAAACATCTGGATTCTTCTGTGACTGAAGCCAAATGCACCTGTGGTCATCCAAGTTAAAAAGCTAATGAATTTCCTTTTATACTCTAATGTGAATGAGTTTTGTCTTTAATGACAAAAATAGCCCTTACTATTAACACAAGATTTCTCATCTAATACTCATAATAAATAACACTATGAAGTAGGTACTATTTTTGCACATATGTATTAAAAAATGAAACTATCACATTAACATGAGCATTGATGGGAATTATGTTGTAGTAATTATCATGCTTTTGCTGTGACCATGAGACTCTAATGTAGTAATAAATTCCTTTAAAAATAATATAAAAATAAAATAGAAATGAGACTTGGAGAGATCATAAAATTTAGCTAACAAATGGTAACAGAAACTGATAGCACCAAGATCTGAACACAGGCTGTCTAGGTAATCCAGGTAACTCTATAGTCACTTCCTCTTTTGTGCGCCTACTCTACTCTGCACATGCTCCTTTCAATAGTTTCCCTCTGCCTCTTGCTGTTAGTCTGGGATCCCATCAACAATGGGGCAGATGCTGGATAAATGTTTCTCACATACTCTGACCTCTGCCCATTGAAATTTAGTTGGGGGTTTTATCCTCATTAAAAGATAGTATTTCTTAGCTTGTGGAACACACATTTAGAATCAAACTAACTGGTTTTCTTCTGAACTTTCCAAGACACATATCAAGGTCTACGATGTTAATAGTGTTGACCTATGGCATCATTCAAAATCCCTTAAAATAAAACTAAGCAAGTGGAATATTTGAGAATCCATGCTTTTCTATATTTAGTGATACAGATTTCCAAATGTAACCATTCCAATCACATAGAGTATTCTATAAGTGTCACAATAGTTTATGTATTTAATGCTAATGAATCCAAGTCTCAGAACGTGTGTGGTTTTCTTTAGTAATGGGGTCTTTGCAAATCAATTTAGTTCCAGTAAGATAAGATCTTTCTGAAGAGGGGTAGTCCTCTAATACAATAAAACAGGTGTCCTCATCAGAAGAGACACACAAGGAGAACATCAAGTAAGGACAGAGTTATCTACCAACCAAGACATGCCAAATGTTGCCAGCAACACCAGAGCTAAAAGAAAGGCATGGAACAAATTCTCCCGCAGAGCCTTCAGAGGGAGCATAGCCTTGCTGACAACATGGTTTCAGACTTGTAGCCTCAGAATTCCAAGAAGATAAATTCCCAGTATTGTAAGCCACCCAGTTCATGATTTTCTGACAGCAGTCCTAGGAAAGTAATACAGAGCCCTTGGGCAATAAGTAATAATATGTAACTCACAGAATCATTAAGGTGATTAAGTGACATAAAATATACAAAGAGCTTAGTAGTCTTAACAAAAGTGAATATTTAAGAAATGATAACTACCATTATCAATTTGTTAATATTTTATACTGTAAAATAATAATAGGTACTAATAGAACTCCCCAGAGAGAAATGCTATTTATTCACTCCCAATTTGTTAGCTTAAAAAGTTAGACAACACTTCTTTGTTCCAGTACCTCTTCCAGTCATTGTAATTTCATAGCATGAAGATGATGCAGAAGTTCCTGAATGCCCATTAAAATTCAGCCTATTGGGGATCTCCAGTTGATATCACTTACATTTCTTTGTCTGGAAGTGGAAAAGGGACTTATTCAATAGGCATCCCTCACACCTCCCCAAAAAGAACCATCAATCTTAGCCTAGGTGACTGTCACATTGAACATTTTCAGGCAGCTTTTTCAACCTTGGAGGTTTGGGCAACCTGCCAGTAATGAAGATGTATTAATGCTTAATGCAGCTTAATGTAATAGGTGTCATGTTCATAATTTACAGAAGCTCTTTCTAAGGCATTAAATTCATTTATACTCCTTAAAAGCTACTCAATCGTGGGGGCTAAGTTAGTTTGGTAGGGTTTCTTTTTTAGGATCAAATGATATATAAATTGTTAACATATCCAAACTCATCCATTAGTGCATGTGAAAGCAATAAATGTGCCAAAGTAGCAATAACATGATCGAGGAAAGTCATTGTGGTCATTAGGGCTGAAAGGGTTTCATTTATGGCCCTGGGAAAGAGAATGAAGGCTGTAAAACAGACCCAGGAGCTCCTACTGACCAGAAGTCCTGCCTCACTATGTTCAAATAAAAATAAAACAAAAATCTACATTTCAGGTGATCAAAAATGGCAAAAGATTTTGCCATCTACTTTACAATGATTTGTCTCTCCTGCTTCCATCCACCATGTTGAGAAGAGAAAATGGAATGGATTGATGGGGCCTTCACATCCCAACTGTCTGCTTGTAGAATATTGATTGGCCTCTTGGTAAATAACTCTAAGCAAAACAGGGGGACACGACTAATGAGAGCCCTTGCTTGTTGGACAGATCTTGCAGGTCAGTAATTGATGGAATTATAAATTCTAGCGCTGCGTTTCCAAAGTAGCCCCAGGGTCAACATAGGGATGAGAAGAAGTTATAGGTTTGTATATCAGATTAAAGCAACCACTATCTATTACCCCAGTGTGATCTGCTGACACACACCATTACTCATGTCCTTGTGGGTCAAGTTCCCCACCTTTCCAAAAAAAATATATTGCAGAGTGCCAAGAAGTGCTGCAAAAGTAGATTTTTAATATTTAAAAAGTAAAATGATTCAGCTAAGTTAGTGCCTCCAAGTTCTTGGTATGATTAGAATCATCTGAAAGATTTCAAAAACTGGCAAGATCTAGACCACACCCTTGACAATGAAATCTCTAGGAGTGGGCGTGGACATCTATTTTCAAATATTTTTAAAGTGTTCTAGGGGCTTCTCTCATGCAGTAGGATTAAGAAGCATTAATTTAATGCTCAGGAACACTACAAAAGCTCTAAGTAATGACAGTACAACACATTAGTCATGTCTTCTAACTCAGAGCTCTCCACTTGATTTCTGTCCATGTGTTCCTCTCTAGAATCATCTGTCCAAGCTGTCCTGGGTGGGGGCCTCTGAAATAAAGGGTGACCCTCCACCCAGAAGTCAGCTGAAAAGCTAAAAGGTTAAAGTGTAGTCCATTCTCTGAGTAAAGCTCCATTGTTGGAATTGGGGCACCTGCCCCACTGAGTTCACAAAGCATGCCAGATCCTGCCATGGGTCTGTCCCTCACTCACCTGGACAAACAGCTGGAGCAGTGATCATCAGAAGTTTTACCATCTCTTCTGGAGATGTCACAACTGGCTCCTGATTTTTCTGTGAAAAGCCAGACCTTATCTTCATAGCAGAAGTGCTAGTATCAGAAGCCTGTGCTGAGCACAAGGGGCAAATACGGGGGCAGGTGGGAGCTGTCACTAAACTCCAGGCAGCACATGAGAGGATCAGGGAGTAAGTGTATCTAACAACCTCTAATTAAGTCATGTCATGTAGCCAGATTCGACTTGGAGAAAGAAATGCCTACAGTAATTGCATTTAGTTCATCTTGTAGCATGCTCCCCATCATAACTGCTAATTCAATTGTACGTTCATTCTGCCAGCTCATTGCCATTAAGCACACATTTAATTACTTCAATAAAGGATTAATATGCAGCACACAAAAGGAGGGACCGAAGACTGTGCCAAAGCACACAGCTGCCCCAGCGTTTCTCCCAGAGATAAAACAGGAATATCATTGGGCAGCATAATCCTGCTCCAAACACATCATTATTAGATGAACATTCCAGACTTTTATGTTCATGCTTGTTATGCACTGTTCCACATGCATATATTTCTGTGGCACCAGAAAGAGCTGTAAGAGATGCCTGACAGCTCTCATTGTTGTCTCGATCTTGCACCCCCCACCCCACCCCTTTCTTCCTCCATGCTTGTAAGGTTGTGCTTATCTGTCTCCAGGCAAAGGCTTACAGTCTCTACATTACAACATCCTGAGATAAGGGCCCTCGCTTGACATTGTTCCTGCTCATGCTGCAAACAAGTGACGGACCTGGCATGTATAAAAAGAGAGAGACAGAGAACAACAAAGCCAGAGCCCCCTCCACCCCACCTCCTCTCAACTCCACCTCAAAGGACAGCCCATCAATTCTCCAGGATGTACACAATCATTATTGTAGGGGAAACAAAGACCAGTGTCAATTGTGTAGTGTTATAAAGCAGTCCCTCAAATTAAAACCATGTACCTAACTGCATCTGATGGCAGAAGCTATTTAGCAGTGATATTTTACGGAAAGGCAATGAAAAGCAATAACTGCTTTATTTAATGTATCTGTTCAATCCAGCTGCCCTGGATAGGCTTTAATAGAAGCTGTCGATCAATGTCAGGCCCTTAGAAATAACTGCACCAGACTGCAATAAACATGAAGGAAGGATAACTAGAACTACTGATCAGCCTCTTGTTACTTTTACTGGGCCCAGAGATTTGTCATTTGTTTTTCCTGCTCATAAAAGCTGGCTTGATGATTATCTTTTTACTTATCTTCTGTTCTACTGGGCACCTCAGGGTAGGGAGCAAGAGACCAGGAGAGGCAACCAAGAAGAAATATGAGATGTAAGATCAAAAGGAGAGGGATAAATGAAAGAAAGTTTGTTCAGGAAACATGAGGTTAAATCTTGTAAATCGTGCATGCTGGCACTACTAAAAGGCTAGCATGGCTCTGCCTTTCTTCACCTCTTCTTGACAGGCCTTCCTGTAAGATTAATGAAATAGGATGTGAATGTTCAGTTTCAGTGGCTTCTCCAGAAAATCCTGGTGCTAGCCGGAAGACATGATGAAAGCTGATGACCAAGACAGCTCGTACCCAACCGTGGTTTCATTGGTCTCACGCACAACCACAGCTTCGCAGGCCTCGCACCCACTCGTGACTTCACTGGTTCACTTTGCCCATTCACCTTGAATGTTAGTGTTTCCCAGTGCTCCAGCCTAGCCCTCTCCAATTCATTCTACTCCCTCTCCTTACAAAAGCAGGAGATGGCAGTCTACAATCTGTGGACTGACCCATCTAGCCAACAGCCTGTTTTTATAAGTAAAGTTTTATTGAGGCACAACGATACCCATTCATTTAGGTTTCGTATATGGCTAACAGGGCACTAAAAAGGCAGGGTCAAGTAATAGCAACAAAGTTTATGTGCCCACGCCCCAAAAGCTAAGAACTCCAACCCCTTATCTATTTGTGTTAGTTCAAAATATCTGTTTCTATTCTGACCTCTCTAATCAGCTCTGGATCTGTTTCCATCTCGCACACACACACTCCCCCCTACCTCCAGCCCAAAACTTTCTAGATCCCTCCATCTGGCTATCTAAATGTAACTGTCATGTAATATATCCAGAATCTAATTCCTTTCTTAGTTTCTGCTGTTTTGTATCTCTAATACTGACCTCACCACCTGTTTTAATCACTCTGATGAAAAAGCTGCATTGTCTTTAGCATAAATCTCATTTTTTTCTCCTCTTCCTTTCCCCCTCCCTCAACCTCTCATCCAGTTCCACTCGTCCCCTCTGACACTGAAATGCACCTCAACTACATCCATCCTGCCTTTAAATTCCCTGCCTCTGCCCATGCCTGCCTTGTATCTGCCTGGGTTTCCAAACCTCTTCATCAATCTCCCTACTTTCAGTATCTCAGCTACCATACCTCCGCAAAAACTACCTTTCAAGAACACAAAGGTACTTAAAATAATAAAGATAATGATTTCTTTATTTAGCTATAAGTATCTCTTAGGCATTGCACTCCAAGTACTCCACATACTTATTCATTTAATCCTAACTCACCACGTAGTTGAAGTAGATCCTAAAATCATCCCCATAAGGAAACTGAGGTTTAGAAAGATTTCATAAATTGTCAAAGTCATACTATTTGTACATAACTTCACTGGGATTTCATTCCAAATTAGTTTCTAAAGCTCAAGATTTTTCCCATGACTCTAATTCTTTTCTCTTTCAAAATCTTCGATGACTCCTAATCCTCACTGAATAAAAGGCCATGCTAATCCTTGTGGCATTCAAATTCCCACTTGACTTTCTATATATTGACCCATCACATACTATGGCAAAACCACCATGTACTGGCCCATAAACACCCAATATGATTCTGCAGTTAATATGCCACCTCCCCTGAGAATGTTCCCTGATCCCCATAACTACTCCAACCCCCTCCTTGTAGAAAACATTGTCCTTTCTCTGCTGCTCTTATCATATTCTAATCATACTGCTGGGTAACACTTAACAAACTGTCCTATATTTACAGATCTCTGCCTTCCCTGTTACAGTCAACATCATTAAAGGAAAAAGAAATTTCCTACACGCATTTTTATTTCTAGTGCCCAGAACTTACAAAGCAATGAATAGATGATGACTGAAGATATCTTCTAAGCTAACACCATTCCAATACATTTTGTATGATAGCTCTATAGTGAGCTTTAGGAACAAGACATTGGATGATGGGATTCCTATTTAGATGAATCTGTAGCTTCACTTTTATCTGCAAGATTTTAAGGACCAAACTCCTTTTGATAGCATCTGAGCCCCACTACATTGGCCCATACCTCTCACTCCCATGATTCCCTTGTCCTTGACACAGTCAGCATCAGCCATTTGGAACTAATGTGCCTTTGCACCTGCTCCTCTGTCTTCCTGGAACTTCCCTTTCCCCCAGGGTCTTTTTTCATGACCCCATTCAAGTGTCATTTATTCAACGAAACCTTTCTACCAGAGGACAGTTTATCTGCCTTATTTGGGACCTCCATGTGCTAAACATAATAGTCAAAACTCACCTTGTATTTCTTAAGTAACCGTGTTTTTTATTTAGATTTGTTTCATTACTTAATCTCTGCCAAAAGACATAAGCTCTATTCTCACACTCATTTCTTCCAGCTGTGGGTACACAAGTCTTTTACAAAAAGACTCATCCTACCTTCTCTGCCTAGAGGCCCAGAGTTGATTTTATTACAAATGTAAAGACCCATTCTGACTGAGTCTCTGAGTCCTCCCCTGTGGAACCATGGGAAAATGCGACATGTAAGCAGGGTTAAATGGGACCAAGTGCTTGTTCCCTGGTATTGGTCCTTTTGTTGACAAGTAAAACAGAGCAGTTGACTTTTAAAGGATCTCTTTGCAAATGGATGCTGAAACTGTAGGGTGCTTTGGTTAGTTGGAAGCTGTATTTGTACTTTGGCCTTGGCTGGGAAGGACAACATTTTGGAGATTCTCTTACCAGCACTTAGTCAATGATCACTAAGGTAATTGGGTTCTCAGATGTGATGGATTGGAGTGTCCAAGAAGATGTCACTCTCAAATTTAATCTCCCTCAGTCTCTAACACCATCTTCCTTGGTCCAAGAAAAGGGAAAGTCAGAGACAGGAGAAGAGAAAAATGCTATACACATTCTAAAAATTTTCCATTTGTAAGTTTCATAGAACAACTTGAGTTTTGAGGAAATACTCTCATAAAAAAGGCATTTGACATGATGCTCCCAAAATAAAAAATTTATATATTCTTCATGATTTCTTTGTCATTGAACTATTAAAGACAAATTACTGTGACCTCTGTCTTACCTTGAAGATATTATTAGTATCTCATATCTTTTGGATATAAGAAGTATGTGAAAACATTGTTAATGGCACCATGAAAGTTATAGTAAACACTGAAACAGTCTAAACGCCAAGGGCCTTAACAAATTCAAGCAGTATAAGCAAGAATCTTTGCTCAATGATGGTTTTTAAGTATATCTGCCTTAATTCATCTTTTATTTTCTGTTCTGTTATGATAACTCAAAATTGAACTTGGACAATGGTTGCTTATGCTCCCTTAGTTTCAAGAGAATCTGCTATTTAAAAAACAAAAGTTCTATTATGGATTCCATGTGTGTGTCATCCTCCACCCCCCCACCCCGAACCCATATGATGTTGAAACCCTAACTCACAAAGGGATGGTATTTGTGAATAGGGGCTTTGAATGGTGGTTAGGTTTAGATGATGTCATGAGGGTGGTGCCCTGATATTGGGATCAGTGTCCCAATAAGGAAATGAAGGGATCAGGGTACACTCCTTCTCCCTTGCTATGTGAGGATATAGTGAGAAAGTATCTACCTTCAAGTACAAAAGAGTGATCATACCAGACACCAGATATGCTGGCCCTCATCATAAGTTTCCAGCCTCCAGAACAGTGTTGCTTTAGCTATCTCATCATTTGGATTCAGCAGTATAAACTGCCTAAGAAAGGTCCCAATAATTCTTGCCAATAATAGCACTAATGCTTTTTGGAAATCATTTTTTGGTCACATAACAGAATGCATTTAACTTTTGTCTATTTTTAAATAATTCAAAAGTTGCCTTCTCCAGCCCTTTTCAAATTTTCCCTGTGTGCTCCTCCTGACATTTTGAATATTGAGTATGAATTTAAGAGCACATTGTAGCCATTCTTTCACTGGTTGACAGCCTAAAACCTGCCATAGTTGCGAGATATCCTAGCTTCCTAAATGACCATGTGACACAGTTCTTACCATTGAACTATCAGCTAAAATTTGTTAGGTAAACTTATAGGAGAGTTTTGGTTTCTCTTGATTTAAAAAAGAAGAGGGGTTGGCATTGTGGCATAGTGGGGAAAGCCGCTGCCTGCAACGCCAGCATCTCATATGGGCACTGGTTCGAGTCCCGGCTGCTCCACTTTCAATCCAGCTCTCTGCCATGGCCTGGGAAAGCAGTGAAAGATGGTCCAAGTCCTTGGGCCCATGCACCCATGTGGGAGACCCAGAGAAAGCTCCTGGCTCCTGGCTTCGGAATGGTGCAGATCTGGCCACTGAGACCAATTGGGGAGTGAACCAGCAGGTGGAAGACCTTTCTCTTACTCTGCCTCTTCTTCTCTCTCTATGTAGCTCTTTCAAATAAATAAATAAACCTTAAAAAGAAGAAGGAGAAGGAAAGAAAATTCAGCTGCTATAACTTTTTGCTTCCTTTTTCCTCTTCAACTATCTGTCTGAAATGCAAACATTTGACATGTAGGTACAATATCTATTTTGTAACCAAAAAGTAAGCAGATGAAGGCAAATATAAATGGATAGAAGGACAAATACAAAGGAAGTTTGATACTTGATGGCATCACTGAAGTAACCTACCAAGCTTGTACAGCCTACCTCTCAACTTCGTACTGTATAAAATAAAGGAACCCCGTCTCTTTAAGCTACTGTTTGATTTTGTATTGCTACCAGATAGCTACAAGTGTCACCTGATACAAGTAAAAATAGAAGATGGAGGTAGAGAATAAAGTCATGACTTTTGAGAAATATAAGCATAGCAAAACCAAGTAGGAGAGTTAAGCAACGTTTTCAAGACACAGAAATCTCACAGTAGCTGGTACTACTGTTAAATGGAGAAAGCCTAGCAGCAGATGGAAATGTCCATTTGTCCAGCATTAATGGAGTTATCAAAGTGAAAATCTGAAGATGTGCTTGAGATGAGAGATCCAGGGCACTAAACTTCTACCATTTTGAAATAGAACACTTAAAACAACTATGAAGTCAGATTCTGTGTGATAGAGGACAAAGGGCAGAGGCTTGCAGGTAGAAGTTAAGGCTGCTATGACCCCATCTGTTTATTTAGTTTCCAATATCCTGCCTAGGAATGAGAAAGAGAGAAAGATGGAGAAGGGGGGTGAGAGGCACAGAGAGAGAAAGAGTGAAAGAGAGAGAGAGAGAGAGAGAGATTCGGTATACTAATTGCTTGCTATTATATTCAGATCATATATTCCTTAGACTGAAAGATAAGTAGGCCTTTTAATCAAGTCCAGGGCCTGGCACATAGTAGGACATAAATGCTTGTTGAATAAATGAATGAATGACATTTCTATTTAATTTACCTGTTACATTTTTTTCAGGCTTACATGCTATTCAAAAAATGATTCATACAGTAAAAAAAATTCCTGATATTTTTTCTTCTCTATGTTCTTTGACCTTTCCTCATAAAAACACTATTTATCTCTTAATATACCTCTAGCTTCATTCCCATCATAAGGGTCTATGATGAATCTATTGCTATAAATGGAATAAATGAAGAGAGCAAGAGTTCTGTGTCCTTATATTCATCTCCCAAGAGCCACTGCTACATTTCTGCCGCTTCTGTCTTCAGGGAATGAATAGAACAAAAAGTTAGCACTGTATTTAATGAGAAAATAATCGACTATTGCCTGTACAAAACGTCTCGAGCCAGAAACCTCCATGGGGTTCAGTTCCCAACATTTTCACAGGGAATTGCATAAGTACCAGTGGGGCTAATATAAAACTTAATTCAAATTCCATTTGTTCTTGATTTGCCAGGAGGCAGATTTGCAACAACAGGCAACTCCAGAGCTCTTTCACAGACAATTTAAATAAACAGTTTTCTATTTATGGAGTAAGGAATGCTTCACCTGACAATTATCAAGCAGTCAGTGCCTGACTACTGCACCATGGCACTGATCCATCTACATCATCTTTTTACATAGTATGGCACTGAATGGTAGCAGCAAAGCCATGCTGGGAACTTGAACACCTTTTACCCAGCATGGTGGCAATAAGGATGTTTTAAGCCAGGGGGAAAATAATGACTTAAGTCTTACAGTACCTTTTAAGTCTAAAGATGTCACAGCGATTTTCCCTACACCCCGGTTAAAAGCCTTGTTCTCCCTTGCATTTTCAAAGAATTTCAGCATGAATCTGAAACCACAAGCACAAGCAGAACAAGTGGCTGAGGAAGATGAAGGGTTTGGGGAGGCAGAGTGAACAAGCCACCTCGAATGAACTGATAGAAATGAGCTCACAGGCAGAATCACACACATCTGACGGGTCGGCAGCAGCCCCTGGGGGGCACTCAGAAGTAATCACTGGTGTTCATTGAAAGAGAAGGTGGAACTTAGCAGACCTCCAGGACAAATATGTCCCAATTGGTACTATTTAAACCCTCTGCATGATGACCGTACAGAGAGCAATCTTTCCCCTGGCATGAAGCCTCGCTCTGCACCTCTCTCCCAGGCTGAGCCTCCAAGGCCCGCTGCTTTCCTGGAAGAGCATCAGAAAGGAGCTGATGGCTGAAGACAGCAGCAAGATCACTAATGAAAAGACAAAGACCCCAGTCATTCCATGCCTGCTGCTCCATCAATACGGTGGCTTTTGAGTTACATAAATAAAACAAAGTTGAAAGGAATGCCCAGTTTAACACAGTGGCAAGCAAGTTTTTTCCTAGGCAGCCAATCATTCCGTCAGCAGGAACTAGTTGTCTTCATGGAAGTCGAGCAGTTAATCACCCACAAAACCCCAAGAAGAGAAAGGGGTTGCAGGTGGCTTAATGAGGGCAGGCTGAGGTACGAACCTTGCTAAAGGAGAAAGCAACTGCAGCTCACCTTAGGTCAGAATGGATGAGCTTGGCACGCAAGCCTTTGAGATGCCAGCAAATACAGAGAGGATGGAGACCTGAAACAATGCACAGAGCGCGCCACAAAGTTACCTCACACAGGTGTCACTAGGCAGGGCACATGCAGTGGGGTTAAGTTTCCCGAAATGCTGGCTTTTGGGGTAAAGGTCAGCACCTGACTTTTTCAGAGGCTGGGCCCTCCCCCCAAAGTAAATCACAACCCATGAGCCAGCCCACTTTGGGCAGAGCTCCAGCTCTGCCAAGTGCTACCTGCACACTCCTGTGCAAGTTTTTGACAGGAGGAGTCAGTCACCACAGCTATAAAATACCTACGATGTTACCATGAATTTCATAGACTTGATTTAAAAAAAAACCTTAGAAATATAACTGCCAAGAGGTGAGTACTCAGGAATGTCGGTTATTACTGTTCAGATAATCTAGGGTCAACTTTTGAGAATGGAAGTTTCAGCATGGGAGAAGGGGGTGCAAAACAACATACAGGTCAATTCTTGGCACATAGGAAATCAACAATCACTGTTTCGTTTCCACGTTTAGATCCAAATTTCCAATCGCTTAGAAAACAGGCAGCAAGTTCATTTAGATCTCTAAATAAGTGAATCATATAAATTATTACTCAAATATTTTAGAGATTCATTTTTTAAAGATGTATTTATCTGAAAGGTAGAATTACAAGAGAGAGAAAGGGAGAGAGAGAGAGAGAGAGAGAGAGAGAGAGAGAGAGAAATCTTGTCCATCCACTGGTTCACTCCCCCAAATGGCTGCAATGGCCAGGGTTCGGCCAGTCCAAAGCCAGGAGCCAGGAGCTTCTTCTTGGTCTCCCTTGTTGGTGCAGGGACCCAAGGACTTGGGCCTTCTTCCACTGTTTTCTCAGGCCATTAGCAGAGAGCTGGATTGGAAGTGGAGTAGCCAGAAATCGAACCGTTGCCCAAATGGGATGCCGGCGCTGCAGGTCACAACTTGACCTGCTGTGCCACAGTGCTGGCCCCTACGGATGAATTTTTAAAAGCAGATATAATGTCACCTTATTATGTACCAGGAAAACCTTTATCAATCAGTGAAGTCATCAATTTTTATTTTTGTCACTACTCAAAATATTCATTTTTTAAAAAAATAAATGACAAGTATGATTTTACCTTTATTATCAATAGTGAATCTACTCTGATAATTTTTTTTACTTTAATATTCATATATTTGAAAGGCAGAGATAAAGAGACCTCGTATCCTCTGACTCACTCCCCAAATGCATGCAAAAGATGGGACTGGGCCAGGCCAAAGCCCAAAGCCCAGAACTCAGCATAGGTCTTCTACATGGGTGGCAAAGACTCAACTACTTAAGCCATCACCTGCTATCTTCCCAGGGTATACTTCATCAGAAAGCTGGAATTGGCCCTAGAGCCAGTACTTGAACCCTGGCACTCTGATATAGGATGTGGGCATTCCAAACAGTATCTTATCACTGTGTTAAACACATTGCCCTGTTATTTATTTTATATAACTACCTGAATTTTAAAAATTACTTGAAAAATTTTTAAATAGTTAGTACATTGAAGAAACCAAAAAGATATTTACTGATGGAATGAGTTTCCTTATGATAGTCAGATTTGGTCTTTGATAATTTAAATTCACATTTTAAAATGAACATTAAATGACTTGCATCCAGATTCTTAGTTGATCAGTTTAATTAGTCTGTTTTCTGGTTAGTCTAAACATAGATCGGTGTGTTAGAAAATTATAGGAGAAATGGAAAATGAACGACCTCCCATAATTTGATCTTTAAAATTGGTAAATTGGGCCAGCACTGCGGCTCACTAGGCTAATCCTCCACCTTGCAGCGCCAGCACACCGGGTTCTAGTCCCGGTCGGGGCGCAGGATTCTGTCCCTGTTGCACCTCTTCCAGGCCAGCTCTCTGCTGTGGCCAGGGAGTGCAGTGGAGGATGGCCCAAGTGCTTGGGCTCTGCACCCCATGGGAGACCAGGATAAGTACCTGGCTCCTGCCATCGGATCAGCGCGGTGAGCCAGCTGCAGCGCACCGGCTGCAGCGGCCATTGGAGGGTGAACCAACGGCAAAAGGAAGACCTTAAGACCTTTCTCTCTGTCTCTCTCTCTCGCTGTCCACTCTGCCTATCAAAATAAATGAATAAATAAAATAAAATAAAATAAAATAAAATAAAATAAAATTGGTAAATTGGTTATACACATAAATTCAAGATAGCCAGTATCTTGGTCTTTTCATCTCTTTATAATCAATTAAGCCAAAAATATGTACTATGTGCTGCTATGTGACCAGAGGTTTAAAACCTCTAGAGATTCATCAGTTACTGTCCTGAAATGGATCCACCTCTAGTTGAATGGTGGAAGAATGGCGTGCAGTCTTTTTAGGACTGTGATTAGTCTTTATTAAATGAGTCTCTTATTTAGATATCCCACCACAGTGATGACATCTATCAGTCTATCTGTCTAACCATCTCTTGTCATGTTATTCAAATGATTTAACAATGCTTTACCAATTAGAATAGAGAACTCTACGAACACTTTCTCTAAAGTTTATACAATAAATGGCTGATACCTGGCACAAGAAGAGAGAGAGGAGGGAAATACCTGTACTACTTGTACATGTTTTCCGCATGTTGGATCTTTCATATATTTCTCCTCATTTGATCCTCAAAATAATCCTCTATGTAGATATTATTACATCCATTTTGTAAGTGAAAAGACAGATAATAATGTCAGCAAGATAGCAAAATTGAAGCTTTTTTGGCACTCACTCCCCACAAAGATCAAGTTGAACAACTTGCCACATTTGAAAATACCTGGATAATAGCTGAGGAATTCAGGTGAGAGATTACAGCAGCTGGTTGGAACATGGGCCCAGGCTGTAGATCAGCCCCCACAGACCCCAGAACCAGACCGACATTCAGGCTCCAAGTCTACCTTAGCACCAAACCCATACCTAGCAACTCAGTTTCCAGGCCTGAACCTGCATTCCCAGACTACAGGTGCACTACTGCAAATTCAGTATCCAGGCAGATCCCAGTGAACCCAAACACCAAGCCCATACCTGTGACCTAGGTTCATGCCCCAAACACTTGGGTGCCAGGCCAGCTCACCTGAGGTCTCCAGCAGAGAACTTACCCACAAATACCACCGCCTGACCCAGCCAGAATCAGTGGAGCAGGTGACTGGTGAGGGATTTCCCCTGCTGAAGCTAGTCTGTGAGGAATACAAGAGATCCCTGCTTCCTCAAGCATGCAGACAGCAACACAAGGCCACAAATAAAGGACACATGACATAACCACAGGGAGAGGGTAAGCAGAAGCAATTGATCCTAAGGAAACAGAGATATAAAAACTGCCTGAAAAGAATTCAGAACAATTGTCTTAAAGCTCAGTGAACTACAAGAAACTATAGATGAAATCAGCAAAGTTGTGCAACAATTACCCCAATCAAGCTCATTTTTGCCTACCACAAATCCATACAATTTTATTTATAAGCTATGTATCAGTAAATCTGGAAAAAATATGATTTGATTTTTGATATAGGACTAGCCAAAAAGATCTGTGGAGTAGATTGAGAATATAGTTAAACTATTAAAATTTAATATAATTTTAATATTTTAAATAAATGGAATATTTAATAAATGATGCTAATTCAAATACTATCCATCTGTAACAAAATTGAGTTGAGTTCTCTTTTATACAGAAATAATTCCTGAAAGATTAAAAAAATGAAGCATAAAATAATTAAAGCTCTTTAAGAAAATCTAGGAGAATATAGACTATCCTTTCATAATATCTATTCAGAAAATGACAACTATAATACCTTTTGAACTATTACACCACTTGTGGGTTACAGATTCCTTTTCCAGGGCTAGCTTCATGGTATAGTAGGTTAATCCACTGCCTGTGATACTAGCAGCCCCTATGGACCCCTGTTTAAGTCTTGGCTGCTCTACTTCCAGATGGAGTTCCAAGCTCCTGGCTTTGACCTGTCCCAGCTCTGGCAGTTGCAGCCATTTGACACTTGGTGAGTGAACCAGCAGATGGAAGATCTCACTCTCCTTCTCTCTGTCTCTCTCTACAACTTTGCCTTTCAAATAAATAAATAAATCCGTAAAAAGATTCCTTTTCCTTTTTGGTGTAATAGATTTTTCACCCAAAACCGTACCAAATAGAGAGATTAAAAGAAATATTTCAACATGAATTCAAGCAAAGATACACCATTGCTTTGACATGAAAATTCTTAGTCGGAGAATAAAATAGATAATAAATTTGGATTATGTGCCTTGTTTGGGTGAACCCAAAACATTTTGCTTTGTATATATCCATCAAGTAAGAGGTATGAAGAGGCGATATGTTTTTATGCATTTTCAATCTGTTGATAAAATGTGGACTATTTATACATTCTTTTTTTTAACTTTTATTTAATGAATATAAATTTCCAAAGTACAACTTATGGATTACAATGGCTTCCCCCCCCCATACCGTCCCTCCCACCCACAACCCTCCCCTTTCCAACTCCCTCTCCCCTTCCATTCACATCAAGATTCATTTTCGATTATCTTAATATACAGAAGATCAGCTTAGTATACATTAAGTAAGGATTTCAACAGTTTGCTCCCACACAGAAACATAAAGTGAAAAATAATAGATGATTTTTTTTTAAATGATGATGAAATCAGATCAGACCTATTGTCATGTTTAATCCCAGCGAGAGTCAAGTTGGGAATTGATAATTTCTTTTTTTTTTTTTTTTTTTTTTTTTTTACAGAGGATCAGTTTAGTATGCATTAAGTAAAGATTTCAACAGTTTGCACCCCCATAGAAACACAAAGTGAAATACATTGTTTGAGTACTCGTTATCGCAGTAAATCTCAATGCACGGCACATTAAGGACAGAGATCCTACATGAGGAGTAAGTGCACAGTGACTCCTGTTGTTGACTTTACCAATTGACACTCCTGTCTATGGCATCAGTAATCTCCCTATGCTCCAGTCATGAGTTTCCAAGGCTATGGAAGCCCTCTGAGTTCTCCGACTCTTATCTTGTTTAGACAAGGTCATAGTCAAAGTGGAGGTTCTCTCCTCCCTTCAGAGAAAGGTACCTCCTTCTTTGAAGACCTGTTCTTTCCACTGAGATCTCACTCACAGAGATCTTTTGCCAGAGTGTCTTGGCTTTCCATGCCTGAAATACTCTCATGGGCTTTTCAGCCAGATCTGAATGCCTTTAGGGCTGATTATGAGGCCAGAGTGCTATTTAGGACATCTGCCATTCTATGAGTCTGCTGAGTATCTCACTTCCCATGTTGGATCATTCTCCCCTTTATTTATTCTATCGGTTAGTGTTAGCAGGTACTAGACTTGTTTATGTGCTCCCTTTGACTCTTAGTCCTTTCATTATGATCAATTGTGAACTGAAATTGATCACTTGGAATAGTGAGATGGCATTGGTACATGCCACCTTGATGGGATTGAATTGGAATCCCCTGCTATGTTTCTAACTCTACCATTTGGGGCAAGTCAGCTTGAGCATGTCCCAAATTATACATCTCTTCCCTCTCTTATTCCCACTCTTATGTTTAACAGGGATCACATTTCAGTTAATTTTCAACACTTAAGAATAACTGTGTGATAATTACAGAATTAAACCAGTCATATTAAGTAGAACAGCCAAAAAAAAACTACTAAGAGGGATAATGTATTAAGTTGTTCATTAACAGTCAGGGCTATGCTAATCAAGTCACCGTTTCCCATAGTGTCCATTTCACTTCAACAGGTTTCCTTTTTGGTGTTCAGTCAGTTGTCACCGATCAGGGAGAACATATGGTATTTGTCCCTTTGGGACTGGCTTATTTCACTCAGCATGATGTGTTCCAGATTCCTCCATTTTGTTGCAAATGACTGGATTTCGTTGTTTCTTACTGCAGTATAGTATTCTAAAGAGTACATATCCCCAGGCCGGCGCCGTGGCTCAACAGGCTAATCCTCCACCTTGCAGCGCCGGCACACCGGGTTCTAGTCCCGGTCGGGGCGCCGGATTCTGTCCCGGTTGCCCCTCTTCCAGGCCAGCTCTCTGCTATGGCCAGGGAGTGCAGTGGAGGATGGCCCAGGTGCTTGGGCCCTGCACCCCATGGGAGACCAGGAAAAGCACCTGGCTCCTGGCTCCTGCCATCGGATCAGCGCGGTGCACCGGCTGCAGCGGCGGCCATTGGAGGGTGAACCAACGGCAAAGGAAGACCTTTCTCTCTGTCTCTCTCTCTCACTGTCCACTCTGCCTGTCAAAAAAAAAAAAAAAAAAAAAAAGAGTACATATCCCATAATTTCTTTATCCAGTCTACCGTTGATGGGCATTTAGGTTGGTTCCAGGTCTTAGCTATTGTGAATTGAGCTGCAATAAACATTAGGCTGCAGACCGCTTTTTTGTTTGCCAATTTAAATTCCTTTGGGTAAATTCCAAGGAGTGGGATGGCTGGGTCGAACGGTAGGGTTATCTTCAGGTTTCTGAGGAATCTCCAGACTGACTTCCATTGTGACTTGACCAGTTTGCATTCCCACCAACAGTGGGTTAGTGTCCCTTTTTCCCCACATCCTCGCCAGCATCTGTTGTTGGTAGATTTCTGTATGTGAGCCATTCTAACCGGGGTGAGGTGAAACCTCATTGTGGTTTTGATTTGCATTTCCCTGATTGCTAGTGACCTTGAACATTTTTTCATGTGCCTGTTGGCCATTTGGATTTCCTCTTTTGAAAAATGTCTATTGAGGTCCTTGGCCCATCTCTTAAGTGGGTTGTTGGTTTTGTTTTTGTGGAGTTTCTTGATCTCTTTGTAGATTCTGGTTATTAACCATTTATCTGTTGCATAGTTTGCAAATATTTTTTCCCATTCTGTCGGTTGTCTCTTCACTTTCCTGACTGTTTCTTTTGCAGTACAGAAACTTCTCAATTTGATGCAATCCCAATAGTTGATTTTGGCTTTGACTGCCTGTGCCTCCCGGGTCTTTTCCAGAAATTCTTTGCCTGTGCCAATATCTTGAAGGGTTTCTCCAATGTTCTCTAGTAACTTGATGGTGTCAGGTCGTAGATTTAGGTCTTTAATCCATGTTGAGTGGATTTTTGTGTAAGGTGTAAGGTAGGGGTCTTGCTTCATGCTTCTGCACGTGGAAATCCAATTTTCCCAACACCATTTATTGAATAGACTGTCCTTGCTCCAGGAATTAGTTTTAGATCCTTGATCAAATATAAGTTGTAGATGTTTGGGTTGATTTCTGGTGTTTCAATTCTGTTCCATTGGTCTATCCATCTGTTTATTTATACATTCTAAAATATTCAATTCCCTTTTGTTTTTACCTAAAGGTGCTTTTCTGTGTAGTTAAATAAACATGAAGCACCAAACAGAGTTAATATTTGGTAAAGAAAATGTAAAAACAAAAACACACATCTTTTAGGCATTAACTATAGTTACTTTCAAGCTGTCATTTACTATAATTTTTTCATTGTTTGATTAGTAAATTTTTCTTTCTATAAAATTAGGGTATTTCTTGCATTGTGATGTACCACATAAATTTTCCTCTTAAAATTAGTGTAAATATATTTTATTGTAGTAAAAAAACACGTACATGAAATCTGTACTCAACAAAATTTTAAGTGTACAGTACAGTGGTATTAACCACCTACACTGTGTGTATACTAGACCTCTAGAATTTTTCATCTTTCAAAACTGAAATTCTTCCCCCTCTTCCCCATTGTCCCAACAGCTGGCAACTACCATTTCACTTTCTGTCACTACAAGTTGACATATTTTTATTTAATGGTTTTTTAACTAGTGGAAGAAATTTTTTAAAACAAAATTTTCTCTCTCTCTCTCTCTCTTTTTTTTTTTTTTTTTTTTTTTTTTTTTTTTGACAGGCAGAGTGGATAGTGAGAGAGAGAGAGACAGAGAGAAAGGTCTTCCTTTTGCCGTTGGTTCACCCTCCAATGGCCGCCGCGGCTGGCACGCTGTGGCCGGTGCACTGTGCTGATCTGATGGCAGGAGCCAGGTACTTCTCCTGGTCTCCCATGCGGGTGCAGGGCCCAAGTACTTGGGCCATCCTCCACTGCATTCCCGGGCCACAGCAGAGAGCTGGCCTGGAAGAGGGGCAACAGGGACAGAATCCGGTGCCCCGAAAAACAACATTTTCTCTTTAGGTATTTATTTATTTATCTATTTGAGAAGCAGAGTTACAGAGATATAGAGAGGGAGAGGGATAGGCAGAAAGAGAGTGAGATCTTTCATCCTCTGGTTCACTCCCCAAATGCAGAATGGTTACAACAGCCAAGGCTGGGTCTGGTTGAAGCCAGGACCCTGGAACTCCATCTGGGTTTTCCACACTGGTGGCAAGGGCCCAAGTACTTGGACATCTTTCACTGCTTTCTCAGCTGCATAAACAGGGAACTTGATTGGAAGTAGGGCAGGTAGGACTCAAACTGGACCCCATATGGGATGTTATCACCACAGGCAACAGCTTTATCCACTACACCACAGCACTGGCCCCACAAATTAAAATTTTCAAGTAAGATATATATCTTATATAATACAGGTGGGATGAAGGTAGAGTGGAATAATGTTCTTGATATTACCTATAAGTCTAAAAGCCAGAAAAAAAAGTATGGACATACTTGCTAATTTAAAATTTGTTTATAAAATATACCATACCAAAGAAAAAGTATTGATTTTTTAAACTTTTATTTAATAAATATAAATTTTGAAAGTACAACTTTTGCGCCAGCGCCGTGACTTACTTGGCTAATCCTCTGCCTGTGGCGCCGGCACCCCAGGTTCTAGTCCCCGTTGGGGCACCGGATTCTGTCCCAGTTGCTCCTCTTCCAGTCCAGCTCTCCCTTGTGGCCCGGGAGTGCAGTGGAGGATGGCCCAAGTTCCTGGGCCCTGCACCCACATGGGAGACCAGGAGGAAACACCTGGCTCCTGGCTTTGGATCAGCACAGCGCCCGCCATAGTGGCCATTTGGGGAGTGAACCAACGGAAGGAAGACCTTTTTCTCTGTCTCTCTCTTTCACTGTCTAACTCTGCCTGTCAAAAAAAAAAAAAAAAAAAAAAAAAAAAAAAAAAAAAAAAACACACAAAGTACAACTTTTGGATTATAGCAGTTTTTCCCCCCATAACCACCCTCCCACCCGCAAACCATCCCATCTCCTACTCCCTTTCCCATCCCATTCTTCATTAAGATTCATATTTTAATTATCTTTATAGAAAAGTATTGATTTTATCACAGTATTTACAACACAGATGGCAAAAGTTGTCATATATAGTATACAAATAACTCTCTTACAAGTAAAAGGACACAGAGCACCAGCAGAACATGGGCAGAAGAAATACATTCTTTCTGGGGGGGCAAATAAAAATGGTTAAAAACATATAAAAATATACCGAGAAGTCAAGAACTTAGCCTAGTGGTTATGTACCGGTTAAGATGCCCATGTTCCACACTGGAGTGCCAGACTTCCTAGCTCCAGCTCTCAATTCCAGCTTTCTGCTAATGCAGACCCTAGGAGGCACCAAGTGATGGCTCTAAGTGATCAGGACCCTGTCACCCACACAAACTTGTACTAAGTTCCCAGCCCCTGGCTTCCACCTTGTTCCAGACTTGGTCATTATGGGCATTTACAGAGTGACCCAGCAGATGTGAACGCTCGCTCTCACTCTTTCTCTCTCTCCCTCTCTAACTCTCTCCCTCTCTCCCCCTCCCCTTACCTCTCTCCTTCTTTTCCTCCCTTTTTCCTTGTAAAATAAAGGGGGGAAAGTACCTATTATGTATTTGCTAGGATGCCCCCTGCAGTAATTAGTAGAAAGCACTGATTTAACTGGTTTAAACAGCAAGTGTTTGTATTAGTTCATGTAACAAAAAGCATTGAAGTAGGATAGTACCAGTTTTATTCATTCTAGGGACAAATTGCATTATCAAGGAAAGATATATCCTCTGCATTCTACTCTATCATCACTAGAATGTTGACTTTAATCTCAGCTACCTCTCTCCAAATTTACAAGATAGTGGCCAAAATTCCAGACATCAGCCAGATATGACATCTATATTTTTTGTACTTTGAAAATGTATATTTACTAAATAAAAAAATTTAAAAAAAAAGAAATGCAGACACATGTCTTAGAAGTGTGCCCCAACATGAGTGACTGATGAGGGTATGGAATGTCCAGTATTGGTTTTACACATCAGTCTTCTCCTTAGGCTATGGGTGGGATTCCCATCTTTGAAGGGTAGACATCTAAATAAAACTATTTCTATTAGCAAGGAAGCATTGAGAAGTGGCTGGTAGGTAAACAAGTGTCTGCTACTTGTGACCTAAGACAATCTACACTGATACAAAAAAAAAAAGTGCTCTCATATTGTAGGAAGACATTTATACATTTAAATTTCAAAGCTAAAGCATATGTTCTTATTGAGAAAAATCATAGCAGCTGTTCATTGTATAATTTTAGAAGTATACTACAAGGGTATCTTTTTATGGCTTTTAGCTTTCAACCAAAATGGAGGAAATTTATGAGAGAGGATATAACAACTCTACCACTGTGTGACATGACATAATACACCCATTTCTTTGTGTTACTTAACTATTTACCAGGTTAACCTTTTGCTCCATCCCAAATCAAGCATGCCATTCATATTCAAATAGTATAAATGTTTTCATTTGCTTCCTCCTTTTTAAACTTAAAGAAAACTTAGTAGAGATTCATCCGGCTCTGTGCAATCTGTAGAAATCCACTTGGTGAACCTATTGTGTTGACTTTTAAGATAAGAGCTCTTAAGGATTTTTAAGCCATCAAATAGCATCCATCAGAACAAATAAATGAGAGATTGCTCTATTCTTTTCAAGCAGGATACATTCTGTGACCTATCTTTTCTGTGACCTACAAGGCTTTAGAAGAGCTTCCAGAGTTTTATTGGCAATGCCACTATTAGACAGACTTCCCTCTCTCTTCCAAGCTCTTTGGGGGTCAGCTCTAAAGTGGGCATTAAGCGAATGGCTAATGGAATTAAGGGTATAATAATAGAAGGATATAGTGAGACAATTGTATTAACAAGAAATAAATCATGTTGAATGTAAGGTAAGTGTTTTTTAATTGATTGATGGGAGGGACACTCCACAGGTTTTGTCAGGGACTAACAGCCATTTACCTCCTCATCTACAGTAAAAAGCCAAAATGTAGAAAAAACGATAAGAAAATTATGCAGTGGGAAGATAAATTATTCAGAGAAGATGGCCATTTTGTGCTGACATCACTAATGTGAAAAGGCATTAAATCTTTGACACTAGCTTCATTCCTTAGGAGCTGTGGGGCTGAAGTAACATTTTGTACTAGAGATAAAAACTGAAATGTCTACTTCTAAAGCTTTCTAAGTGCCATGAATGGATTCCAAGGTTCCTGGATACATGCAGATGTAGCAGATACTGCGCTTTCCAAGTTGGAGCCACTCTTGCACTTTGAAAGCTAGTGACTCTATCTATATTATTATAACAATGTAGCTACCAGTATTTTTCATCCAGCTGGCAAAGCTTATGTGCACTCATGTCAAGGATGTAGACAACTACATAGAAGACACTTCAGGGTACTGTTGAATGTATAAAACTTGATATTGGATCTCAGAACTAAAAGATTTTTATTATACTCTCACAGTTACTAAGTCTCCTCCTTGAGTTTATCTCTTCTTATATCCTACCTTAATCTTTGTTTACAACTGTTCTTTTGACATACTTTTACTTTATTTTTAATTAACACTTAATAATTAACACTTAATAATTCCATGGTATATGGGTATATGTAGCACCTCAAACATTATTGCTTTGTGTTTGGAACTTTCAAAATTCTCTCTGCTATTTTGATATTTGCAATTAACTGTCAACCACAGTTACCCTACTGTGCTTTAGAATATCAGAAATTATTCCTCTTTTCCAACTGCCTGTTAATCACCCTCTCTTTCTTGCCCTTCCCCCACAGCTGAGAGGCTCTGATAACCAGTTACCCTCTCTGCTTCTCTGAAATCAACTTGTTAGCTTCTGTACACCAATGAGAATATTCAGTAGCTTTTTTAGTGCTCAGTGCTCAGAGTACAAGCCATTTCAGAGTAGCAATAGAGATTTCTCC
The DNA here is from genome assembly GCF_964237555.1 of Oryctolagus cuniculus. NCBI lineage: Eukaryota > Metazoa > Chordata > Mammalia > Lagomorpha > Leporidae > Oryctolagus > Oryctolagus cuniculus. The sequence continues at coordinate 78,956,889 of NC_091439.1, read as the reverse complement.
CTGTGAGATTCAGATACGCAGAAGAGCAGCAGATTCAATTTATGTGTGATGGAGAAGCCATGATTTCACTATAACTGCTTTAACAGTTATATTAGATCTTTCCCTCAGACCTACAATTTTTCTAGTGCTTCCAGTTATTTTACTGAGTTTATAAATTATCATCCAAAAAGCTTTTTCCATACTATTACAGATAACATGTAACATGAACATATCAACAGAAACCTGGTTTCTACCAAAATCTTCATATTTTGCCAGTTCTTTCTGGGGGAAGTTGGGCTTGGAGGAAGCAGGTGAGAAGGGGGAGGAACAGATTTATCTAGTTATAAATTATGGCCTTTTTTCTTTTTGTTTTCTTCTTGTTAGAAGGGATGGGTTTGTCAAGTACTGCATACTTGTGTGAGTCAGGTGCTTTTTACACACATCAGTTAAAATTCATTTTTCACAACCATTCTTCACAGCAAATACTATTTCCCTAATTTCACAGATAAGCAAACCAAGGTTTAGAGGGCCTTTTTCCAAGATGAAACTGATAATTAGCGTAAAGAAGTAGGGCTAGAACCCAGAGATGTATAAGTTACAAAGCCAGCACTCTTTCTACCACACCATACTGTGATGGAATTTGAGAAACCAAAAAAGGTTGCAGTCAAGTAAAGATCTGACCAAGATCCCCTGAGAGTCTTCCCATCTGAATATCACAAGATGGGTTCTTGGGAAAAGATTCTGATAGGGAGTTTGGGCTGTAAGGTATTCAGCAGAGTAAAAGGAAAGAAGAGAAGAAAGATGGGGTGGAGGAAGGACTAGAATTACAATGTTTACCTAACCACGCTTTGGACAACCCCGCACTCTGGTATAAGCATCCGGTCTGAGTGTCCTGCAAAGGCTGAAATTGCTGGGCCTCTGAACCCCCACTTTGCTCGGACAGGCTGCCCCGGGAAGAGTGTGACCTCCTGCTAAGAGACTTGGAGTCTCTTGGAAGGGACCAAGAAGGAGGCAGCAGGTTCTTCCCTGAAAGGGCTACCTGCGCAGCATATCTCTGTGTTTATCACACAAATACTTTATGGTTTATATAATTGACAGTACAAAATGGACTATTAAAGAGTTTCTTTTGTTATCATTTTTATTATATTACCTAGTGGAGTGGGGAAAGGTGAGAGTAGACATGGAAAAAGAATTTCATCCTGGATTCTTTGCAATAAGAAGATTTTGCTTTCTATAGAGCATTACCTCATTCTCTGCTAAAATAAGAGGGCATTTTTACTCTATTTTGTGTCCAAAGAAAAGTTACTGCTCCAACTACCCTCTTTATTTCTATTTTTTCATTGCAAAGAACAAGCAGATCAAACTATTTTCCACAATTTTATATACACTTTTACAACTTCCACATTTTTAATAGTAAATTCTCTTCTTGACTTAGTTCTTCATATATATTTATCCATCTCTAAATTTGCATATGGCTTTTTTCTCAATTGACTTCTGTTCTTATTATAAATTTTAGTCAATATGAACATTAATTTTAAAATACTTAGTGTACTGTCTTTAAATATTTCATGTTATAGTAGCCTATGCATATAACAAGTCACTATCAAGTTCTCTAGATAAATTTCACTGTGAGTTTGTCAGACCAGATATTATTGTCTGAATGTTTGTGTCCCCCAGAAACCCATATTTTGAAATTCTCACCCCCACCCAACATGATGGTGTTAGGAAGTGGGTATTCTTGGGAAGTGGCAAGGTTATGAAGGCAGAGCCCTTACAAATCAGATTAGTGTCCCTGTGAAAGGGCCCAGGGAGCTCTTTCTCCGCCTCTTTTGTGCAAGGATACAATGAGAAAATACCATCCAAAAACCGGAACCAGAAGATGGGCCCTCGCCAGATAGTAAATCTGTTGGTACCTTGATCCTGAACTTCATAGCCCCCAGAACTGTGAGAAATAAATTTCTGTTATAAATCACCCAGTTTGTGGTATTTTGTTATAGCAGCCCAATTACACTAAGATATTAGGTATGACGACATAATCGCCACATTTCATCCTATTGATATCATTTGTAAAATAAGACAGTACTCAAACTTCAAATTCTTTAATTTTCACTGTTTATGCCATATGAGTCATGGTTTTTGATTATCTTCTAGATAATTATTAATTACCTAGAATTTGGTTATTAATTATTTAGTTAATTATCTTCTAGATAATTTTTCATTATCTTTTAGAAACCTGATTTGTTACTGTAGACTATCTTTCTACTTACCATCCCTGACTTTGTGGTCAGTAACTTTCTCTTTCTCCAAAGTATCCCCCAAATTTACATAAAGTTTGTAGTTTCTCTGTCAAAGTTCTTCCAACACAATATTCACAATGTCTGTCTTTCTAACTCAACATCATTTTTTTTTTTTTGACAGGCAGAGTGGACAGTGAGAGAGAGAGACAGAGAGAAAGGTCTTCCTTTGCCATTGGTTCACCCTCCAATGACCGCTGCAGCCAGTGCGTTGCGGCCAGCGCACTGTGCTGATCCGATGGCAGGAGCCAGGCGCTTATCCTGGTCTCCCATGGGGTGCAGGGCCCAAGGACTTGGGCCATCCTCCACCGCACTCCCTGGCCACAGCAGAGAGCTGGCCTGGAAGAGAGGCAACCGGGACAGTATCTGGCACCCCGACCAGGACTAGAACCCAGGGTGCCGGTGCCACAAGGCGGAGGATTAGCCTAGTGAGCTGCGGCGCCGGCCCTCAACATCATTTTTTAAGAATATGTGTACTTTTGTGCCCAAGATAGCAGAATAGGGAAGGATGTACTGTGCTAGGCTAGGGATAAATAGTAAAAAAAAAAAAAAAAAAATGAGTGTAGGAAGTGCACTCTCAGAGGAGAATTAGAGAGAGACCCACACTGAAATTCTATGGAAGGATGCAAGGAAGTGGAAAACCACAGACCTGTGTGGAAGGTGTGGATGTACAGCACAAACACAGACATAACACACTAAGCAGCCGAGAGCCAGAGCAGGTGGGAGCTTGGAGACAGAGGTGAAACCAAACTGCACTAGCCGGTGATGATATAGCCAGAGGCAAATCATGAATCCAGCCTCCAGCCCTGTGGGATAGTGTGTACCCTCAGACCCAGTGGAATTAAAAGACACATGTTTCTCTTACCCTATCCTCCCCACAATAGTGCCAGAAACCTGGCTGCGAAAAGACAGGGAACATTTTGGACTTGGGCAGCAGCTACAGAAGCCTTTGTACACATTCACAGCAACTGGCTGAGACAGAACAGAACACCATCTTTCTTGGCAGTTCTGGTGGCAACATTTAGCCAGTGGTTCTTGTGCGCCCTTGTGATCCAGAGATTCAAGGAGGAAACATCCTCAGCCCCCACTGACTTTGAGCCTGGTTGGGATAATACACAGGAGGCTAGCCAATAAGTCTGTGAGGTACTCCCAGCCTCCCTACGTGCAGGCTCTGGGGGCTACCAAGGAAAACTGGGTCAAGAAACATCTGCCTTTCTGTGGACCAGACAGGCTGGCATGGCAAAGCAGAACTTCTGCACCCAGTGACTGTGGAAGCCTTGTGTGCTGAGAGCATGGGGGCTCCATGACTGCATGAGAAGGGTCCAGGATGTAATGCGTCTCTGGGCAATTACTGTGCGTGGCTGCACACAGCGCTCCCTGGTTGCCTCAGGTGAGTCACTGAAGTGGGATCTGTGCTCGGAGTGAAGACTGCACAGATCATTTGTGTGGTTCATACAGCAGCAAGGGTGAGTGTTGCACACATTGGAGGCAAAAACCCAGGCACTGGTCATCTTGAAGGAGAGGAGGTAAGGGTGTGATAACACTAACAGAGGTGACCACTCCTCCACTTCTGTTAACAAGAAGAGATCTAACACTCCCATCTAGGTGTGACCCTGCATACTCATCCCACCCTGGCACACTGACCAGAGCTCCCTGGTGACACCCAACACACACCTCTTGGTATTTACTGAAAGTGAAGACATTCCACTAGGCCACAGAGGCATAGCTAAAAGATAAACGCCATCAGAGGAATAAACCTAAAAGTATCCCCAGAAATGCCTAAAAATGCAGAAACTCAAGAATAAAGAAGACATGATGATCCCCCCCAAAAAAAGAATACAAATATATCTCAATATTAGAATGTGATGAAAAGAAATGCCAGAAACGGAATTCAAAAAACTAATATAGGATTACTCAACAGCAATCAGAAGCAAATACACGACCTAAAGAAATCCACAGATGACATGAATGGAAATTTTTCCCATGAAATTGAGATTTTAAAGAGAAATCAAAATGAAATAATAAAAATGAAGAATGCAATAGATCAAATAAAAAATGTGGTGTGAAGCCTTAAGAATAGACTTTGTGAGGCAGAAGAAAAAATATCTAAGCAAGAAAAAAATTCTGTGGAAACTTTATAGTCAGACCAAAACAAACAAACAAAAAGTAGAAGAAATTAGAAAAATTAAAACAGTGTTAGCGATTTATGGAACACTATCAAATGTCCCAAGAATATGGGTCCTTAGGAGTGCCTGAAGGCATGGAAAGAGAATGGATTTGAAGGATTGTTAGTGAAATAATTACAGGAAACTTCCCCAGTTTGGTGAAAGAAATGGATGTCCAACTACAGAAAGCACTTAAAACTAATGGACATGGGCCAGTGCCACGGCTCACTAGACTAATCCTCCACCTGTGGCGCCGGCATTCTGGGTTCTAGTCCCAGTCGGAGTGCTGGATTCTGTCCCAGTTGCTCCTCTTCCTGTCCAGCTCTCTGCTGTGGCCCAGGAAAGCAGTGGAGGATGGCCCAAGTGCTTGGGCCCTGCACCTGCATGGGAGACCAGAAGGAAGCACCTGGCTCCTGGCTTCGGATCGGCGCAGCGCTGGTTCACCAATTTGAGGGGTGAACCAATGGAAGGAAGACCTATCTCTCTGTCTCTCTCTCTCACTGTCTAACTCTGCCTGTCAAATAAATAAATAAATAAATGGACATGACGAGAAAAGATCTTCACCACAACACATTGTAGTCAACTTTCAACAGTAAAACATAAAAAAATTCCAAAATTTGCACAAGTAGAATGCCAGATAACTTTCAGAGGATCTCCAATTAGATCATAGCTGAGGGACCAGCACTGTGGCATAGTGGATAAAGCCACTGCTTGCTATGCTGGCATCCCATATGGCCGCCGGTTCTAGTCCTGGCTGCTCCACTTCCAATCCAGCTCTCTGCTTTGGCCTGGGAAAGCAATAGAATATGGCCCAAGTCCTTGGGCTCCTGCACCCACATGGGAGACCTGGAAGGAGCTCTTGGCTCCTGGCTTCTGATTGGCGCAGATCCGGCTGTTGCAGCCAACTGGGGAGTGAATCTACAGATGGAAGACCTCTCTCTCTTTCTCTTTCCCTCTCCCTTTCGCTCCCCCTCTCCCTCTTTCTCTCTCTGTGTAACTCTGACTTTCAAATAAATAAATGAACTTTAAAAAAAAGAATCACAGCTGTCTTCTTATCAGAAACTCTACAGGCTAGGAGAGAATGGAGAGACATATTCTAAATCTTAAGAGAAAAAAACTGTCAACCCAGAGTACTATAGGCTGCAAAGCTCTCCTTTATGAATGAATGTGAAATAAAGACCTTCTATAACAAACAAAAATTGAAAGAATTCGTCATCACTTGTCCAGCCTTACAAAAGATGTTTAAGGATGTCCTACACACAGAAAAAACAGAAAGATACTCATCATTATGAAAGAATGTGAAATTTAAAAATACTCCATTAAAGTACAAAAGAAATCCAAAGTAAACAATAGGAATATTTATGGAAAATGGCAGGACCAACTCATGACTTACCAATAGTAACCTTGAATATAAATTGCCTCAACTCTCCAGTTAAAAGATACAGACTTGCTGAATAGATTTAAAAAATAAAACATGTCTATTTGCTTCCTATAAGAAACATATCTCGCCAAGAAAGATACATGCAGACTGAAAGTAAAAGGATGGAAAAAGGTATTCCAAGCTAATGGAAAACAAAAAGCATATGGAATAGGTACCCTAATATCAGACAAAATAGACTGTAATAGAAAAATAGCTAAAAGAGAAACAGAAGGACACTGCATAATGATTTAAGGATCAATTGATTAGGAAGATGTAAGTATAGTAAATATATATGCACCCAATACCAGGGCACCTGGCTATTTAAAACAAATGTTAATGCATCTATAGGGTGACATAGACTCCAATACAATAGTAGTGGGGGAAATTCAACTCCTCACTTTCATCAATGGACAGATCAACTAGACAGAAAATCAGCAAACAACAAAGCTAATCAATACTATGAACAAAATGGAAATAACTGATATCTACAGAACATTTCATACCACAGTTGCAGAATACACATTCTTATCACCAGTACATGGGACTTTCTCTAGGATAAACCATATGACAGGCTATAAAGCAAGTCTCAGCAAATTCAAAAAAAAAAAAATCAAAATCATACCATCCATCTCTTCTGACCACAATGGAATAAAGCTGGAAATCAACAACTAAAGAATCTCAGATTGTATTCAAACACAGAGCGACTGAACAACATACTCCTGAATGAATAGTGGGTCACAGAAGAAATCAAAAGAGAAATCACAAAATTTCTGGAAATGAATGAATGTGATAATATATCATATGAAAACTTATCGGATACAGCTAAAATAATGTAAAGAGGTCATTTGGTGCCTACATCAAGAAACTGGAAAGGTACCAAGTAAATGAGCTATCAGTGCATCTCAAAGACCTAGAAAAACAACAGCAAACCAAACCCAAAATTAGCAGGATAAAACAAATAATTAAAATTAGAGAAGAAATAGACAAAATTGAGAACAAAACAAATCAGTGAAATGAAGAGCTGCTTTTTTGAAAAAATAAACAAAATTGACACACCATTGACCCAACCTACCAACCAAAAAAAAAAAAAAAAAAAAAGAGGGAGAAGATCCAATTAAATAAAATTAGAGATGAAAAAGGAAATAAAACAACATATACTATAGAAATAAAAAGAATCATCAGGAATTACCACAAAAATGTATGCCAACAAATTGGAAGCCTGGAAGAAATGGATAGTTCCTGGACACATGAAGCTACCAAAATTGAGCCATGAACATGGAAAACCTAAACAGACCAATAATCAAGACAGAAATTGAATCAGGGGGCCAGTGCTGTGGTGCACTAAGTTAATCCTCCATCTGCAGCACGGGCATCCCACACGGGCATCGTTTCTAGTCCCAGTAGCTCCTCTTCCAGTCCAGCTCTCTGCTGTGGCCTCAAAAGGCAGTGGAAGATGACCCAAGTGCTTGGGCCCCTGTACCCGCATGGGAGACTGGGAGGAAGCACCTGGCTCCTGGCTTCAATCAGCATAGCTCCGGTTTTGCAGCTTTTTGGGGAGTGAACCAACAGAAGGAAGTCCTTACTCTCTGTCTCTCTCTCTCTCTCTCTCTCACTGTCTGTAACTACCTGTCAAATAAATAAATAAGTAAAAGAACTTGAATCAGTAATAAAGACCCTCCTAACAAAGGAAAACACAGGATGATACAGCTGCACTGCTGAACTATACCAGGTATTTTTTTTAACTTTTATTTAATGAATATAAATTTCCAAAGTACAGCTTATGGGTTACAATGGCTTCCCCCAATAACGTCCCTCCCACCCGCAACCCTCCCCTTTCCCACTCCCTCTCCACTTCCATTCACATCAAGATTCATTTTCGATTTTCTTTATATACAGAAGATCAGTTTAGCATACATTAAGTAAAGATTTCAACAGTTTGCTCCCACACAGAAACATAAAGTGAAAAATACTGTTTGAGTACTAGTTATAGCATTAAATCTCAATGTACAGCACACTAAGGACAAAGATCCTACATGAGGAGTAAGTGCACAGTGACTCCTGTTGTTGACTTAACAAATTGCCACTCTTGTTTATGGCATCAGTAATCACCCTAGGCTCTTGTCATGAGCTGCCAAGGCTATGGAAGCCCCCTGAGTTCACCGACTCTGATCATATTTAGACAAGGCCATGGTCAAAGTGGAAGTTCTCTCCTCCCTTCAGAGAAAGGTACCTCCTTTTTTGATGACCCGTTCTTTTCACTGGGATCTCACTCTTGGAGATCTTTCATTTAGGGTTTTTTTTTTTTTTTTCCCAGAGTGTCTTGGCTTTCCATGCCTGAAATACTCTCATGGGCATTTCAGCTGGATCCACATGCCTTAAGGGCTGATTCTGAGGCCAGAGTGCTGTTTAGGACATCTGCCATTCTATGGGCCTGCTGTGTATCTCACTTCCCATGTTGGATGGTTCTCTCCCTTTTTGATTCTATCAGCTAGTATTTGCAGACACTAGTCTTGTTTATGTGATCCCTTTGGTTCTTAGTCCTATCATTATGATCAATTGTGAACAGAAATTGATCACTGGGACTAGTGAGATGGCATTGGTACATGCCACCTCGATGGGATTGAATTGGAATCCCCTGGTATGTTTCTAACTCTACCGTTTGAGGTAAGTCAGCTTGAGCATGTCCCGAATTGCACATCTCTTCCCTCTCTTATTCCCACTCTTATATTTAACAGCGATCACTTTTCAGTTAAGTTTCAGCACTTAAGAGTAATTGTGTATTGATTACAGTATTCAACAAAAAGCTATACCAGATATTTTAAAAAAGATATAACTCCAATTGTTCTTAAGCTATTCAAAACAATTGAAAGGAAGGGAATCCTCCCAAACTCCTTCTGTGACCCAACACCAGCTTAATAATTAAACCTGAAAAATATGCAATAGAGAAAGAGAACAACAGATTGATTATTCTGATGAACATAGACACAAAATCTTCAACAAAATACTAGCCAATTGAATCCAACAACACATCAGAAAGATCAATCACCCTGACCAACTGGGATTTATCCCAGGTATGCAGGGATGATTCAACATTCACAAATCAATCAATGTGATATACCACATTAACAAATTGAAGAACAAAAAAACATAATTACTTCAATAGATGCATAAAAAGGATTTGATAAAATACAATATTCTTTCATGATGAAAACTTCAAGCAAATTGGGTACAGAAGGAACATTACTCAATAGAATGAAAACAATTTATGAGAAACGCATGGACAGTCATATTATGGAATGGAGAAAAGTTAGAAGCATTCTCAGTAAGATCTGGAACCAGACAAGGGCACCCACTCTACCATTGTTATTCAACAGAGGCCTGGAAGTTTTAGGCAAGCCATTGGGAAAGAAAACGAAATCAAAGAGATACAAATTGGGAAGGGGGAAGTCAAACTATCCCTATTTGCAGATGACATGGTTCCATATATAGGGATCCAACAGGATCCTCTAAGAGACTATTGGGACTTATAGAAGAGTTTGGTAAAGTAGCAGGAAATAAAATCAACACACAAAACTATTTATTTACACAGACAATGCCACAGCTGAGAAAGAACTTCTAAGATATATCCCATTCACAATAGCTACATAAAAATCAAATACCTTGGAATAAATTTAACCAAGGATGTCAAAGACCTCTACAATGAGAATTGTAAAACATTAAAGAAAGAAATAGAAGAAGATACCAAAAAAATGGAAAAATCTTCCATGTTCATTAACTGGAAGAATCAATATCATCACAATGTCCACATTTCCAAAAGTAATTAGAGTTTCAGTGCAATACCAATCAAAATATAAGAGAATTCTTCTCAGATATAGAAAAAATGATGCTGAAATTCATATGGAAACACAGGAGAGCCCAAAGTGATTTTATACAACAAAAACAAAGCCAGAGGCATCACAATAACAGATTCAAGACACACTACAGGACAGTAATAATCAAAATATTCTAGTACTGGTACAAAAACAGATGGATAGACCAACGGAATAGAATAGAATAGAATAGAATAGAATAGAATAGAATAGAATAGAATAGAATGCCAGAAATCATTTCAAGCATCTACAACCAACTAATCTTTGACAATGGAGCTAAAATCAATCCCTGGAGTAAGGAGAGTCTCTTCAACAAGTGGTGCAGGGAAAACTGGATCTCCACATGCAAAAATATGAAGCAAGACCCCAACATTACACCTTACACAAAAATCCACTAAAAATGGATTAAAGATCTAAATATATGACCCAATACCATCAATTATTATAGAACTTTAAAGAAACCCTGCAAGACATTGGCATAGGCAAAGAGTTCTTTGCAAAGACCCCAAAGGCACAGGCAAATGAAGCCAAAATCAACACATGGGATTACATCAAATTGAGAGGCTTGTGTACTGCAAAAGAAACACTCAGCAAAGTGAAGAGGAAACCTACAGAATGGGAGAAATTACTTGTAAGCTATGTAACTGATAAAGGATTATTAACTAGAATATATAAAGAGATCAAAACACTCAACAACAGAATATATAACACAGTGAAGAAATGGGCAAAAGACATAAACAGACATTTTTAAAAGAGGAAATTCAAATGTCCAACAGACACATGAAAAAATGCTCAGGATTACTAGCTGTCAGATATGCAAATCAATATTACAATGAGGTTTCACCTCACCCAAGTTAGAATGGTTTTCATACAGAAATCAACAAACAACAAATGCTGGTAAGGATATGGGGGAAAAGGTACCCTAATCCACTGTTGATGTAAGTGAAAATTGGTAAAGCCACCATGGAAGACAGAATAGAGATACCTCAGAAATCTGAATATAGACCTACCATATGACCCAGCTATTCCACTCCTGGGAATTTAACCAAGGGAAAGGAAATCAGTATATGAAAGAGTTATCTGTACTCCCATGTTGACTGCAGCTCAATGCACAATAGCTAAGACACGAAACAAACCCAAATGCCCAACAATTGAAGGTTGGATAAAGAAATTATAAAATATGAACACGAAGTAATACTACACAGAAGTAAAGAAAAATGAAATCTGGTCATTTACAATAAAATGGATTAATCTGGAAAAAAATATTTGGTGAAATAAGCCAGTCCCAAGGGAACAAATACCACATGTTCTCCCTGACCTGTGATAAATAATAGAGCACCTAAAAGGCAATCTGTAGAAGTGAATTTCACACTTTGAGAAGCAATGACTTGAACAGTCCTTGTCTTGACTATTGAGAAACAGTTTTGTTTTTTTGTTTACTATTTGTTGAACTCTTCACTTAACATACAGTTAAAGAAATTGTATGAAGTTAATTGAAAAATAAATCTCATTAAAAAATAAGAGTCAGGATAAGAGAGGGAGGAGGAAGAGGGGTGGGAGGTTGGGCACCACGGGAAGGATCACCACGTTCCTAAAGTTGTAATTATTAAGTGTATGAAGTTTGTAACTACAAAGCTGCATAGTTCTGCATATTTTCCTATGGACTTACTTCTAAGGGTACAGTTTAAAAATTTGCCATGGGATCCCAAATCTCCTTAAGCTGGGTGGCAAAAATACCATCAATGTATTAAAGTGATCACACAGATACAAATAAGTGTTTAAGTGTCTGGTAATAATAATTGATAGAATTTAAAAGCAGTAATGCTCCAACATGGGAAGCAATCCACAAAGCAGACTCATAGAATGAAAATCACTTTAAATATCACTCTGACCTGAGAATCAGCTCTTAATGCATTCTAGTCTGGCTGAAAAACCCACAAGAGAACTTAAGGCATGGAAAGCCAAGATATTGTTTCAAAAAATGTCCTACATGAAGGATTTCTGTTAGTGAGACCCTAGGGGAAAGAAGTGGTCATCAAAGAGGGGTGTGCTTTTTTCTGAAGGGAGAACAGAACTTCCACTTTGCTTATGACCTTGTCTAAATACTGATGAAGTTTGTGGATTCAAAAGGCTTCTTTAATCTAGACAGCTCATGTCAAGAGCCTCAGATGATCGCTGCTGTCATACATAAGAGTGTCAATTGTTAAATTAACAAGCGTCACTGTGCACTAACTTCCCATACAGGACTTCTGTCCTCAAAGAATTGTATTATAATTATGTCTAATTGCTCACAAAAGATGCATCATTCTTGGATGCTTCTTTAAAGTTAATTAAGTTTCAAAAAAAAAAAAGAACAGAAGCGAAATTAACTTCAAGGTGCACTTACTCCCCATGTAGGATCTCTGTCCTTAATGTGTTGTACAATGTGAATTAATGCTATAACTAGTACTCAAACAGTACTTGATACTTTGTGTTTCTGTGTGAGTGCAAACTGTTGAAATCTTTACTTGTTATATACTAAATTGATCTTCTGTATATAAAGATAATTGAAAATGAATCTTGTTGAAGAATGGGATGGGAGAGGGAGTGGGAGAGGGGATGGTTGCGGGTGGGAGGGTGGTTATGCGGAGAAAAATCTCTATAATCCAAAAGTTGTACTTTGGAAATTTATATTTATTAAATAAAAGTTTAAAAAAAATATGCAATGACTTTGAACAGCCCTTGTCTTGACTGTTGGGGAATAGGGTTATTTTTGTTTGTTTTTGTGCACATTGTTGAACTCTTTACTTAGTATAGCATTGGTCTTCTGTGTATAAAGTTAATTGAAAATGAATCTTACTGTAGAATAGGATTGGGAATGGGAGAAGGGGTGGGAGGGTGGATGGGAAGGCAGGTTTGGTGGGAAGAATCACTACAATTCCTAAAGCTGTACTTATGACATGCATGAAGTTTGTATTTCTAAATATAAGGTTTCTTTGGAAGGGGGGAATTAATAAACGAAATTCTTTAAAAAAAAAAAAAAAAACCAGAAGCACAGGCAATCAAAGCCAAAATTCACAAATGAGATTATATCAAGTTAGAAGCTTCTGCACTGCAAAAGAAACACTCAGCAAAGTGAAGAGGCAACTGACAGATGGGGTAAAATATCTGCTAACTATGCAACTGATAGAAGTTCTGTATCCACAATCTATTAAGAGCTTAAGAAATTCAACAACATCAAAACAAACAATCCATTTAAGAAAAGGGCAAAGGACTTGAATAGGTATTTTTCAAAAGAGGAAATTCAAATGGCCAAAGACACTTGAAAAAATGTTCATGATCACTAGCCGTCATGGAAATGCAAATCAAAACCACAATGAGGCTTCACCTCACCACACTTAGAATGGCTTTCATACAGAAATCAACAAAAAAACAAATGTTGGCAAGGATGTGGGGCAAAAGGTACCCTAATCCACTATTGTGAGAAGGTAAGCTGGTCCAGCCACCGTGGAAGACAATGTGTAGACACCTCAGAAGTCTAAATAAAAACTTACCATATGATCCAGCCATCCTATTCATGAGAATTTACCAAAACTAAAAGAAATCAGCATATGAAAGAGTTATCTATACCCATATGTTCACTGCAGCTCAATCACAATAGCTAAGATATGGAGTCAACCCAGATATCCATCAATTGAAGACTGGATAAAGAAATTATGGGATACACACACACACACACACACACACACATATATGTTCCTAAATATGTATATATAAAACACATGAAACTTGAATAACTTAAATAAAATTTTAAAAAAGAATATTTGCATTTCCCACATCTTCCTGAAATGCAGTTATGATGGGAACACCAATAACTTCCTTTCACCTCCTTGCTCCATTCATAGAACTAAATTCTTGGTTCTATGAATGTCATCAATCTCAATCCATTCGAGGGTAACAAACAAGCTTTAAGACTTGTGTGTCACTATATATAGTTAGCTGTCCTTATCCATGGGTACTGCAACCATGGATTCAATCAATGGCAAGTTGGAAATATCTGGGGGAAAATTGCATCTGAACCAAATATGTACAAACTTTTTCTTGTCATTATTCCCTAAGAAGTATATAGGCTAACAGCTATTTATGTAGATTTTACATTGTATTAGGTATTATAAGAATGTTTGCAACAACAGGATGTCCTGGAACAAATACCCTGTGGTTACTGAGGGATGGCTTTATATGATTTTGGTTGGACTTGGATGGACAAGAAAATATATTAAACTTTTGTACATAACAATGGGGCAGCAGCTATTCTAAAAGTAGAAGAGACTTTTTGCTAGTGGGAGAAATAGTTCATTTATCTGTTTTGACTTATATCAGAGTTCCTCAACCTCCATATTGTTCATACTTCTCTCCTATACACTACATATCAGGAGCTCACACCCTCCAATTGACAACCAAAAATGTTGTATATTTCATCATATGTCCCTTGAACAGCAACATTGACCCAGGTTGAGATCCACTGACATAAATTACACTTCTCAAGGATGGTGGTTGGGGAATAAGCCATAAGGAAAAGTTGTACAGAAATTGTGAAAGGAAGATCTTGAGGGAAAAAAGGGAAACCCAAGTCTGGAGTAAGAAGCATAGTTAATAGAGGACTTCCCTTCTCTCATAAAGGTCTAAGTCTTAAGATGCCATCTCTTTGGAAATTCAAAAGAAAATCCAAATATACAAACCCTTTAATTTTTCCTTCCTATACCATAATTGTATTCCAAAATTCACTTAATACTTTAATAAACATTTTTCATTTCTCTAAACAGCTATCTTGAGGTCTTATAGTCCAGTCAAAATACATTCCATTAGGACGAGGGGTCCAATCCTAAACCAGTCCACTATGGTTGGGGAAGGGGGAACTGTTTTTTGTATCATATAAGTTTCTGATGCAACAATATGCATGAGAAGAGGAAAAACAATTCCTAGAATAGTTATAACATTATCTTAAATTCATTTGGTCCTTAATTTGTGCTATTCATCATACGAGACAACTTCAAGAGGTTAGTGGAAAAATTAAATTAAAAGATAGAAATAAAAAAATATAAACATTTTCTCAAGATAGGTTCCATCATGTTCAATAAAATTTAGACACAATGAGAACAGTTGCTTAGTACATCCTTAAGGAACTAAAGATCCTGGGAATTTAACCAGGTCAACGCAGTCTTTTTTACTTTATTAAATGAAGAAAAATGGATGCCCTTTAAAGATTATTTTAATACTAGGAAACAAAAGGAAGTCAGTAAGAACCAAATCCAAACTGTAATGAGGATGCCTAATGATTTTCCACTGAAACTAATAAAATTTTTCTTTTTCAATGAGAGGAATGAACAGGAACTTTGTCATCGTGGAGAATGATCTCTGGTGAAATTTCCTAGGTGTTTTTCTGCAAAACCATGTGTTAACTTCTCAAAATACTTTCCTAATAAAGAGATATTATCGTTCTTTGACCTTCCAGTATGTCAACAAACAAAATGGTTTGAACATCCCCAAAAACGATTGTCATGTCCTTTACTCTTGACCAATCTGTTTTTGCTTTGACTGGACCACTTCTACCCCTTAGTAGCCATTGTGTTGACTATGTTTTGTCTTCAGGACCATACCAGTAAAAACATGTTTCATCTCCAGCTCCAGTTATTCAAAGAAATGCTTCAGAATCTTCATCCCAGTTGTTTAGCATTTCCATTTTAAGTTCTGCTCTTGTCTACAGTGACTGTTCTGGATGCAATAGTTTTAGCACCCATCTGGCAGAAAATTTGCCCAAATTTTTCAGATAAAATTACATAAACAGCACCAATTGAGATGTCTGTGGTGTTTGGCTATTGTTTCTGCTGTTAATCATTGATTCTCTTCAATCAGGGCACAAACAAGATTAATTTTTTCTTTGCATATTGATGTGGGTGATCTATGGTTATGACCTTCAACTTCAACATGGTGTTAGCCCTTGCTAAAATGAGTAACCCATTATTAAACTGTGGATTTCTTTAGAGGATTGTCCCTATAAACTTTTTGTAAAGCATCAATTATTTCATGGTTCTTGCATCAAAACTTTGATGTTTTTTTCTTGCTCTTGCTTTAATTTTACCAGAATGAATATTGCTCTGATAGGACTTTCTTTCAAATTTGAAAGAAATTATTAATCCCTTGTAATGCTTCAAATTATAAGTTCAGACATAACAATTTAGCATGAGTATATTTTGGTGTAAAGATGCAAAAATTTTTAGCCATGCATAGTTTTTTTTTCATCATATGCATCTTCCAGGAACATCTTTTTTAAAAAGATTATTTATTTGAAAGGCAGAGTTAGAGTTAGAATTAGAGTGAAAGAGTGAGAGAGTGAGAGCATGAGAGAGAGAGAGAGAGAGAGAGAGAATGAATTCTTCCATGCACTGTTTCACCCCCCAAATGGCTCCAATAGCTAGGGCTGGGGAATTCCAAAGCCAGGAACCCAGAGCTTCTTCCGGGCCACTTACATGGGTACAGGGGACCAAGCACTTGGATAATCTTCTGCTGCCTTCTCAGGTGTATTAGCAGGGAGCTGGATCAGAAGTGGAGCAGCTGAATCTCGAACCAGTGCCCATATGGAATTCTGGCATCACAGAGGGAGACTTTACCAGCCACTCCACAATTCTGCCCCTTTTGTGAACTTTTTAAAGACTCCTTATATAAATCATTTAATCTGTATCTTCAATTTAATTCTTAACAAGATTATGAAGAAGGAACTGTTTTTAAATCCCAAATTTATAAAGAGAAAACTATGCATCTGAGATATTAGACACTTTCCCCTGTTTCTTAGTCATGATGTGACAGAATTAAGATTTGAAGCCAGTAAACATGGCATTGGAGCCTATGATCTGTCCCTAATCTTCTAGATTCATTTCTAGAAGGCAGATAGGGGGAGTGTCAGGTAGAACATCCCACAACTGTCGCTTATACTTACATTCACCTAGTCCTAAGTTATATTAAGCACAGAAATCCAGCATGATTTCAAATACAATGATAAATTACTCAAATGTCTAATCAGTGAACACTTGTCCTCTTTAACCATTATTGACTTTTGCATGTATGTGTTAGATATGTATATTTGACTTAAAAGTCTAAATACAAATATAGGTCTTGGTTAGGTTTTCACATGTTGTATAAAACCGCATCTCAACATCCCAATGGAAACTTCAACATGCTAATAACAAAAATAAAAGAGGAAAATCAGGAGAAAAAAGACAGTAAATAAAGAGAAAGCTTCAGGACCCTTTACTGGTCTTCAATGGGATTTCTCTATTTCAATCATCTTCTTTTAGACTCTTAAAAAGTAATAATATAGCATCCCTTTCAAGAACAGAATATGATGCCAGTTAATTTGCTTTAAATCATGTTTTAAGATTCTCTATCAGTTGACACATCCACTTCTGAAACTGTCTTTATCTTCCACCACATCAGGTTCTTTGATATGTCAAATCTACTTGTACTTTCTATGGATGTTTCTCATTGTAGAACTACTACACAGGCTGTGGTCTACCAAGAGTCTCTTTTTTTTCACTCTTCTGCTCTTTATATCTTCACTAATCATCTGCTCTTCACTAATCATCTGCCTTAAAATTTGACCTTAATTGGTGAGTTAAGTGGTGTGTTGAAGTGGTGGGGACAATACTGAAGCAGTGGGAATGGGAACAGAGCCTTAGGAAATGTGAAAAAGTTGTCGAACTGTGGAAGTGGTAAAAGCATTAAGGAGGAAATAAGAGAAGAATAAGAGAGTGGTTGAAGAGCACAGAGACCAGGAACCAAGAAAGCAAACAAAAATGTGCATTTGGTTTCTGATTTTCTCCATCATAATAAAAATATGACAGGGCTGAAGAAGTCAAGGGACAAAGATTTTAAGATATTACATGCAATTTGAAAATAGCTGAACAAGGCTATAGATCGAAGTAAAGAGGCCAGGCCAACAAAGCTATGAATGGGATGATGAACTAAAAAAAAAGGGAACCGTGTGTGGTGAAGTAAGAGATGGAAAATCAGGATACCAATGTCAAAAGTAGGACATTCTCGGTGTGATATGTTGCATGTGGAATGAAATTATCCCCATATTACCCTCCTGCTTATATGGTGGGAAGCCCTATCTTTTATAATAGGATAATGACTAGCTAAAATTCATTATTTTGGCTGTTATACCATCTCATAATATTCATTGTTGTTCTTGTCTTTTTCCCAGATGGTTTAATAAGAATTACCCCAACTGTCTAAATGTTTGGGGATCCATTCCCTGGCCCATCATCCAGTCCTCTTTTGCACAGTGAGATAATACACAGTGAAATAATTGTAGATTAATATTTTGAGGTATATTTTCTTTACCTACTAAAGAGGAAATAAGAGCTTTCTTTTATAGAAAAGTTCTGAATAATCTCTGTGAAAAGCATTTTGTATATTGTAAAGAGATATAATTTTCTTTATTTTAATATCCTAAAGTCTCTCTAGAATGAGGTTTGAATATTGAATCCTGAAGGGCATTGTAAAGTTGTCTGCTTTATTCATCTCCGTATTCTCAGTGTCAAATATACTGACTGGAACAGAGTCAGTAGAAATATTTTTGGAATGAACAATTTAAATAGTGAGAGATATTAAAATAGAACTATTTGATATAGAATTTAATGTGACACTGAGGTAGGCTATCCTGAATCTAATCCAAGAGACTTTAGTAATTTTTAAAGTGCCAGAAGGATGCTGGTCTTTAGGTATTAGCCTGTAGGAGAATTTTAAAGTCACACTTTTGAGTGTTATTTACAAAAAAAAAAAAAAGTTTTAAACCTTTCATGTAAGGCCCTTAAAATTACATACTTAAATTTAACACTACTCATTCTAGCTTCTCTTTTCCTTCTATGGAATAATTTAATATTATGGAACAATCTAATAACATCTCAATTTCTGGTAGCTACTTTATTGACCGTAGCAATGATTAATTTTTCTAAACATTTTGGAGTGTCAATTTTTGTTAATTACTTTAATTTTGCTATTAGCTAAGAATATTGTGCTTTCAATGCAGTTTTTCCCACTAGAGACAATAACACCAATATGCTATAAGGTATTACTCCTAGTTCTTCCTTGAGATGACTATACATCTTTTGAGATACAAATTTGTGGAATTATAATATTGTCTAAAGGCCTTCATTTGTTGGACTTACTAAGATTTCTACAGCCAATTCTAATCACAGACTTTTTTCTCTTAGCAAAATGAAGAGTTGGAACAAAGAGTTGAAATGTAGGTTTTGGCACTCTAAGGTCAAGTTATATTTTTTAAATGGAAGAACTATATCCAACTTTACTGGACTATTTTAATATTTTATAAATAAGGTCTATACTTTTTCATGGGTAACTGAAACTGACTCTGAAGCATTAAAAAATTAACCACAGAAAACTGGATTTTCCAATGAAAGATAATGTCTACAGTTGGTAAAGCTTTCTGTTGATTAAGGCAATGATTTGGGAGAAGTGGAGAATTCCCTGCTTGTTCATATATTTCCAAACGGAGTTTTGTGCTGCTCCAACCTGCAAGATTTGGTTTATTGAGCTATGAATTCATGAAATAATGAAATTGAATTTATATGATGAGCTAGTAAATCTATTACATGATTCTGTTACAGCCAGAGAATTTATACATTATACTTTCCTTTAATACTGTGTTGAGAATGTTGGGTAGTGGTTAGAATCATAGACTTCAGAGCTAATGCCCCCCAGTCCAAGTCACACTAACCATGTGAAATTGGCCAAGGTCTTAAACTACTCTGTGATTCATTTTGTTAATTTATACAATGAAAATGATAGCAGTGCCAATTCCAGGGGTTGTTATGAAGATTAAATTCATTCATAAATGAAAAGCAGTTAGAATAGTAACTGGCACAAAATAAGAACTAAAAAAGAAATACTGTCATTTCACTTAAGTGACATCTGACTTAAAATTTATAGATCTGGGTTCTCTCTGTGCCTGAGAGGTCGCCATTGGCCCAGTTATTTCATTTTTTAATTTCCAGGACTCGAATTCACTGCCATGTTCTCTGAAGAAGGGAAGCTCTTCGCTGGAGGGCTCAACTTCCAACCACGACATCAGGCACCGGAAGACCATTTCAGCAGCTTCCGGCCTGTTTCTGAGGTGGTCGCTGTCAAGGACCGGGAGACTCAGCAATCCCAGGGTTTTGGCTTCATCACTTTGACTAACCAGGAGCATGACAGATGCCATGAGAGCCATAAATGGAGAGTCCCCAGATGGTCTTCAGATCCATGTGGACCACACAAGCAAGTTTCCCCGGGGAACCAGAGGGGGTGCCTTTGGGGCCGATGGGCGTGGTCGCAGCTACTCCAGAGGTGGTGGAAACCAGGGCTATGGGCGGGGCAAGTATGACACTCCACCTGCAGGGTATGGACATGGATGTGGACAGTGCTGAGACTATGGTGGAAGCCAGGGTGGTTATGACCACTACTTAGGAGGAATCTATAGGGACAAATTATGACAACTAAGATGCAGCGTGTGCACATAAGGTAGATAAACAAGGAATAAAACTTCTAAGCCAGCATCATGCTTCCAAACATCTATACTAATAAAGATTTTTTGGAGCTGCACTGAAACATTCATTTTAGTGTATTAATTTCTACTTTTTTTTCGTTTCTCTTTATATACAGAAGATCAGTTTAGCATACATTAAGTAAAGATTTCAACAGTTTGCTCCCACACAGAAATGTAAAGTGAAAAATACTGTTTTAGCACTAGTTATAGCATTAAATCTCAATGTACAGCACACTAAGGACAAAGATCCTACATGAGGAGTAAGTGCACAGTGACTCCTGTTGTTGACTTAACAAATTGCCACTCTTGTTTATGGCATCAGTAATCACCCTAGGCTCTTGTCATGAGCTGCCAAGGCTATGGAAGCCCCCTGAGT
This sequence comes from Oryctolagus cuniculus, assembly GCF_964237555.1. Classification (NCBI taxonomy): domain Eukaryota; kingdom Metazoa; phylum Chordata; class Mammalia; order Lagomorpha; family Leporidae; genus Oryctolagus; species Oryctolagus cuniculus. Next base: position 78,936,204 of record NC_091439.1, on the reverse strand, counting down.
TCACTGACTCTGATCATATTTAGACAAGGCCATGGTCAAAGTGGAAGTTCTCTCCTCCCTTCAGAGAAAGGTACCTCCTTCTTTGATGACCCCTTCTTTCCATTGGGATCTCACTCACAGAGATCTTTCATTTATGTTTTTTTTTCCCCCAGAGTGTCTTGGCTTTCCATGCCTGAAATACTCTCATGGGCTTTTCAGCTGGATCCGCATGCCTTAAGGGCTGATTCTGAGGCCAGAGTGCTGTTTAGGACATCTGCCATTCTATGGGTCTGCTGTGTATCTCACTTCCCATGTTGGATCATTCTCTCCCTTTTTGATTCTATCAGCTAGTATTTGCAGACACTATTCTTGTTTATGTGATCCCTTTGGTTCTTAGTCCTATCATTACGATCAATTGTGAACAGAAATTGATCACTAGGACTAGTGAGATGGCATTGGTACATGCCACCTTGATGGGATTGAATTGGAATCCCCTGGTATGTTTCTAACTCTACTGTTTGAGGTAAGTCAGCTTGAGCATGTCCTGAATTGCACATCTCTTCCCTCTCTTATTCCCACTCTTATATTTAACAGGGATCACTTTTCAGTTAAGTCTCAGCACTTAAGAAGACTTGTGTATTGATTACAGTATTCAACCAAAAGTATTAAGTAGAACAAACAAACAAAAATACTAAGAGGGATAACATATCAAGTAGCAACAGTCAGGGTGAGGGCTGATCAAGTCACCGTTTCTCCTAGTGTTCATTTCACTTTAACAGGTTTAATTTCTACTTTTAAATTGACCTACCAAGGGTAGCTTGTTAAAGACCTTTTAGAAAGTTCTGTGTTTTATTTATTGTAAATATTTTTTCCTCCCATTTAAATATAAATTCTAGGGTATTTGCTGGCCCTGAGTGTCGCTCCCCGTCTTCGTGGAGGAACGACACAGGACCCTGCGCTGTTCTTTCGTCTGCTCGGCCCTCCCCGGGTTTGCTGCTGGTTCTTCCCGGGTTGGCTACCATCCCTTCCACCTCCGTGGAAGGGCGGTTCCCCCAGCCACTTTCCCCACTTCCGCGGGGGAGCAGCACACCGCCGGCCGGCTCTCTCGGGGGCTGCACAGGTATTCCTTCAGATAGATGTTCCTGGTGCATGTTGTCTCTTTCCTCCTTTATAGTCCTCTTCCACCAATCCCAACTCTGCTACCCACACGCCGAGTACGCTGCTCTCCTCCAATCAGGAGCAGGTCCTGCTATTTATTGGTTGAACTGGAGGCAGCTGTGTAGAAGCTGTTTCCTCCTCTCCCAGCGCCATATTGTGGGAGAGCAGATGCATAGAATAAGTCTTAATTCCAGTAACTTAGTCTAGTCCGAGTTGCTCCCAGTTGCTCCCCACACCTGAGTATGACTCTCCAGATCATTGTTTCTGGGCAGAAAACTACCTAAATAAATAATAAATAAATAAACAAACAAACTGTGGTCAGACTTTTTATTTTTGTTTTTAAAATCTGTACACAATGTTTACCACAGGAAGCAATTTCCAAATGTACTTAACAAGAAACTTGAATCAACATGATAACTTAGAGCCTTTTTACACTGCCCAGGTTATAGAGAGGAACTTCTTCAAAATGTTGGTGAATGTCTTATTTTTAAAAATGCTGGAAGAAAAAAAAAAGTACTCTGTTGTGCAATGTGTGGTGTTTAGGATGTTCTTCACTAAGTTGAATGAAAGTTGAAACCTGAAAAAAAAAAATGTACAGATCTGGTTTTCTTTGGGCCATTTTCACTTTCAGCTCTGTTCTGTAGATTGGAATGGCCATGTGCCATTTTCTGGTTTAATTAACTTCTCTACATTTATTCTCTTATAGCTTGATTGAAATTCCTTAAAACAAATACTTTAGAGTCTTTGCTAGGCAATTCATAGATGTCTTTTCATTTGGAATTAGTAGAATATCAATGTGTTCTTTGGTAGTGTCATGATTCCTTGGTTTTTCTTGTTACTTGAAGTCTTGTGTTGTGTTGTGTTGTGTTGTGTCTACATTTGAAGAAACAGCCGCTTTCTCTAATATTTACTGACTGCATTTGGGAGAGAAACACCTTCACCAGTATCATCTCAGGCAGGAATTCTGAAGCCTTTGGCCTTTTTACAGTTGTACCCACCTCAACTATTTTTTCCTCCTTAGAGTGGGAACATATAGTTAAGCTTATGTACCTTCTCTCCATCCTGTCAAGTCAGACCAGATACTAAGAGTCTCCTGTTTGCTTTTCCTGTGGTGGTGCCTTGCAATGCTCAAATTTGGGTGCCTTCTTCCCCTTCCACAGTGTCAAGTCAATTCTCTGTACAAAACACTTGCATCTGCTCTCTGCAGGTTGCATTCAGGTATCCCACCTTGGGAAGGAGAGTGGTGAAGGGTGCAGAAACAGGGGAGAACTGATGGGCTAGTTTTTTGTTGTTGTTGTTGTTTCAGGCTACACACCCTAAGCCACTAATGAGGAGGCTTCCTGACAGGATCCACAAAACTGTTAGTAGGGTCTGCAGTCAATCGTCTCTGTTCCCGTCTTCTTCTAACAACCCAACCATGCCAATCACACTGGAATTCTGGATGTGGTGATAAAGAAGTGAGCCTCTTGCACAATGTCCCATACAGCTGAGGAAGCCAGATGTTCACTTTGCCCTCATTTTCCCCAATGAGAGAAAATTTGGGTTGAGGAGATTTTTCTTGGTATTGAGCTGTGCTTCCTTGGGAAAGAGGTGACAGAGATAAAGTGAATCTGTTCTTACCCCCTGCCAAATGTGTTTATTATCAGATGTTTTGTTCTAACAGAGTGCGAAAACTTATACATGAAACTCCTAAGGGGGCCGGCACCATGGCTCAGTAGGTTAATCCTCAGCCTGCAGCACCGGCATCCCATATGGGCGCTGGTTCTAGTCTCAGCTGTCACTCTTCCAATCCAGCTCTCTGCTGTGGCCTGGGAAAGCAGTGGAAGATGGCCCAAGTGCTTGGGCCCCTGCAACCACGTGGGAGACCAAGAAGAAGCACCTGAATCCTGGCTTCGGATCGGCACAGCTCTGGCCATTGCAGCCACCTGGGGAGTGAAGCAATGGAAGGAAGTCCTTTTCTCTCTCTCCCTCTCATAGTCTATAACTCTATTTCTCAAATAGATAAATAGAATTTAAAAAAAGAAACTCCTAGACTCCCCAAAAGGTATTTTCTGAGTAGTTGTTAAAACTGATGCTTCCATGAGCACATAGTAGTATAAAACTCCTCTTCTGCCACTTTGCTATTCTTGTGATTTCTTTGTGGTTCACTCAATATAGGTCCTTATCCTATTTGTTAAATTTATTCTCTAAAGTTTTATTATTTTTGTTACTATTGTGAAGAAATATTTTTCTCATTTCCCTGTTTAGGCTTTAATTTTTGGCATAAAGAAAACCTATTGATTTTTTTTTTAATTTTACCTTATATCACCTTATGAAATTTCTTATTGATTTAAATAGGTCATCTTACTAGAGCCTCTTATATATTCTCTGTATGTATTTAAACTACCAAAAAGAATTAATTCAATCCATTTTTAGTGTTTACAACAATTATCTTATTATTCTTCCCTTATTGCATTGCCCAAACCCTTCATGGCTATCTAATCTATGAATATGTACCTGCTAGTTTTAATTGAAATGGTTTTAGTGTTTAGAATAACAGTTGTTTTTTTTTAATCTATTTTATATTTAGGTAGTTTTCTACTATTCTTTTTTTACTTGATGTCTTTATTAGTAATTAATGTAAATGTATCACATCTATGTCAGTGTCTTTATCATAAAATTTTCTCTTTCTTGATTAGCATATTAAGAATGAGATTTTTCTCGTTAATGAGCAATTCTAGCATTCTAGAAGTTAACAGTGCAGAATTATATCCACACTTTCTTTAGAAGTTTCTGTTCTAGATTTTTACAAAAAATTAGTGTAGAGCTATCTTTTATATTGTCTATGTCAGATTTTTAATTAAAATTATGCTTGACTTACAAATTTCATTATACTTATAAGTAAATATCTTTATATCTTTGAATAAATTAAATAAAATAAGTTTTACCTATTCACAAAAATAGATCACTCATCTAGAATTCATCTTGCACTGGCAACTTTTTCAATGATAGATATTTACTTTTGTCAACTGCTTCTACATTGATCAGACAACCATTTCACTTCCTGTCAAACCTATTTTTGTGATTTATACTTTTTCTAGTAAGTGTTTAGATTTTCAAATTTGTTTTCATAGACTTAAGCAAAGTATACTCTTACAATATGTTCAAATGCTTCTGCATCCGTATTCATGTTTTATCTTTTTTGTGGTATTATATATACCTGCTTATATCTCTAAGTTTTTTGAAACTGGATTTTCAATTCTATTGATCTTTTCAAAAGAATTTATTATTTGAATTGATTTTTATTGTTGTTGTTCATTTGTTTTGCTTTCCATTTCATCTTTTATCTTCTCCCCAGTTTCTTTTGTCTTTTTCTTTACCTCAAGAGTTCCAAGTTTCTTTGCTTCCCATTCTCTAATAAAATTGATTAGGTCTTCTGATTTTCGGTGTTGCAACTTTTGATTTAATTATGTGCCTGTTTTCTAAACAATTGAATGTAGCCCACTGTGGGTCACACATACAAAGACAGACACATTGAGAATAAAAACTAAGATGCATCAGGATATTTAAGGTAATGTGCAGTGCAAAAGATAAGTGTACTTTTATGAGTAGGAGGTATAAATACAACAGGAGCAGGCAAGGTTCAGGAATAATGGTCATAATAGCTGTTTAAGACCGTCCCCTATTGTGTCACAAATATCCAGCCATATTAACACTACCTATACAGTGATGGTTTTCAAATTTAGTCTATTGAAACAGATAATAAAACCTTAGTATAATCAAAAGAGTATTGGTTCCAATCCATTCAACAGGCAGAAATATCGTCAAATGATTAAGACACTGTTATATTCCTCAAAAAGATATTTAAAAAGTTAATACACTATTGGCCCAACTAACCAATAAAATAGAAAAAAGAGATAAATAAATAATAAATAAAATAGAGGAAAAAACATAATAAAATCCGAGATGAAAAAGAAGATGTAACAAATGCATATGACAGAAATAAAGACTCATCAGGAGTCAGCTATCGGCCAACAAATTGGAAAATATGGAAGAGATAGATTGATTCCTGGAGACATACAATCTACTACAATTGAGTCATGAAAACACAGTAAATGTAAAAATACCAACAACTAAGACTGAGGTTGTATCAGTAATAAAGACCCTGCCAACGAAGAAAAGCTCAGGACCAGATGGCTTCACTGATGAATTCTACTAAATTTTTAAAGAAACATTAATTCCAATTCTTCTCTCAAACTATTCATAACAATTGAAAGGGAATGAATCCTCCCAAACTCCTTCTATGAAGCCATTATCACCTTAATTCAAAAACCAGAAAAAGAGATAACAAAGAAAGAGAACTATAGAACAATATCCCTGATGAACATAGATGGAAAAATCATCTATAAAATACTAGTTATTCAAATCCAACAACACATCAGAAAGATTATTCACCTGGACCAAGTGAGATTTATCCCTGGTAGGCAGTGATGATTTGATATAGGGAAATAAATAAATAAATAAATAAATAAATAAATTTATCACATTAACAAATTGAAGAATTAAAAACATATGATTATCTCAATAGATGCAGAAAAGCATTTGATAAAATACAACATCTTTCATGATAAAAAGAAAAAAACCTAAGCAAATTGGGTACACAAGGAGTATTCTTCAACACAATCAGGACAATATATGACAAACCCATGGCCAGCATCATATTGAATGGAGAAAGGTTAGAATCATTTCCACTAAAATCTGGAACCAGATAAGGATGCCCACTAAAATTGCTATTCCATATAGTTATAGCTCTGGGAGTTTTATCCAGAACCAAATACCATTACATCCAAATACCATTTAGCAAGAAAAAGAAATCAAAGGGATAAAAATTGGAAAGAAGGAAACTGAATTATCCTATTTGCAGATAACATGATTCTATATATAGGGGAAGCAAAAGTTGCCACTAAGAGACTATTGGAACTCATAAGAGTTTGGTCAAGCTGCAGGTTATAAAATCAACACACAAAAATCAGTAGTCTTTGTATACACAGTCAATTCCATGGCCATGAAAGAACTTGTAAAATCAGTTCCACTCACAATACCTGCAAAAATATTTAAATACTCAAAAATACATTTAATCAAGAATGTGAGAGAGTTCTATAATGAAAATTATAAAACACTGAAGAAAGAAATAGAACAAGACATGCAAAATGGAAAAATCTTCCATGTCCATGGATTGGAAGAATTAGTATCATCAAAATGTCCACACTGCCCAAAGTTATTTGCAGATTCAGTGCAATCCCAATCAAAATATCAATGACATTCTTCTCAGATCTGGAAAAAAGATGCTAATATTCATATGGAAACAAAAGTGAGTCTGAATAGCTAAAGTAATCTTAAAAAACAAAAATAAAGCCAGAGACATCATAATAATAGATTTCAAGACATAGTACAAGGCAGTAATAATCAAAATATCGAAGGACTGGTTAAAAAAATGGGCATGCAGACCAATGGAATAGAAACCCCAGAAATCAATCCACCCATCTACAACAAACAAATCTTTGACAATCGAACTAAAATCAATCCCTGGAGAAAGGATATTCTCTTCAACAAATGGTGCTGAGAAAACTGGATCTCCACGTGCAAAAGTATGAAACAAGACCTCAACCTTACACCTTATACAAAAACCAACTCATAGCAGATCAAGGATCTAAATCTATGACCTGATACTATCAAATTACTAGAGGAGAATGTTGGGGAAAATCTGAAAGACATTGGCATAGGCAGAGTTTGCTAGAAGCACAGGCAATCAAAGTCAAAATAGACAAATCAGATTACATCAAGCTAAGAAGTTTCTGCACTGCAAAGAAAACAGGCAATAAAGTGAAAAGACAATGGAAGAATGAGAGAAAATATTTGAAAACTATTCAACTGATAAAAGATTAATATCCAGAATTTATGAAGAGCTCAAGAAACTCAACAACAACAAAACAAACAATCCAATTTAAAAATGGGCAAAGGACTTGAACAAGCATTTTTCAAAAGAAATTCACATGGCCAACAGACACATGAAAAATGCTCAGGATCACTAGCCATCTGGGAAATGTAAATCAAAACCACAATGAGGTTTCACCTCACCCCTGTTAGAATGGCTCTGATACAGAAATCAAAAAACAATAAATGCTGGTAAGGATGTGGGAAAAATGTACCCTAATCCACTTCTGGTGGGAATGTAAACTAGTACAGCCATTGTTGAAGACAGTATGGAGATTACTCAGAAATCTGAAAATAGATCTACCATATGACCAACCCAGTCATCCCACTTCTGAGAATTTACCCAAATGAAATGAAATCCGCATATGATTATCTGTACCCCCATGATTATTACAGCTCAATTCACAATAGCTAAGATAAGGAATCAACCCTGATGTCTGTCAACTAAAGATTGGATAAAGAAAATATAGTATATATACACATAGAATACTACTCTGCCATAATAAAGAATGAAATGCTGTCTTTTGCAACAAAATAAACACAACTGGAAACCATTATGCTTACTGAAATAAGCCAGAAGACAAATACATTTTTCTGATCTGTGGTAACTGGTACAAAAAATGAAATTTATATGAGCAAAATTGATATTTTGAGAATTGATTAGTGTTAACAGTCCACATTTCTAATGTTGAGTAACAGTGGACTTTTTTTCTTCTTACTATTTGTTGAATTTTTTACTTAGGGAAGGGTTAACCTTATAATTGTAAAATGAACTGATCATACATCATTATAAAATTAAAAGAATAAGAAAGGAAAGAGGAATGAGGTTGGGAGCATGAGTGGGAAGTAGCACTATGCTCCTAAATCTGTATATATGAAATACATTAAATTTGTTGACCTTATATAAATTTAAAATTGAAAAAAAAAGATCTTCAGGAAAAAACTTTAAAAATACTTTAAGCTAAGAAACATAAAAATATTTAATTTTTATCCGACTCTATAACTATTCTTTCACACTAGATAATTTATCCACATAGTACCTGCTTCAAATGTACAGTGGCCATGTTTCCCATGAGTCTTCCAAGAGCATTTGCTCACAAGGAAATGAATTTTACTTTATACAATTTTCTGTATGTCATTTCAGCCAACTATGTACTGGCAAAAGAATGTTTCTTTAATGATGTATTTTTGTCTTTCCTTATTAGGATAGAAAACAACTTCAAAAAACAGTTCCAAATATTTTCAATAATTCTGCTGAAATTTTTAAAGTGATGGCTGAGAATCCCATGAATTTTATAGTGTTTCTTAGAAAGCTGTAATGATTTATTTTCATGTTCTGAATGCTTGATGTTCACATATTTTAAATTCTGCATATTTTATCTTCTAATATAATGGCTTCATGCTAGGATCTCAAAATCCCTTATACACTCAAGGTGAGATTCATCCTTAAGGGTTATTTTTTTTTTTTTTTGTAATTTCAGTTTTGTTGTCCCTGACTTCTAGTCTGATCTGTTTATATTATGATAATTTAAGGCCAGTAAGTGTTTAATAGTGACCTTGTCCTGTGATTTGTGTTTCTTTAGTTATCATTAATATGAAGTTATAAGATTAAACCATGACTTCTTTACAAGAACCATTTTTTTTTATTTTTATTTTTATTTGACAGGCAGAGTTAGACAGTGAGAGAGAGAGAGAGAGAAAGGTCTTCCTTCCGTTGGTTCACTCCCCAAATGGCTGCCACGGCCGGCAGGCTCCACCGATCCGAAGCCAGGAGCCAGGTGCTTCCTCCTTGGTCTCCCATGCAGGTGCAGGGGCCCAAGCACCTGGGCCATCCTCCACTGCCTTCCCGGGCCACAACAGAGAGCTGGACTGGAAGAGGTGCAACTGTGACTAGAACCCGGTGCCCATATGGGATGCCGGCGCTGCAGGTGGAGGATTAACCAAGTGAGCCATGGTGCCGGCCCCTACAAGAACCATTTTTAACACAAAAAAAAGATAAAATTCTAAAATATCCACATTAGTTGCAGTACAAAATAAACACTGGTGTGGTATGCTTGAATGTTGAAGAGCACCATATGGTTAATATGAAACAAACCTTCTTTAAGCTTCTATTTTCAATTCAGTTCATATAACAGCTTAGGGGCTACTATTACATCTTCCTGGTAGCTTGGCAAAACAGAATAATGTAGAGAAACTGTGCTTTTTAAAGTCTTCCCCCACAAGATTAAGAGTCCTGGGAATTCTATTCACAAAGGGAAACTACAAAAGTTTTTTCAGAGATGAGTTTGTGCTGCACTTCCAAAAACAGGTACAAGTAAATCTCTAGCCTGGCAGTTCCTACCGACTCTGTGAGGTTAAAGGCTCCTCCTTTGCCTCTAATCATACCACTGAAGCCTGGAGAGCTGCCTGCAGAATTCACTGCATCAGTTTGGATCTTCATGCTGAACTGAATTCATAGGAAACGAATGTCCCTGCTGGTCAGAAGTTGCTGCTGACAAGGAAGAATACTGACTAGGGGTGATGATGGAGGTCTCCTCAGACAATGCCCCATACTGGAAGGCTCCAGTCCACTCTTTCTAAATTTCCATCACCTTCTGTTCTAGTAAAGATCAGATGAAAGAGAATGAAGTATTCTCCTAACACCAAAACTACAATGTAAATCAGTAAGTGATAGTGTTGGCACACCATCCTTTGGCATTTCATCTTTATACATCCTTATACATCATCCTTTGGCATTTCATGTTCTAATAGGAGCTTTTCTTCTAGCTGTAAGTGCTGCTTGAACAAGCAAACAAGCAGGAGGGTTTGTACTGATGCTCCTCTCTCATCTTGGTGACATCAGTGTCATGGACAATATTATAACACTGCATGACCTGGCACATTGAGTTTTACTTTGGATTTTGCAATCATTCAATGCACATCCAGGAAAATTTGAACAAGACTTCTTTTTTTTCCAATGGTATATACATTTTTATTTATATAAAGGGAACAAATTTCATGTATCTAATATATACAATTTTAAAAGTATAATGATACTTCCCACCCTTCTCTCTCCTTCTCTCCCTCCCTTCTTAGATTCAAATCCTGATTCTCCTTATTTGCTCATCAAGGTATAAGGATTTTTAAAAATGGAATCCACTTAATAGGGTTGTTGTGAAAATTAAGCACTTAGAATACTGCCGACCAGCTTATGAATACTAGATAAGTGTTAGCTAACACTATTTTTTCATCATGCTAAGCATACCAGTGCCTCCTTTAAAAAAAACTCAATAAAATAGTGGTGCCTGTATAATTTGGGACATGCTCAGGCTGACTTGCCCCAAGTGGTGGAGTTGGAAGCATACCAGGGGATTCCAATTCAATCCCATCGAGGTGGCATGTACCAATGCCATCTCACTGTTCCAGGTGATCAATTTCAGTTCACAGTTGGTCATGGTGAAGGGACTGGGAGTCAAAGGGAGCACATAGACAAGTCTAGTACCTGCTAACGCTAACTGATGGAGTAAATAAAGGGGAGAGTGATCCAACATGGGAAGTGAGATACTCAGCAGATTCATAGAATGGCGGATGTCCTAAATAGCACTCTGGCCTCAGAATCAGCCCTAAAGGCATTCGGAGCTGGCTGAAAAGCTCATGAGAGTATTTCAGGCATGGAAAGCCAAGACACTCTGGCAAAAGATCTCTGCGAGTGAGATCCCAGTGGAAAGAACAGGTCATCAAAGAAGGAGGTACCTTTCTCTGAAGGGAGGAGAGAACCTCCACTTTGACTATGACCTTGTCTAAACAAGATAAGAGTCGGAGAACTCAGAGGGCTTCCATAGCCTTGGAAACTCATGACTGGAGCATAGGGAGATTACTGATGCCATAGACAGGAGTGTCAATTGGTAAAGTCAACAACAGGAGTCACTGTGCACTTACTCCTCATGTAGGATCTCTATCCTTAATGTGCTGTACATTGAGATTTAATGCTATAACGAGTACTTAAACAATATATTTCACTTTGTGTTTCTATGGGGGTGCAAACTGTTGAAATCCTTACTTAATGCATACTAAACTGATCCTCTGTAAAAAAAAAAAAAAAAAAAAGAAATTATCAATTCCCAACTTGACTCTCACTGGGATTAAACATGACAATAGGTCTGCTCTGATTTCATCATCATTTAAAAAAAATCATCTATTATTTTTCACTTTATGTTTCTGTGTGGGAGCAAACTGTTGAAATCCATACTTAATGTATACTAAGCTGATCTTCTGTATATTAAGATAATCGAAAATGAATCTTGATGTGAATGGAAGGGGAGAGGGATGGGAAAGGGGAGGGTTGTGGGTGGGAGGGACGGTATGGGGGGGAAGCCATTGTAATCCATAACTCGTACTTTGGAAAATTATATGCATTAAATAAAAGTTTAAAAAAAAATAGTGGTGCCTTGATTTCTAAAAAATGAATGAACTGTGAAATGCAACACCTTTATTAAATTCCAATAGCCACCCTCCTAATATTTTTAAAGATTTTTACAGTTTTTATTCACCTAAAAGGCAGTTACAGAGAGAGATAGAGAGACAGAAAAAGACATCCCATCCACTGATTCACTCCCCAAATGGATATAATGGCCAGCGCTAGTACACTTGGAAGAAGCACCTGGCTCCTGTCTATGGATCAGCCCAGCTCTGGTTGTTGCAGCCCTTTGGGGAGTGACCAGCAATGGAAGATCGACGTCTCCCTCTCCCTTTCCCTCTCCCTCGCCCTCACCCTCGCCCTCTCCCTCTGTGTAAAACTCTGCCTTTCAAGTAAATAAATAAATCTTAAATATATATAAGATAATAAATATATAAATAAATATTAAATATATAATAATATATGTATTAGCTTGGAATGGGCACTGTGGTGCAGAGGGTTAATCCAGCACTTGTGACACCTGTATCCCATATCAGAAAGACTAGCTGAAGTACCATGTACTTAGTGCATCCATTCCAGCTTCTTGCTAATCTAACTGGGAGGTAGCAGATGATAGCCAATGTATCTGGGTCCCAGGTTCCTACTGGCCATATGGGAGACTTGGATGGGATTACTGGTTCCTGGCTTCAGCCTGGGCACTGTGGGCATTTGGGTAGTGAACCAGCAGATGGAAGATATCTCTTGCTCTCTCCCCCCACCACTTCCTCCCCATCTTCCTCTCTGTAACTCTGCCTTTCAAATAAATAATTTTAATAGGTAAGTTTGGAGCATGCATTGTGGTACAGCCACCACCTGAGACACCAGCATTCCATATGAGCACCCTTGAGTTCCAGCTGCTCCAGTTCCAATCCAGTCTCCTGCTAATGCACCTGGGAAAGCAGCAGCAGATGGCACAAATATTTGGGTCCCTGCCACCTATGTGGGAGACCCAGATAGAATTCTTGGCTCCTGGCTTCAGTCTGGCCCAGCACTGCCTGTTGTAGCCACTTAGGTAGTGAATCTGGGGGTGAAAGATCGATCTCTCTCTCTCCTCTCTTCTCTCTTCTTCTCTCTCTCTCTGCCTGTCTCTCTGTAACTGTGCCTTTCTGATAAGAAAATGAATCTTTAAAAACGGAGAGCAATAAGTTTATTTTGACGCACAAAACCCTTGAATTCCATGTATAGTTTTCTCATAATATGCAATTTCCATGAAGCTTTGAAGTTCTGTTGTATGATTATAGTCTTCAGTAGAGGAATATGCTGCACATACTAGCTTGCAACTTGGTGTTTTTCTTTAGTAACAGGTAGTGAATTTCATTCTGCATCAAGACACAAAGATGCATCTGTCTTTTCTTCATTTAGCAATGTACCACAGACACCTCTCCATGTGAATAAGCATAGACCTACCCTGTCCTTTTAACAGGTACATTTAATCTCACTGTATGAATTCAACATGATTATGAATTAATGGAAATCTCATTTTTTCAATTTATTTGACTGGAATTAATATTGCAATAAATCCAGTCACTCTTTGTCTCTGCACTCATCTGCTATTAGGAATTGTTAGATAAAAGAATATACTTTTTTAATGTAAGATTTTTACTTTAATTTTTTGTATGTCTTTCACATAAGTCAAATGGGATATTAGCCTGGAATATGCAGTTAGTCACCTCATCTCTAAAAAAGAAATTCCTTCTTCTTTTGCACATTGGCATGTATTTTCCTGGAGGCAAAAAGGAAATGTTGCCTTCCATTGCGCTGTTTTCAGTTAAGACTTAAAACTTGGCCCATGGCAAAAAAAAAAAAAAAATTCATTTTGAAGAGAAAAACTACATGATGAAGTATACGCAGAGGTGATGATGAAAACAGCAGTTTGGGTTGAGAAAGAATAGTTATTGATGAGCTACAGAGAGAGGAGCAATTTGGTCTTATTGCTCACCTTGTCGTGAGAGACAGCCAAGTTGTGAGGTTAAATTGAAGTTGGTAAATACACAATTATTCAGCTTGTGTCTTGGTAATAAATGTGCCTCTAGGCAGTGAACCTGCCAGTCTTTAGAGTACCACTTTGCTGATTAAGGAGATAAAAAGTGGATATTGTAGAAAGGGTCATTTCAAGAGTAATGAATCCTTATTCTGTCACTGTACTTTGCCGACAGGGAGTTTAACGGAGATGAGGCGTCCAAGCGGCAACAAGAAGAGTATATCAGAGATGCTCATCTCCAGGCCTCAAAAACCCTGCAGGATCTATGATGGCTGAGAAATGACCATGTCAGTGAATGAAGTACATCTCAGAGAGAAGCCTTATTGAATTAGCCTAATATCTTATTGCATGATCAATAACAATGTATTTATTTTGTACTATGGCCCTGAGTGACTTTTCATTAGGAATTTAAATGACTTTAGAAAGCTATTGTGTATCAATTTAGAATACTTCCAGGAGATATTAGCCTGAAAGTATTTTCAGAGCAAAAGATGAGTGAAAATGCAGCTCATTATTTAAGTCAGAAATAGAATGTCAAAATATATTTCACCTTGGCGTTGAGGGAAGTAGCTCAAGTTATGTATCCAACCACATGCTAACTGTTATATTTTGGAGGTTCCCAGTACAAGAATGAAATACATCAAGAAAGTGTTTGCAGTCCTAACAGACATTAACCCAGTTAACTGTTGAGCTTGAAAAGGTTATTGGGTTGGAAAAGATGGAAATGCTGCTTTAGTGCATACGCCTCAATGACTTGCCAGCATTCTCTATCACATTCTGTTAGTGCTTACGCACATTCCCTCATAGTCCTCTATTCCCATGCTCACAGCCTCTGAGGTTGGTTTCCTTTCCCAATAGCTAACACCTGCTGCCTCAAGAAACTATTATTGCTTTGAGGGTCCCTAACTAAGCATCCCAACAAGCACTGTGAACCATTGACTGACAGGTGTAGATCAGAGATCCTCAGCCTCAGCACTGTTGCAATTTTGGAGCTGCACAATTATTTATTGGAGTTGGGGTGGGAGAGGGAGCTGTCCCATGCACTGTGGGATTTATAAGATGTTTAGTAGCATCCTGGTCTCTCGCCGCGAGTTACATTTGCCCCAGTGCGAGAACCAAACAAAATCTCCATATGTCAGCAAATTTCCCAAATTTCAGCATCATTTTTTTCCAGATCTGAGAATGTCTTTGGTATTTTCATTGGCATCGCATTGAATCTATAAATTTCTTTTGGGAGAATGGACATTTTGATGATATTGATTCTTCCAATCCATGAGCATGGAAGATTTTTCCATTTCTTGGTATCCTCTTCTATTTCTTTAAGGTTTTGTAATTCTCATCGTAGAGATCTTTAACGTCCTTGGTTAAGTTTATTCCAAGGTATTTGATTGTTTTTGTAGCTATTGTGAATGGGATTGATCTTAGAAGTTCTTCTTCAGCTGTGGCATTGCCTGTGTATAAAAGACTATTGAATTTTGTGCATTGATTTTATACCCTGCTATTTTGCCAAACTCTTCTATGAGTTCCAATAGTCTCTTAGTAGAGTTCTTTGGGTCCCTTAAATAAAGAATCATATCATCTGCAAAGAGGGACAGTTTGACTTCTTCCTTCCCAATTTTATCACTTTCATTTCTTTTTCTTGCCTAATGGCTCTGGCTAAAACTTTCAGAACTATATTGAATAGCAGTGGTGAGAGTGGGCATCCCTGTCTGGTACCAGATCTCAGTGGAAAGGCTTCCAACTTTTCCTCATTCAATATGGTGCTGGCCGTGGGTTTTTCATGAATTGCTTTGATTGTATTGAGGAATGTTCCTTCCATACCAGGTTGCTTAGAGTTTTCATCATGAAAGAGTGTTGTATTTTATCAAATGCTTTCTCAGCATCTATTGAGATAATCATATGGTTTTTCTTCTGCAGTCTGTTAATGTGGTGTATCACATTGATTGTTTTGTGAACATTGAACCATCCCTGCATACCAGGGATAAATCCCACTTGGTCTTGGTAGATGATCTTTCTGATGTGTTGTTGGATTCTATTGGCCAGAATTTCATTGAGGATTTTTGTGTCTTTTTATTTTTTTTAAACTTTTATTTAATGAATATAAATTTCCAAAGTACAGCTTATGGATTACAATGGCTTCCCCCCTATAACGTCCCTCCCACCCACAACCCTCCCCTTTCCCACTCCCTCTCCCCTTCCATTCACATCAAGATTCATTTTCGATTCTCTTTATATACAGAAGATCAGTTTGGCATACATTGAGTAAGAGATGTACAATTTGGGACATGCTCAAGCTGACTTGCCCCAAATGGTAGAGTTAGAAATATACCAGGGGACTCCAATTTAATCCCATCAAGGTGGCATGTACCAATGCCATCTCACTAGTCCAAGTGATCAATTTCAGTTCACAATTGATCATAATGAAAGGACTAAGAGTCAAAGGGAGCACATGAACAAGACTAGTGTCTGCAAATACTAGCTGATAGAATAAATAAAGGGGAGAGTGATCCAACATGGAAAGTGAGATATGCAGCAGACTCATAGAGTGGTGGATGTCCTAAACAGCACTCTGGCCTCAGAATCAGCCCTAAAGGCATTCAGATCTGGCTGAAAAGCCCATGAGAGTATTTCAGGCATGGAAAGCCAAGACACTCTGGAAAAAAAAAAAAAAAAAAAAAAAAAAAAAAAAAAAAAAACTAAATGAAAGATCTCTGTGAGATCCCAGTGGAAAGAACAGGTCTTCAAAGAAGGAGGTACCTTTCTCTGAAGGGAGGAGAGAACCTCCACTTTGACTATGACCTTGTCTAAACAAGATAAGAGTCAGAGAACTCAAGGGGCTTCCATAGCCTTAGAAACTCATGACTGGTGCATAGGGAGATTACTGATGCCATAAACAGGAGTGTCAATTTGTAAAGTCAACAACAGGAGTCACTGTGCACTTACTCCTCATGTAGGATCTCTGTCCTTAATGTGCTGTACATTGAGGCTTAATGCTATAACGAGTACTCAAACAGTATATTTCACTTTGTGTTTCTATGGGGGTGCAAACTGTTGAAATCTTTACTTAATGTATACTAAACTGATCTTCTGTAAAAAAAAAAAAAAAAGAGAAGAAATTATCAATTCCCAACTTGACTCTCACTGGGATTAAACATGACAATAGGTCTGATCTGATTTCATCATCATTTAAAAATCATCTATTATTTTTCACTTTATGTTTTTGTGTGGGAGCAAACTGTTGAAATCTTTACTTAATGTATGCTAAACTGATCTTCTGTATATTAAGATAATTGAAAATGAATCTTGATGTGAATGGAAGGGGAGAGGGAATGGGAAAGGGGAGGGTTGCGGGGGGAGGGACGTTATGGGGGGGAAGCCATTGTAATCCATAAGCCGTACTTTGGAAATTTATATTCATTAAATAAAAGTTAAAAAAAAAAAGAAATTGACCACACCTCAAAAAAAAAAAAAAGATTTCAACAGTTTGCTCCCACACAGAAATGTAAAGTGAAAAATACTGTTTGAGTACTAGTTATAGCATTAAATCTCAATGTACAGCACACTAAGGACAAAGATCCTACATGAGGAGTAAGTGCACAGTGTCTCCTGTTGTTGACTTAACAAATTGACACTCTTGTTTATGGCATCAGTAATCACCCTAGGCTCTTGTCATGAGCTACCAAGGCTATGGAAGCCCCCTGAGTTCACTGACTCTGATCATTTTTAGGCAAGGCCATGATCAAAGTGGAAGTTCTCTCCTCCCTTCAGAGAAAGGTACCTCCTTCTTTGACGACCCGTTCTTTCCACTGGGATCTCACTCTCAGAGATCTCTCATTTAGGGTTTTTTTTTTTTTTTTTTTTTTTTTTTTTTTTGCCAGAGTGTCTTGGCTTTCCATGCCTGAAATACTCTCATGGGCTTTTCAGCTGGATCCGCATGCCTTAAGGGCTGATTCTGAGGCCAGAGTGCTGTTTAGGACATCTGCCATTCTATGGGTCTGCTGTGTATCTCACTTCCCATGTTGGATCATTCTCTCCCTTTTTTATTCTATCAGCTAGTATTTGCAGACACTAGTCTTGTTTATGTGATCCCTTTGGTTCTTAGTCCTATCATTATGATCAATTGTGAACAGAAATTGATCACTGGGACTAGTGAGATAGCATTGGTACATGCCACCTTGATGCAACTGAATTGGAATCCCCTGGTATGTTTCTAACTCTACTGTTTGAGGTAAGTCAGCTTGAGCATTTCCCGAATTGCACATCTCTTCCCTCTCTTATTCCCACTCTTATATTTAACAGTGATCACTTTTCAGTTAAGTTTCAGCACTTAAGAAGAATTGTGCATTGATTACAGTATTCAACCAAAAGTATTAAGTAGAACAAACAAAAAAAATACTAAGAGGGATAACATATCAAGTTGCTCATCAACAGTCAGGGTGAGGGCTGATTAAGTCACCGTTTCTCCTGGTGTTCATTTCACTTTAACAGGTTTCCTTTTTGGTGCTCAGTTAGTTGTCACCTATCAAGGAGAACAAGTGGTATTTGTCCCTTTGCGATTGGCTTATTTCACTGAGCATAATATTTTCCAAATTCCTAACAGGGATCACTTTTCAGTTAAAATTTACACACCTAAGAATAATTGTGTGTTAATTACAGAGTTCAACCAATGGTACTAGAACAAAATATACTAAAATGGATAAAGTATTACATTGTACATCAGCCGTCAGAACAAGAGCTGATCAAGTCACTGTTTCTCATAGTGTCCATTTCATTTCAACAAGTTTCCCCTTTGGTGCTCAGTTAGTTGTTCCCGTTCATCAGGGAAATTTGTCTATAATTTTCTTTCAGTGCTGCATCTTTTTACGGCTTAGGAATTAAGGTGATGCTGGCTTCATAGAAAGAATTTGGGAGGTTTCCCTCTTTTTCGATTGTTTTGAATAGTATGAGAAGAATTGGAGTTAGTTCTTTAACTGTCTGGTAGAATTCGGCAGTGAATCCATCTGGTCCTGGACTTTTCTTTGTTGGGAGGACCTTTATTACGGATTCAATTTCTGACTCAGTTAAGGGTCTGTTTAGGTTTTCTCTGTCTTCATGGTTCAATTTAGGTAGGTTGTATGTGTCCAGGAATCTGTCCATTTCTGATAGATTTCCCAGTTTGCTGCCAGCCCCTTTATTTATTCTGTTTTATTTCTAGCTATGGTATATTGAAATGTCATCCTAAATTCTCAGAGAGTTTTTATTGATGTATAAAAAGCTATTTTTCTTTTTTTGTAATGATTTATTTATTTGAAAGAGTTACAGAAAGACTGGAAAGGACACAGAAGGGAGATATCTTCCATCTGCTGGTTCACTACCCAGATAGCCACAATAGTAGGGTCTTGGACAGGTGAAAGCCAGGAGCTTCATCCCAGTCCCCGATTTGGGTAGCAGGAGCCCAAACATTGAGACCATCTTCCACTGGTTATCCCAGGCCATTAGCAGGAAACTGGATGGGAAATAGACCAGATGGGACAAAATCCAAAGCCTAAATGGCTTGCCAGTGTCACAGGCAGTGGCTTTATCCGCTATGCCACAATGCTGACCCCAAAAAATGCTTGTTATTTTTCTGTGATGATTTGTATCCTGCAACCTTACTGAATTTGATGTCAGTTCTGATTGTCTCTTGGTGAAGTCTTTAGATTCTTATATAAATAGAATCATATGCAAGCAGAAATAATTTGACTTCCTCTTTCCTATTTGTAAACCTTTTATTTCTTTCTCTTGCCTGATTTCTATGGCTGAAATTTCCAGTAATATATTGAATAAGACCAGTAAAATGGACATCCTTTCTGGCCCAGACCTAGAGAAATGCTTTAAACTTTTCCCCATTTAATATGATGTTGGCTGTTGGTTTGTCTTATGTAACCTTTATTATGTTTAGATATGTTCCTTCTATCCCTAATTTATTCAAGTTTTTTTCCTACTATGAATGGATGTTATATTTTATTAAGTGTTTTTTCTGCATCTATTGAGATAATGATATGAACTGTATCCTTGTTGAATTGATCCTTTGATCATTATGTAGTAACCTTCTTTGTCTCCTTTTATAGTTGTTATGTTAAAGTCTATTTGGTATGATATGAAGAATTTTCCTAAAGATGCATCTTTGGGTTGTTGATTTGTCAGGTTACTTTGGCTTTAGTTCCACTTGGATGCACAGTGTAGTATCCCCAGACATAGTTTGCTGTAGTCAGTGGTAGCAATGAGAGGAGTCTAGGGCACTCTTGGCTAGCAGGGTTTCTTGGATCCCTGGCATGCAGTCCCTAAGCCTGTATCTGAGGGAGGTATCACAGTCAAGGAGCAGCACATGTACTTGGAAAAGACTTGGCTGTTGCTGGGAATAGATTTGGTACACAGACTTCCAGCCACTATTCAAGGGAGGAACTACAGCTCCAGAGGCAGCACTGACACTAGAAACAGGTGGCATGTGTGAGCTTCACACGGTTATGCAAGGCAAAGGCTGGAGCCATTGTGGAGTCTTGAGCACCAATGGACAGAACAGGCTAGGGTTGAGTAAGCATGGCCAGAATTCACAGTATACATGGGTCTCAGTGGCAGCAAGCAATAGGGGTGTGGGGGAGAATATCCCCAAATCTGAAGGGACAAGCAATCTTACTTCTAGAGTCCTGAGTCAGGATCTCTTGCTGTTCTCTACCCCCTGTCGAACCTATGTACATCACTGTGTAGGTTAGGGTACCAGAGCCACCCTTGCTTTGCTGATTCTAGCTGGAGTCATGAGGCTGTAGTCTTCTTTCACTTGTTGGGCGTAAAGTCTCCGGAGCTCCAAAAATGGGAACATTTAGGGTCTCCTGTACCATCGAGCAGCAAGAATTCAGACAGTGACTCCTCTCTCAAAACAGTGCCACACTGCCATAGCCTGAGCTCTGAGGGTTGTGGGAGATACAATGAGTTCCTTCTCTGAATCAAATCAACCCTGAGTTTCTAGGTAGATCTCCTTCCTGGGCTTCCACTCTGTGGTGACTGGGTTCCTCCCACAGCTAGGCTTGCCTCTGCAAGGTATTTTTACTAATGACCTAAGCTGAAACTCACCTGCTTACAGCGCATGGGTCCACCGGACCAGGGTCTCAGTTGCAGGTTGGCTTTGTTTCTCTATCCTGCCAGTTCCCATTATTACCTTACTGAATTCCAGTAATCTTCAGGTACTCACCTGGAAATGCAGCAATGTAAGCTATTTGTTTTTTTGTTCAGATCCTTCCCTGTGGAGGAGGAGGTGAATGTTGGACACCTGTAACCAGCCATCTTGGCAGGGGGTTTATAGGGGAGATACAATATTCTTGTTCAACCTCCTCCCCTTGGCAATTCCACTTCTCAATTCCCCTATTAGTTTTCCCTGGAAACACATCCCAGTATCACACAACTCATCTCAGTTTCTGCTTCTGAGGATCCCAGGGTACAGCAGACTCTGGTCACTATGATAAACACATTTACTGATCTAATGCTATGATCCACCTTCTACCTTGACTTGAAGTGTCATTCCTCCTTGGTTAACTTAACACAAAAACAAATACTGCTATTTCTGCTGCATTTTCTCCTGTATATTGATATTCTAATGTATTCTCTTTTTCTCCTTCCCCATCTTGGTCTTCTTCTCCACTCTCCTCTTCTCTTCTCTCCCCTTCCCCTGCAAACATATTCTCCTTGACACAAGCAAGAATCCTTTTGTTTTTATCGCTTCATTCCTTCAGAACAGCAAGGTGAGTTTCCTTTGTGGTTGCTCACCTGTGCTTTCTGAATTTTCTTTTCCTTTCGGTCATTTACCACATCATTTACCAGTGCAATCATCCCCCAACTTCCTTGAATGCTAGAGGCAGTCTCTGGTCCTTTTATCTTACTTATCTTTTAGTCTTACTGTCTTGTGTAACAGTCATTCACTTACCGCGTATCATGTCTTAAAACCTATACTTGTGTTCATTTTTGTTTACTTTTTCCAACTAGCTTTCAATAAAGATAAGAGAAAGAAAACAAAGAAGCCCTAAGAAAGTCTGGATAACCCATAAAGATTGAGACATCAAATCTATTTGCACACATTTTAGGGGGAAGAGAATGAATTAGAAGCCAAATCGTAGCATGTCATTTTGTGACTTTCCTAAAGGAGAAAACAGCAGTGTAAGTATACCTTTCACCTGGCTGTCGCTTTCCTCTAAATCCTTGTTTACTACTCAAGACTTCAGAATGATATCTTGAACACCACTAATCTGGTGTCTTTTATTTTACAAGTGGCCTTGAGACACATCTCAAAATGAAGATAAAAATAAAAATGATCCCTTTCTGATGACATTGCTAAGCCAAACGAATAAAATCAATAAAAATGCAATTAATTTGGATTCATTTGGACTGAAGAATCAAGAGGCAAAATAAGGAAGCATATTTGCCAGGATATGTGATGTAGCTTTTGGCCAGAAATCCTGCTTCCGAAAGCATCCACTTCACAAAGAGCAGCAGTAATAAACTCCCTGTGTCTTATACATCCATAAATCCTTGTACCAACCATGATGTCAACGGTCTCTTTTCTTCAACACACACATAAAGCATCCTAGACACTAATTTAGAGTATTAATTAAATCTCAGAAAATTGCATCGCAACTCAGCAAATACTCTTCCATAACCCGTGTAAATATTATTTTAAAAACTGGATTATCCACTTCAAAGAGATTCCTTGATGTGATCTTTTTCAAAGAAAATGTAACATAATATCCTTTCCAAGATAATGATTATACATTAGGGGGAGCTAACTTAGACTTAAAGAGCCATCCCAACTACATGTAATCAAATATAAATGGGAATTTGTGAAGTATTTTTAACATAGATAAACTATGCGAACATTGATTTTTAAATAGAAATGTATATTATATTGTAAAACTATCAATGGTAAATGAAAAAGTCTAAGACACAATTGGATATACTTCAATGGAAGACACCAGCAACTATAAGTTAACTTTAAGTGGGACAGCGAGATGGTAAAAAGAGATTTAGAAGGAGCTGATGAGGGCAGCATTGGGTTGAAATAAAACAGAAGGAAATAAATGGGTCCCCAACAAAAATAACCTGAGGAGAAGGCAACAGGTTCATGGAGATCCCACACCAGAGATGTAAGGGAGAGAAATGAAGCCCACTACAACAGCCTACGTTGAAAGAAAAGAGTAAGAGAATACACCCCATCTGCCTATTTGGAGAAAGCAGAAGTCATGTCAAAGATATGACAGAGAAACTAAACTAGGAAGGTGAACATGGAGAAAGCCAAACGTGAGAGAAGAAGGACAGCACTAGGGAGCATAATTTAGCTTTTGAGCCATTCACAGGAAACAGAATTTACTCTCTTACTCCATAGGGAAATGGGTATTAAACACAAAGATGGACACAATAACCAAAGAGAAACTGGACATGGAGGACAAAGCTGAGACAGAACAGTTGCCCCAGTGTATCTGTGTCCCTTGAAGGTCATGTATTATAAACTTAACCCATAATGCAACAGTACCAGGAGGTAGGGCCTACTAACTGATGGTTAGGTTATGTGGGTTCTGTCCTCAAAAATAGATGCTATAATTAATTAGATATCTCAAGAATGGATTTCTCATAAAAGTCAGTTTAGCCCTCTCTCCCTCATTTGTACCCTCTCTTATCATTCCACTTCCTGTGATGGGATGATGGCTGCCACCAGATGGAAGTCCCTTAACCTTGTGCTTCCTGGTCTCCAGAACTATGAGAAATAAATGTCTTTTATTTATAAATTATGCAGTCTATGGTGTTCTGCTACAGCATCACAAAGAGGGCTAGGACTACTACTTCTATGAACAGAATATTTGTGCTCCCCCAGGTTTCCTGGTGAACTTCCCAAATGATGGCATTAGGACATAAGATCATTGGGCAGTAATTAGGATTAGATGAGGTCATGAGGAAGGAGTGTGCATAAGTGGGATTAGTGTCCTAGAAAGAGTCCCAGAAAACTTGCTTCCTCTCTGTACCATGTGAGGACACAGTGTAAAGTGCCATCTGTACACCAGGAAGCAGGAACTAACAGACCCAGAATCTGCCAACACTCTCATGTGATACTTTCAAGTCATCACAAGTGTGACAAATCAATTTTTCTCATTTAAGTCATCAGTTTATGGTGGTTTTTTAAATCAGTCAAGTTGACTAAGACAACAATTAATTAGAAACATAACCTGTCTTGTATTCCTGAGATGCAAGTCAAACAGGACTCTTAGATGTGTGATGACACAACAACCCCAACAAAAACCCAAAGTGATACACAAACACCGAACAGGCTCCCTCACCTGCTCTGTAAGCATTTCCTGAGCTCTTCTGTGTACCGTCACTTGGCTGGATGTTGGGGGCCACAGGAGTAGATGGGGCAGGACCCCATCCTAGAGACCCTGAGCTCATGATTTCTAAACTTGTAGAAAGCAGTGGAAATTCCTGCATATAGCAGCTTGTTTCACTGTAAGGGACCCAAATGAAAGCACTTACTTTATATTTATTGTTAGAACTTATTATGGATCAGGCTGAAGATAAATCTCAAAACTACTCATGTGCTCAGATTTGTAGGAACCTTAATGGAATATAAATGAATATTTTATGAATAGCAATTCTCAGGATTTTGTGTTTTCATATAAGTACTAATATTAAATATGTACATTTTAGAAAGTACTGTGAATTTTAATTCTAGACTGTGAATTCAGCTTCTTTCTGGTAGTGGAATCCAGCCACAATTCTCCTATTAGAGGTCACTATACCACCTGAGATCATGACTACAGCAGAAGAAAAGCTCATAAACTACACCCAAAAAAATTCCATAAGCTGTAGTGAGCAGGCTTCACAGCTTGTTGTATGAAATGGTTCTGGATCTGAGTTATTTAGTTTGAAAAAAATTAGCAGTTGTATCCCTTATGCATCACCTTCCTTTTTTTTTTAAGTTTAGTTATCCTCCCAAAAGTAACTCTAAAACTGTGCTTCTTAACTCCACATTTCTTCTTATTTATTTACTTCCATCTCACATCCCTTCAGCTTAAAAATAGCAAAATTATTTTCTGAAAGTGTTTGCACTGCCCAATCAAGCTGGGAACTGAAAATACACATACATACACACATGCATGTACACACACACACACACACACACACAATATACCTACTGTTTCTCATGTCCTCTCAAGCAAGAAAGCCAAGAACCTCCATTTACATTTTTGCTGAGAACACTTAATGAGAGCTTTTTCTTTCACAGATTTCCTGGCCCCAAGCTCTTTATAAGCCTAGAGCTGCATTTTATCAAGAAGATCAAGATGTAGGGGGAAGTGCTATTTCTTATTTTTTCATTCAGTCAATGTGTATTTATTGAGGATAGTACCACACACTATCCTGAGTGCACTGGGATACAATAATGAATGACACACAAGCCATAATGTGCCAGTGAGGGAAAAGGCAGGAAAGGAGTTCATGAATTATAGGGATAGCCACATATCTTCTGCCATGGGAACATGAGAGAAAGAAATACAGCTTTGTTGTCAGGGTGGTCTTCACATAAGAAATAATATCTAAGTTGATGCTTGAAGGATAACAAAGAATTATTTGAGCACCTAGTCAAGGTATATGAAGAGAATGAGTGTAGAAAAAGTAAAAGAGCAAATGAACAGAACATATAGAAAGTAGAGGCCAGAACTCAAAGACAATGGAGGATAGGGAAATATGTTTAAAGGATTAAAAACATATAAGCTGTTTGATAAGTATTTATGTGGTTGCAAATAACAGTGATTTTTTTTTTAGATTCATTCAGTTATTTGAAAGGCAGAGTTTCACAGAGAGAGGGAGTGACAGAGAGAAAGAGAGAGATCTTCCATCTGTAGGTTCACTCCCCAGATGGCTACAATGGCCAGGGCTGGGCCAGGCGAAAGGCAGGAGCTAGATCAGAAGTGGAGCAGCCAGAACTCAAACCAGCACCCATAGGTTCCACTGGCATTACAAGAAGCAGTTTTACCCACCATGCTACAGTGCCAATCCCAATAACAGTGTTTTAAAGCAATTTATTGTTTTCCTAAGCTGCACATTGATCACTGTGTCTGTGATTCATTCTCTCTTTCTAGTTTTTCTTTCTCCTATTCTTCTAGTACAGATGAAGAGAATGATGCCACAGTGACAGATGGATGAGCAAACAAGAGGTACTTCATAATTGCTTTTGTACAGTGTTAATTAGGAACATCAAAGATGTTAATGCTGTCTTTATGATACAAATATAAAGTCTTAATTAAAAAAAATCGCTACATCTGTGTACATATAGAAAATGAGAGAAAGATCAACACATGGGAACATCTGAGACCAATGACTTCTAATTCAAGAAAGCTAAATCCAAGAATGTACTGAGACTTGCAAAGTGGGGCTGGCATTGTGGCATAGCAGGTAAAGCCACAGTCTGCAATGTTGGCATTCCTTAATGCCACCAGTTCGTGTCCCAAGTGTTCCTTTTTTGATCTAGCTCCTTGATGATGGCCTAGAAAAAGCAGTGATAGATGACCCAAATTTTGGGGCCTCTGCACCCATGTGGGACACCCAGATGAATCCCCTGGCTCCTAGTTTCAGCATGGCCCAGCCCTAGCTGTTTTGGGGAATGAATCAGCAGATGGAAGATCTCTCTCTGTGTGTGTCTGTATCCCCCTTTCTCTCTGTAGCTCCTTCAAAATAAATAAATAGAACTTTAATAACATGAAAAGAAAACCAACATATTTTTTTTAGTTTGGGCAGGCATGGATATGATTCTTGGGATTAATATAACAATATTGACAGATGACAATGAGAATGCAGAGCTACTCGGATTTTATTTTGCTTTTATCATCTATGTCAAGGAGAAGAATTGATTGGCAAGAGTAGAGGAAATATTGGAATGAGAGAACTGAAGACCAAGACAAACAGGGGAACAACAAAGTGCCTTCAAATGGGTTTAGGTGTCTGCCATCACTGTCAGAGGCCTCTGCAGAGCTTGGTGGAATAAGAGTGTGGGGTGATGAGGAAAAGGTCATCTCTCAACTTTCAACAAGGAAAGGTCACTGGATGCCTCAAACCTTAGTTCAGGAGTTAGCAACTCTGCTTGAGTTTCTCTCTGACCACCCTACCCAGAACTCTGAGGCTAACTTTCTGGTATTTGATTTCTTGAAACTCTTCACAAATAAATTGGATGCAAAAGCAAGGATGAAACTCCGCTATAAACTTATGAGCTTGATGTCAACTCTAGTCAAATTTTAAAACACATTATCCTACTTTTTGAGATACCGGTTTCTGAGCACATATAGAGGGAACAGATGACTGTTAAAAGTAAACCTGGAGGCTGTCACCTGCAATGCTGGCATCTCATATGGGAACCCAGTTCAAGACCCAACTGCTCTACTTCTGATCCAGCTACCTGCTAATGCACCTTGGGTGGCAGTAGCAGGTGGCCAAAGTGCTTGTGCCCCTGCACTCATGTGGAAGAAGCTCCAGGCTCCTGGCTTCAGCCTGGCCCAGCCCCAGCCATTGCAGCCATTTGGGGAGTGAACCAATAGTTAGAGATCTGTCTGTGAGTCTCTCTCTAACTCTGCCTCTCAAAAATTAAATATTTTTTTTAAAAAAGTCAACCTGAATGACAATTCTTTCCAGAGAAGTTTCATTTTCATTATGAGATATTTGGATATTAGCATCTTCCAAGTTTGTTCCATGGAACACTAATTCTACCGGTTATTAGTAGCTATTAAAAGTACCAAAGAAGATGCTATAAGTAAGTTTTGGGGCCTCTACAACATTAAGCTGACTTATCTGCTGGGTTTTCTTGGAATCTTTAATAAGATTATGTTTGTTGTATATCTCAGAAATTTAATATGGGATCTCTGCTGAATACTTTTGATATTTTTTTTTGACAGGCAGAGTAGACAGTGAGAGAGAGAGACAGAGAGAAAGGTCTTCCTTTGCCGTTGGTTCACCCTCCAATGGCCACCGCGGCTGGCGTGCTGCAGCCGGCGCACCACGCTGATCCAATAGCAGGAGCCAGGTACTGATCCTGGTCTCCCATGGGGTGCAGGGCCCAAGCACTTGGGCCATCCTCCACTGCACTCCCTGGCCACAGCAGAGAGCTGGCCTCGAAGAGGGGCAACTGGGACAGAATCCGGCACCCCGACCGGGACTAGAACCCGGTGTGCTGGCACCACAAGGCGGAGGATTAGCCTAGTGAGCCGCAGCGCCGGCCCCTCTCTTTTTTTTTTTTTTACCCATCTCTTGGAACATCTACAACAAAAAGATTCATTGTGTTAAATCAAGCAGTTGACAAATCAATTCATGCTTTCCAAAATTAATTAACTCATTTATGTATTTATTTGAGAAACAGAGACAGAGGGAGAGAGACAAAGAGAGCTCTCATCTGTTAGTTCATTCCCCAAATGACCACAATAGCCAGGAAGCCAAAGCCACAAGCCAGGAATTCAGTTCAGATCTCCCTCATGGAAGACAGAAACCCAATTTCTTGAGTTATCACCACTGCTCCCAAGGATATTCATTGGCAGGAACCTAGAATCAAGAGCCAGAGCTAGGGATGAAATCCATGTACTCAGATGGGGGACATGCATTAATTGTACACATGGGTTATTCCTGATAGCATTACAGCATTCTAAAAATGCTGATCCATTGACTACAGTCAACTCAAGGAAAAAAATCTACTCATGTATTTATCCATTCATTAATTTATTCAAAAGAATTTATTATTAGGTCTCCATCCCACCTCCCTTCCCAGCCTCTAGCAGTGACTATTTTATTCATATTGAATACGTATGTACATATATGTTTCAATTTCTACAAATGAGAGAAAACATGTATTTGCCTTTATCTGATTTATTTCTCTTAACATAATGATCTTTAATTCCATACCATTTATAACAAATGTCAAGATTTCATTCTGACATAAAAATATGGCTAAGTAATGTTCCAAACCATTATCCTTTATTAATTCATTGGGTTCTGGTTTTTCAAGAACAGTAACTATGGTCTGTGATTCAGGAAATAGAAGGTCTGTCTGGTGTTATTAGCACTATACCTCATAAAATATATAGGTATTTTATGTTATTTTAAAATGTTAAAAATAAATTTTAAGTATTTATTAAATATCTAATATTCACCAGGTACTATGCTAGATGGCAGATATGCTACACTAAGCAAAACAAACATGAATTTTGATGCTGTCACATTAATATTGTCACCAATAATGTGTATGGGGTTGTGTATTTTATACATATCAAGTTTTCAGAGCACAAGAACTAGAAGATGGAGAAATATATAGAATGTAGAGTTAAGATTCAAAATCACTACACTTGTCTAGAATGATGAGTGGAATATAATTAGATGAATCCAACACCAAAAAAGTGTGCAAATCTGATAATATGAAAAAAGCATAAGTTTTATATGCTCAATATGAGTTAACATAAAAAGGTTACAAAGCATGAGGATGCATTAAGAAAAATTATCTCATTAAAAGAAATTTAACATCCTGTTGATTATTTACAGCCAAAACCACATAATAATTAATGTATTCAAACATTGCCACTCCTAAAAGACAACATTATTTACCCAGAATTTACCTAGAAAATAGCAATTAGGATGGTTGGACTCTCACAGGTAGTAAGCATGAAAAAGCAATGCCAGAAGGAATAATATAACACAAGAAAAAAAGGTGAATGCTGAGAGTTCATGACAGCTATATTTATGTAAATAGAGAGGAATTGATTCATCTGCTATTGACATTTCTAATAGCAATGAGCAGAGTTAATAAGCAGTCTTTGGGCTCAACACAATAAAATCTTTATAACAGTTAACCTGTCCAAGAATGTATTAAGTGTTTAAGCATAAGCTGAATTATCATTTTTCAAAAATATTACAGAAGGTAGACTATATATTCTATCAGTTTTTCTCTCCTACAGTAGGAAAGCCAGACACATAAAGACAAATACTACATGATCTCATCCATGTATAGCACCTGAAAATTGAACTCATAGAAATTGAGAATAGAACAGTGGTCACCAGAGGCTGAGGAGAATAAGGCAGAAGGAAGAGATGGAGAAATATTGGGCAATGGGTACTAAGTTATGTTTCTGTAAAAGAAATAATTTCTGGTATTTTACTGTATCATAAGATGACTACAGATAACAATAATATACTGTATTTTTTTAAAATTTTTATTTAATGAATATAAATTTCCAAAGTATGATTTATGGATTACAATGGCTTCCCCCACATACCGTCCCTCCCACCCACCACCCTCCCCTTTCCCACTCCCTCTCCCCTTCCATTCACATCAAGATTCATTTTCGATTATCTTAATATACAGAAGATCAGCTTAGTATACATTAAGTAAGGATTTCAACAGTTTGCTCCCACACAGAAACATAAAGTGAAAAATAATAGATGATTTTTTTTTAAATGATGATGAAATCAGATCAGACCTATTGTCATGTTTAATCCCAGTGAGAGTCAAGTTGGGAGTTGATAATTTCTTTTCTTTTTTTTTTTTTTTTACAGAGGATCAGTTTAGTATACATTAAGTAAAGATTTCAACAGTTTGCACCCCCATAGAAACACAAAGTGAAATATATTGTTTGAGTACTCGTTATAGCATTAAATTTCAATACACAGCACATTAAGGACAGAGATCCTACATGAGGAGTAAGTGCACAGTGACTCCTGTTGTTGACTTTACCAATTGACACTCCTGTCTATGGCATCAGTAGTATTTTTTTAAAAGCTAGCAGAAATTTTTCCCACAAAGAAATGACAAATGTTTGAAGAGATGGATATACTTACTCTAATTTGGACATTAGACAGTGTATACATGTATCAAGACTTAATATGGAAGGTGGGTATCAAGTCTAGCAGTTAAGATGTCAGTTAAGATACCCATGTCTCGCATCAGAGTGCCTGAGTTCAATTCCTGGCTCCAGCTCCTGATTGCAGCTTCCTGCTAGTGCAGAGCAGTGATGGCACAAGTACATGGGAAACCTGAGTTGAGTTTCTAGCTCCTGGATCCAATCCTAGCCAATCCTCAGCCAATATGGGCATTTGAAAAATGAAGCAGCAAATGGGAACTTCCTTTCTCTCCATCTCTCTCTTTTGTGTCTCTCAAATAAATTTCTTAAACTTTTAATTATAAACTACCCCATAAATATGCAGAATTCTTGTGTTAATTTCAAACATAGAATTTGAACTAGACAATGCTTTCCTAAGTTTCTTCTCAGAAATATGATTTTGGTCCTATCAATGTTTGTGAGGGATTTTTCCATTTTTCCATCTGTGAGCTGAACACCATACTTTGCTACCTCAATCATTCATTCATAAGCCCTTATTAAATGTTTACAATGTAGCAGGTATCATGATAAAAACTGGGCATTATAAAATAAAACATGGTGTGTTTTTTGTTGTTGTTTTTTTTTTTTTTTTTTTTTTTTTTTTTTACAGGCAGAGTGGACAGTGAGAGAGAGAGACAGAGAGAAAGGTCTTCCTTTGCCGTTGGTTCATTCTCCAATGGCCGCCGCGCTGATCCGAAGGCAGGAGCCAGGTGCTTCTCCTGGTCTCCCATTGGGTGCAGGGCCCAAGCACTTGGGCCATCCTCCACTGCACTCCCGGGCCATAGCAGAGAGCTGGCCTGGAAGAGGGGCAACCGGGACAGAATCCGGCGTCCCGACCAGGACTAGAACCCGGTGTGCCAGCGCTGCAAGGCGGAGGATTAGCCTATTGAGCCGCAGCACTGGCTCAAAACATGGTTCTTGATCTTGTATTTTTTATGTAAAGATTTATTTATTTATTTGAAAGAGCTACACACAGAGAGAGGAAAGGCAGAGAGAGAGAAAGAGAGGTATTCCATCCGCTGGTTCACTCCCCAAATGGCCGCAATGGGCCAGAGCTGTGCTGATCTGAAGCCAGGAGCCAGGAGCTTCCTCCAGGTCTCCCACACGGGTGCAGGACCCAAGGAGTTGGGCCATCCTCCACTGCTTTCCCAGGCCACAGCAGAGAGCTGGACTGGAAGTGGAGCAGCCAGATCTCAAACCAGTGCCCATATGGGATGCTGGCACTTCAGGCCAGGGTGTTAACCCACTGTGTCACAGCGCAGGCCCCTTGATCTTGTATTTTATAACAGAGTCACATTAAAAGAATGATGAGATCTCAGAAGAGGAATAGTATTTTTTAATCATTTTTTAAAGACTTGATTAAAATTCTAAAAAAGGCTTTTAGAAAAGGCATTTGTACTGGATTTTGAATTTATCGATACGTTCTTTGGAAGTTGACATACAGTTGTATTTTAACATCAGTTAAAACTCAATCCCCCCATAAGCCTTGGCACTTTGATTTCTACTATTTTTTCCTCTAATATCTTCCATCTCTTCTTCGGTGCCTCTTTAAAGCCCCTTCTGTCCATGTTTCCTATTTGCCTTTGAGAAACCTATTAACTTTCCCCCTCTCCTTCCTATCACTGCCTCATTAGATCATATGCCTGGATTTCTGGGTCAGGCTCTTTACTGATTTTCCCATTCCCAGGATGGCACTTTCCTCCACTATCGAGCAACTAACCCAAGCCACTCCCATCTGCAGTCCCGATCAAAACTGGCCATCATAACTATCATGCCAGTCTCAACCTTGTGAAGTATTTCCATTCTCCTACAAAGCTGTCGGTCTGTGATGAATTTCTTCTCTTTTCCATCAAATTGAACAAATCCCACTTCTTGGACTTCAGGTTTCATTATGAGCTCATTGTTATTTAGTTCCTATTCTTCCTAAATATCCTTTAGGCCAGCTCTTCACTGCCTCTCTGCTGTACAATATTCAGAATTTTATTCATATTCTCATTATATGGAATGTTTTTCTTCCTCTCTCTTACCCCAATTCTTCCTTGCAAGACACTGCCCACGTTTTCAAGCCTGGTTTAAGTATTATCTACTTCTGTAGACTCTTGTGACATTGCACTCACTGACACATAGTTCACTATTCAAATACCACCTAATGTTATAAAGTGTATTAGTTTTATCTTTTCTTGAGAACAAATGATTTTTCTGAATCCCTAGGAGTGTTCTATGCCATAACAAACATGAATAAATACTTATTGGCTGACCATATTTAATTTTGAGAATGACAATAAGATGAAAAATTCTCTGCCAAACTGAATACTTGACTACTGAGTAGACTACTGTGGTGACTGCCCAGGGTAACAACGTATAAGGGGCATTATATTATTACCAGGGTATCAAAGGCATCTATGGAAATACAACAAAAGATCATAATAGATTAATAGAACTTCTCTTGAGAATATTCCATGTGATAGGAAAGAATTATGAATAAACTTTTCAGAGGGCATCATTGTTTTTGGGATACAAGGGAAGCTACCCTTCTTTCCAAAGCTGCAAAGTCCAAGTGAACACCCAGGCTATGACAGCTGGAGAAGCCACCAGCAGTCCCACCTGTCCTGCTCAGACTCTAAAGAATGATTTATAAATTATGCTGCAACTACGAGTTCACAAGGACATGAAAGTTTTAGCCTGCCCTGGCCAACCATGTCAACATCATCCTCCCTTAATCAATACCCGAGAGAGCTTGAAATGAGGTTAGCTCTTTCCTAACCTCAAGTATTGTCCTCACGTACAACTTACACAGTATGCCTAGCATAGGATGTATGGAAATGTGTCCCTAGAAGTTTCTACAAAGAAGCTATTACAGCAAGAACAGTGGAAGGGAATCTGGGTTGATAACTTGGACTCAGATCTTGTTTACTTGCTCTGTTTGGGGGTATCTTCATATCCTCAACTGCCAAAAGAGGTGCTTCTTATAACCAGGATGAATGTGAAAGTCCTTGGTAAATCTAAAGCAACACACTCGTACTAAACTGTTTATAGGTAAAATCAGTAAGCGTGTGTGTTCTGGTTGGGGGCCCTGTTAGATGCAACTGAAATTCCTTGCTGAAGTGACTGCTTTGACTCTCTAGAACAACTCTGGTTTATGATTGGGTAATTTTCCTCCAATAAAGTATATTTTATGTGATAATCACATTAGGTTGTTATAACCATTGTCTATTTTCAACTGTAATACCTCTAACTAAGAAATAATGGTGGTATATTGACCAGTCGATAACCCTTCTTCATAATGAGTAACATCAGAGAGTATATCTTTCACACATTTTTGCTTTATTCAACAGTTTTTGGTATGGGTGACCTTATTCTTTTAATGTTAGGCAGAATTCATTAAAGACACCATTTTTTAATGCTGCAACACGTTTTGCTTAAAAAAATTAATGTATCACTCACCAGTTCATTTTTCATGAATACAATTATCCCTTTTTTTGCAGTTGTCATTGTTCCATATTCTTTCTTTATGAGCTACTATTTTTTAAATATAAATTTTAACCTACTGTGTAAATGTGAACAGCTGTTGAGCTTGTAGTCCAAGGAGGACCATTCACATGCTCCAGCCAAATTGTGAGTGTCGTGACTGGAAAAGCTATTACTTTGAGTTCACCATCATAAAAAAGCATACTAATCCAAGAAAGAAGTTTTTATTCTCTGCAAATATAAGCTTTCTAGGTAACCTGGACTCTCATGGTTGGTGGAAACTGAGGAAAATAATTCCAATTCTATGGCCCTTAGAACAGTCTATCAACACATGCTTATGCGTGCTTTTTCTACTTCCCTCTAGAGATTTTTCTTAGCAGAGGAGTTAAGGTTATAGAATTTGAAGTCAGGCAGAAGTGAATTCAAATTCTGCCCCTGCTTATGAGTAGTAGGTGACTTTGAACATATTCATGAAACTATTTCATTTTGCATCTGTAGAACAGGAGTTTTAATTAGTCCATAGAAATCATTTCTATGAAAAGCTTGTGAAGGTGCCTGGCACTTAGCAAATACCTCAGTCCTTCATATCTGTGGCTCTGAATCCACAGATTCAACAATAACAAATCAAAATTATGTGAAATTAATTGCATCTGCAAGGAACACATACAGACTTCGCAATCTTACCCTAAACAACTCAGTATAACAACTATTTAACTACATTAGGTATTATGAGTAATCTAGAAATGATTTAAAGCATACATGAGGATGCACATAGGTTACATGTGAATACAACACGATTTATGTAATGGACTGGATCTTATGTGGATGTGGGGGTCTGCAGGGGTTTCTGGAACCAATCCCCCATGGATACCAAGGCAACAGTACTCAGTAAGGGTTGGTTGATGGTGTCATATTTTTAGCTCTTCATATGTCCCTTTTCTATCCTCCAGTATTCCTTTTAAATTAAATAGAATCTTTCTGTTAAGCTCTGTGTGTGCTGTTTTATTTAAAGCCTAAGACAAATGCTCTTATTTGCATGCACATGTACCCTGGGGCATCTCTTGAAAATTGAGTGTTGGGCCATAATCCTCTGGAGCACAGGTCACGTATTTGAGACATGTAAAAAGGACTATACTGGTGCAGGCATTTGGTGCAGCAGTTAAGACAATGTTGGACATCCTACATCCCATAACAGAGTGCCTGGGTACAAGCCCAGCTCCACTTCTGATCCAATTTCCAGCTGATGCACATCCTGGAAAGCACCAGATGATGGTTCAAGTATTTGGGTTCCTGCCAACTATGTGGGAGACCCAGACTGAGTTCCTGGCCCTGGCTTCAGCCTGATCCATATCTGTCTGTTGCAGGCACTTATGGAGCAAAGCAGCAGGTGATGTGTGTGTCTTTCAAATAAATAAAAGGGGTTTTTTTAGATTTATTTTATTTATTTGAAAGAGTTACACAGAGAGAGGAGAGGCAGAGAGAAAGAGAGGTCTTCCATCCGCTAGTTCACTCCCCAATTGGCTGCAATGGCCGGGGCAGCGCCAATCCGAAGCCAGGAGCCAGGAACTTCCTCCGGGGCTTCCCACGTGGGTGTAGGGGCCCAAGGACTTGGGCCATCTTCTACTACTTTCCCAGACCATACCAGAAAGCTGGATCGGAAGTATAGCTGCTGGGACTCAAACCAGCACCTATATGGGATGCCGGCACTGCAGACAGTAGCTTTACCCACTATGTTACAGTGCCGACTCCAATAAAAGGGTTTTATAAAGACATATTGTATTGGCCGGCGCCACGACTCACTAGGCTAATCCTCCGCCTGTGGCACTGGCACCCCGGGTTCTAGTCCAGTTGAGGCGCTGGATTCTGTCTGTCTCGGCTGCTCCTCTTCCAGTCCAGCTCTCTGCTGTGGCCTGGGAAGACAGTGGAGGATGGCACAAGTCCTTGGGCCCTGCACCCGCATGGGAGACCAGGAGGAAGCACCTGGCTCCTGGCTTCTGATCAGCGTGGCACGCTGGCCGTAGCGCACCAGCTGTAGCAGCCATTTGGGGGGTGAACCAACGGAAGGAAGACCTTCTTCTCTGTCTCTCTCTCTCTCTCTCTCACCATCTAACTCTGCCTGGCAAAAACAAAAACAAAAAACCTCTCTCTCTCCTTCTCTCTGCCTCTCCTCAAAAAAAAAAAAAAAAAAAAGACATTGTATTTATTTCATGGACAGAGTTACAGAGAAAAAGACAGGGAGAAAGACAGAGATCTTCCACCGCTGGTTCAGTTCCCAAATGGCCACAATGGTCAGGGCTGGACCAGACTGAAGCCAGGAGCCAAGAGATTCTTCCAGGTCTTCCATGTGGGTGCAGGGGCCCAAGCACCTGAGCCATCCTCCTCTGCTTTCCCAGGAGCATTAGCAGGGAGCTGGATTGGAAGTGAAACAGCGGAAGGAACTTGAACTGTCATTCATATGGAATGCTGGTGTTGCAGGTAGCAGCTAAAGCTGCCATGACAAAACACTAGCCTTAAAGGTTGTTTGTTTGTTTGTTTGTTTGGAAGACAGTATTCAAAAGAAATTAAGGAAGACATGCTGGGTACCCAGCCTAAACCTCCCTACATATTGTTTTTCCTCAAAGAGTGATTTTACATCACAAACGAGTCTTAATTCTTTTGTTTATATAAGATTCGTATATCTTAGACATTTTGTTATTCATCTCATCTGATAATGTGAAATGGAGATGAGTACAAAGATTTAAACAATAAAAAATAGGAGTGTCCTGGTTTATCTGGATGTTTCTCCATTATATCAGAAACCAGAAGATGATATGAGCACCATAGGAAATCTAAACTCACTCTCCAAAATGGAGGCTAAGTCTGAGCTGACAACTTCTCTTGCTCCTATTTCCTAATAACCTTGCTGGGTATAGTGTGTGGGTTGTTAAAGACAATGGAGGCAGAGGTTGAAACCATACAATGTGAGATAAAAAATCATAATCTTTGGAAACCTTATCAAAGCACATCCTTGCAGCTGGGGTTGAGATGTGGATTGCCCACTTATTGAGGTCGGAGGCATCAGAGGACAGTCAAAGATCCTAAGGTCATAATAAATCGGGCTCTTACTCCAGGAGGCCACAGTCAACACAGTGGGCCTCGGAAGTGGCCACATGTGTGTGACAACTGCACAGAGGGAGAAAGGAGGAACGTGGAGCCCAAGTCTCTGTCATTCTGCTGTGCAGGTTCTGCTTCTCCCCAGCAGAATATCATCAGTGACCTCTGGAGCTTGGTGTCTCCTTGACACCACCTCTCAAAGACTTCAACTGCACTCACAATGAGGACTTCGGAGAGTTTGTGGGAAAATATAACTAAATGATACATTTATTTTTGGTGATTAGCAATTTTGAAATCCATGCAAAGTTTTTCATAATAGGCACTTTCCACAAACCTTGTGATGACCCTGCTTACTTCAAAATTCACTCTCTCCAAAGCTTAATACCTCTACATTTGCCTGGTAAATAATTCCACCTGAATAAATTCTCTAAGAGTGTGACTTCCAGAAATAAACACTGAAGCTGTTGCTGTGTTCTCAAACCTGATCCTTCACACTTTTCTACTCCAATTTTTTTTGTATTTTAATTTATTTGAAAGGCAGAGTGACAGAGAAAGAGGGAGATCTTTGACCCATTGGTTCTCTCCCCAAATGATTGCAAAGGTCAGGTGTAGATCAGGCCAAAACCAGGAGTCCAGAATTCCATCGTGGTCTCCTATGTGGTTGGATCTTCTTTTACTTTCCCAGGCACATTAGCAGGGAGCTGGATTGAAAGCAGAGAAACTGGGACTCAAACTGCACTCTAGTATGGTATGCCAGTGATGCCAGCATCCCAAGTGGTAACTTAATCTGTTGTGCCACAGTGCCAGCCCTATCTACTTCTGTTCTTCTAACAATCCTTTACAAAATCTAGACATTTCTTACTTCATGCCCTTTCTTCCATAATCTTTAAGTATTCCATCAACACCATAAATCATCAATTATTATTTTATAACCACCCTTTAACGTCATTCTTTATTTTTATCATCATTATTCTTGTCCTTCCTGATAAGTTGTTAGCTGTCTTCAATGACTTCTATGACTCCATTTTATTACCTTCAATCCCTTGAAAACTATCAAATCTCTCCATCTATCAATGTATAATTTCTACTGCTCAAAAATTCCACACAAATAAGCCCTTAAAATATTCCATATACCTGACTCCATTCATTAAGACTGAGTAGACGCCATGACCTTGGACTATGGCTTTCAACATGTTCTAGCAATAGAATTTCATTTTGCTCTTTCATAAATGGCTCCTGACCAAAACACACTTTATAAAACAGGAAATTCTAAGAACATCAATGTGGAAAATCTACAAAACTGTTACATTGGAGAAGTCAAAGAACAGCTGTGTGATCTTACCAAATTCAGTATACAAATGTACTTGCTGCATTTCATTGAAAAAAAAAACATCCTGACTTACACTGATAAGAAGTTATAAAGGAATAAATTTCATATTAGCTCTCTTAGCAAGCTCACATTGGTTTCTGAATATAGACAAAATAGCAGGAGTTTTAGTGCAGGCTTGAGCAAAATTAGTAAACTGGTATCACAGGAGAACCCAGCAGTGATAACTACTGTATTATAAAGTAGCAAATATATTGAGTACAGACTTTATCTTTTAAGTTTTTTAATGATTAAAATAGATTTTAAAATAAAATTGCATTCAGATTGTGTGACATGCTTACAACCAAGCCAAGAGTTTTACTGAACAAAGTTGAAAATCCATTCCTTTAGACAATAACCATTTTCTAACCAATGGCTCATGTTTGCTTCCATTGAAGCAGGGTCTCTTCCCATCAACTTCAAAGAGCCTCTCCAGTCTTATCCCTATATAAGTCCTCTGTCCAAGCCCAGCTGCCTAATCAGAGGCCAAGGTCCTGTTTCTCTTCCCTCAAGGCCTTAGGCACCAGCTCAATTCCTTCCACCACTGAAAGAGCTTCCCTAAGCACTCCAATTGCACCACAATCTCCACCTCTTGATTCCTACAGGGTTTATTGTCAGTCATAATCACTGGACACAATTCTCTGTGCCTGCCACTTAAGCATTAAGCAGCCAAGAAACTCAGAGAGGGATGAGAGCAGGAAATTTTTTCTGTCATCCATTAAGAAGTGAATAGGATGAGCTCACATAAGTATGTAGCATGAGGTATGTAAGAATACTAGGATTGGAATAAAAGGGATGAGCTTGAAGTTGAATGGGTAGCTTAGGTTCCCCTGTTCCAGCCTCACATTGGCATTTAACAAGCCTATGAGTGTGTCATTTATTATTAAAGTTCTGATTAAAAATTACTGATCTATTTAAAGACATATTGATTATTTATTAATTGCTCTATGCCATGAAGAAACACTTAATAGGGGCCAGTGTTGTACTGTAGTGGGTAAAGCCACCACCTGTGGGGCCAGTATGCCATAATGACACCGGTTCAAGTCCTGGCTGCTCCACTCCCAATCCAGCATATGATGGCCAAAGTCCTTGGGCCCCTGTCAGCCATATGGGAAACCCAGGGAAGCTCCTGGCTCCTGTCTTACCCAGCCATTTGGGGAGTGAACCAGCAGATGGAAGATTTCTCTCTCTCTCTCTCTTTCTCTCTCTCTCTCTCTCCTCCCCCTCCTCCTCTTTCTTCTTCCCTCTCTCCTTCACTTCCCCTCTCTAACTCTTGCAGATAAATAAATTTTAAAAAAAATACTTAATATTTATTGAAAACCCTGCTGATTCACCTTAAAGAGTTTTATATAATTTTATATCTAATTTAACTGCAGATATTATCTTTAACCATAATTTCTTGCACGTTGACCTAAAATCTGGGTATAGAACAGTAAGGATACACTCTTAGGAAATGTCTTCTACATAGTTTTCATATCACAACAAATTTCCACCAACATCCATCAGGTAGGCCCATTGAACAGATGTAGTTGAGGCTTACGTCTAGTTACCTATCCTAGATCATATCAGAAATTACATCAAATTTACCAGCTGGGATATTTGTTAAGAATACTGAGCACCATAAAAATCTACATTCAGATTCTCTGAAGAATCTCTGGGGATGAAGCCTAGGAATTTGTGCTTTATACCAACATGCTGTGTACCTTAGAGACATTTTAAGTGTTGATAACCCCTAAACT
This sequence comes from Oryctolagus cuniculus, assembly GCF_964237555.1. NCBI lineage: Eukaryota > Metazoa > Chordata > Mammalia > Lagomorpha > Leporidae > Oryctolagus > Oryctolagus cuniculus. The sequence continues at coordinate 78,896,111 of NC_091439.1, read as the reverse complement.
AACTGAAGATGAGTTACAATACATTGATGTGTTTGGGGGATGGTGTAAGTAGACATAATTACTGTTGGGACTTTAGCAAGCCACTGAATTTTGGAGCCAAAATTTGGAGTTTACAGTCCACAGCTGAGTCACTTCAGCTTTGTACTTAGAACAACATACACAATCAGCCAACGGTAAGTTTCCAATAGAATGTGGTTGTTTCCTCAGCTATAGAATAAAAAGTTTACTTAAATAATCTCTAACATTTCTTCCCCACATTCCCTGATTTCAAAGTTCCTGGTTTCATTTGATTTCCAACTCCTACTTTGCTAAATCTCCAGGCAGATCAGGAGAGGAGAGCTACACATTGGGGGTCTTTTCCTACAACATTCAATCTATTCAACAGTCTCCCCTAGATACTTCCCTAGAAATAAAATAGCATCTCTTACCTCCTTCAGTGTTGCCAAATAGAGAAGAAAATTAAAATGAGACAAAAACAAAAGATTAAAGAGGAAAAAAATGCCTAGCAAACAGAAATTTTACCATCTGCTATATTTCACTTCAGTGCATTTATATTTCTGCCACTGAGCTCAGAAGTCTGTGGGGAATGTGTATATTTTGGACAAATTTTATAATAAAGACTGTAAATAAATCCTAAATGCTGCTAGACCTGGAAGTAGATCATTAAACTTTTATGGAATCGACAGAAGCTTGGGACCTGACAAATCTCATTTTAAATGCTGAATATAGCAGCTTCCCAGGAAAGCACCAAGCTGATAGTATGTGTTTAATCTCTATTAAGCACTTACAAACAATACATTTTTTATAATATTCAAATTCATTGTCACTTTTTATTATAAATAACTTATTACTAGAATCAGGGATATAAGATTTAAAATTTGACATGGTTGTATAAGCTCAAGGCATGTACAAATAACTAAGAAGATTCTCTGAAATACGTCAATGTAATAACTAAACTGAATTCCAAAGAGACACCTAGTGTTTTATCTGTGTAAACATCAGCAAGCTAACTCAACAGACAGACCAACACCCATCACACCCTTTCTCTCCCTCCCTTAGGCAAGAAATGCTCATTCTCTTCCTACGAGACCATCTCTTCCAATAAGTGTGCTATTCTTTCTCTGTGTCCTGCCCTCCATGACACCTCATCCTGTGAAAAATGACTTCCAGGTTTTTCATCTTTTGAAACCATTATCACTGACCAGCAGCCCCTGTAGAGAGAAGATGGATTGGATTACGAATCCCAACCCTGCTGCAAAACCTATTACAAAGGAAACATCCTGTCACTCCTCTTCCCCCACTGGCTGCTACGTTCTCTAGCTGGAGAGACAAAAGCTTTGGAACTTTTGGTAACATGCCATACTCAACTTTGTGTGCCAGGCCAAGCCACCCTTGCAAGTTTTGTCCCAAGTACTCTGCTTGGGAACGGTCCAGAGACACTTCTTCCTCCACCAGGGCCTGTTAACTTTGGGGTTGCCTCTACAGAAATCAAGCATCGTTGGGTTGATTGGAGCGGTCTTCTCCAGGAACACAAAGGTCCAGAGTCAGAAGTGAAGCAGTTAAAGCAGCTGAGGCATGTTTACTAAGCCATTTGAAGTTGATAGCCCGGACGGCCCGGCTTTTTTCTCTATCTTCGTAAACCGCAGTGAATTGATGGAATGACCTGGACTTGATCTTCAGGGCAATATGTCTGATGGCACCGCTGGATTGATAAATTGATTCAAAACTATTACCATGGTGAAAAAGCAATAAGGTCATAAAAATTGCATCAGCTGGCTAAGTAAATCCTGGCATTTCATGACAAGTAATGCAGAAGAATCGCAAGAGGATCTGGGCATGAGGCTGAATGAGGGAGGGAGAAATGACTTTGAAGAGCTCATCATCTCCGATCTATTCTTCCTGCCAGCGATTCATGCCTTCGCATAGTGCCACTTCATTATGGGGAAATAACTGTACACTTCTAGCATATTCCTGGCCTCCCTGGCGGCCCCTGGAGGACCCTTAGCTGGTTAATACCTCATCACGGGCTTCATTGAACACTTTAATCTGCACTTGTGTGATCAATAGAATCCTGGTGTAAATTAAAAGGACAATTTCATGTAATCAAGCCTGTTAATGCTCATTTTGAAAACCATTATTTGTGGAAGGCATTTAGAAGAAAATTACAAAGTGACAGGCGGATGCACTCGGAGATGATTTGAAAGCAGGCCTTTTTGTGTGACTGTATACCTGCTTTGGGAGCAGGATAGGAATGAGCATGGTGAATGCTTGGGGGAAGGGAGAGGAAACAGACCCAGGGAGGAAGACAGGAAGAACCCAGCAGGAATCTGTGTACGCCCTGTCTGCTTGCTTGCCTTCATGCAGGGAAGAAGAAAATGAAATTTTCCAGTGTTCTATTTCTGTGGCAAATTCAATTACTGTGGGGACTTGTTCAAAGCAGTGTAACTTCCAAGAGGCAGAAATTGAAAACCTGGCAGCTAATGAAATGGCAAATGACTAGGAAGTTCAGACAGGGGCCGTCAGTCAGATCAAACACCTGGAGAAAAATAGTAACTATCCCCAATGCTATCCTGAAGCCACTCTTTCAACTGTCCCCTCCTTAGGAGAGGAGAGACCTCCTTCCCTCAGCCTTTTACTCAAAGGGGAAAAGTATGTTAACAGTCTCAAGCTTCCATGGGCCTCTCTACTTGCAGCACAGAGTGATGGTGCATGAAGCATGGAATGTAAAATATAACCGCATGTGTTACGTTTTTCCAGTTCTGGATACATACTGCATTTGACTGTAATATTTACTTAGACAGTTTGCCTACAATTTAAAAAAGGTCTTCATAACCAAGATATTTGTATTCACAGGCATGGTATATGGCAGTACCTAGTTCAGAAAAATTTTGTTTTTTAAGTGATGAAATTGAACCTCTACTCCTGGAGATTCTATCCACTTGGTCTAAAATTAAACTCATACTTTATATCTTTAACAATTTTCCAAATAATTCCAATGCTCAAGCACTCTGAGAAGTACTGGAATGTGTCATAGGCGTGAAGATGTTAAGTTCCACCATGAGTATCAGTAACCATGTATTCAATGACTTCTTAATATTACACTGAACTTTGTATATCAGTAATTGGACCCAGACAACACTATATCCCAGAAATACCAAGGATAAGACCCAAGAAAAAATGGCTGGTAGGCATGACAAGCTGATATCTAACAGAGAAAGCACTTACACAGGCTGGCTACTGCTATGGCACCACTCACCCAAATTCAAGAATGTGAAAATTCAGCATTTGACTCTACTCCTTCTTTGATGTTCATCATGACAGTCCAAAAATGGAAATCATTTGCAGTTGTCACATGACAAGCATTTCCAGTCAACTCTTACTGAGTCAATATTGGTTTATTCAAAATAAGAATTCATTGTTAAAATAGCACATCACACGCCATTCTCTGGGCAACTGAATTTCCTACAGACCATTGTTAAAGCTGTCAGACCGTTTGAGCATAGTTTATTCAAAACATGCTTGCTTTAATTTGATTTTATCCATGTTTTCATGTCATATAAACATTTTAATGTATTTATTATAAATACAGTTTTCTCTTCTATCTCCTAAGATGGTAAAATGCCACCTTTCCCTCCTCTCCCTGTCCCCCATCTTGTTTTGACACATTGTGCCACTTTTTTTTCCTGATTCCATCTCTTTTTTTAAAGATTTTATTTATTGGGGCCGGCGCTGTGGCGCAGCGGGTTAATGCCCTGGCCTGAAGCGCCAGCATCCCAAATGGGCACCAGTTCTAGTCCCGGCAGCTCCTCTTCTGATCCAGCTCTCTGCTATGGCCTGGGAAAGCAGTAGAAGATGGCCCAAGTCCTTGGGCTCCTGCACCCACGTGGGAGTCCTGGAAGAAGCTCCTGGCTCCTGGCTTTGGAGCGGCACAGCTCCAGACATTGCAGCCAATTGGGGAATGAACCATCAGATGGAAGACCTCTCTCTCTCTCTCTCTCTCTCTCTCTGCTTCTCCTCTCTCTGTGTAACTCTTTTTTTGAGAGGTAAAATTACAGACAGTGAGAGGGCAAGACAGAAAGTTCTCCCATCTGCTGGTGCCTTTTTATGACGCTCTCCCAGCTCTACCATCATCGACCAGTGCCTTAAAACAGTAATTTGATCCCTTAGACTTCAGTCATGATTTTCTCACAAGAAACAACCATATGCCTGAAAATTGGGTTGCTCTATGGTTTATATCCAACCATCATTTTGAGCCTTAATATCATTTCTAAAAGAATACAATATCTTTAATAACTTCTAAACAATGAATCAGTGAATGTGATTTTTTTCAGTTTGGACTTTTTGGAAGTTAAGTTGGATTCTGAAATTCTGGTCTTATAAATTGTTCAAAAAGACATCAATATTCAGGAAAAGAGCATCTTAATATTTTGTTCATTCTAGGTACCAAATCAGAGGTATATACAGATGGAATAACTTCCTAGTGTTACCCAGCATAGTGTGGTGACTAGAGCTCACAACTACCTATTGTGTACTTTCTAAGCAAACAGAAGAAAGGAGCTCCAAGTCTTCAATCATAAAGTAATGTCAATAAGGGGAAATATGGATTACCTAACTTGATCAGTACATGTTGTATGCATATACTGAAATTCCACACTGTTCTTCATAAATGTATAACTTATTCTTAATTTTTAAATTAAAAAGAGAGAAAAACAGTGCTTTCATTATGGTAGAGTTACTGTGCCTCTTCCTGTCTTATATTCCTTTCATATCTAATGACTTGCATAAGACCATTAAGGTAACTAACCAGAAAATTTGTACTTATGTCCTGGAATCTAGTCCACTTACAAAATGTTGAAATTTGTAAAAAGTTTCACACTGGATAATAAAGAAAATGAAGAAAGTTAAATCCATCAATGATAAAGGAAAGGCAACTGTGACATAAATCTCTTTTTAAAATGTTCTTATTTTGTTTAACTGAGGTTTAAAATGCTTAGCACTCGGGAAAAAGAAGTTTCATTCTTTGGAAACTACTAGTTAATAAAAGTTTTAGAAAAAACAAGACCTCTAGAAGGTAAGAGATCAGCTAACTAGTTCTATTCTTAAAAATTAAGTAAAAGCAGCATTAACTGGAAGAGAGAAATCAAGATGCCTAAGGATCCAAAACCATAGTTTCTCAAAAGAGTTTTTACAAAACTGGAAAGAGATGTCCTGAGGACATAGGCACATGCGTATCTTGTGAACTTCCTTCTTTAAAGCTGGCCACAAGGAAACAGATGTTGAGAATTTTTAGAAATAAAAACAATTAAAAGAATTGTAAGTATGTGAAATACAAAGAGCACACAGGAGTTTGGAATTCCTCCTCCAAATCTCCAAAGTGTCAAGAACAATACTTAATGGCATTTCAGAGAAAATTGGTGATATGTGGAAGAAATATTAGCTATTTCATTCTGCAGCCTACAACAAATGGTAGTGTCTTTGACATCACCAGTCTTTCTTGTATGTCGTTTCCTTTTCCTAGAACTGTCTTTGGCTACCACTTCCACCACCATCCATCTCCAGACTTCCCTGGAAATGTCCTTCATCTTCATGACTCTCCTCACACAGAAGCTCCTCCAGGAAACTGTCCTTGACTCCTGAAATAGGAGTTAACCTGGCACCCAGTGCTCATCTACTCCAATACTTATTCCACTGAATCTAAGTCCTGGTTCATAGGTGAAAAATAGTGAGAGCACTTTCTCTAATTTGACCCCACGTAGCCTGGCACAGCATCTGACACAAAGTAGGGACTCAACACATTTTGTTGAATGAAGTCCTCTAGCTGTCAGAATACGTATGCAGGCCCAGGGTCTACTTCCTACTTGCTAAGATTTCTTAATTTTATACATTAATTTACTCCAATGCTTATATTCTATTCACTTTTTTTTTTAAACTTTTATTTAATGCATATAAATTTCCAAAGTACGACTTATGGATTACAATGGCTTCCCCCCCATACCGTCCCTCCCACCCACAACCCTCCCCTTTCCCACTCCCTCTCCCCTTCCATTCACATCAAGATTCATTTTCGATTATCTTAATATTCAGAAGATCAGCTTAGTATACATTAAGTATGGATTTCAACAGTTTGCTCCCACACAGAAACATAAAGTGAAAAATAATAGATGATTTTTTTTAAATGATGATGAAATCAGAGCAGACCTATTGTCATGTTTAATCCCAGTGAGAGTCAAGTTGGGAATTGATAATTTCTTTTTTTTTTTTTTTTTTTTTACAGAGGATCAGTTTAGTATGCATTAAGTAAGGATTTCAACAGTTTGCACCCCCATAGAAACACAAAGTGAAATATATTGTTTGAGTACTTGTTATAGCATTAAATCTCAATGTACAGCACATTAAGGATAGAGATCCTACATGAGGAGTAAGTGCACAGTGACTCCTGTTGTTGACTTTACCAATTGACACTCCTGTCTATGGCATCAGTAATCTCCCTATGCTCCAGTCATGAGTTTCCAAGGCTATGGAAGCCCTCTGAGTTCTCCGACTCTTATCTTGTTTAGCCAAGGTCATAGTCAAAGTGGAGGTTCTCTCCTCCCTTCAGAGAAAGGTACCTCCTTCTTTGATGACCTGTTCTTTCCACTGGGATCTCACTCGCAGAGATCTTTTGCCAGAGTGTCTTGGCTTTCCATGCCTGAAATACTCTCATGAGCTTTTCAGCCAGCTCCGAATGCCTTTAGGGCTGATTCTGAGGCCAGAGTGCTATTTAGGACATCTGCCATTCTAGGAGTCTGCTGAGTATCTCACTTCCCATATTGGATCACTCTCCCCTTTATTTACTCCATCAGTTAGCGTTAGCAGGTACTAGACTTGTCTATGTGCTCCCTTTGACTCCCAGTCCCTTCACCATGACCAACTGTGAACTGAAACTGATCACCTGGAACAGTGAGATGGCATTGGTACATGCCACCTCGATGGGATTGAATTGGAATCCCCTGGTATGCTTCCAACTCCACCACTTGGGGCAAGTCAGCCTGAGCATGTCCCAAATTATACATCTCTTCCCTCTCCCATTCCCACCACCATGTTCAACAGGGATCACATTTCAGTTAATTTTCAACACTTAAGAATAACTGTGCATCAATTACGGAATACTATACTGCAGTAAGAAACAACGAAATCCAGTCATTTGCAACAAAATGGAGGAATCTGGAACACATCATGCTGAGTGAAATAAGCCAGTCCCAAAGGGACAAATACCATATGTTCTCCCTGATCGGTGACGACTGACTGAACACCAAGAGGGAAACCTGTTGGAGTGAGGTGGACACTATGGGAAATGGTGGCTTGATCAGCATAGCCCTGACTGTTAATGAACAACTAAATACATTATCCCTCTTAGTAGTTTTTTTATCTATTCTATTCACTTTTACTCAATTTAATAATGTTCAGATATATGCTTCTTACATATGATAAAGAAAATAAAGGCTATTATGTAGTCAAATTTCCTGTTTTAGTTTTAAGAATATGTATGAGAAATTGGAATATGCCCTAATAAATGCTTACTCAGTTTTTGCACTGTACAACCTAAAAATTAAACCTTCTCTCTCAAGCCCAAGGTCTCATCATTCATGTTAACAATAACCCAAAGTACCCAGTAGGCAACAATATCTTTCAGAGAATAGGCCTATATAGGCTCAAACCAGAAAGTAAATCAAGCAATATTTTTTCTCTCTCTTCCTTTAAGAACCTTGCTTAGGCTCCATGTTCTTCAGTATAGAAGACAATCAAGATCCCATTTGGGTTTTTTAAATATTTCCCTACTATGGGACTAAAATAATATTTTTCAGTGCTATTATAACTTAATCTCATGGAAGATACTCAAAAATGGAGTTTTCAAAAAGCTCAAAAAATTGCATGTTATTAAAAAAGCAGTGCATGAATTTTAAAATGTTTTCCAACAAACTAAATATTTTAATTCCCTTTTTTATAAACTTTTTAAAATATCCTCATATATTCCTGTTCACTCAGAAAATTCATCAACATATATACTTTGATAGCATAAAACTTAATGAATATTTGGAAAGACCTTTAGGAAATTTTTAATCTTGAAATAAATAATACATAATAGAGAGCCCCCAAGATACAGGCAAACTTGTTCCAAAGAAACATCTTTATGTCAACAATTTGGAATTTAATATATATTTATCATAGAACACAGACACTCTGCTAAACTTAATTAATAAGCTTATGCCTAAAATGCTATAGAAATATAGAGATTCTCCTACCATAGAAAATTATGTTTGTATTATAATATGTGGTCAGAACTTTATGACAGATATTCTTGTTTGGTTAATGCAACAATTATTCACAAACTCCATTTCTTTTCTCTACACTTGGTTTCCTTGTCTTCCTTTCGGTTAGGGACCACTCTGACATGGTTCCGCCCAATTACAAGTAAGCACAAGCCTGCCGGATCTTTAGAGAAATTTCCTTCCTCATGACAGAGACAGGCAAGAGGAAAACTTCTTCATTGCCACTTCCTTTTTGTTTGGGGTTCAGATGTGATGCTGGGAGCTGTGGTAACCTTCCTGCAACCAGAAGATGAGCACAAGGCTGAAAACAGCCACCAAGAATGGCAGAGCAGAAAGATGCAGGGAGCCAAGGTCCATGATAACATCAGAGAGAAACCAAATCAACACCAGCAACTTAATATCTCCAGTCTTCTTTTTAAGTGTGTTAATATAAGGCTGAATTAATTTAGTATGAGTCAGGTCTTCTGCTACATACAGCCAAAAGCATTCCTAAGTGAGACAAATGCCAAAAGTTGGAATTCTTGTAACACGTGGCTCCTACTGAAGTTGAGTTGGACGTTATTCATTTGCTTCTCTCTGCTGGGCAGTAAAAACCAAGATTTCTATTTTCTGAGCCTCTTGCCACATCTACAGCTTCAAATCACTAGTGGTCTTCAAGTCAGTACAACGCAGTGACAGGGATAAAGGCAGGCCGAAAGGAAGAGATTTTCATATGGATTCCAAAGGGATTCGAATAAAATTCTGAAGAACTAAAGACTTCTTTCAGTATAAAATACCTAGGGACTAACACTTGCCTCACTCACACAGTAAGCTTTAAGATTACTTCATTTTTTTTCTTCACTATAAGAGACCTTCTCAATTTTCTACCTTAGTTGTGTTTTTCACCTTCTTTAACTTACTCCAAAATAGAATCTAGTCTGGTTTCTTCCTTGCTTCCCGACCCTCAATAGTACACAACTCTTCTGTTTACTAAGAATGTATACTGCTGACATGGGAAGGAAGCAATATTTTACCATTTCATGTCAAATAAGTACCTCTTTTCTGGAAAACAATTAGGCAACATGGATCAAATTTTTGAAAATATAAATATTATACTTTCAGGAACCTACCAAGATATCACACAGAATGTTATACACTTGTAAAATATCCAATACATTTTGTAAAACTTCAAGAATTTTTAATGTCCAGTACCATAAAGAGGAAAAGTATTTTGAATCACTTACATATTTTTTAATATTTATTTGAAAATCACAGTGAGAGAGTCAGTTTTTGCATCTGATAGGTCACTCCCCAAATGACCACAACAGCCCAATATGGGCCAGGCCAAAGCCAGGAATCTGAAACTCCATCCAGGTCCACACACTGTGCCAGGGCCCAAGCACTTCCAGTGCCTTCCCAGGTGCATTAGCAGAGAGACAGATAAGAAGTGGAGTAGCCGGTACTCAAACTGGTGCCCATATGGGATACCAGCCTTGCTAACAGTGACAACCTGCTATACCATAATGCCAGCCCCTAATTATTTATATTAACAAAACTAAATTTCAAAAATATGTGTAAAATAGTAATCATGTTCAAAGATACACAAAACATTAACTCTCTTATTAATGATGGCCAATGCTATGAGGGACCACCATGATCCAGTTTCCTGGGACCCACATGCTGTGTAACCGCTTCCCTTTGAGTCTGGGCCAGTTTTAGTGAATAGACTATGAGAGGCCAGGTGATAGCACTTTGAGATGAAGTGACACACAGAGTGCTCTCTGACACTCTCTCACTCATTCATAGCTGGAGGAAAGCCAGCTACTGTGTTGTAAGCTGCTCTGTGGAGAGGCTCAGCTGGCGAGGAAAAGATATCTGTGGGCAATAACCTCATGAGTGAATGTGGAAATGGATCTTCCAAAGTAGACCCTGGAGATGACTGCCTCCCAGTGGAGCTCTCAAGACTCTGGGTCCAGGACCCTCAGCTGGAATCATTCAGCCAAGCTGCACTTCAATTCCTGACCCACAGAGATACTAAATACCTGTCATTTTAAGTCAGTAAGTTTTGTAATAATTGATTACACAGCAATGGATAAAGAATACTTTTGTCATTTGTAATACAGGAAAATTTGAAGCAAATTAAAAGTCCAATAGTAGAAAAAAATTAAATTGCAGTATATCATTTCAATGAATATTAGGCAGTTATTAAAAATAATGTTTAAGATTTTCTAGTGACAATGAAATGATAACCATGCAAATGAGGAAAAAGTTGAAAAGCTTGATATGATCTTAATTTAGTTAAAATAGTGAAATACCATGAAATGTTATTTTCTTTCCTTTTTTGAATATTTTTCTAATCTTTAAAACTAATGTGTGATTTTATAATAAGAAGAAAGCATCTTCATTTTTTGTCACTTACACTCTTCATAAAAAGATGAAAATCATCATAGAGAAACAATGAATTTGTCTAAGCATCAGAAGACTAGGAGCTGAGCCTGACATCTTTAGAGAGGTAAGAAGGATGCAACTGAGAACACCACTACCAGGTTCACACCTCAATCTATCAGGATCAGTTGTGAGGAGGGAAATAAGAAAAGAAATAGGTCCCTAATTTACTCTGCCCTTTCTGTGTTTCTTAACCTCACTACTCCTTGGCTGCACCTAACCCCTCAATTTGGAATTGGATCACAGAGAGATGGAGAGAAGGGGTCTAGATGCTAAAGTGATCAAATGCAAGAAAGTATCAGATGGAATATGGAGTGAGGAAAGACAAGGAATGTCAAACGTCTCCCTAAGTGATCCAATGGACAGCCAAGCCGAGAACCACTATCATGCTACCCAACACCCTAATGAAAAGACTGAGGTAAGACCACAGGTTTTACTATAGAATAATCTACCCAAGGGTAGTGCAGACACGGCAAGGAAACAGTGATAGGGACTGGGGTGGAGAATGTTCCCCCTTTAGGGTAAAATTGTATGGCCTTTCTAGAAAGCAATGAGGTCATATGGATCAAAATCCTTAAAAATATTAATATCATGATGTTATAAATTTAGTTGGATTTTGTTTTAGCTGTACTCTCACCTCAGTGAGCTGAATAAGATGGCATGAGGCTTTGAATATAAAAATCCCCAGATGAATTCTCAAATTCCCTAGCTTCATTCCAACACAAAATGCCTCCTGATGCCATTTTTTTAAGCATGGTGCTTTTATTCCCTCTCATTCAAACTCATGACATGTTGAGAGAATAAGACACTTGTTTTGTTCTTTTCATTGTTTTCCTTTGGTTTGTTTAGTTGAGTGTTCCCTTAGTAGAATTTTAACCTTGACTGGACGGCTGCAAAGGGGCTGCCTCGAGTGACACCCAGTGGTGATAATGAGACGTGACGGCAGCTCCTGGCTTCCCAAGGACAGCTAACTCAAAGAGCCTTTCCTATGAATGTCTCCCTCAAAGTTCTCTCCAGAACTGCTTTCACATTTCCTACAAGCAATACTTTTATTTCTAGAGGGTACTCACATTTTAACATCTAAGCCATTTTTTCTATTTAACAATTTAAATTAAATGCTGTTGGTCAAGCATCTCTATTCTATAGAAGCTCCTAGAGAAAACCTACCATTAGCAAATCATTGAGATTTTTCTTTTAATAAAATAACAGACTGCAGGGGGAGGGGCATTTCTTTGACATGAAACAGCAATACCAAATTCCTTCTGTACTGAGACATTCTCATCTCAAATTACACTTTACAGAAAACCCTCTGCTTCTGAACTTTTATAGACAAGCATATAACCACCTGCCAAGGTAGAACATGTGTTAGCTCTACCTACCATCCACAGATGACAGTGACAGCCATTTGGTACTTCTCAGCATCCTTTGGGAACCTAATCTTTAATAAACAAAGCAATTAACAGGATTCTACAGAGAGAGCCAAAGCAATTTGTGACAAAAACTAAGGTCCTCAGTAATATTTGGCAAAGATCTTTTATTGTTCTTTCATTTTCCTCAAGTGTTAAACATACATTCAGTTTTCCAAATACCATGGTTGCACAGCCTCATCACATTTTTGTTTCTTGCTTCTGGGAGAAATAAAAACAGATAAATCAACTCACAAAAGTTAAATCATGCCAGCGCTGCGGCTTACTAGGCTAATCCTCCACCTTGCGGCGCCAGCACACTGGGTTCTATTCCCGGTCGGGGCGCCGGATTCTGTCCCAGTTGCCCCTCTTCGAGGCCAGCTCTCTGCTGTGGCCAGGGAGTGCAATGGAGGATGGCCCAAGTGCTTGGGCCCTGCACCCCATGGGAGACCGGGATAAGTATCTGGCTCCTGCTATCGGATCAGCGCGGTGCGCCAGCCACAGCTCACTGGCCGCGGCGGCCATTGGAGGTGAACCAACGGCAAAGGAAGACCTTTCTCTCTGTCTCTCTCTCTCACTGTCCACTCTGCCTGTCAAAAAAAAAAAAAAAGTTAAATCATTAAATATAGTCAGAAATGAAGAGGTAGGGGGTGGGCATTTGGCAAAGCAGTTAAAAGAATACTTAAGACACATCCCATACCAAAATGCCTGGGTTCAAGTCCCACTTTCCTCCATATTCTAGCTTCCTGCTAATGTATACACTGGAAAACAGCAGGAGATGGCTCAACTCATTCTTGCCACCCACATGGAAGACCTGGATTGAGTTTCCACTCCTGGCGTGGGTCTCAACCCAGCCCCAGCTGCTATAGGAATTTGGGGAGTAAATCAGATTGGGGAAGCTCATTTGCGTGCTCGCTCTCACTCTCTCTGCCTCCAAATAAATATTTTTTAAAATATAGAATTAACCCAATATTTTAAAACACCTGTATTAAGAAATTTAGCCATTTTTGCAAGATGTCACATGTGTAGACCAAGGCTTGATGTTGTTCTTTCTGATTGGAGTTTTTAATATAAATGGAGTAGAGATGCCCCTGGGGAGGATCAGTCTGGAAACCAGGTTGCTATTGCCAAAGCACAGCGTTCATGGGTTCTAAACACCGCCTGGTCAGAAACACCCCTGCAGGTCCCCACACCAGAAAGGGGGAGCAGCACAAGTACTGGAGTCAGCCAAGTGGGCCTTGAATACCTACCCTCTCTTACTAGGTAGCTGACCTTGAGCTAGGTATACCCCAAGCCTCCGTGCAGATCTGTAAACTGTAGGTAATGCTAGTTCCCAGCTGATGCCATTAGACTGTTGAGAAGACCAAGCGAAGCAATGTATGTAAACTGCATAGTAATGTACTTCATGTATAGTCATTGCACATTAATGTCAACCATTATTATTAAAATAAAATATAAACTGGCCGGCGCTGCGGCTCACTAGGCTAATCCTCCGCCTTGCGGCGCCAGCACACCGGGTTCTAGTCCCAGTTGGGGCGCCAGATTCTGTCCCGGTTGCCCCTCTTCTAGGCCAGCTCTCTGCTGTGGCCCAGGAGTGCAGTGGAGGATGGCCCAAGTGCTTGGGCCCTGCACCCCATGGGAGACCAGGAGAAGTACCTGGCTCCTGCCTTTGGATAGGTGTGGTACACTGGCCGCGGCGGCCATTGGAGGGTGAACCAATGGCAAAGGAAGACCTTTCTCTCTGTCTCTCTCTCTCTCACTGTCCACTCTGCCTGTCAAAAAATAAAAAAAATAAAAATAAAAAATAAAAAAAATAAAATATAAACTGTTCTACCTTCAAAGAAAGGGATCTGGAGCAGATGTCATTATTCACCACTTAAAAATCCAAACCTGTTCTAGGTTTGGGGAAATCCACTCTAATTTTATAGCAGAATGAGAATGAGAAAAAAAAAATCACATACTATTACTAGACAAAATAAATTATTTTTTCTTCAAATTAAGGAAAAATCCACAGACAGAAATGTAGTAGTATTGATGCTTTCCAGAAAATATGTTCCATGAAGTGCACTGTAAGGAGAGGAGTATAGAAACAGAGACTACCCCACACATCAACGTCTACATCAGGGTCTCTTATCAATGAGAACCGAAAGTCACAAGATTCCATTAGCCTAGAGCTATCAAGGTATTGATGAGGCTGTGGGGAGACTTGTCCTTTATTGTAAGCTGCCTAGACATGCTTTCCTGATGGGAAAAGGGACCTGCAGTGTCCTCTGCATGCTTAAGTATCATTAGAAATACAGGGAGGAGGGAAGGATACCATTAAACCAATTTTATCTTAGTCAAGGGCTGCATCACATGTCTGGGATCAATATGACTCACAAGACATATAGGTGGTTGATAGAGAGTA